>NW_024870782.1:3405000-4005000 GCF_019054845.1 Dipodomys spectabilis | reverse complement strand
GAATTACTGTGTAATAGGGGAGCATTATTGTGTACATCAAGGATAATCTTAGTAGATGAGAAGAATAGCTCAATAGCTATGTACATATGAGGGTGTATGGTGATTCCAAGGTAAATGATCTCCAAGATATGTTATTTCTTGTTGTTCTAAATGTAATATGTGATTTCTTTTTATCCTTTTGTGTTTTCCACACCTATGGTTTATCCTCTGTAGTAACTGTATTTGATTTTGATACCCTGGATATTGTAAATATGTTGATCTGAACTAGTTAAGGGAAAGGCAAAAAGCAAAACAGTGAGACAAAGGACAAAGGACAAAAGGGGGAACTTATGCAACAGTGATACTCACAAGACAATACGTTGGAAATAGTCTTGGGGGGGCATTAGGATGGAAGAGGGAGAAAAATGGGGGAAGGGATAACAAGTTATAAAAGAAATGAATTCATTATCTTACTTATGTAGCTATAACCCCTCTGTACATTAACTTGACAATAAAATTTAAATATAAAACATAAAATACATGATAGCAAGCAGCAGTACAGGAGATGTGAGTGGGGAAATGCTGTACTATACAAAGAAGAGTAAAAGAGCTGTGGAGAGCAGTAATTTGACTTTAACATAGGAAGTAATAAACTAGCATGCAGATTTTCAGCCTCATGTCAGTCACTAAAAGGGGAAAACAAAATGTACAATCAGTAAACCAATAGAGATAAAATAGAAAACTAAATAATTAAGGTGAAGGGATGATGTGGACCAAGAACAAAAAATGACACAATTAGTAAACAAATAACAAGCTGGTAAGTTATACAATATTACTAATAATTCTAGTAATGTTTTTTTAACCTCACAACTTGTTGGAACTATACTTCAAATCACAGTTTAATAGTATATCATTTTAAAATTAGGTTACTTCTTATTGATTTCTTAATATTGAATGTTTAATATATAATTTTAATTTCAGTAGCTATAGAAAAGAAAGTGAAACTAAGTTTAATAATATATAGCATGAATTGTAAAATTGAAAAGCATTAGAATTTAAATGAATAACATCATTATTGTTTCATTTCTGCGAATTAATGTAATAATTCAAAGTGTTTTCTACACTTCGCACTCATCTTAACATCAAATAATAAATTATTGCACATGACTTGGTATTAGGTGGAAGGGTTCAGCGCTGTGGTGATATTCACACCACACAGTACATCAGAGTTTGACTCCTCTCATCTAGCTTAAATTGTGGAAATTTGATTTCTACATGCATGTTAAATTCTTGCCAAGGTGATATCTATAAAATTATATACAATTATGTATATGAGGAGTGTTTCCGATGATACTTAAAAGTCAAATTCATTAATTAAATTTTATTGTTTTCTACCAAATAAATACTTTTAGAGAGACTGAATTTCTGAGTTGAGGATTATTTTATATCCCTGCCATTGTTTCTATAGTTGGATTTAATTTTCCATAAAGGGTTAAGTGTATTATATTGGATATATGAAGGTTAACTGAATGTTTATTCTATCAATATTTTGCCACTGGTTTAATCCCAAGTTTAAATTATCCATATGTTTGAAGTAATGAAAATAACAACAGATATTAAAAAAGATAAATCAGTGTGTAGTAGATAAGTATTTTCACCTTTATTTTAATAGTTGGTCCTCTTTTACACTACAGAATATTATAAGGAAAATGTGCTCAAGGTTGACCACAACTGCAGAATATTATCGTTTGGTCTATCATAAGAGAAGGAAGGAAGGGGTACCTTCCTTCCAAAAGTCTGCTCCCAAGGATGTGATCTGTTTTATGTTGGTGACTTGGAAATGAACATTTTTTACAGTCAACCTTGAAAAGCCATCTTGATAGACCATTTTTTAAGTGGTTACATTGGATTTTCCATGGCTTTGCAAGGATGCTGGATTGCCTCATTTTGAGACAAATAAAACAGGAATTTATTCAGCTGTTCTTTGTATCTTTAGGAAAAAAACCCATTGACTCTAGGCCTGGGGATCAAAGGGGTCCAGAGAAGCTACTACCTTGATTAGTAATCCTAGGCCTCTAAAAACAAAACAAAACACAACTCCAGTAGGAACAGCAACTCAGGGCAACTATCACAGCCTACATGAAGTCAGGCAAAATACGGAAGCTGAGAGTCATTTATCTGATGACTAATATATTTTTATGAGGCAGACTGAAATAAGACTTCAGAGAGAGAGTCAAAAGACTGATCAGAGAGACTAAAATTGGTCACACGAAGATTGGAAAATACAAATCCTTGTATAGCAAATAAATCTTAAAAAGCCTGTGCATATAAGAACAAGACAGCAGACCAAATTCCAGATATGTGCATTTTCTTAGAGGTCAGCTTAATGAATTATCAATGGAAATCTTTGCATTCTTAAATATTTGACCACATGTAGGAGAAGGCCAATTGCTGAAGAGAAAGAAAACGTCATCACTCAGTTACGAGGTCCAATATCACATTAGGAAGGAATCAAGCACAGATTTGTAATAAAAAGAGAAAAAAATATTCCAAATGAGGGTTTCATTTGTTTTGATGTAACAGTTTCTGATTTATGTGTTAGCAAATACCATACAATTGATCCATTCCCACAGCTGAGTTGATATTTACTGCAGTATTCCCACATGAAGGAAAAGAGAAAATTTACAAATGTCTGATGAAATGAGTTGAGGGTGAAGTGTTCTAATAGTGATATCTGAGGTTTAGACATAGAAGAAGAGGGGGATTTTCTTTTTTAAAAATCCCCCATTTTTAGCCTGGTGCCAGAGGCTCACAGCTGTAATCCTAGCTACTCAGGAAGCTGAGAACTGAGGACTGCTTTTCAAAGCCAGCCTGGCAGGAAAGTCCCTGAGACTCTTATCTCCATTTGAGTTGAAGAGCTCAGAGATAGTACACAAGCCCAGACTTAAAGCCCCTCGACCAAGACCAAAAAAAAATCTCCCTTTTGTTGGACTGCCTACATCTTTTCCTAACATTCAACAAAGAAGCCATTTTATCACCCACAACATTTAAATCCTGTCCTAGCTACTGCAAATAGAATGGTTTGTTATCTTATGTCAAAAAGTTCATATTTTCGGGGTCAAATACCAGCAGTGGTAACATTTTTTTCCAGTCCTTGAACTCTGGGCCCGGGCCCTGAACATGGTTATGCTTGTAGCGTTAATGTGAGCTTGTTTATTTATTGGATTACTGCCCATGAGGGGAATTACGGGGTCATAAGAGAGATCTATGTTTAGTCTTTTGAGGAAACTCCATACTGCATTCCAGAGGAGTGGAACAAGTTTAACTTCCCACCAACAGTGTAATAGAATTCCCAATTGGAGACGGGTGCTGGTGGCTCATGCCTGCAATCCTTACTACTCAGGAGGCTGAGATCTGAGGATCATGGTTCAAAGCCAGGCCAGGGAGGTTCCCAATTGGCTACACCCACGGCAGCGTTTGCTATTATTAGTTTTCTTGATAATGGCCATTCTAACTGGGAAGGGGTAGAATCTGTCTTGTTTACTTGTAGATTTGTAGGCACCTTCTAGCTACCATAAATGAATGAATCCATGAAACCTGTATTTTTCTGCGTCTGCATTTCTTTCTCTTAGCATAATTTTCCCAAGCTTTTCATTTTCCTTAAGACTGGTGAAAAGTCATCCTTTCTAATGGGTGAATAGAATTCCATTGTGTGTGTGTGTGTGTGTGTGTGTGTGTGTGTAAGATGACTATAGCCCATGAGTTCATTTCTAAACCTACTTTTTCATCTGTAATTCTCTAATTTCATATTAAATTTGGATTGCATTCTCTACTGCATTGAAGAATATTGTTGGGATTTTTATGGGTAGTGCATTGTCAATTGTTTGGGGGCAGAAGTGAAGTTTTCACAGTTATTTGTGAAAGCATTGAAAGATTTTGCATTTCCTTGAATCTCCTTCAATTTCCCTTTTTATATTTTTAAATTTTCACAGTAGAGGTCCTTCACATTTTTGGTAAAATTAATTCCCAGTTTTGTTGTTGTTGTTGTTGTTTTGTTTAGATTTGAGTTGATTTTGAGGCTAATACATATGAGGTTGTTTTAAAGAAAGACTACTGATTCTTGTGGGTTTTATACCCTTGCTACATTGCTAAAGGTTAGCAACACCTTTACTAACTTGAGGAAGGTAGGTATAGGGTCTCTAAATACAGGATCATTTCATCTGTACAAAGGGATCATTTTACTTCTACCTTATTTGGATCCCCATTATGTTTTTCTCTTGCCTATTGCTCTTGCGAGAATGTCCACTATTATATGGAAGAGTAGTAGAGAGAGTGGACATCCTTGTTTCACTCCAGATTTTATTTTATTATTTTTTGAGTTTGCAAAATCTGGTTTAATTCAAACTGAGGAGCACATTGTGAAAATACATATGCATAAAAATCTAATGAATGCTAGATAAACAACATATTACTTTACAATAGAATAACCACAAATTTGAAGGCTCAAATTGAGTCTGTCAGCTGTAAATACAATTTTATATTTGGCTCAAGTGGCTACTCAATTTCAAATGGTGCCAAGTTTCTCCAAAGCACCTCTTGACCCCCTTAGCCTTGGGAGGATTTTCACCACAGTCTCAGATGAAATTCCAGTCATCCCTTCAACTCTTGGGGCCAATGGAGTCATTGGTACCCAAACACAACTGGAGGCCACGGATTTCCAGTGACCAAAAGTTATTGCAAAGAGAAGTCCATTCTAAGCCAGACTCATGGCTAAGAAGGTGTGAGATTAGCCCTTTAAACAATAGTGTAGCATTAACATGGTCTATGTTAAGAAATAGCTCCTTAGTGAGAATGTACCAGTTACTAGTTATCACACCAACAGAAAAAGGCAACACGGGAGCTTCATATTTCACATGAAAGACTAGCATTAACTGGGTCTGGCTTCATTCACACAGAGATATTATTTTATTTTAGACCCAAGAGAAAATGAGTTCATACCAGTCATTTCTTCACATAAGATTTGTGTAGCATTAAAATTGTTTTATGCTAATGATGAGGCCATGCGGGCAAAAATGTGTAATTCTCCTCTGCGAAAACAGAAACACCCCATTTCGACTCCTGTCCAGTTTCCAAAAAAAAAACCATACATATACCTTTGTTATTGCACATCTTTCACAAAAATCTGTGTAAGTATTTTATATAATATATATATATATACAAATATATATATGTATATATATATTTACACTACACATAAAAAGACTATGGTATTTTACAGAATACATGTTTAACAAAGATCATTCATTACACCACAGACGTTAGAAATGATACAAAACACTTAAATCATTTAATGTAACATTGTGAATTAAAACACAGGTTTGAAGCATCCACAGACTCCAAGACAAACATTTCTGCTTTAGAGTTCATTGAGAAGCCCAGCTTGTCACAAAACTTTAAGCAACAGATGCAGGCAAAATAAATAAGACTTTTCTGGTACTAGCAATTGTTTTATTAGAAAAATAGGTGTGGGTCAAGTGGTTTTTAAAGATCTGTGTAGAAGAGTTTTAGTCTAGACTTCATTCCAGATTTTAATGTCTTCATGTGTCCACTGTTAGGTACCTGCTTTGTCATACGCATACTTTGTATTATATTGAGGAAAGTTGCATGCATTCCTAGCTTCTCAGACCTTTTAATCATAAAGGGGTATTGGAGCTTATTAAAAGCTATTTCTAAATCCATATAAATGATGATGTGGTTCTTGTCCCTGCTTCTGCTGATGGTGTGTTACGTTTATTGACAAGTTCTTGAATCCAATTGTATCCTATGATGAATCCTGTTCATTATACCTCAAGCAGCACCATTGGTTGTTACTGGAAGTAACGGTTACAAGATGTGCAAACTGATCCCAGGAGAGGAACGAAACATAGAGGAATGACAAAGTTCAAGTTAATATGTGCTTTCCTTTTTACTGTACAAGAAAACAATCCCAAGGAGTGAAGGTAACTCTGTCCCTGACTTTTTCGAGTGTGCTCTTTACTCATATAAAACTTTTCTGTAAACTTTTAGTTGAGTATTACAAAAAGAAATAATGTGCTAGTTGAAGGCCAGCATAGAACAAAAAGAAATAACGTTGCTTTAAAAGTGTTCTACTGCAAAGAAACAAAGACATGGAAGTTTTAAAGTGCCTTATGTGTGGATATTCCACTCCTGAGATGATCCTCTTTTGCAGGAGTCAGTTATCAATTCCTTAGTCTGGTCCTGAGGTCTCCATAGCAATAAGGATTCCAAAAAGCAGGATCCAGTAAGTATGGTCAGCAAAAGGAGCCTCTTCTCTTAAAGGAGTACTCTTTTAAGGAGGGTCCCAAAGACATATCTGTGTTGCTTTTGTTTGCTTGTTTGTTTAGTTTGTGCTGGTTGTGGGGCTTGAACCCAGAGGCTGGACCCTGTCACTGAACAGTTGCCTTTCCTGCCCACCTGCCCCCAAAACCAGTATTCTACTGCTTGAGCCAAAACTCCACTTCTGGATTTTGGGTGTTTAATTAGTGATAAGAGTTTGACAGACTCTCCTGCCTGGGTTGTCTTTGAACTAAGATAGTAAGAAAGCTATGTGATATCAACTGTATAGACTTCTCTTTTGAAATAAGAAATATTAGATAAAGTTTATTGTAAAGCTAATATTTGACAATTTTTAAGAGAATATGTCCAGCAAAAAAGCCATAACTTAAATAACTCAGCAAAAGTAGGTAAAATGAATCATTTTGGAATTATTTTTTCAGCTTGGAAAGATTATTGAACTTGTCGTTCCTTTTGTGGAAACTTAAAGTCACATTTTACTTTTTGTTGGTCGTGGAGATTGAACTCTGATCCTGGGCACTGTTCCTCAGCTCTTCAACTCAAGTTGAGCACTCTACCACTTTAGCTCCAGCACCATTTCTGGGATTCTGGTGGTTAATTGAAGAAAAGGGTCTCATGGACTTTCCTGACCAGGCTGGTTTTGAACCACAATCCTCTAGTCTCAACCTCCTGAGTAGCTAGGCTTACAAGCGTGAACCATCAGCACTTGGCTCATATTTGCATTTATGTGCACTGAATGACACTATGTAGACAAAGCATGGAAATTTGAACCAAATGATGACATTGCAGCTTTTCAGAAAAATTGAGGTAGCAATAAATATGTCCTCCTTTTCCATGTTTTTACATTAATGACTTATAGGACCCTTACATTAACATCCTCTGCCATCTGTATAGGTGTATTTAGTATCAGGAAATGTTCATAGAGAAATATAGAAAAACTGAGATTTTTAGAAAGCAAAAGAGATTGAGTAGGAAAGAACAGCATAGAAGGAGATACATTTGTCACACAGAGATTAAGAACTAGCCTAAGAAATTTAGAATTCTAAAGGCAATGAGGAATAAGCTCAGTTGATAACTAGTTCTTCAGTAACCAAAAATGGTTCTCTAGAACAGTTTCTGGTACACCTTAATTACTATCATTTATTCTTTCCATTGAGTTATTCCTTCTCTTCTGTCACAACTGTTAATTAGCCTCTGTGTTTTTGGTACCATGATTGACCAAAAAGATTTCCAAATGTCACTTAGACTATCCTTCTTTATGTGATTAGCAATGACCACACAAAATCCTGGAATCTTTGAATTTCCAGAATTATTCTTCACCTGACATCTAAGCACATTCCTGGCATTAGTTGCTTTGACCTAATGACCAAAACTTTTTTTTCAACAAAATATGCTAATATAAGTAAAGTACATGAATAAGGGACTATTGTCAGGTGTCAGTATGGAAGGAGCAATTACATATTCAAAGTATGGTTTTTTTATTTTGCATTTACTAACTAAATGGTTTTTTTTATTGTGAGAATACTGTACAGAGGAGTTATTATTACATGGGCAAGATAATGAGTACATTTCTTATCAAGCATTGTTATCTCCTCCTTTGTTTCCCCTTCTTATCCCTCACCAACCCCCCATCTTTTCCACACACCCCCCCCCCCGCCAAAATTGTAAAGTATGTTTTTCAACATAATGACTTGTACTTCTCGTTATTGCAATGGGTCCACCTGTATCCCTATTTAAACGATTTGTTTTTTCCATTCCCCTCCACAAATTATACCAACATTAAATACAATGAAAGCAGAGGTTATATCATGGTGGGGGGACATACAAAGCAACAAAGAAATCATCTTATAAATATATTAGAAACACTCACATGAATGAAAAAATATTTGAATAATTTTTTTATATTGCCAGTCCAGGGGCTTAAACTCAGGACTAGGGAATTATTCCTCAGCTTTTTTTTCCCCTCAAGGCTAGCACTCTACCACTTGAGACACAGCACCACTTACAGTGTTTTTCTGTTTATGTGGTACTGGAGAATTGAACCCAGGGTTTCCTGCATGCTAGGCAATCACCATACCATGAAGCCACATTCCCAGAACCCCTAAATGAATTTCTTAAGATGGCATTACCTTTGATTCTGTAACTATGTATCAGAATTTTGGCCAGGTGCTAGAAAATGATGTAGAAAACAATACAATACAAGAAGTCCAGTAAGGCTGGATATAAAATGAATAACAGTCATGCTCTAGCCAGAGTACAGAGGGGCTTACATCATGGAGTTGTTTCAACAGGCTGAGCGAGACAGCTCTGGACCCACAGCCTACCTCCAGAATGAGAGGGCCACCATGGGTTCTAGCCACATGGGGACAATGGGCTACCTCCTCCAGCACACATTCAACCAGTTCATGTGAGAGAGAGGGGAAAGAAAGTAAGAAATACACTTAAGCCCTCTGCCAGTGGCTCAGAACTCTAATCCCAACTACACAGGAGTCTGAGATATAAGGATCATGGTTCGTAGCCAGCCCTGGAAGGAAAGTCTGTGAGACTCTTATCTCCAAAGATCCACCAGAAAACTGGAAGTGGTGCTGTGGGCTCAAGTGGTAGAGCGGTAGCCTTGAGCTGAGGAGCTCGTGAACAGCGCCCAGACCTAGAGTTCAAGCCCCATGACTGACAAGAAATGGACTTCCCACTACAAGAAGTGGACTGAATAGCACCCATTTTCCTAGGGAGCATGGTAGAAAAGTCAGGGCGACCTTCCTGTGAACTTGAGGTCATAAATAGGTCAACCAAATTCTCCATGCCTTGTTTTCCCCAGTTGCAAAACTCAACACAGTAAAGGGTACCCTTCCTCATGGGGATAGAGTAACGATGAAAGAAAGCCATGTTTTGTTTCATAATCCCACACCTGTTGTCCCATTAACAACAGGAGTCACCTGAGCCTTTTCTTCCTGTCATATGCTCACAGAATTGTCGAGAACCTTACCTGAAGGCCACTCCCTCTGTGCCTAGCCATGTTCCAGAGATCCCTCTGTATAAATCCCTTGTTTCCTCACAACTGTCCTGTGAGGAGACTGAGTTCCGATGGTTGCGGCCCTACCCAGAGCTTTATCTGTGGTCAAGAATCAGCTGTCAACGAAAGTGCGGTATCACATGGAGGCTGAACAACACACTGATGAATCAAGAGTGGGTCATGGAAGAGATTAGAAAGGAAATTCAAATGTTCATGCTATTCAACAAAAATGAACACACAAATTACCAGCTCCTCTGGGACACAGCAAAGGCAGTACTCAGAGGCAAGTTTATAGCTCTGAGCTCCTACATCCACAAATTGGAGAGATCTGAAACTAGCAATTTAATGACACATCTAAACCTCCTTGAAAAAGAGCAGCAAGATAAACCCCAATCCAGTAGATGGAAAGAAATAATCAAAATTAAATCAGAATTAAATGAATTAGAATCCAAAAAAACTATAGAAAGAATCAACAAAACAAAGAGTTGGTTCTTCGAAAAACTTAACAAAATTGACAGACCCTTACCAAATCTTATCAGAAAAAGAAGAGAACACACCCAAATTAATAAACTCAGAGATGAGAATGGAAACATCACCACGGAAACAACCAAGATTCAGAACATTATAAGGGAATACTTCTCAAAACTTTATGCTAATAAGTTTGAGAACTTGACAGAAATGGACCTCTTCCTAGCAAATATTGACATGCCAAAACTAAACCAAGATGAGTTAAACCAGCTTAACAGGCCCATATCAAGCATTGAAATAGAAAGAGCAATAAGAGACCTCCCAGCTAAGAAAAGTCCAGGACCAGATGGTTTTACAGTGGAATTTTACAAGGCCTTCAAAGCAGAGCTCACACCAATAATCCTCCAACTCTTCAATGAAATTGAAAGAGAAAGCTCACTACTGAACACATTCTATGAAGCCATCATAACCCTCATCCCAAAACCAGGCAGGGACTCATCAAAGAAAGAGAACTATAGACCCATTTCTTTGATGAACATTGATGCAAAACTTCTCAACAAAATTTTGGCCAATCGACTTCAACAATTCATCCAAAAAATCATACACCACGATCAAACAGGATTCATTTCAGGAATGCAAAGCTGGTTCAATATACGCAAATCAATTAATATTATTCATCACATCAACAGGAGCAAGAATAAGAACCACATGGTTATCTCAATAGATGCAGAAAAAGCATTCGACAAGATCCAACACCCCTTTATGATGAAGGTTTTGGAAAAATTAGGAATCCATGGAACATTCCTCAATACAATAAAGGCTGTAGATGACAAACCTACAGCCAGCATTATACTCAATGGTGAAAAACTAAAGCCATTTCCTCTTAACTCAGGAACAAGACAAGGATGCCCACTCTCTCCACTTCTCTTCAATCTAGTATTAGAATGCCTAGCTACAGCAATAAGACAAGATGCAGACATAAAGGGGATCCAAATAGGGAAAGAAGAAATAAAACTCTCCCTCTTTGCAGATGACATGATCTTGTATTTAAAGAATCCCATAGACTCCACTCCCAAATTACTCAAGCTGATTCAAAACTTTGGCAAAGTAGCAGGGTATAAAATTAACCCCCAAAAATCAATGGCTTTTCTGTATGCCAACAATGAGAAAAGTGTGGCTGAAATTAGGAAAGCAACTCCATTTGTAATAGCCCCACAAAAAATAAAATACCTAGGAATTAACTTAACTAAAGAAGTGAAGGACCTCTATGATGAAAAATTTAAACTCTTGAAAAAGGAAATCAACACAGAACTTAAAAAATGGCAAAACCTCCCATGCTCCTGGATTGGAAAGATTAACATCGTGAAAATGGCAATACTTCCCAAGGCTATCTCCAAATTCAATGCAATACCTATCAAAATTCCAACCTCATTCTTCAAGGAAATAGAAGAGGCAATCCAAAAATTCATATGGAACAATAAAAGACGCCGAATAGCAAAAACGCTCCTGAATGGAAAGAACACTGCTGGAGAAATATCAATACCAAACTTCAAACTCTACTATAAAGCCATAGTAATCAAAACAGCTTGGTATTGGCATAAGAACAGACCTCAGGACCAATGGAATAGAATTGAAAACCCAGAAATGAACCTACAGACCTATAGCCATCTAATCTTCGATAAGGGAGCTAAAACAATAGAATGGAAGAAAGACAACCTCTTCAGTAAATGGTGCTGGCAAAATTGTTTAACTACATGTAGAAAACTTAAGCTAGATCCTTATATATCACCCTGCACCAGAATCAACTCCAAATGGATCAAAGACCTTGAAATCAAAGCAGACACTCTGAAAACATTACAGGATGGAATAGGAGAAACCCTAGGTCTCCTTGGCTCAGGCCGAAATTTTCTGAATAGAGACCCGGAAACACAAAAAATCAAAGAAAGGTTGGACAAATGGGATTGCATAAAGTTGCAGAGCTTCTGCAGGGCAAATGACATAGCTAGCAAGATCAATAGAAAGCCCACGGATTGGGAGAGGATCTTTACTAGCCATACAACGGACAAGGGTCTCATATCTAAAATATACTTGGAACTCAAAAAATTAAATCCCCCAACAACAAATCCTCAAAGAAACAACTGCCCAATAAATAAGTGGGCGAAAGACTTAAAGAGAAACTTCTCTGAAGACGAAAGAAGGATGGCCAATAGACACATGAAGAAATGCTCATCATCCCTAGCCATAAAAGAAATGCAAATCAAAACAACATTGAGATATCACCTCACTCCAGTTAGAACGGCAAAAATCAAGAACTCTAACAACAACAAAGAGGGGATGTGGACAGAAAGGAACCTTACTTCATTGTTGGTGTGAATGTAAACTTGTTCAACCACTTTGGAAAGCAGTATGGAGGTTCCTCAAAAGACTTCACATAGAGCTCCCCTATGACCCAGCAATCCCACTTTTGGGCATTTACCCTAATGTTTACAAACAAGACCACACTAAAGCTACCAGCACAACTATGTTTATTGCAGCATTATTTACCATAGCTAATATATGGAACCAACCCAGATGCCCCTCAGTAGATGAATGGATCAAGAAAATGTGGTATATATACACAATGGAATTCTATGCCTCCATCAGAAAGAATGACATTGCCCCATTTGTTAGGAAATGGAAAAACTTGGAAAAAATTATATTAAGTGAAGTAAGCCAGGCCCAAAGAAACGTAGGTCCCATGGTTTCCCTTATTTGTAATATCTAGTATATGTATGAGTCAAGCGGAAAAGGTCAGATAATGTGATGTCAGGAAAATGAACCCTTAGATGTGTATTTTAATGTTTTTTTTTCTTTCATGCATGTGTTTCTAACACATTTATAAGATTATCTCTTTGTTGCTTTGTATGTCCCTCCCCCACAGTATAACCCCCGCTTTCACTATATTTGATGTCAGTATAACTTGTGGAGGAGATGGGGAAAAACCAGTTGTTTAAGCATACAGGTGGACCTGTTGCAACAATAAGAAGTACAAGTTGTCATGTCCAAAACGAGCTTTACAACGTTGGTGCCGGGTGGGGGGGGGGGGGGGAAGGGTGGGAAGGGGGGGAAGGAGAGGGATTGGGATTAGGGGGGGAGGGGGGAGGCTGGGAAGGGATGTGAAGGGTAAACAAAGGAGGAGGCTGCAATGCTTGTTAAGAAATGTAAGCATTATCCTGCCCATGTAACTGTAACTCCTCTGTACAGTATGTTCACAAATAAAATTAAGTTAAATTTAAAAAAAAAAATAAGAATCAGCTGCCATGGAATAAGTGTTTGTGATAATCCATCTAAACTGATGACTGAGCATGGCTCTACATGTCTACCATCCCAACTACAGTGCACCAGGTCTGTTGGAACATACCTGTCACAGATAGGAGATCCACCTGAGCTCAGCCCAGCCTGAGCATATATTGTTTCTTTCTCAGAAATGCACAAGACAGAAAGGTGGCTCCTCAGAGCCAGGGATAGGAAACAAACAGGAGGTCAGGGTGCTCCCAGAGGCGTGTCTGACCCGGGTTGGGAATGGTGTTGGGGTGGCAACTCACCTGTGCTGCTGGGAGAAGCTGTTGGCAGCTGATGCAGGTAGTTCGAGCAGGGATGTCGGCGGCATTTCAGACATATGGGCCCAGAGCAGAGGACCAGGGGCAGGCACCAGGTCAGGGCCTTAGTCCAGCTGAAATTTGAAATCTAGAACCACAGGAAGGGGGGAAGGGGATTAGGGCATGTCAATTTCCTAATATACTCTAAAGTTGCATTGAGTCTCTTGCTCACCACTCAGCCACCTATACCTTCCTTAACTGCTGGTAGTGGTGTAAACTAAAAGAGGGAATCCTGGTGCTACCAGGAATCCTGGAATGTGGGCATTGCCACCACTCTTGTATCCCATTGGTCAGAAAGAAACATGAAAGAATGGAGGTGTGGCTAGAATCCTGTGATGCAATCAGCATGGGCAGAGTCAAGTTGACAGCAGCTCTCCCAGCCCTTTTCCCAGGGAATTCTGTCCCATTCAGTTGGGGACAAAAGGGAGACCCGCTTTAACTGGATGGCTACACAGATTGTTGTTTATGTCTGTTTGTTGCCAGTCCCAAACCTTGAACTCTGGCTCTGGGCACAGTCTCTGAGCTGCTTTTGCTCAAGGCCGGCCCTCTACCACTGGAGCTACAGGGCTTCTGGCTTTGATGGCACGGAAGTTGGACAGGGATCTCAAGGATTTTCCTCCTGAGGGTGACTTTGACCATAATCTTCCCATCAAGGCCTTGTAAGTAGCAAAGAGGACTGCTGAGAGCCACTGGTGCCTGCCTAATCATTGGTCTTGCTGATGTTCTTGGACAGACCAGTGAGTTCCCTATCCTCTGGTTTAAGTGGTGGGAGCTGGAGCCCACAGTTCAAATCCTGGTCCTACCACCTGCAAATGGCAGGAGATCCTCAGAAACTTGTCCTATCCATATGGTTACCAATGTAATGTGATGTATGTCATGATTGAATGGGCAGTTCTTGAATGATTCTAGGATAAAATTATACACAGTTATGTTATAGGACACTAATCGATTTTATTTAATACTTCATTAAGCATTTAAACAATCACATTCATAAAACGGAGGAATAATGAAATACCTAGGAATTGGACCTCACATACTATAAAGGTGCCATTTTTCTGCCAGGACTGGGATTTGAACTCATGGTCTGGGTAACACTGTTGTACTGTGTAGGAAGGGGAAGCTGGCCTCCTTGAAGTCAAGAAATTCAAGTCTGTTCCTTAGGCCTGAAATCGATCACCACCTATTCATGTACAATTTACATATATGACTTATATTTATATTTATATACATACATTGACTCCATATTGCATTTGGTGTAGTTATTTTATTTATTTTTGTTTTATTTATGTATTGACCATTTATTATTGACTATTATGGCACATAGAACATTGGTTACATTGATTACATAGGATATAGGCCTGCATATGTATATCACTTCATACCTGACACCTAGGACATTCACAGAAAAAGAAAACGTGTCACCATCAGCTTTTTACTCAATGATTCATTGTTTGGGAGTGCTGGTATCTGACCTCATGGCCTACAGGGCTAAATTCATGAGTGGGTGAGTGTGAACAAGCCCTCCTGGGGCAAATTGAGCTGACAGGCTGTTCCCAGGAACAGAGATTGAGCCCAGGAGTTTACAAAATATGAACAGATTGACATGCAGATGACAGTACACTAATAAATATATATCTTTATAGAGTGCCAGAGATGTCTATACATTATTCAGATCTATATACTACGTTCCTACCAATTCTTGGGGATTTATTATGCGTCCATGTAATTAATGTTATTGTTTTCATCATTAAACTATTAATAAAATCAATCAGTGTCCTGAAATTATTGTGTTCCTGTAAATAATAATATTCTTTTAAGGCTTCATAAATATTAAATAAAATAAATCAGACTCGTGAAATCATGCTGTCTAATTTTATAGGAGCATCATTCACGATCAACTCATTCAACTGTGAAATTGACAAGATTCCATTGTTATTCCTATGGATGGGAACCAGTTTCTTAGTATTTCCTGCCATTGTTTGGTCAGGTCCCATGTTGCCACGTGGGCCTATGGCTTCCCTAATAGTCTGCCAACCTTCAGCAATACAAGGTGAAGTACCCTTTGCAACAGTGTCATTCAGACCCAGGACGGTCACTGTGCAAAGGGAGAAAACGTAAAAAGGCCACATTTTTTTCGGTTCATTCTTTTCCCTGAAAGGCCTGAGTGTCTAGGATCCCATCAGCAGCTGTGGGTCCAGTGGCTGCACCAAGACCTAGAGTGATCAAAGCTGAGGTAGAATTGCCACGACCTGAGTTCAAGCCCTGTGCTTGACAAAAAAAATAACAAAAAAAACATACATACATACATACATTAAAAATCTTTAAAATATTATGAGGATCCTTGGCTTGTAATTCTTGCCATTTTTTTTGCCAGGCCTGGGATTTGAACTCAGGGTCTGGGGAAATCTGCAGCACTGTGGGGGGTGGGAAGATCACCGTGCTGGAAGATAAGAAAGAAAGGCCTGTTCCTAGGGCCTGAATTCAATAATAATATTACTATACATTTTAAATACATGATTTATATTTACATGCACATGTTTACTGCATGTTGCGGTTATTGTATTCATTTTTTTATGTTTTATTTATTTCTTATGCATTTGAGTGAGTATGATTACATATATAACATTTTTTGCATCCTATTACATAAGACATAGATTTGCTTATGTATTCTACATCAATCCTGAGGCCCAGGACTTTCACTGATAAGGAAAACAAATGGGACAATTGGCTTTTCCACCAGGATTAAGTTTTTGCCAGTTCTGTGACTTGAACTCAGGGTCTAACAGGTCCACTTCATGAAAGGGTAAATGTTAGCACACCAGTCTGATGCAAGTGAAGTTAGTTGGCAAATTTGAGTACCTGAGATCAAGCCTAGGAATGGCCAATATATAAACAGATAGATGTTTAGATTGCTGTGTGTGTGTGTGTGTGTGTGTATGTGTGTGTGTGCATGTGTGTGTATTAACATATATATATATATATATATATATGCATCTACAAAGGTATACAGAGAGAGACAGACATTTATGTAGATTCTAGTGTATAACCCTATATAAAGAGTGATGTCTATATCTTATTTTTACATATTCTATTACTACCAATTATTTGGTCTAAAATTATGCCTCCATTAATTAATCACAGTAGAATACTTAACAAAGAATTAATCAATGTACTATATTTATTGCATGCAATCTTATACTGTAATGACTATCTAATTAGTAATTCAGTTAGTACATTTCAAACATTCTATTAGTGTTCTTATAGATAGGAACAAGTTTCCTAAGATCTTCAGCCATGTGTAGGTGGCAGGCCTAGGATTGATCTCAGGGCCTAGGTATCTGGGTTGGACTCACGCTTCATTGACAGCCCCCCAGCCTTCATCCATGCAAGGTAACATACAATTTTCAAGCCAAATCATTGAGACCCAGGAGGGTCACAGTGTTAAGGAAACAAAACAAAACCTGTTGTGTAAAATTACCTGGTTTTTTCCTTTTCCTCCTCCATTTTTGTTGGTTTGCTGTATTTTTGCCAGTGCTGAGAATTGAAATCGGGTCCTAGGATCCCTGGATCATCTGTGGGTGTAAAAGCTGCATCCCAACCTAGGTTAATCATGGTTTAAGACACAATAAAATGCTTCCTTGAGCAAAAGGAGATCAGGGAAAATGTCTAGACTCACAGTTCCAGCTTCAGGACCTGCCACCAAAAAAGAGTCAGTAACTGTGTGTGTGTATGTGTCTGTGTATGTATGCATGTATTTGAATTGGTGAAGATCCAGAGTTGCTATGAAGAAAGGCACCTAGGTAGGAAATTTGCTTTGAATAGAATGATTTCTTAGCACAGAGTGTGCATTCAAGACAGTGCATGTTCCGGGGCTCCCCTCACTATTCCCAGTTAACCTGAGGGGGTCTCCATACCCCAGGCTGCTGGAGGATATCTTCCTCATTGTTGGAACAGGCAGACAAAAAGCTTCAATCCTTTGCATCTGGGTAACAAACAATTCATCCAAGCCAATTAGTGAGGATGAGTGTGCCCAGGCTGTTAAGGTTAGGAGAAAAAAAGCCTCTTTGTAACCCAAGCTATCTCTTTCCCCAGTGCTCTGTTTTGACTGGAAGCCTTCATTTGTGCCACCTGCCATGACAGATCAAGTTCCCTACACTCATCCTGTCTTTGTAAGACTATGTTTCAGTGTCGAAACAAACTGCTACCATTAATTCAACAGTCCTTCTGGTAGACAATTAGGGAGGTGAACACAATAAAATGATTCATTATTGGCAACGGTGCCTCCGTGTGTGTGTGTGTGTGTGTGTGTGTGTGCGCGCGCACACACACACACACATACACCAGTCCTGGTGATTGAACTATGGAACTAACCACAGTACCTGATTTTCTCCTATATAAGGACGGTACTCTACCACTTGAGCCACACAGCCACTTCAGGCTTTTTTTCTAGGGATGTGGTACTGAGGATTCAAATCCCGGGTTTCACACACACAAAGCAGTCTACTCCTAAAAAACATTCCCAGCACTTCACTTCAGGTTTCTTTCTTTCTTTTCTTGTAAGTTGGAGGAGTTGAAGTCTGGGCCTGGGTGCTGTCTCTGAGCTCTTCATCTCAGTCTAGCACACTACCACTTGAGCTACAATGCCCCTTCAGGCTTTCTGGTGGTTTATTGTAGATAAACATCTCAAGGAATTTTCTGCTCAGGCTGACTTTGGACCATGATCTGGGATACTTTTGAAATGAGATCCTCAGCTTCCTGAGCAGGCAGAATGATAGACCTCAGCTAAAGACATCTAAGCCATGACACATTGCTGCAAGTGGGTCCTTGGCTTAGCATGGTAGAACATGAGCCATGAGCCCAAGAAGAAAGCAGCATCTAGGCTCTGAGTTCAAGGTTCATGATGGAGAAACCTAAACCAAAACAATTGTCTGCAGGAGACAAGTCACTCGAGTTTAGTACATATATAAATTTGGCCCTAACTTGGGGACATATCTGAGCCTCAACTTTCTCATCTGCACAATCACCTTACTTGTGTAGCTCTTATAAGGACCAGATGAAATAATACAACTCGTGAAGGACTTAGCACATATCACCCTGTGAAGGACTCAGCACTCAGTACCCCATGAACAACCCAGAAGCACTCAACACCCTGCACCCCAGGAAGGACTCATCACATAGCTATATCCCACAAACTGTCATTAGAATTAGGGTGCTTTCATCAGTATCACCATTCTTTCAGATACACGTCACAAACCGCACAAGTTCATATCTAACAGTTTAGAGGGGTGTTTTGTGTGGAGAGAGTCATCATCCTCAGGGATTTCACTCATAGATTGGAGGTACTGTCCTAAGATCTTTTCCTCAAGGCTAGATCTCTACCACTTTGAGGCACAGCTCAGAGTCTAGCAGACTTCCTGCCACGGCTGAGTTTTCAACCCCCAGTGTCTGATCTTACCCCCTGAACAGCTAGGGGTGAGCCAGCAGTGTCTGGTTCCATGATGCTGGGCTGCAGCTGTTGACCTCTGGCTAAATCAGGTTAGATGACAGCCGTCAGTTTCAGACACCCAGCTTGCTCTGTGATGAGGTATTTGAAATCCTATATAAATTCTATAACTGCAGTCAGAACATTCTAACTTGTTTTTGGTGCCAGTCCTGGGGCTTGAGTAAGGGCCTAGACACTGTCCTTAAGCTTTCATGCTCAAAGCCAGTGCTCAACTGCTTAACAGCACTACTTCTGGGTTTTCTGTGCATGTAATAGTGTAGAATCGAACCCAGGTCTTCATACATACGAGGGGAGCATTATGCCACTGAGTTCCAGGAATGACAAGAGTAGAAATAGATATGTAGATTGTAACATATATATGTATGTGTATATATATATATATATGTGTGTGTGTGTGTGTGTGTGTGTGTGTGTGTGTGTTTGTGTGTGTATAAAACAAGACAGAGATGTCTGTATATTATTTAATTATATATATTATATTACTACAAATTATCAATAAATTATTCCTTCCTGTATTGAAGTATTATGGTTGAATACATAACAAACTATTAATTGAAAATTATTCAATGTAGTATAATTATTGTGTATAATTTTATAATATAATCAAACACTAACGTAATTGTTACTTTACGACATTCCATTCATAAGGATGTATATCAGAATGCGTTTCTTAGGATATCCCATGATTCATAGGTGGGAGTTCTGGGATTCACACCCCAGGCCTAGGTTGCTGGTTTGGGCTATCGCTTCCCAGATAGCCCACCAAACTTCAGCAGTGCAAGGTCATGTACACTCTCCGAGCCCTGTCATTTTGACCCAGGATGGTTGCAATGCAAAGGAAAAAACTATGTAAAACCGCCTTCTGATACTTCACAGTTTTAACCTTCTCCTTTTATCCCCCTCTCTTTTTTTCTTTTTTGTTTTTGGTTTTGGGGCCAGAACTCTGGGTTTGGGTGCTGTCCTTCAACTCTTCAGCTCAAGGCTATTGCTCTACCACTTGAGCCATAGCACTATTTCTGGCTTGTTTCTGCTTATGTGGTACTGAAGAATCGAATCCATGGCCTTATGCATGCAAGGCAAGGACTCTATTACTGAGCTACCTTCCCAGCACTTCTCCTTTTTTTTTTTTGCCAGTCCCAAGATTTGAATTCGAGTCCTAGTATCTCAGGATGGGCTGTGGGTACTGAGGCTACACCCCAGCCTAGGATGATCAAAGGTGAGGAAGAGTTACCAAGAGCTGAGTTCAAGCCCCCGGCCTGGCCAAACTAAATTTAGGCCCTGGCTTGGAATTCACACCATTTTTCTGGCAGGTCTGGGATTTCAACTCAGGGTCTGGGTAACTCTGTGGCACTGTGGGGGAGAAGAAGCTCACCATAATTGAAGACAAGAATTTCAGCCCAGTTTCCAGGGCCCGAATTCAAGCCCCAGCATTGAAAAAAATAATATTCATATATGAGATCTATTTACATACATGAGTTTACTCCATATGACATTTATTACCCATATTTTTATTTTATTTAGTATTATTACATATATAACATTTATTTCATTTATTACATCTTATCTCATGGATTTATTTGCATATGGATTATACATCATACTGAGACCCAGGACTTTCACAGAGAAGGAAAACAATGTGTAAAAATTGGCTTCTGACTCCACATATAAAATTTTGGACATGCTGGGATTTGCACTCACAGCCCACAATGCCCAATTCAAGAAAGGATCAGAAAGGATCAGTTGTAGTACAAAAGCCTTTGGCAAAGTAAGCTGCCAACCGGTTCTGATGACCTGGCAACAAGCCATAGTAGTGGCTGATAGATATAGATATAGGTGTAGATATAGATATGGATATAGATATAGATACAGATAGATAGATTAATAGATGTGTAGTTTGCAATATATATGAGAGACAGTGTGATGATATTAGATTATACATATTATGAATTATTATTAAATTATGCCTCCATTTAATGAAGTTTCATTGTTGAATACTTATTAAAGCATTAATGTAAAAGTAGTCAGTAGTCTTTAATTGGGAGAATCATAAAAAAACAGCTAGAATGGAAGACATAATCCAATATTTTTGTGTGGCCTTCTATAAAACAATCATGAACTAACTGCAAATTCAATTGTTACTTTTATAATATTCCATTAAACATTCACATGAATAGGAAAGACTGTCTCAAAATCTCCCTCCATTTGTAGGTGGCAGTCCTGCCATTGGAACTCCAGGCCTGGGTAGTTTACTGCAAAATGCAAACCATTAGGATGACATTGTGAAGATTGCAGTTTGTCACAATGAAAAAAAGAACAAAAAGAAAAGAAAGCCAGGTGTCATTTGTTCCTGCCTGTAATCCTAGCTCATCAGGAGTATGGGAGGTAGAGAATGCCAGTTTGAATTCAGCCAGGACAGGAAAGTCCACACACTCTTATTTCTGAGGGATCAAAGTAATAAAAACTCGCCATGAGTGGGGCTGTGGCTCAAGGAAAGAGCACTACCCTTGAGCAAAAGGAGCTCAGGGACAGTGCCTAGGCTCACAGTACAACCCCTGGACCTGCCAAAAAAAAAAGCAAAATAAAAAACAAGTAACTCCATGTTTCCCCATGCATGTATGCATGCATTTCTAACGGTAAAGAGTCCCTATGATGAAAGGCATCCAGCTAGAAAATTTGCTTTGAATAGAATGATTTCATAGCACAGACCATGCTTTCAAGACAGTGCATGTTCTGGGGCTTACCTCACTGTTCCCAGTGTAGCCTGAGGTTTTCTGTACACCCCAGGGTACTGGAGGAAGTCTGCCTCATTGTTGGAACAAGCCGACAAAAGGCCTCACTCCAGTACAGCTGTGTAACAAAAAACTCCATCCAGGCAAATTAGTGAGGAGGAGTGTGGGCAGGCTCTAAAGGCCAGGAGAAAAAGGCTGCTTTGTACCCCAAGCTATCTCTCTCCCCAGTGCTGTTTTGACAGGAAGCCTTCATTTGTGCCACCTCCCGTGGCAGGCCAAGTTCCCTGCATTTATCCTGTCTTTGTTAGACTATGTTCCAGTGTTGAAATAACCTACTACAATTATGTCAAGGGTCTTTTTGGCAGAAAACAAGGGAGCGGAACCTAATGAAATGATTCATTATTGGCAACGGTGGCTTCCTTGGTTTCTGGAAGCTTGCTAAATCTAAGCATGTATAATATCACAATGCTCCCTGTCATTTAGGGCTGCTGATGCTCATCAGGTTTTGAAACCTTTGACTTCTCCTAGTTGGGCCCCAGGTGGCTAGGTTTTGGGGTTGAACAGAGGGCCTGGGTGCTGACCACGAGCTCAGAATAGAAGCTCAGTGCTTTACCATTTGGTGTCATACCTTCACTTCTGGTATCTTTATTTGTGTGTGTGTGTATGTGTGTGTGTGTGTGTGTATGTCTGCGTGTGAATGTATGTGTGTGCATACACTTGTCTTGGATCTTGAACTCAGGACCTGAACACTGGACCTGAGTTTCTCCGGTACAAGGATAGCATTCTATCACTTAAGACACACAGCCACTTCAGGCTTTTTCCTAGTATGTGATACTAAGGAATCAAACCCAGGGATTCATACAGACAAAGCACTCTACACCTAAGAAACATTCGCAGCACTCCACTTCAGGAGGTTTTTGGTAGTTCACTGGAAAGAAGCCTCTCAAGCAATTTCCTGCCCAGCCTGGCTTTGGACTGTGATCCTCAACTCTCAGGCTCCTGAGTAGCTAGGATGACAGGTGCGAGTCACCGGCGCCAAGCTTTCAGTTCAAGTTTCTAAGTGGTGAAAAGAAGATAATAGTCTCATGGGACCTTTTGTGTCAGGGATAGTTTGGAACTGATATAATCATATCTCAGCTTCCTGAGTAGGCAGGATGACAGATCTCAGCTACCGATACTTAGACTTTAACACTCTATTGCAAGGGGGTCCTTGGCTTCACATGGCAGGGGGCTAGCCATGAGCCCAACAGGGAAGGGTCAGGGGCTAGGCCCTGAGTTCAAGGTTCATGACCGAGAAAAATAAACCCAAACAATTGTCTGCAAGAGACAACTCACTAGAGTTAGGTACAGACATAATTTTGGCCCTGACGTGGGGACATATCTGAGCCTCAAGTTTCTCTACAGCACAATCATCTTACAAGAACCAGATGAAAAACCTCATGAAGGACTCTCACATAGCTGTATCCTACACACTGTCATTAGAATTAGGGTGCTTTCATCAATATCACCATTCTTTCAGAAACATGTCACAAACCACACAAAGTTCACATCTAATGATTTAGAGGGTTTTTTTTTTGGGGGGGGGAGGTGGAATCAGCCACGGGGATTACATTGAAAGCCTGGTTACTGTCCTAAGATCTTTTGCTCAAGTCTAGGGCTCTACCACTTTGAACCACAGATCAGAGTTTCGCAGACTTCCTGCCAGTACTGGGTTTTAAACTCACCAGTGTCAGATCTCAGCCCCCAAGTATCTTGGATGACACGGATGAGCAAGCCAGCAGCATCTGGTTCTGTGCAGCTGGGTTGCAATTGTTTACCTCTGGCTAATTCAGGTGAGACAGCAGCTGTCTGCACCAGACTCCAGACTTGCTCTGTGATGAGGTATTTTCAGTGATATCCTTATATAATTGCAGTCAGAACATTCTATCATTTTGGTGCCATTCCTGGGTCTTGAGTAAGAGTCTTGACACACAGTCTCTAAGCTATTATGCTCAGCTAGTGCTCAGCTGCTTGAGCAACAGCACGACTTCCAGATTTATCTATGCACACAGTAGTGAGGAATCGACCATAGGACTTTGCATGTACTAGGCGAGCACTCTACCACTGAGCCCCAGTAGTGACAAGTGCATATACAGATAAATGTGTACATTGGTAGATAGATAGATAGATAGATAGATAGATAGATAGATAGACAGACAGACAGACAGACAGACAGACAGACAGACAGACAGACAGACA
This sequence comes from Dipodomys spectabilis, assembly GCF_019054845.1. Taxonomy (NCBI): domain Eukaryota; kingdom Metazoa; phylum Chordata; class Mammalia; order Rodentia; family Heteromyidae; genus Dipodomys; species Dipodomys spectabilis. The sequence continues at coordinate 3,981,081 of NW_024870782.1, read as the reverse complement.
GACAGACAGACAGATAGATAGATAGATAGATAGATAGATAGATAGATAGATAGATAGATAGATAGATAGATAGATAGATAGATAGACAGATAGATAGATAGATCGATCGATAGATAGAGGTAGATGCATCAAACAAGAGATAGATGTCTGTATACTATGAAATTGCATATACAATATTACTACCAATTATTGGCAATTAAATTATTCCTTGCTTTTTTAACTATCATGGTTGAATACATAATAGAGGATTAATTGAAAATTAGTCAATGTAGTATAATTGTTGTATATAATTTTACAATATAATCATACACTAACTACCAATTTGTTACTTTTGTAACATTCCATTTGTATGGATATATATGGGAATGGGTTTCTTAGAATCTCTGCCATTCATTAGTGGCAAACCCAGGATTCGACCTCCAGAACTAAGTTGCCAGTTTCGGTATGGCTTCCTTAATAGCCTGCCAAACATCAGCAATGTACATTTTCTGGGACTTGTCATTTAGACCCAGGATGGTCACAATACAAAGGAAAAAAAAAGTAAAACCACATTCTTGAACTTCTCAGTTTTATGCTTCTCCTTTTTATTTTTTTTTTGCCAGCCCCAAGATTTGAACTCGGGTCCTCGGATACAAGGGTCAGCTGTGACAGAAATGCCAAGACCTGAGTGCAAGCCCTGTGGTTGGCTAATAATAATAATATTAATAATAACAATAATAAAGCCCTGGTTTGGAATTTGCACCATTTTCCTAGCAGGCCTTGTATTTGAACTCAGGGTATGGATAACTTTGTGGCACGGTGGTTGAAGGGCAAAGGCTCACCGTGCTTGAAGACAAGAAATTCAGAGTAGTTCTCAAGGCCTGAATTGAAGCCCCAGCACTGGAAAAAGGAATATTAATATATGAGATCTATTTACATACATGGGTTTACTGTGTATGATGCTTATCACCCTTATTTATTTAGTATTATTACACATAAAACATTTCTTTTATTACATCATATCACATAGGACATATCCGCATATGGATTATGCATCATACTGAGACCCAGGACTTTCTCAGAGAAGGAAGAAATAAATATGTCAAAATTGGCTTCTTAATCCACGAATAAATTTTTGGCCATGCTGGGATTTCAACACACAGCCTTCAGTGGCCAATCCATAAATGAGGTCAGTCTTAGCACACCAGCCTCTGGCAAACTGAGTTGCCAGGAGTTCTGAGGACCTGTGATCAAGCCATAGGAGTGCCTGATACATAGATAGATAGATAGATAGATAGATAGATAGATAGATAGATAGATAGATAGATAGATAGATAGATAGATAGATAGATAATGTAGATATATATATGCATACAGAGACATGGAATGTGAGGATATTAAATTATATATGTATATATATATATAATTACCAATTATTCATTACTAAATAGTGCCTCCATTTAATGAAGTGTCACAGTTGAATACTTATAAAAGCATTAATTAAAAATTAGTCAATAGCCTTCCATTAGGGGAATTATACCATCGTGCTGGAATGGAAGATATAAATCCAATAATTTTTATGTGGCATTCTAAAATAGAATCATGGATTAACTGCAAGTTTATTACTTTGATAATATTCCATTAGCATTCCCATGAATAGGAAGGATCTCCTTCCATTCGTGCGTGGCAGTCCTATCAATTGAACTCTAGGCCTGGGTAGTTTACTTTGAATGCAAACCATTGGAATGACACCATGAAGATTTCAGATTGTTACAATTATATAAAATAACAAGAAGCAAAGTAACCCAGGAGGCATGGGCTCCTGGATGTAATCCTAGTTCTTCAGGAGGCTGAGATGTAGAGAATGCCAATTTGAATTCAGCGGGTGCAGGAAAGTCTGAGACTCTTATTTCTAAGATATCACAAGAAAAAAATGAATAAAGCTGTGGCTTAAGGGCAGAGCACTACCATTGAACAAAAGGAGCTCAGGGACAGGGCCTAGGCTCATAGTATAAACCCGGAACTGCCCCCCCCAAAAAAGGAGGCAATAACTCCATGTCTCTGTATATGGATGTATGATGTATGGATGATCGGCATTCAGCAGGTTGCCCATGTCCAGCCCCCCAACCTGGTCAAGCTGGGACAAGCCCTGAAGAGTACTCAGTCTGAGCCTGCAGCTTGACCAAAGCATCCTTCTCTGCCATTTAATAACTGAAGACTTATGTTCTGGCTGAAGTCTCCAAACAGGAAACCTAGCAGCCAGCCACTGCCTAAAGGAAGACCACAGTTCCTAGACTGTAGGAGTTGTCGAAGTTTCTGGCTCCATAGTCTCTATACCTCTGTAGGATGTGAGCCTAGACCTCTGGGGCCTGGTGGATATCACTCATTTATCATTCCTCATTGCCGAGTCTCAGGCTGGTCCCAAATCTTGGCAAAGATAATAAATAGTCAGCAATTTCTATGCCCAAAGGGGTATGCCAATAAATCCCACCCTCATAACGCCCATTAGAAGTGAGCCTTGAGCTGTGAATGTGGCTTAGTGGTATAGTGCTTACCTAGCACACACTAAGTCCTGGGTTCGATTCCTCAGTACCAAAGAAACAGAAAAAGCCAAAAGTTGCACTGTGGCTTAAGTGATAGAGTGCTAGACTTGAGCAAAAGAAGCTCAGGAACATACCGAGACCCTGAGTTCAAGACACAAGACTGGCAAAAAGAAAAAAAAATGAGCTAGGTATGACATATTCTTGTGGGACTCAGAGGAGGGCCATGGTTATAGGTAAGAGGTAGGGTAGAGGGCAGTTGCTGGGGCTCACCTCTGTAAGCAACTCAGGAGGCTGAGATCTGAGATTCCCAATTGGAAGCAGGGAAGTCTATATGAGACACTTTTCTCTAATTAAACACCCATAAAGCCAGAAGCAGAGTTGTGGTTCAAGTAGTACAGTGCTAGCCTTGAGCACAAAAGCTCAAGGATCAGATAGAATCCAGGCCGTGAATTCAAACCCCAGGACTGGCACACACGCACACACACACAACACACACACTCACACACACACACACACACACACATCAAGGTAGAGCATTTACCAGTCACCTTGCACAAGTTCCATCTCTAGCAACTCAATATTAAAAAAATAGGGATAAGGTAAGATAATACTTGCTCCAGGAAGTGATATAACCAATGCCAAAATTCCACAGGTGTTCTAAGATGTGGATACAGGACAGAGAGCCTTAGGCAGAAGGTACAGCATAGGCAAAGGTCTTGAGGTGTGCTGTAGAGCAGGTGGTGTGGGTGGAATGAAGGTTCTGTGGCTTCAGAAGAGTCTGGCAGGACATTCATGGCTTTTCACCATGGACCCCTGCCATTTCTGGTGGCTGGAATCCTATTTTTCACAGCTCTTGACCCTCAGAATTCCTTTGCCTGGAGGAGTCAGTGCAAATGCATGGAAGAACTCTTGCTTAAGAAAAGCTTCTAGCCCAATGCTACCAGTGGCTCAATCCCTGTAAATCCTAGCTACTCAGGAGACTGAGATAGAGATCGTGGGTCAAGCCAGCTTAGGGGGAGGGGAGAAATTAGTGAGACTCTTCTTGCCGATGAACTACCAAAAGCCAGGAATGGAGTTGTGGCTCAATTGGTAGAGAGCTAACCTTGAAGGAAAAAGTTAAGAGACCAGAGCCCAGACCCCTGAGTTCAATCCTCAGTACTGGCACCTAAAAAATAAAGAAAAGCTTTCAAGAGCTTCTATTCCACTTTGTTGAAAGGCCAGATCAGCCTGGCCCCAGTAGCTCACATCTGTACTCCTAGCTCCTCAGAAGGTTGAGATGTGAGGATTGTGGTTCAAAGCCAGCCCCTGCAAGAAAGTCCCAGAGACTCTGATCTCCAAGGAACCTCCAGAAAACCAGAAGTGGCTCTGTAGCTCAAGTGGTAAGCTGTGATGAGCTGGGGCAGAGTGCCCAGGCCCAGAGTTCAAGCCCCATGACCAACACCTAGCCTGCTTGCTATTACTCTGTGGCTCTAGAAAGAGTATTTTCCAGTGGGCCCCTGAGGGTCCGTCTCCCAATGTCTACATCTCCTACAAATCTTGAGAGGAGCCTGTTTGGAGGCCATTGCCTACAGAGCGGCCACACTACCAGAGAAGGGTGGAGCCTTGAGGTATGGAACTCATCAGAAAGGCATCTGTCATGGGTGCAATGTCGATCTGAGCAGTAATTTGATGTCTCAGACCATGGTTCTAGGCCAGGAGGGGCAGGAGCTGCAAGATGTCACACCAGGTAACGCCTGCTCATGAGGGCATCACAAGAGTGTGAGTTTGTCAGGCACACCTTGGGCAGGTGTGGAGTTGAGCTCATGAAAGGCTTGTAGGCTCCAGAACCCACAGCTGGCTGACTGCTGCTTGTAGCAGTCACTATCTCAGGAGATCCAGTGCTCAGACCACTGCTTTCCTCACCAGTGCAAGGAGGTGGAAGGGGGCAAATGAAGGTTGGCAATCATGGACTGACTACTAAGGAGCATCCCTAGTGTCCTTCCCTTGGTCCTGTGGCCCTGCGCATGAATGGAAGGGCAGGTTCCATTGAACTTACTGCCATGGCCCAACCCCACAGCCCAAGAAGGACTTAGGGAGAAACCACTTGATCTGGCTTCAGAGTTTACTATGAATATGACTCAAGACTGCCCCCTGTTCTAGCTCAGCTCATCATTACCACCTTCCTCTGTGTGTGTGTGTGTGTGTGTGTGTGTGTGTGTGTGTGTGTGTGTGTGTGTGTGCGCGCGCGCGCACCTTCTCGTATACATCTTGGTACTAGGGCTTGAACTCGGGGCCTGGGCTCTCTCCCTCCCTTTTTTCATTCAGGGCTAGCACTCTACCACTTGAGCCAAAGTTTCTCTTCCAGCCTTCAGGTGGTTATTTACAGAAAAGTGTCTCACAGACTTTTCTAGCTGGGCTGCCTCTGAATGGCAATCCTCATATCTCAGACTCCTGAGTACCTAGGAATATGAGAGCATGAGCTATTAGCATCTGGCCAAATTTTCCTTCTTGGCTAAAACAGACTACCTCTCTCCCAGCTGAGCACCCATCTACAGGTACCCCTCCTACCTCAGGCTTCAGACAAAACATAACCTCCTCCCCTGAGAAAAAAGAAATGTTAACAGATTTGAGGTTTATATTCTCCACACAATCAGGGGCTGGTGGGAGCTGACATGGAGGTTAGAGATCTAGTCTAGGGCAAGTAGACAGCTGTTAGAACAGAAGAGAATATGAAAAGTCATCCTTGCAGCTGGATGCCAGTGGCTCATACCAGCAATCCTAGCTACTCAAGAGGCTGAGCTCTTAGGGTGGCAACTTAAAGCCAGCCCAGGAATGAAAATATGTGAGACAATTCTGTCTACTAAACTACTTAAAAAGATGAAAGGTGAGTTGTGGTTCAAGTGTTAGAGTGTTAGCTTTGAGCCAAGGAAGCTCAGGGACAGTGCCAAGCTCTGAGTTCCAGCTCTAAAATATTTTAAGACACCCCCCACCCCAATCAGGCCATAAATCCAGATTTTGGTCATCCTAGATCTCACTTCTGCTCCTGACACTTCCACAGCACAAGTGGCCGGGATGTGTCCAGCACTGGGTTAAGAAGTGAACTTACACAAGGGGGGCATAGCCAGGTCAAGACTAATGTCCCAGAACATTGAGGTACTGGCCATACCAGTCTCTCATCCCCCAGTTCCCTGGCCCTGGAATCTAAAGTCTGTGCCTCTGTATTCTGGCCATCCAGAATTGTCTAAAAGGACCTAAGAGTCCCAGCTGTGGCTGAAAGAAACACTTGCCTTCAGAAACGTACATTGACATTTCCTAGACACCGACCAATACTTCCAACCCACCTTGGCCTCACCTCCCATGTAGCCCCAAATCCACCTTGCTTGGGCAGCCTTTAGTCAGCTATCAAGTTTGAGTTGGCCAGAGCCACTGGCAAGCACCCTTCCCCCACTCCACTACCAGACTGCTAGAAGTAGAACATGCAGCCAGAGGCCCAGCTGAGGAAAAAGACAGGACATCGCATGACTGACCCTGCACCCCACCTCAACAGGCAGGCGAGAAACTATGCCAGCCAACCCTGCAGACCCAGAATCCCCTGGAGGCAGACAAAGATATGGACAGCTTGACTTGGGCCCCAAAGAAAAGCTGTAATATGCAGGTCTCTGGCAATTTAGGCCTCATTGTAGATCCTGATGGGGGCTAAAGGCAAGGTTGCCATTGAGCAGTGGCACCATCTGAGGTCAGAAAGAGGCAGACAAGCACCAAGGCAGTGGACAGAGAGAGATGAGGGAAAAATACACCACACACACACACACACACACACACACACACACACACACGTGGGTAACCCAAGTCCTCAGCAGTCCCTGAGCACCTGAACATCCCAAACTCTGAGAAGATGGCACTACTGTCCCCAGACCAAATGTAGACAAAAAACACAGAGCCTCTCACACATCTGGAATGGCTCATAACACAGCATGGCATTTCCTTCTGTACACACCTCTATGAAGAAAACTCACCTACCTTACTTTTGGTTGTAGGTAATGGGGTTTGAACTTTGGCCTTCCCTCAGACTTCAGCTCTTCAGCTGAAGGTGTGCACTCTACCACTGGAGCCATAGCACCACTTCCGGTTTTCTGGTGGTTCACTGGAGATAAAGTCTCACAGACTTTCTTGCCCAAGCAGGCTTTGAACCATAATATTCAGATCTTAGCCTCCTGAATAGCTAGGATGACAGTTGTGAATCAATGGCAGCTCCCAGCTTCAGCCACCTTCTTACACCCAGGGGAAATCGAACTTATCAGGCCACAAGGCACATGCAACTCTTCACTTCAGACTTTGACACCAGCATACAAAACCATTCTTCCTTGGGTGGAAAGAATATAATTGACACTACCCTCCCACCCCTGTTCCCATTCACCCACTCCCTGCCTAAGACAGGCCACAACCTCTGGAGTTCTTGGTAAGGAAACGCCCACCATGCTATGACTTCACACTCTGGCAAACCTGAGTAGTTCTTAGAAATGTCTGTACACTGAGGCAAGCACCTGGTCTCCCAACCACAGCAACCCCACTCCTTCACCATCTCTTGCTAGCAAGGGTTGTCTTTCTTGTTTTCATGGTTGAGGGGCTTGAACTCAGGGCTTGGGTACTGTTCCAGATGATGATTTTTTGCTCAAGGCCAGTGCTCTACCACTTGAGCCATGGTGCCACTTCTGGTTGGAGATTGGAGATGAGACTCTTATGGGAGCTTCCTGCCTGGGCTCGGAAACAAGATCCTCTGGATCTCAGCCTCCCAAGTAGCCTGGATGACAGGTGTGAGCCACCAGCCCAGGGCTTATGGTGTCTCATTTTTTTAGAATTTCCACCTAGTCCTCCTCTAGAAACTACCACTTAGACACTCCGTATCTCATTCAGGGACAGGGAGGCTCGGAATCTGGATAGGGACATGGGCATTAAATGGCCCCCTTTACATCACTACCCATCTCTAAGTTCCCATCCACCTCCTCTGGATGGTCTGATCTTCCGGGGCAGATTATACCACTAGGACTTCTGAGGCCTGTATCCCCCCGCCCCACCCAACCAGTACCTGGGGATTTCTGGGGCCAGCTCCTCCATGTTTCAGTGGGAGATGTTTGGAGGGTTGCTGATAACCGGTTCCAGGGGTGCCCAGGGCAGAAGGAGAGTCCATCTCCCCTCTGTCAAAGAAGGAGACATGACACATGGATGGATCTACTAAGAGCTGCAGTGCATAACAATCCACCTATCACCCATGTCACTTGGAGTGCTGTTTTATGTTGACAGTCCTTGGGCTTGGCCTGGGGGCCCAGGCACTCTCCCTGAGCTTCCTTTGCTTGAGGCAAGCACTCTTCCACCTGAGCCACGGTGCCACTTCTGGCTTTTTCTGTGTATGCAGTACCTAGGAATTGAACCCACGGTTTCCTGTGCACTAGGCAAGCCCACTACTGCTAAGACCCAATCCCAATCCTGGATAGTGTTCTTATGTGACCTCTTGGGCCTGTCTTGGGACAATCTTGTACATCTGTACTCAGTTTCTCACCAGCAGCCCTGGCAGGAAATGAACATGCTCCAATTTGTTGTCCTTTATCTACAGCATCTTTACTCTCTGTGCTTCCTATCAGATCTTCCTTGTTAAGAAAGGCCCCCTTTCAAGTGCTGCCTTTAAGAAGTCCACTCCACTTGCCCTGGCGGGGATGGGGGATTGGGGGGGATCTTCTCAGCTCTACACAATGCCGGCCTTGTCATGCTCTTCCTTCTGGCTGGTGTAGATTGAGAGTGCTCAAAGGGGAAAGCCTGGCTTTCACCACCCAATTTCTGAAGGCTCCGATACACTACCCAGGGACCAGTGCTGTATCACACTCCATGAGAGGGCACTTGAGGCCCACGCAGTCTATGGGCAAGAAATGAGGCCATTTCTTTGTGTGGGCTTGAACTGAGGATCTGGGAGCTGTCTCTCTGAGTTTTTCTGCTCAAGGCTGGTGCTCTAGCACTTGAGCCACAGCTCCACTTCTAACATTTTGGTGGTTCCATGGAGGGTAGAGTCTCACTTGCTTTCCAGCTTATGGCTGGCTTCGATATTTGAACCTCAGATCTTTGCCTACTGAGGAGCCAGTATATCAGGCGTGAGCCTGAGCCAGGTATGACAGGCACCAGAGCCTTTCTTTTGAGCTTCTGTTTATCTTGTGTCAACTATCAAGCCCTAATTAAAATAGTCATTTACAGGGGATCAAGTTCCTCTCCTAGGTCAGTTAATCCAAGGAGATAAAATGTCTTTGGAAAAGGCTAGTCTGGGTTGGCCTAGGTGAGTGTGTTTGTGAGAGTATGAGTTTCATGGATACTTACCCCCATCTCTCCGGTGCTTCATTCTCCCACTGGTAAGTACATCCATGATCTCTACCCCAAAGAAGGCAGGTAGGGGAGGGTTCATAAGGTCACATCAAGTGGGATGATCTGAATTCTATCCTGCAACTGAAGCTGGGAGAGATAATAGAGAGGAGAGCCTTAGAGGAACATCAAGGCAAGCCCCTTACATTTGGCTACAAGTACCAGAGAGAAGAATGAATCCATCCATTTTGGTAGTGAGATAACAGGTGCCCACTCTTCATTTATTTTATTTTTTGTGAGTCCTAGGGCTTGGATTCAGGGCCTCAGTGTCATCCTTGAGCTTATTTTACTCAAGGTTGAGGCTCTACAAATTGAGCCACAGCACCATATATATCTTTTTTTGTGGGGGGGAAGGTGGTTTATGGGAGATAAGAATCTCACAGACTCTCCTGCCTGGGCTGGCTCTTAGTCACGACCATCAGAACTCAGCCTCATGAATAGCCAGGATGACAGGCTAGAGCCGCCAGCACCTGGACCACCACCATCCATTTATAATCCCCTGGGGCTAGTTCCGGGCCACTCGCACTGCACCATAAATGAATGAATCTATGAAACGTATATTGCACTGAGTGTGCATTCCTCTCTCTTAGTATAATTTTCCCAAGCCTTTCATTGTCCTTAAGACTGGTGAAAACTCATCCTTTCTGATGGGTGAATAGAATTCCATTGTTGTGTGTGTGTGTGTAACATGACTATGTGCCCATGAGTTCATTTCTAAGCCTTCTGTTTCAATTGAAATTTTGTAATTCCATATTAAATTTGTATTACTTTCTCTACTGCATTGAAGAATATTGTTGGGATTTTGATGGGTATTGCATTGCCAATTGTTTGGGGGCAGTATTGCAGTTTTCACAATGTTAATTCTTCCAACCAGGAGCATTGAAATATTTTCCATTTCCTTGAATCTCCCTCAATTTTTCGTTTTTAGATTTTTAAAGTTTTCACAGTAGAGGTCCTTCACATTTTTAGTTAAATTAATTAATTCCTAGTTTTGTTGTTTTGTTTTGCTTAAATTTGATTTGATTTTGAGGCTAATACATAAGTGGTTGTTTTTTGGATTTCAGCCGGGATGTTCCCATTGCTCGTAACACAGAAAAACTACTGATTCTTGTGGTTTTTATATCCTGCTTCATTGCTGAAGATTAGCATCACCTTTACTAACTTGACTGAGGAAGCTACAGGGTCCTTTAAATACAGGATCATTTCATCTGTGAAAAGGGATAGGTTTACTTCTTCCCTATTTGGATCCTCTTTTTGTTTTGCTCTTGCCTATTGCCCTTGCTAGAAAGTCCACTACTATATTGAAGAGTAGTAGAGAAAGTGGACATCTTTTTCTCATTCCTGATTTTAATGTCTTCATGCCTCCACTCTTAGTTACATGCTTATTATCTTTTAGTCATATACATACTCTATTATACTGAGGAAAGTTCCATGTGTTTCTAGCTTCTCAGACTTTTTAATCATAAAGGGGTATTGGATCTTTTTAAAAGCTATTTCTACATCCATATAGACGATCATGTGGTTCTTTTCCCTGCTTCTGCTGATGTTGTCTGTTATGTTTATTGACAAGTATATTGAATCCAATTGTATCCTAGGATGAATACTGTTTGATCATAGCATACCATTTTTTGTTAGTTGCTGAAATTGGTTGGTGAGAATTTTATTGAGAAGTTCTCTATCAATGTTTATCAAAGTGTTGGGTTCATAGTTCTTTTTCTTTGATTAGTCCCTATCTGATTTGGGGAAGAGTCTAATTCCAGCTTCATAGAATGTGTTTGATACTTCCATTTCCCTTTCTATTCTATTGAAGAGACAGATCTGAATATTGTAAGTTCTTTGCAGGTCTTAATTTCATGGTAAATCCATTGAGTCCTACATTTTTCTGTTGTGGGAAATTGTTTATTGAAATTTCATTTTCATTACTTCTTATATATCACTTCTTTGTTCAGTTAGAGTATAGGAAAGCATAAATTTCTCCAGGATTCTCCAGGTGATTGACATATGGTTTTCAAGTACTCTCATATAACCATCTCAATTTTGCTAATTTATGTTGTGGTCTCATTTTTTCTCTAATTTTATCTATTTGAGTGAGGCTTCTTAGGAGCTCTTAGGAGCTGTGAATCATCTACTCAATATATTTACCTTGTTCTCTGGTAGGGAGCATGTCATATAACCAGTTCCTGTTCTTGATCTTTTCTGAGAAGAGTATTTTTGATTAACTTCCATCCTGCTGATTTGGTGGAGATACATTGTTTCAAGTTTTCTTTGTCATGAAATATTTTTATATATCCTTTAACTGTAAAGGAATATTTGGCTTGGGGCCATATTCATGGTTCGTAGTAGTTTGCCCTTAATGTTTGCTATATATCATGCTGGCCTCTTCGTTTGTTTTTTTTTTTTTGTTTTTTTTTTTTTACCATATCAGCTAAGAAATCTGTAGTTATTCTGACTGTATATCCTTTATAAATAATCAATCTTTTCTCTATGGCAGCTTTAAGAATCCTTTCCTTGATTTCTAATGATCCTCTAATGGATTATGATGTGGTGGTGGGTTGTTCTTTTCTAGAATTCTCTGCTTGGTGTTCTAAAGGCTTCTCTTCTCTGAATGAACCTATCTCTTTGGATGTTTGGAATGTTCTTTGCTAGGATTCTGTAATATGTTTCCTGTTTCCCATCCATTTAGTGTCCTGCTGTTCTCCTTGATACCAATCTTTCCCAAATTTGATCTCAGTCTTGAAGTTCTGGCAAGATCATTTCTTATTCTTTGGATTTGTTCTAAATGATTGCTTCCTCTTTCCTATTAGACCTATTTGACCCCTGAGATTATCTTCTATGTCATCTATTTGCTGTGGAGATATTCTGCTTTGTTTGTGACTTCCGTCTTCTAATTGGTCATTTTTATGGCTTCTATCTCTTTATTAAAGCTTTGTTTTAGGTCTGGTATGGACTTTCCTTACATATTTTCTTTAGGTGGGGGGGGGGGGCGATTGGAAGTGTTGTTTTTTAGCTGTGTTTTCTCTCATATCTTTAACTAGGCATCCATTTTTTCTTTGGACTCCCTTCCCTTTTCAGAATTTCTTTCTCTGTTTGTAGTCTCCATGAGTTATTTTGCTAATCTATAGTTGGCCTTATCTTGTTCACAAATTTCCTTGTAGAGGTTGTGTATCTTTTCATTAATCACATTTTTCAGCAGTATTTGTAATGAATTTTGAAAACTATCTTCTACATCCTTAATTGTCTGTTCTTATGAGTGGTTATTTACTGTGTGAATTATACTACTTTGACATCACTTTTCTTGTATTTTTCTGATTTGTTCTGTCTTGGGGGATTTCTTTTGGGGCATCTATGATCTTAATAGGTGACTCTTTATGTTCTTGTTTGAATTACCAGGTGTTGGTTTGATCTTCTGTTTTGATTTGTTTTTCTGGAATTAGGTTTTTGTCCATTAAGTGTAGGTGTAGAAATCAATTATGGGAAGATGTAGTGATGTTGTGGTTCCAGTGACAGTTCGGGCTGTACAGTGGTATCTTGAATTGTCTCTGAGTATGGATTTGGCTGTCTCCGTTGTACACTTCTGTTCCTGCTTTTTTTCCCATGTGGATCTTTTATTTCCACACTGCAGCTGTACTTTTGAATATGTTGGCCACCACCTTCACAGCAGGCACCTGCCTGGCTAGGCACCTTTTCAAAGATTTCTGTTTGCTTGGAAGACATATAAAATCTTCTTTTGAATTGTATATCTATATATAATTATAGCTGACTTGGTGTGATGCTCTAGAAGTGGCGTACCCTCTAGGACTCTAAAGATCTGTTTCATTAGAGAGAGCTAGGGTAATTTTCTGTTGTTATTGTGCCATTGGTTTTCCTCTTCCTCAGATTTATTTTATTTATTGCTGATTTTTTTCACATAATTTAGGATTTGTGATGGTGGTATCAGGTTATTTTCGTTTTTTGTTTATGTTAAATTGACATAGTCATTTCAGGCTTGTATGAAGAGACAGTAATAATATTAAATGTATGTTATTATGTTGAAAGAAAGATAGCAGACATTTTAACCTATTAACTACAAGTAAATTAAAATTAAGCAAAGCTAATTGAAATAATTAGTTCTTTACTCTTCAGAGGATGAATATAGTACTCTTGGATATCTCGGAATAAAAGACTTTAGACTCATTACAACTGATGCCTTACATTGATATTACTGGCTAAACTTTCTTCTTCAGAAAGGCAAACCTCCATTTCTTTCATATTAATATTATAAAATCATGATATCTGCATGTTGAATAGTTTTTCTCTGCTATTTTCAATTCCATTCTTCATCCACTATGTTTCTAAGGCTTTGAATGACTAATTCCTTAAAATAACTATACTGATTATGATGTGATATAAATCTCAGTAATATTTTTTTACTTATAGATTTTTTATGGTGAAAATGCCATTTCCCTTATTGCAATAACTAGTATAGGTGTGAATCAAGCAGAAAAGTAACATTAATGTGAATTTTCATCTGAGTCTCATGTTAAGCTATATTCATATGAAATTTATGCAGTCTCAAGCAAGAAACCTGACAATTTTACTCTTTTCTGTTTTAATCAATAAATCCATTCTCTTTAGAAATATGTTCTCATCTTTTATTTTGCTCCAGTAAACGTCATGTATTTCTAGGACTTTTAGTGAAATAAATTTAAACTATGGAACATTAAGACAAGCCCCCCCTTATCACTTTAAAGTAAATCCTTGGGGACTATTTATATATAAAAATAAAACAGTGCGATGCACATGTTTATACATGAATTATCTAATAGTTGAGTCAAATAGAAACAAGAACTACCATATCAAATCAAGTCTCAATTTATTTAAAGGCACCAAAATATTAGTGTTCACTGATTTTTAAAAAAATGACTAGTTACAACAAAGTTTATATTACATTTCAAATTTAAAAAGTGAAAATTACCACCAGATTTGCTGTCAATATCCTGTTTCCAGGAATACATTTATTCAGTAGAAAAACAAAAAGTAAGTGTTTGTCACATAGAAAGACAGCTGTAGAAACAGACTGTCTTTCCTTAACATGATAAATATTTGCAAATCATGTGATTTATTCGAAGATACTATAGCAATTCATAAGAGAATTTGTGATCAGAAGTGACAGGTAAGCAAAGCAACTGCAAAACTGTATATGTAGATTGAAATTTAACTATAAGATCACAAGATTACAATAAATGAGTCTACAGAAGATGATTTTGTATCTCTAACACACATCCAGTGTTCTACATTTTCCCACATACTCCTGTTCTCTTACCTCAGTTCCTGATCAATGTTCTTCTACTTTCATGATGTCAATTCTTAATAATATAAAAAGGTGGGTATATTTTGGTTTCTAGATCCAATAAATTTTAGTATTTTGTAATAGTAGTGTGAATTCATAGAGTTTGCCTTGAATGTCAAGTTTGAGGATACTGTATTCAGAATACTGTTAATTGGTCTGAAGCAGCAAGGAACACACAATGAATATATAGACACAGTATATTAAGAGCAAGGGATTTGATTTCAGAGAAACGTGTAGGTCCAAGCAAGATCTTCAAGAAAAGAAAAACCAATGGAGCAAATATCAATCAACTATCATTACAAAGGAACTGAACTGACCTCTGATGTGTCTGGGTGGCAGCTGTGTGTGTGTGTGTGTGTGTGTGTGTCTGTGTGTCTGTGTCTGTGTGTCTGTGTGTGTCTGTGTCTGTGTGTGTAGAGAGAGAAAATTTTAGTGGGGCTTCCATATTTACAGCCCATAGACCATTACTAGTTAAGGAGAAGGTGCTCATATCAGAACTCTGATACCACTCATCACATTTTACTGAGAAAAACACTTGCTTAATCTGTACTTAAAAAGAGAAAAATAAACTAACATCTTAAATGATTGCTTTGAGAATTAATTGGTATATTGAAGGCCAAAAGGAGGAATTGGAGATCAATAACTGTGATTTCAGGAGTCTCCTGCTATGTACTTACAGCTGAATTACTAACATGCTAAATAATATGAAATATATGATAGAGAATTAGATCAGCCAGCAAATACAAAGAACTAGTGATGAGACTGAACTTTTGAGCAGGGTTGTCACATGTTTTAGGAATGTAATTCCTTCATATGAACTTCAAATTTTGTGGATTACCCTGTGTGACTAAAAAGTTAGAAAGTACTGTAGAAATGAGATTTCCTGATAGCCAAGTAGAAAGAGCTCATGATCCCATTCTCACGTTACATATTTCCATTTCATAAAGAATCTCTTTTAGAATGCTTTTATTTAATATACTTCAGCACCTCACCCTTGCCTTTTGGAGACAGGAAAATAATTTTTGAATATTATCTTACATTATCTTACATAAGTTAGTGTGTACAGGCATGATTTGTATGCTTATAGAAGTTAGTATTAAGTGTAAATAGGAATCATGTCAAAACTAAAAATATAATTAGGGGCTGGGAAGGTGGCTCAGTGGTAGAGTGCTTGCCTTGCATGCATGAGGCCCTGGGTTCGATTCCTCAACACCACATAAGAAAAAAAGAAAAAAGCCAGAAGTGGTGCTGTGGCTCAAGGGGTAGAGCGCTGGCCTTCAGATGAAGAACTGAGGGACAGTGCCCAGGCCCAGAGTTCAGGCCCCATGACGGGACCCTCCCAAAAAGTATATATATATACATACATATATATACACATATAAATACATATATATACAAATATATACATATATATACATATAAATGTATATACATATGTATATATATTCATATATACACATAACAAGACTAGAAGGCACAGCATTTTGTTCATGAAAACGTACATTAGATTAGTTGCAGAATTTCTATTTTGAGATAAACTTTATATTAAAGTAAAATTTACTTTACCTAAGGATTGAAACATTTTTAAAAATATATTTAATATATATAATATATTTAATATATATTTAAGATATTGTAAGATATTTTTGCTGCATAAGTTTAAGAAAATTCTCCCATAATAATCATTTTTCTCATTACTTTCCTGTTTCCATGTGATTAACCTCCAAATTATAAATCCAGATATATGATTTGATTTAATTGAAACAAAAATATTATTGAGTATAAGGACCTTCTACTCTCTACATTCTTCACACTAAGATCATCAAATATGGTGAGTTTGAAATAATTAGACTCTGTGTGAACTATGTTAATATTATTCAGAATGTGAGTGAAATGTTTAAAAAGTCGTATTTATTTTAGTTTAATTGCTTTGAAGAGAAAATGAATGATACAATCAAAACCTAAAAAGGATTAGGTTTAAAATTTAGAATTCAGGAAATTTTTTTTTACCACATTGTTTACTGGAGCCTTCACAACAACCTCATTAGATAAGTTATGTTACTGCAAAAATCCCAGTGGTTAGACATTTACGAATAGAAAAACCATGTCATTCTGAATATGTAGGGTTACATAACAAACATAGAAAATTTAGCTTTTAAATACCTGAATATAGTAATACATTTAATTGCAGGGAGATAAAATTGCATTTATTTTGAAAAGTAAACATAAGTATTCATTTGAATAAAAGACAATGTTTAAAACATCACCCATTCAAGAAACAAGATGTACATTTAGCTGTTTTTTATGCCAATCATGTTCTCTAAACTTACTAGAAATACTAGATTAGTAAACCTAAATCATTGATTTGTAGGGAAATAGAAATTTAGTTTATTAAAAGTCTTGACTAGTTTTTCTCAATTACTAACTGATTTATATTTTTATCATGGAATTTTATTTGATATATTTTTATTGATTAAGTTAAATAATTGGCCAATGCCAATATGAATTATGCATGAACAAAGTTTATTTCACACAAGTATTTTATTCACAAGACATATTATGGCTCTCTTAAAGAACACTAGATGGCAGTGTGTTATTTACTTATTAATTTTTAGTTATTTTGTTAATGGTTATTAATTGTCAGAAGTGACAGTTTCCTTATGCTCTTTCCAAAAGATATTTAAAGTATTTGATTATACTCCCTCTATTTCCTTTTCATTACTCCTTCTTCCAAAGTTTTCTGTTTTTCACATAAAATTACATCTTTAAATATGCACATATAATCTAATTTGGAAGATTTAAGGTGAACTGCAACTTAATTCAATATGTACAGTGGATTAAAAGGATGAATAAAAACTTGAATATTTTTTTCTTATCTTCTGAATTGGGCTATTATTTTTATTATGGTTAAGGTTAGAATCCCAGACAGAATTAGAATTAGGGTTATTGACAATGAAAATTTAGGTTCAACACAAGATGAGCCATTGCAACAATGATACTCACAACACTCTATATTGAAAATGAACTTTACACCATGGGGACAGAGGAGTGAAAGAGGTGGGAGAGGGAAGGTATAGTGCGAAAAAAACAAAGAAGAGGGTAACAATGTTCAACAAGAAGTGTACTCATTACTTTACACATATAACTATAATCCCTCTGTAAGCCTCTTTACAATAACTAAAATTTAAAGAAATGTAAAAAAAAAAAAACTGACAAAATTGAAAAACACTAAAAACCTTAGGTTCAAAATGCAAGTAAAACTTAGACCTACATGCCTAGCATGAGTTGGGATAAATGTGAAATAGAGGCTTGCTAATAACATTTTGATTCAGTTATCTGTAGGTTTAGGATTCAGCAAGGTGTTTCAGGTAGAGCTGGGGTTAGGATGAGAAAAAGATATGAAGTATTGTGTAAAACTGCAATATATTTTAAGAAGAATGAATGATATCAAAGTTAGAATGAATGAAAACCAACGTCTGTGTTACTTTTAACATTCAGATATGATTTGGTTTAAATTATGAATTGCTGTTTTAGTTCTTGTTAGGGTTAGCGAAGGATAAGCATTAGGGTAAAATTTAGTTTTCCACTAAGAAGCAGAAGCAATAAAATGTGTGATTGAATAGAATCCAGACAATTTTCCTTACATAACCATTTGGTGTTAATTCAGATTTTGATTAGGATTAGGTTTCTGGTTAAAGGGGGTTGAGGAAAGAGTAAAGAATTTGGTTAAACTGGTGGCTTGCACCTATTATCACAGCTGCTCAGGAATCTGATTTCTGAGGACTGCAGTTCAAAGCCAGCCCTGGCAGGAAAGTCTGTGAGACTCTTATGTGCAATTAACCACCAGAAAACCTGAAAGTGGTGCTGTTGCTCAAGTGATAAAGTGCACAACTTGAGATAAAGAACTCAGGGATCTTGCCCATGCCTAGTGCTCAGTGATCGTGCCCAGGCCCAGAGACCAAACTGCACGCCCAACAAAAAGAACAAAAGGATGGGTTAAATGTTAAGTAAATATGAACTTATTTTAGGTTTTAGGAATTCAGGGAAATCTGGGATAATGGAAGTACAATGTATTTCATAATATCAGGATTTGAAATAAATGGGTATAAGGATTCCTCTTACGGAACAAGATAGCTTCAAAGTTAAGAGTGAAAAAATCTATAGGGTTTAGGAAAACCTGCAATTTATTTCAAGAATTACAAGTGGAATTTCAGTTAGGATGACACAAAACAAGCATTTTTCATAAATTTTAGATTTGGGATACCATTAGTGTCAAGGTTATGGTTAGGAGTCTAGCCATGGTTAGGGTTAGAGTGTATGAGAAAAAAAATGAGGGTCAAATTGAAGGTAAATTTCAGATTAAGCCAGTTAAGAATTAGAATGAATGTGAACTAGAGTACTGCTATTAATATTGGTATCTACTCACACTTAGGCTTATGGTTATTCTCAATGTTCCAGTTAAGATTAAGTAATGGTTAGAAAATGACTAAGATATTGGGGAAAAAATTGAAACCTATGTTTGCAAGGCTTATTTGAATCAAGTTAGGATGAGTGAAAACTAGTTTACTTGTGTTAATGTTAGTATTGATATATAATTTGGATTAAGATTAGGGTCAGTATTTTGTTCTGATTATGATTAGTGTTATGAGTAGTAAAGGTTTTAGTATAAAATTCAGTTTTCAACCCAGGAGCCGGTGGCTCATGCCTGTAATCCTAGATACTCAGTAGGCTGAGATCTGAGGATCATGGTTCAAAGCCAGCCCGGGCAAGGAAAGTCTGTGACACGCTTATCTCCAATAAACCACTAGAAAACCGGAAGTGACGCTGTGGCTCAAGCAGTGGAGCCCTCGCCTTGAGCTGAAGAGCTGAGGGATAACGCCCAAGCCCAGAGTTCAAGCCCTATGACCGACCAAAAAAAATTCAGTTTTTACTAACAAGTAGAAGCAAAAATGTGAGACTGAATAGTAACTAGATCATTAGCACTATATCTATTTCTCAGTGATCATTCTTGTAATGATTAATGAGAGTTTTCCAGCAAGGATTAGGTTGAGAATTAGCGTTAAGTAATGGACAAGACGGTAAGTAAATCTGAAACTGTTTTAGGGTACAGTGGTTCAGGAACAGGTAGGATCTATGGAAACTACAGTATCTTTCCAGATAAAAGAATTTGAGAACATATAATTGGACATATAATAATATGTCCAATAATATAATGGTTCATGTTAGGGAACAAGATAACTTCAGAGATAGAGTCAGGAAATTTGTGGAAAATAGGACAAATTTAAACTCATTTCCAGAGGACAAACAGGAGTATTCATTAGAATGAATAAAACTAGAGTAGTTTGCTTAAGCATTAGAATTGGACTATCATTAGGGTGAAAGTTAGGTTTCAGTTCCAGCTGGGGTTAGTGTTAGTATTAGGGAAATGGAAAATATAGGGTCAAACTTAAAGTAAATCTTCGAATAACAAGTCAAGTTAGAATTTGGATGAATGCTCACCAAAGGTCTTCAACTCAGGCCTGGGTCCTGTCTTCAGCTTATTCTGTGCAAGGAAGGCACTAAACCACGTAGCGACAGGTCTTCTTCTGGATTTTTAGTACTTAATTTGAGATATATATCTCATGGATTTTCCTGTCTGGACTTAATATTCTGATCCCCAGCAATCCTTGGGTTAGTGTTACCGTGGGTGCTACCACAAAGTGACAGTTCATTAAACTAGGAGCAATATGGACGTGTATGTGCAAGATCCCAAGTAATCAGTTCATTAATTTGGGAGTACCACAGGATCGCATTAGATTGCCTTCAAACCCATTGTTTCTGATGAGTTGATCTGAAGCCCAAAGCATAATCAAAAGCTATTAGCCACACTGTATGAAGTAGCACATATTTATGGTGTAGAATATATACAATGAATTAAATCCTGAATCAAAAGTCTTTGCTGGGTTTTCTACTTAAAAACAAATCAGAAATAGAGTGATATTGAAATGAAGTCCAGACTGGAAGACTGTAGTGAGCAGCAGAGCATCTGCTTAGTGTAAGTCCAACCCCCAGGACCATAAAGAAGAAGTAGAAGAAAGTGAAATTGTAGGAGAAAGAGGAAAGGAAAGGAGGAGAAAGAGGTAAGATAGGAGGAAGGGCATAGCAGGAGGGAGAACAGGAGAGGACATGGAGAAAGTAGAGGGGAGGAGGGAAGAAAAAGGGAAACATCACCCTGGGGAAGAGGAACAGGAGGGGAGACAGGAGGAGGAAGATAAATGCAATATAACCCCAAGAATTGTTGGGAAACATTTTGCATAAGTAATCTGCATGTGCATGGCAGGATTTTTTTTCGCATCAGAGAGAGAGAGAGCTTGCACAGTGACAATATGGGTGATACCTGTTGCTCTGTCATTTTATTCTCTTTCTTCAGTGAGGAGTTCAGAAGAAATCCTGAGTTTGGTGTTTTACAAATACATTTCAAAATTTGTTTTTCATGGGGGCTGGTAAGGTGGCTCAGTGGTAGAGTGCTTGCCTTGCATGCCTGTGGCCCTGGGTTTGATTCCTCAGCACCACATAAACAAAAAGAAAAAAAGCCTGAAGTGGCGTTGTGGCTCAAGTGATAGAGCGCTAGCCTTGAGCTGAAGAGCTGAGGGACAGCACCCAGGCCCAGAGTTCAGGCCCCATGACCAGACCCTCCGCCAAAAAATTCATTTCTCATGAATCTAATATGGGAAAGAACTAAATGCAACCTCCCTTAATTAAAAGAAATAATAGAATCTATATTTATTTGTATTACTGTGCATGAAGAAATCCTGGAGATTTCTATTTAACTCAGAGGGCCCCATGCAAAAATATAGGAAAAGAGGAAAGTAAAACTGTTTGTAAAGTATAATAGGTTATCATTGATGAAAAGTTTTAGTGGACCTTTTTCCTTTTCTTTTTTGCCAGATGTTCAGTGCTGCAGCAAGGCTGTGCCCTAGAGCCCTTTCCAAGTCACCACGTGAACACCCATTTCTGTATTTCCTGTGGGTGTGGGTGCCTCCTAAATTTACCCGTTGAAAAGGGGCCCCCTTTTCATGTGCAGTGAGGGGATGTTTGTGCATGCTACCCAGCATTGCCAGATGAGCCCTGCCCACCCTACCCAACTCTCTTCCCAGTCTCAGTTCCTCCATTTCACCCAGGAACTGGCAGCCATGGGGCTGGATTTGAATCCACTGTTGTCCTATCCTCCTGCAGCTTTGCTGGTTATGGTCTGATGTGTTCCTGGGTGAGAGTGCCATGCCAGGGAGACTCTGTTCTAGGCTCAATGCCTGCCCCCATTGGTGTGGGGTGGGGGGACACCATGTTTGTACACTGCACAGCCCATGGGAGAAGGAAGGCTGGGCATGCAATCCTCCCCCTTGGGACCAGGAAGCCAGCCATGGTTCACCTCATCAGTCTTTAAGGTGGTCTGGAGACTTGGAGCCATGTGCTTGCTCCTCTGCCAGCAGGCTTGTGACAGCTGCCGAAGCTGAGGAACCTGGAGCCCCTTCAGCATCCCCACGGACCTCAATTTCCTCGTCCCTGTGGACTCCGGTTCATGGCCATCCCTGCATATACCCATCAGTGACAGAGGCGCCTGGACTTACAGAGCACCAGCTGCAGGACCGGGGGCCCAACGCCCTTTGGATTTGCTTTGTAGCCTCCTCCGTCATCCTTCTGGTCCACATAAGCCCAGCTCTGGATGCCATTCTGAGGATATTCTGTTTGGAGGCTATGGGCTCACCTCCTACCCTTTTTGGGCTCCAAAGCAGGGCAATGGGTGTGGCCTTGGCAGTGTAGGCCACACAGATGGAAGGCAGGACTTGGGGTCTGCCCTGCCTTCCCTCCTTGCTTTGGCACCTGGGTTGCTTGGTTTGGTCACTGATGGAGCCTTGCTGGCTTAAGCCCACCACAACAAGTTTCACACCTGCTGCAGCAGCAATGTGGTGTCCCGGACCCCCTCAGGGTCACCACATGGACCTCTGATGGGTCTACATGGACTGGGTGTGAGTGTCATCCCAGGACTCCCATTAGGAAGTGCACTCCTCTTCGTGGTACTGAAAGCAAGAGGTGCCACATATAATTTCTACTTCCTAACATTTTCCTTCCCTGAGATAAACAAAACAGGGAGATATGAATAAGTTTTATAAAAACAAAATATGTAACTTATATCACTTCAACTTGTTAAACCATTGTAATATTTTTCATCCAGTAGGAATTCTTTCTGTAATTACTTATTTTAATTTTGAATGTAACTAATATAATATATCTTGTGTGTAATGTACTATTCTAACATAACTTTATTTGCATTATGTACATACTTTTTTTTCAAATTCTGAGATTTTATCATGTGTTTATTGGATAAGAATATTGTTGTATTTTTATTTCAGTTTGCCATAATGGCATTGTAAATACAAACAATAAAATCCATTCTTGCTATTATCAAGCTCAATGATTTTGGAGACTAGAGACTCAAGGATATACCATTATATATCATAAAGTAATGTGTATCACATTGTTTAAAACTGCTCCATAAGATAATTAGTAATTTAGGTGGCAGCCATTTCATCTTGCATACTGGTCCCTCTGGTGAAGTAGGATCCTTGTGGCAGCTTGCTCAATTCGGGCCCTTGTGGGCACCTTGCCTGGAACTGTGGGAGAAAGATCAGGGTGTACCTGCTGTTGGGCTAGGGCAGCTGCCCAGCAGCTGCTGCATGAATGGCACACAGTGCCACTGACTCACATGTAGCACCAACCTGCCCTGTGGGCCGGGGCCCTGAGGATCAGCCCTTGGGAGCACACACACACACTGTGGGGTGGGGGCTGCCCACCTAGGAAGAATGCAGACCAAACAGAAGCCACTGCAGATCGCGTTGTACAGTGTTTATTCTCCGTGGTGCGGGGGAAAATTCTGCTCCACTGTTGGGAGAAAACAAGAAAGAGAGGCCCAGACAGGGTGAAGCCAACTTTTGTACTCAAGCTGGAAAGGAAAATTTCCTCCATGCATTCTCCAGCAGGTTCAGGAAGCTCTTCCATGCTCCTTGTCAATGGCATAGCAGCCAAGGACACTCAGGTCTAGTACTCCTGGTTGTTTTTTTGGGTTTGTATGTTAATTGATACAGAGAGCCCCTCCCTCAGACAACAGAGATATTCTGGGTTTTGTAAAACATTCTGCATCTGAGCATTCCCACTGTTTGGTTTTTGTATTATTTCTTCTAAATACATTGTGAAATTTCTGTTTTAGGTGTTGAGGTATGAGAGAAGGAGTCAAATTATGAACATAGTTTCCTACAAGCTTTTCATTTAAAAATAAAAACATATTCTCTCTAAAAATGCCTATCACGAAATAAATTTGAGAGGGGGGAAAAAGGCTGTTTTCTCATGAGATCAAAATGTGCTAGTTTTATATGCATGTTTTATGCGTTAAAAATACAATTAAGTAACTGACTATCTAGGAACAATTGTCCAGACCTAAGAGTTAAGTGTCTTGGGAGCTGGAAGCAGGATTTTTGTGAGCTTTATCCAAAAGGAGGAATGAAAGTTAAAATCCATAGATTGTGAATCAAAGTGGTAATACAAAATGAGAATCACAATAAACTTCTTTGCTATTCAAGGTCTTTTATTGCTCGGTATGAATTTTTGGATTGCTTCTTCTATTTCATTGAAGAGTGACATTAGGATATTGGTAGATATCACATTGAATTTGGATATAGCCTTTGGCAGTATTGCCATGTTCATGATGCTAATCCCCCCAATCCATGAGCATGGGAGGTTTCCCACTACCTAAATTCTGTTTTAATTTTCTTTTTCAAGTTTTTAAAGTTCCCATCATAGAGGTCCTTCACCTCTTAAGATAACGCCTAGGTATTTTATTTTTTATGCGGCTATTAAAAAGGGGTTGCTTTCCTAATTTTAGCTGCACTCTTATCGTTATTGGAATACAGGAAAGCCATTGATTTCTGAGGATTAATTTTATACTCTGCTAGTTTGCCAAAGTTTCTGATCAGCTCAAATAACTTGGGACTGGAGTCCATGGGGTTCATTAAATACAAGATCATATAAAAGAGGGAGAGTTTTACTTCATCTTTCCCTATTTGGATCCCCTTTAAGTTTGCATCTTGTCTTATTGCCCCAGGTAGCATTCTAATACTAAGTTGAAGAGCAGTGGAGAGAAAAGGCATCCTTATGTCATTCCTGAATTTATAAGATACAAGTATAATGCTGGCTGTAGGTTTGTCAATCCTTAACAGAAAGAACAGCAGTAGAGCAATATCAGTTACAAATTTCAAACTCTACCAAAAAAGCCATAGTAATAATATCAGCTTGATACTCGCACAAGAACAGACCCGAGGACCAATGGAATAGGACTGAAGACTCAGAAATCAACCCACTGACCTATAGCCACCTAATCTTTGACAAGGGAGCCAAAAAGTAGAATGGAAGAAAGACAGCCCTTTCAGTTAATGGTGTGGGTGTGGGCAAAGTTGGTTAAACACCTGTAGAAAGCTACATCCATATATAGATAGATAGATAGATAGATAGATAGATAGATAGATAGATAGATAGATAGATAGATATAGAAAGATAGATATATATCTATATATATATCTATATATATCTATATCTATATATATAGATATATATATAGATATATATCACCCTGCACCAGAATCAACTCCAAATGGATCAAAGACCTCAAAATAAAAGCAGACACCATGAAAACATTACATGAAGGAATAGGAGAAACTCTAGGGCTTTTTAGCACAGGCCAAAATTTTCTGAACAGAGAACCAGATACAAAACAAATCAAAGAAAGATTGGACAAATAGGATTGCATGAAACAGCAGAGCTTCTGCAAGGCAAAAGTCATAGCTACCAAGATCAATAGAAAGCCCACGTACTGGGAGAAAATCTTCATGAGTCATAAAATGGACAAAGTCTTATATCTAAAATATACTTAGGACTCAAAAACTTAAATCCTCCAACAACAAATCCTCAAAGGAACAACTGCCCGATAACTAAGTTGCCTCAGTCTTAAAGAGAGACTTCTTTGAAGAGGAAATAAAAATGTCCATTAGACACATGAAGGAATGCTCAACTTTTCTAGTCATAAAATAAATGCAAATCAAAACATTGAGATTGCACCTCATTCCACTTAGAATGGCTATAATCAAGAAATGTAATAACAACATGCTGGAGGAGATGTGTCTAAAAGGAACCTTATTGCGTTGTTGGTGGGAATGTAAACTTGTTTAACCACTTTGGAAAGCAGTATTGAAGTTCTTTAAAAGACTCCACATAGAGCTCCCCTATGACCTAGCGATCCCCCTTTTGGCATTTACCCAAATAATCACAAACAAGGTCATACCAAACCTAACAGCACAACCATGTTTATTGCAGCATTATTCACAGCAGCTATGATATGGACCCAACTCCGATGCCCCTCAGTAGATGAATGGATCAATAAAATGTGTTATAGGTGTGCACACGAGCGCGTGCACTCTCTCTCTCTCTCTCTCTCTCTCTCTCTCTCTCTCACACACACACACACACACTCACACACGCACACACAGACAAACACACACACTGGAATTCTATGCCTCCATCAGAGAGAATGGCATTGCCCCATTTGTTAGGAAATGGAAAGACTTGGTAAAAAAATTTTATTAAGTGAAGTAAGCCAGACCCATAGAAACATAGGTCCCATGGTTTACCTTGTTTTTCCCTTGTTTGCAAGGACTAATACATGTTTAGGACAAGCAGAGAAGATCAAAGGCTTGGTACTTATGGCCATATAAGATAATATTAAGTGAAATGTACCCCAAGTAAGAGACGCAAGTGGTTTTTTTCTTTCTTGCTTTTGCTTTTAATATACTTATAATGCACTGTGATTCTTTTCTAGATTCATCCCCTCACTGTATAACCTCTGTTTTCACTGTATTTGATTCCAGTGTCCTGCATCTTATATGCCTTGCCACCTCCTGCAGAGTCTGCATGAGAGATCGTGCCAGACAAAGTATAAGCTTCAAGGAAGCATGCCTGTAGGAAGGGAGTGTTAGTTAAGGCTTCCCATACACTTGGCTGCAACTTTATAGCCTCTACCTTTATTTTTATTATATTCTCCTTGGCTGTACATTCGTTGCTTTTATTCTCGTTTTGGCTATTTTTCTATTGATCCACGAACAGAGCATGTTGTTTATTTCCAGTCCAATAGAGACGGCTTCTCTGAATAATAAAGACTAGGACCAAATATTAAATATGGGTAATGCCCCAATCAATCTATCACCTGATGTAACACTGCCTCCAGAAACTCCTACAACTTCAAAAGCAGTTTTGCGGCTCACTCATAGTAAATATAGAAATTAAAATTTCCAGATATGTTACAACAGACAAGATTAATGAATTAAACTAAGCTAGAAGGAGTTATCCCAGAAGCACAGAGAGTTCTAGAAAAAGGGGCCCATGATAATAAAACGGAAAAAAAGATTCACCCAACCGTTATGACTAAGCTTAGTCCAGCTTACGTTACAGGGAAAGATGATGGTTTTCCACAAAATATAAAGTTAGTGATATCACATTTCTGAGCCGACTGATGAACCATTGCTTTACACAGGAGTTTATAAAGATAATGATAAATGGATTAATGTAAAAGGAAAAAGGATATTTTGGAACTCATTAGATTTTATTCAAAGATTAGGCAGATCTAGAACATTATGGTGTTTATTATCAAAACAACAAGATAGATTAAAACAACAATTAGAAATTTATGTGCACAAATACTGGGGTTAAAATTATAGAAAACGTAGAATGCCTGACTCAAGCTGGAAGTGGTTTTTAGGATGGTTTCAAAGGAACTTGAATATATATGGAAAAAATAAAAAGACTACAATATATGTACATCCCTGTCTTAGGTTTGTTAATTATTAAACATAAAAAAGGTTGAATAGATGATGCATTCTATTAAACTATGTGCTAGACTTGTTTCGCAACACTTAGCTCAAACAGTTGGTGGGACAGTCATCAATTTTCATGTAAGCCATCAAATTTTTGCTTTTCTTAAAAATTGATTATGTGCTTAAATAAAAAAAGAATCTATGTCATAATCACACACGGTATAAAAATGTTAATTCTCTTCAATAAAGACAAACTCAGATGCAACTCTTTTGAGTCTGTGTCTGTTTGTCACTTCGCCGACTCCTTGCCCACCTATCCCAAGATCCCTGTCTCTCTGGTACCAGTGCTCCAGCTGAGCTGGTCCGTCGCACTTATATACACTTTTTTGTAATTTGGGGAGTGGAAGGGATATAGTAGAATGCTTTAATTGGGATGCAGGTTGGCTCATTGTGACTAGGAGATGTACAGGACAGTTTGTTGAAAATGAATTTACAATGTCAGGCAAGGGTCGAGTAGGGAGGAGTTGGAGATGTGTGTAAGGATAGGGTAGTAGGGCAATAACAAAAGAGGAGATAACAATGCTCGATAGGAAATGTACTCATTACCTCGTCATGTAACTGTAAGCCCTCTGTACAGTATTCTTACAGTAAAAATATATTTAAAAAAATCTCTGCCTGGTGTAGATTTCCAGTGCTGCCCTCTGCATTGCATTTTCTGCCTTTTCTCGCTGTGGTTAGTTCCACCTGCCCAGTGGATCAGTAGTCTTCAAGGCATCTTGGTCCTGAAGTGGGACTTGGATTATCCAGTGGTGTTTGGAACCAGGCCAAGTACAGGACAAAACCACTTCCAAAACATGGCTTCTTAATTCCCAATGCAATTAAGATTGCAAGCAGAATTTCTCTGAATTTGACAATCAGTGAAACAAAAGGCAAGGCCACCAAACACCTCTCTATTCCCCCAATTCACTCCTTTCTCCTTCCTTGGTAAAGTACAAAATAATTTTTCAGGTTTTGGCAAACACACAAATTGCCCACCACCTCCCCTGGTAAACTGGGTTTCAAGTCACTAAGTCATGTAAATGGATAATGCCTCACTCATTATTCTAGACAACATCTTCAGGTTGTTTGATGCTTTAATTGTTGTTGTTGTTGGTGGGGGGGGGGGGCCTGATCTCTGGGTCTGGGCGCTGTCCCTGAGCTGTTCACCTCAAAGCTAGCACACTACAACTTGAGCCACAGCGTCACTTCCAATTTATTCTACCTATGTGGTGCTGAGGAATTGAACCCAGTATCTCATGCATGCGAGACAAGCACTCTACCACTGAGTCTCCATCCCAGCCCTAATGCTTTAATTTTTTAAAATTCCTTTTTGTCTGTCATGGGGCTTGAACTGAGGACCTGGGTATTAACATATCCCTGAGTTCTTCAGCTCAAGGAGATCCTTCTCCCAATTGAGCAACAGTGCCACTTCCTGTTTAGAGATAAGTGTCTCACAGATTTTCCTGCCGGGGTTTGCTTTGAACGGTGAATTTTTAAATTACATTTCTTCTAGGTATTTTTTGGTACATTACAGGTTTTCTGGAATTTAAAGTTTTCTGTAAACCTTTGTCTTCAAGTAATCCAACAGCATTAAATATTACATTTAGAAGCTATCCTGTAACACATCCATTTTGAAATTATTATGTTCAGATGAAATTCGTATTCATTGTAGAAACAGCCCCTTAATTCCAAATGGGAAATACGTTAATTTTAGCAGCCTTGACTCTCCTTCCTCTTTTTTTTTCTCTTCAGTATCTTTTCTTGTTTTGGAACAAGTGTCATGGACTGTCCAACCATTCAACAGGAAGCTTATTCCATTAATTTAATAGAAAATGAATCCAGCCTGCCTGCATCTCAAGGCAACTCTGAGTATAATGTTAATCTAATAATTCACGTCAGTGAACTTGCAGTCATTTTGATAACTTTTTGTTAAACCACTCATTAAAGAGGTTCCAAAAACCGAGAAGCAAAAATCATGTTCTGCTTTAAAAGAAGGTTTAAAAAGCTAGTAATTCAAAAAGACACATTCTATTCTTCCAAGATTCCATGGTGAAGAATTTGTCTTTGATCATAGCCCTTACTACTGATCTTTTCCCTTCAAACTTGTAGTTTTATTCAGTTTTCTTATTTCAGCTTTCATTTTGGTACTAGCCTAAGTAATCTCATTGTAGTATCTGACAATGAAATTTCATTTGTTGTTAGAGACCTCAATTCATATTGCCAAAGGCAGACTCATGAGCATATCATAGAGGATAAAATATTGAATATCATTAACATGATCATATGCAACTATTCCATGAATTAATATAAGTACCACATAAATGTGCAACTTCATATACATTTTAAAATGCAAAGTAATTGCATATCTATTTCATAAAATAATTCAGATCACTAGGAGAAGATATTAAGCTAAACCTTTTGCATTATCCCCAATATTCTTTGTAAAAAATTTTTTTCTCATTAACTTTTACCTTAGGGCCTTCTTTTCCTAGCAACACGTTATAAGTTGATGTCCTTGGATTTTAGTCACCTCTGAGTAACCTCTTTCCTTTCCACCACCAGTTAGACCCTCACGTTAAATATCTGAGAAGAAACTTGTCCCAAAGTGCCTGCAAGAGGAGTACCCAAGTCGACTGTCTGTGCCCACTCTTGCCTTCTTTCTTTGGGAATGGGGTATCAGAGACAGGGATGTCAGGGATCAGGTGGCTGGAACCATGGTGTTAAGATTTTTTTATGGGTAGCAGAAAAGAGTAGCAGAGAGTAGGATACCAGGGAAAGGGTAATTGTGACTGTAATTGCTGAGTTGCAGTGGCAGAAATTTGGGTAGCAGCAACAGCTTTGTAGGAGTTGGGGTAGCTAATACAGGCATCCAGAAAAGTTTAGCAGGGACAAGGAAGCATTGACAAAGTAAAAGATAAAAGTTGTGAGGGATTGTGTGGCACAGTCAGGGTTACAAGATCATGGGTGTGCAAACTGGGTAGCCAATACTAGGTTAGAAGCAATTGGCATGGTGGACTGATGTGGTGCAGAGATCTGGGTTTGACTGTCCAGTTTTGGCTTTTAGATCTTTAGGGAACTATCTCTAGCAGCTCATTATCAGCTTGTTGTGTTCATGCACATGCCATCTATAAATGTCTAATGCAAGTAAATTGCATTCTTTGACACCAGCTATAGG
Source organism: Dipodomys spectabilis (assembly GCF_019054845.1). Classification (NCBI taxonomy): domain Eukaryota; kingdom Metazoa; phylum Chordata; class Mammalia; order Rodentia; family Heteromyidae; genus Dipodomys; species Dipodomys spectabilis. Next base: position 3,950,742 of record NW_024870782.1, on the reverse strand, counting down.
ATCTTTCCTTAAGCATCCTGAGAGACCACACTTCAAAATGCTGCAGAACAGGCTCCATATATTGAGCTGCAATCACCTCATACAACTCTCGCTGCTCCTCTCCAGTGTCAATTTTCATGGTAGCAAGGGATCTGAGATGTGCTCAGCAGCAGTGATCTGGGAAGCTACCAATTCTTACTCTGGCATTCTGGGAGCTCCGTAGAAATATGCAAGAGCCCTTGCTGATGCTCTTCCAACTTCTCTCTGAGGGTCTGGATAGCCAGACTGTTGTTCCTCAGACGGGTTACTTTAATGTCCAGGTGGCCTCAAACTCTCTCTATCTTCTCTCTCTAGGTGCTCATCAGCTTCAGCTGCCTCTCCTTTTCCCTCCAGGTAGCTCGCTTCATCTCCACATCCTTTGAATTCTGCTTCATATCAACCTGTGACTTTCACACCAAGCCCTTCCACTATCTCATCTGCCTCTTTAGCTGTGAATCAGGCACAACAAGCTTCATGTAAGTTCTGTATCTGTTTATCAAGATTTGAGCTGGAATCCAAGGTGGTACTAGCTAGAACATGGGGAGCATCTTAAATACTCCCTGCCGTTCACTGCTCATTGAGAAAAATGTAAACGTCTTGTGGTCAGTCTCTCCTCCATTTCTGGTACAGCAGAATAAAGTGAAGTCAAAATGGAGCTACCAGACAGCTGCTATGTCAGCAAGTGACCCAACCAAAGATAATTTAGTGAGGGGATACTTATAAAATGTAGTAGGGAAATGTACATATTTGTAGGACACAACTAAGGGCTTTTATCAAACTAGTGATTTTATGTCCAAAATGGCAGACCAACTTAGGCTCTCCCCTAGATCTTCCTGTTATGAAGTTCCTGAGGATTTCTACATACAACTCAGACCTACTGACATAATTGAATAAAAAAGTGAGTATGGATAAATATTCTAATATATGCTAAGGTGTTATCTGTCATGACCATCATGAAATCAATGCACTTTCTCTGAACTTCACCATATCTTTTTAAGTGGCAGATTTCTTAGTGTGTCTTTTTTTCCTGTTATTTCATGCCCAACCATGGGTTTCCATTGTCCTAGTAGACGTTTTGCATCCCAGTGCCTTCCTTCCAGGTAAGTCTCTTCTTGGGCCTCATACGCATATGCTCACAGAAGTGAATGTCTCAAAACCATGGAATATAGTTGCTCAATAATGATTAGCTCACAGAGAGACTCAAGCAGTTTGGGTCTGGAGCTTTTCTGAGAAGCCTTAGGCTAGGTACTCTGGACAACATTGACAGTAATTCCTCAGAGGAATACCACTGACAGCAAGTAAGCCCTGACTACTACTTAGCCCTTACTAGTTCTACCTAGGTTATGAACACATGAACAATCCCTGCCTATTGTACAGTGCCCCCATCAATTAAATCATTTTGAGCCTAGGAGAAAATCTCCATTTGTGAATCAGTACTCATAAGAAGCAGATGATGCCCCACACTCAAATGCGCAAGGAGAACAGAGTGTAAGGCTGTCTACACAGTTGGGAAATAGGATTCTGAGTGGTGGGAAGGGATGATTTTAGGTAAAAAAAACTTAGAAGCAATTATGTTTATGAATTCCTTACCTAACTTCCTTCTGCCCTTGAGATCCAATTCAGGAAGTGGTGGAATGTTTATGATCACAAAATGGAGTTTTTAATCCCAGGCGTAAACTCTAAGTGTTCTTTTTACATCTTCCTACCTGCTCCTGATGTACAGGGTCAGAAGGGAAAAGGGGAAGGAAGCCCCATGCTCAGGAATATAAATGCAGCTTACAAGCCACTACAGTCTCTGACTTTCTATGTTGAAAGTAAGATAAAAGGCAGCTTGAGTTTCTAAGAACTCAGTGTCTATATGGTTCCTTCAGAACTCCTTTTCCTTCTCCTGTGTTTTGAGAGCAACAGTTAGTAGAGTGCCTCTGTCTCTTTGGAGCAATCTTTCTCTTCACACAATGCTTAAAGTAGACAATAGGTGGAAGCTGCCATTAAATAAAAAAAAAAAAATAGCACACAGTGAGTGCTTCCCCTGAATTCCTGGACCTAACAAGTTCCCAATTCTGAAGACCAAGTGATTATGGGTGAGTACTAACTACCTCCACTGAATGGTGAACTTAGAACACTTTTCCCAAGGCAGGTCTCCCCAGTACAGTAGTTGCAACCTATAATCCTGGTTATTAGGATGGCTGAGATCTACTGGATCAATGAACTTACAGACCATGCAACACAGAAAAGTCTAAGATTTTGAGTCCCAAAATAAGAAACGGGGCTAAGAAGAGAAAACTTATCATTGCTGGAAAAGGAGGAAGTGTTAACTGGGAGAAGGTTTCTCTGAATATAGACATGGAAATTATAACAAAGTTCTAAGTTGTGGCTCATCAGTAGAAACTATCAAGTCAAACCTTACTAAAGATAAAAAAAAAAAAGGGCTGGGAAGATGGCTCAGTGGTAGAGCGCTTGCCTTGCAAGCTCAAGGCCCTGGGTTCAAATCCTCAGCACCACATAAGCAAAAAGAAAAAAGCCGGAAGTGGCCACTGTGACTCAAGTGGTAGAGCACTAGCCTTGAGCTGAAGAGCTGAGGGACAGCGCCCAGACCCAGAGTTCAGGCCCCCGACCGGACCCAAAAAAAAAAATAAATAAAAAGATAAAAAATACAACTTATAAAAATAAAAAAAATCTATTTGGATTTCAGTATTAACATCTTTTTAAAGGTGTGTGTGTGTATGTGTGTGTGTGTGTGTGTGTGTGTGTGTGTGTGTGTGTGTGTGTGTATGTGTGTGCTGTCTGAGATTACGTATGGGACAGCATTGGTTCTTAGCTCCACCACTTGAAACACTCAATTCTTGCTTTCCTCTGGTTAACTGGAGATAAACATGTAATGGATATGTCAACCTAGATTGGTTTCAAACTATCATCTTCAGATATGAGCCATTATTCTCAGCCTAGTATTTCCAGTAAATTACTTAACCTTTCTGACTCTCAGCTTCTTCCTGTGTGGAAAGTGAAAAGAATTACTTTGTGGACCTTAGAATCTGGTGGGAGTTATGACTTGGTGCAGGAAGTATAATTGTTCGGGATGTGTGGACAGACACTCTCATAAAACTACTGATGTTTATATTTGTTTATATTGAAATGAATTCCAGGAATTGGAAACAGGAGGGATTTTCCTGTTGTTTATCCTTTTATGGACATTGAGGGAGCCACAGAAATTCAAAGAGAACAGGAAAACAAATGCAGTTGTACTCTGCAGATATTATGTTCACAATGAGCTATACCTCTTGTGGACAGGGACAGGAGGGAAAATCAGAGAGAGAGCAAAGGAAGTGATGAGATTGTCCAACAAGAAATGAACTCATTACCGACTTACAAAATGGTGATCCGTAGGTACACTACCTTAACCACAACAATTTTCAAAATACGGGTGACTGATTCACTCCTCGAGTTTTTGTAAGGGCCCTTAAGAATCAGGCCCATCAATGGAGTTTTTGAAGGTCACATTATATGATAATTAATGTAGATCCAGAATCTCTTAAGAAATGTAATAAAAAGTATTTTATTTTTAGTACCTGTTTCTCTTTGAGTGGCAATTCTATATGTTGTTGGCAGAGTTAATCTTTTACTTTTTGTTTTGTCAGGTTTTGAAATCTTTCTTAAAGCTTTGCAATAAAGGTCTGCTATATCTTGGCACCCTGCCCATAATTAAAATGGTAATCAACCTTTGAGATTAATGTACTTGAGTAGGAGTTTTATTTATTGATTTAATTTGTCGGTGGTGGTGAACGCTGGGCCTGATTGCCATCCCTCAGCTCTGCAGCTCAAGACTAGTGCTCTACAACTTGTGCCACAGTGCCACTTCTACCTTTTTCTGCTTAGGTGGTGCTGAGGAATCAAATGCAGGGTCTTGTGCAGTCAAGGTACGCTGTCTACCACTGATCCACCATCTCAGGCCCTGTGAGTGATATTTTTGTGCGTGGGTCTATCAAGCAAATCTATTGAGCAAATGTATTCATTTGTCACTAAACATTTATAATTATGAATTATCTGATATTTTAATGACTAGAACTGTTATCATTGTTACTAGGAACTGTTTGTCTCTCCATGCTAAAAACATTTAGGAGGGAATTTTAAACTAAAACTGCAAAAGAAATTTTAAGATCTTGGTACTAACTAATCGGTCCACGTGTTATTACATGAAACAGAAAATTCAAAATGGTTTTTCTTCATGAATACAGAGATAAAAGGTCTTATAATACTTATTTCAAAATGCAAACTAAAGGGGAAAATCAGTCAGGAGGTAAAATTTATATTGAATGTTAATATTTACAGAGGAAAATAAGATCCTAGACGAAAGACTGAAGACAAAGCAATATCAGAGTCCTATATGCTCAATAATAAATAAGAAGCATTATTTGAAAAATTGAGCTGGAATGTGTTCATCAGGCAAAGGCAAGCAATCAGAGCCTACCACCAACAAAGAAACACCATAATGTATATCTCAGAAAAAGGATATACATTATATACATTATATGATACATATAACCCCCCTACACACACACACACAAACACACACACACATACACACACACACACACACACACACATACACACACAGAGGAATGTGTGCAAGAGCTCAATCTACTCACATTCATTCAACATGGATCAAAGATCTTCCTGTAATATTTGAATCTTTAAAAGTTTCAAGTGTTGTAAATAATTTATAACAGATGCATAAGCAAATATTTTCTGAAGAGCTCTCTGCTATGGAAATGAGAGTTCATGATGGTTATGACTACTTAAAACATCTCTGAATCTTGAAAGAATTAAACAAGAGATAATCCAAGTTTTGGGACTATATTTCTACCAGCTATTCTACAAAGGCTTAATAAGAAGTTAAAAGATCCAATATTAAATACTAAATTAATACAATTAATATATGTGTAAGTGAAGTGAAAGACAGTGATCAAAGATCTATGCTTCCTCCAATTCTCAGCCTGCTGCACACTATGACACTTTTGATTCTGCTGGGCCAGGCCCACAGTTGTTTTCCCCAGAGCAGTGGCCCTGCTGGGGTTGGGTATGGGGGCTGTGCGGAGAAGGTGGAGGCCACAGGGCAGGTAGAGCTGGGGGCTGTGGGGAGAGGATGGGAGGCTCTGGCAGAGGCTGTGAAGAGAGGAAGGAGGGAGTAGGCCAGCAGCTCAGGCAGCAGCAGCCCCAAAGGCAGCTGGGTTCTGCGGAGTGTCTGTGAGGTGTAGAATTTGAGGTGGATCCACTGGAGCCTCTTTTCTTTGTGAGGAGATAAAGGAGTCTCATATCCCACCCAAACGGACAATGAGAAATGAGACAACTAGTGGCTGAAGAATTTCAAGGACAAAGGCAGGGACTTATAGGTAAACTCTGGGGGCAGGGAGGGCATCAGCGCTGGGGCTGTGGTTGCCATGCCTTTCTGGACACCTTTGGAAGTGAGTGAGGGCCAGCTCTGCTGTGGGCTAGGCATCACTCTTGCCTTGAAGCAGGTACCAGGAACATATGGCACAGCCTCGGCCTGCCCATTGGAGCTGGCCTGTTGAGGGTGCTGCAGACCCGGCAGGTGCTAGGAAGCTATGTGCAGCAGGGTTTTGTGGCATTGTAAACTAGTGCAACCCATATGGAGATCATAATGGAAGTTTACACATTAAAAAAAAAAAACACCTATATTGATGACCTTTACCACAATGGGATACATATTGAAGGAATATAAATCAACATGAACATCCATGTTCATGGCAGCAATATTCATAGCAACCAAGCTGTGTAATCAACCTAGATGCACGAGAAAGAGGGCATAAAGAAAATGTGCTATTTATCTAGTATATGTATGAGTCAAGCAGAAAAGATCAGATAATGTGATGTTAGGAAAATGAACCCTTAGATATGTATTTAAATGTTTTTTTTTCTTTCATGCATTTGTTTCTAACGCATTTATGAGATTATTTCTTTGTAGCTTTGTATGTCCCTCCCACACAGTATAACCCCTGCTTTCACTATATTTGATGTGAGTTCAATTTGTGGAGGAGAAGGGGAAAAACAAGTCTTTTAAGGATAACTATGGACCTGTTACAACAATGAGAAATATAATTTGTCATGTCGAAAACGAACTTTACAACTTTGGTGGGGATGAAGATTGGGTGGGGGGCAGGGGGAGGCTGGGAAGGGATGTGAAGGGTAAACAAAGGAGGAGGCTGCAATGCTTGATAAGAAATGTACTCATTATCTTGCCCATGTAATTGTAACCCCTCTGTACATTATGTTCACAATAAAAAATAAAAATAAAAAAAAACAAGAGAAGTATGTTTCTACTGCATCATTGCTAAATATTTTTGGATATATACCTAATCCTAATTTTAATGGGTTTTGTGGCATTCTGTTTTTGCTTTAATGAGGGACCACCATATTGATTTTCAGAACAGTTACAATAGGTTGAAGATATCCTATAATATGTGGATATTAGATCAAAATTTCAATATATCAATGAACAAATACAAGATCGTCATATATAGTTTATAATTTTAAGCAATTTTAAGAAGGCAACGGTTGGTGAAAAAGACGATGTTAGAAGCTTAATAACAAATACACAGACAGAAAATACAAAAAAAAAATGTGGAACTAATTAGTACTAATAGTAACAAAATATTTTCCTCAAGTTTAAAAAATGAAACTATTAAAAATAATACTTAATAGCATCAAATAACTATGGCATGGAAGAAAATATAACATAGACTATGTTTCCCCATCATTTGTTGTATTTTATAACAAATGGATTAGAAGAAAATGTAATTACATGTCTGAAGATGATAACACTTTCAAGTGTCATTGATTGAATCCAGCAGAGGAAAGTAACAGATAAGTAGAGAGTAAGAACAACCTGGGGTATGGATGAAGATACTCAGTAGAACTTTGTGAGCAAAGAATGTGCTCCATTTTCCTCATCAAAATAGACCTAGGACAGCTACCTTTTGACAGAACACTTGTAATGTAGAGTAGTGGAGTTACTAATTTAGGTAGTAATTTATAACTTTTATTCCCTAATCTTATGATGGGATTCCCAAATGATGTGAGTGATCCTAGATTTTCTGAGCCCTTTTTTTCACCCAAAGTTTCTAAGTCCTCCCCCTACCAATGATTCTTCTGCTACTTTCATTTCTCCTTGTTTCTCAACTCAACTCCTGTGACATTTTTGTTCATGAGAAAGAGTTGGAGAAATATGAGGATGGCCAGGAGTCTGAGCTAACATCCACTCCCGCTTGGAGGATCTGGTGAAGGACTTCCACCTGGGCCTCAGAATCAGATATTAATCGATCTCTTTGGTAATGGAGAAACTCAATCCCTCAGGCAGAATCTGTCATTCCTTGACTTTCTCTGAAGAGATTTGGTACTAGGGCACAATTCAGAGAACGAGTATTCCCATTATCAGAAGGAACAGGTTCAAAACTAAAAGAGGCTTCAGTTCCCACAGGGCCAGTCAGAAGCCAAGAGATCACACTTTGCTCCTCATCAGGGATCTTCTGGTAGGAATAGAGTCTGAGCAAAGTCTAAGATGGAGATAAACTGAGACTGGGCCTAAGGAGGACACAAAAGAATTACCCTCTCTTTGACTACAAGTGAGTTGTGTAGTGAGACCTGACAACTTCCTTCATATATGAAAATTCACTAGATGAGTTATCTCACTACCACTTTGCAAGAGGTCAATTTCCCCAAAGGAGAAGCTGTTAAGTGTTGTGATCCAGTTTGCTCTCTAGGCTGTTGTCTCTCTCACCCCTTCCCATGCAGGAATGCATTGCGTCTTTCAGGCACTCAACTATTTGTCCTGACTCCTAAGCAGGAATACTGTAGGCTATTCTTTGGAAAACCTCTATTTGATATTGAATAGGCCCAGGCTCTGCTCATGCAAAGAGGTAGATCTAAGAGGTGAGTATAAGCTCAGATTTGTTCTGAAGAACAATCATATTGAAAAAAAAATTAAATGAAATTAGTAGTTGAGTGATTTAGGGTTTAGAGCCACAAAATTTAATTATTTATTAGTAACACATATGGAATGATGGATTAGGAAGAGAACAGTGAAGTAGGTTCATGATACAATGGAAACGTCACAACATAGCTATAACATGAGATGAGAATGTGAAGGAACTATTGGCATAGGTCCTTTTACTATCTTAAGAGTGACGTTGTATTGGAGACTTTTAGAATAATATCTAAAACAGAATGACTTGCTGGGCACTGGTGGTTCACAACTGTAATCCTAGCTACCCAGGAGGCTGAGATCTGAGTATTATGATTTAAAGCAAGCCCAGGCAGAAAAAGCCAGAAGTGCTTCTGTGGCTCAAGTGGTAGAGACATTAGCCTTAAGATCAGGGACACTGCCTAGGCCTTAAGTTCAAGCTTCAGGATCAGCAAAACAAAAGAAGGACTTAAAGATATGTGATGGAATGATGATCAAGTGTAACTGTTTAGGGAACATAAAGGAGACAAAATTTGGAGCAAAATGATACCTATTCATTACTAATCAAGGATGCAATCTGAATGCCAAATTCCTCTTCTCAAAAACTTCCAAACTTGGGCTGGGTAGGTGGCTCAGTGGTAGAGTGCTTGCCTTGCATGCATGAGGCCCTGGGTTTGATTCTTCAGTGCCACATAAGCAGAAAAAGCCAGAAGTGGTGCTATGGCTGGAGTGGTAGAGAACTAGCCTTGAGCTGAAGAGGTGAGGGACAGTGCCCAGGAACAGAATTCAGGACCCTTGACCGGCCAAAAACAAACAAACAAAGAAACAAAGCAAAAGATTCCAAACTTCTTTCCTCATAATTGAGGAGAGGCTCCTTTTACCGGAATTCTCCTTATCTAGCTCAAGATCAACAGAATTTCATTAGACTTTTCTTGTTCAGATGTAATGCACCTAACTCTACTGAACCTAATCATGGCTAGGAAAGTATGGACATTGATATGTTTGTTGTACTTTTCCTTATAAATATATAATACTGTCAGGTATTATATATAATATATATTATAATATGCAATACATTATATATAATATATTAAATATGTTATAATATAACATATATTATATATTAACAGACTTCATATTTTAGAGTTGGGAACCAGCAATATATAGAAAGAAAAATGCATGAGTCTCTGAGCAATTTCTCTTCCACAGGAAAATACCAGGTTCCATTCTTATTACCCAAACAGCAACATAGGAAAGCAATGTCCATGGAGGTGGTTTTCTGGATTTTTTGGAAACTATGGTCAGCATATATATATATATATATATATACACACACACACACACATATACATATAAATATATATGTATATATATGTATATACATACATATACATGAAATATTGTTTTATACTAGTGAATGTGTAAAATTATAGTAACAGATAAATAAGTGGACACCTATGTGTACACATACTCAATTGCTTTCAAATATAAGAATTTCTTTCTATGCTACCTATTCACCTACACAGAGATTACATGACTTGCCCTTGAATTGTCCTGTAAGTTCTTTATCTGGCTACTGTAGCTTCACATTCTTTGTTCTCTAAGTATCCAGATGTTATGTATTCAACAACAATACTTGTTACAGGCAAAAGTATGCACCGCGACACACAGAGGAACTTAGATTTCAGAAATGCCACAAATAAGTGGGAGGTACAGCAGTACTTTTCAAAATTAAATAGATTACATACTTTTAGAAATCTTGTAAGAAAAAAATCTTCAGTGTATGATGAAACACTTGAAGAAAACTACAGTTTAAATTACATATAGCCGGGTGCTGCAATAGACAATACATAAGAATAAAAAAATAAATTACATATGACATCAAATTATAAAGTTCCAGGGCATTTCCCTACTCTTGACAACTAAAGTAATCCATATTAAAAATAAATAAATGAAAAGACGAATGTTTTATAACAAATTTCAAAACATACTATATGTTATACAAAGGAAATGCTTTAAGAAAGCATTTTACAGTCTAGTAACATCATATGGTATGAAGTCTAATTCTGTGTTCCATTTGGAATACTATTGTAACTTAGTTTATAATCTTTGTTGTCAGAAAAAATAAACTACAAGTGCTAAAGTTTTCAATAAAGAGACAATTTTAGGTATGAATTAAATTTTATGTGCTTAATAAGTTCCTGAAATTATTCATTTTAGGTTACATATCCCTAACAAATATTGTTTATGCTTTCTCATATGATGTATATAGATTTTTATGTGATTTCTTAGATATCCATAAATAAAACAGTTCAGAAGAAGAAAAGAGTAGGTAAGAAGTCATAAAAATTACTATTATGGTGTTTTTAATGGCTAAGTATAAAGAACATGTAACAAAACAGTTGGAAGATTCATTTGCTCTTTTTGCTATTCACTCGCCCTTCTTGGAGAAAGGTTCTCACTATGAAGTGCCATGTGGTCTGGACCTTTCAAGCCTTGTCTCAGCGACGGAAGTGATGGGATTAGGGACATGAGCTCTCATGACAGGCTTTTAGGAAATTCACAATAAAGCAATACCAGTACATATAAAGAAACTTTTGTGGGTGATGTGTATTCACTTCTTCAGTTACCAAAATTTGATTCATATGTCAAAATTACTTACATTATAATAGATGCAGTTCAACTGGCATCACTGACACCTCCATAAATCAAATGCAACCCAAAAGTTCTACTTCAAAAACCAATATCTAAGGAAGTGTTGGAAATACAAGAATATACACAATAAATCTAAAGGAGTGAGATCTTTAACACTGGCAATGAGCAATGATAGCTGAATTTTTAACCAGGCTTGAAAAGTTCAGGTGTCCACTAACTATGTGATTAGAGTTGCAGAGTTGACCTTGGTATCAAGCTTGGAGTTAAAATTCAAGGGCAGCTAAGGTTGCTGCAGTATTGTAACTACATTGTGACTGTCCCTGATAATAGTAAAACACAGAGTAGAAGCTAAGTCAGTAAAATGTATAGGAAAGATTCTCCACTGAGAATATTTGCAGGGGGTGATCATCACTCTTGCTTTGAAAATGTACAGCCCATCATTCTACTTTAAGCTCTAGCATATTTCTGATCTGAAGACAATTATAACACATCAATGTGCCGTGAGTGCTAAGCAGTTTAGGTGTATATTACTGTAATATATGTAAAACCTTTAGAGGTATGGAATGGCAACAATGAGATGCACAAGTCGTTATGTCGAAAACGAACTTTACAACTTTGGTGCGGGGCGGAGGGATCATTGGTTGGGGTTGGGAGGAGGATGGGAAAGGTTGGGAAAAGGAAACAAAGGAGGAGGCTACAATGCTTGATGAGAAATGCACTCATTATCTTGCCCATGTAATTTTAACCCCTCTGTACAGTATTTTCACAATAAAAAAGAAAAGAAAAGAAATAAATAAATAAGAAAAAAATAATTATCAGAAGTAAAAATACTCCTGAATTATACTTTCTTGCTAGAAGATCACAGGATGACTGCTGATGTGTGGTATCTTTCCAGGTGCTCCTATACGATTGTGAATCTTCTCTGAGGAAGTGTTTTTCCATAGTTTGTTTTGAGGTGTTCAGAATATCAGCACTGTCGCTAACTGCAACCATGGAACAGCAAAGATGATGGGATACTTGGTCAAAAAATGAGAAATCACAGGAAGTTATAGGAAAGAAGACACCAGAGGACCCAAAGCCTCGTTGCCAGCTTCTGGATCCCCAAATCCTGCTTAACATGCTTTATATTCATTCCACTACAGGAGTGGGGTGGTGAGTGGCTACAGGTATGTCCACAAACTAAGGCATCAATCTAGCTTGTGGTTACAACTATTAAACTGAGGAATTGTTTGTATATATAGTGATAATTGAATCCCTTATTTTAAGGGAGCAGAAGGGACCATTACAACCGTAGCACAGACATCCATCTTGTCTTCAAAGTCTTAAACTTTTAGTGTCCAACAGCTCTAACTTAAATACTCTTGAGGCAATAACACATACCCCTGTCTTCCCTTGATTGTTTGACCATTCCAGAGCACAGCTCTGTCTTTTCATTGCTGATTGAGATGGCTTCCCAATCTATCCCTTTTCAGATCTAACAGCTTGACTCTAGAATCACTCACAAGTACTGTTACAGATGTATTATTTTGAAAAGGATATTTTTTCTAGGGTATGTTCACTTCTTTAAATTTTATTTTATTTAAAATTACTGTACAGAGTGGTTACTGTTACATGAGTAAGGTACATTAATTGATGAATATTGTTACCCACTCCATTGTTGTTCTCCAATTCCTTCGATCCCTACACACCTCTCCCCACCCCAACGTTGTAAATTTCTTTGCGATATAGTGTCTTGTGAATATCATTGTTGCAATGGGTCATTCTTTGTACTTCCTTCATCATTATGTTATTTCCCTTTCTTTCTCCAAATCAGATAATGTATATACAAGATGGAAGGTACCAGAATCAAGACAGAGATTGCCAGGGATAAACCAATGGAAAAACACAAATAAAATAAAATAACAACTAGATACACTACTTTACCGACATCAAGGTTGACATCTGAAAAAAAGACTTGTTTCTATGTCTTGGAGTACATTTCAATTAGGATCATTTTGTATGATCAAATGTGCATAGCTCTGTAGCCAGCAATCCCACGCCTGGGCATTTGTCGAAATGACCTCAAGCTAAAACACTCTAAAACTACCAGCCAACTGGTACTATAGCAAAGATATGTAACCAATCCAGATGCCCCTCGATAGATGAATTGATCATGAAAAATGGGGTATATATGCACAATGGAACTTCATGCTTCTATCAGAAAGAATGACACAGCCCCTTTCTTAAAAAAATGGAAAGACTTGGAAAAAATCTTATTAAGTGAAGGAAGCCAGACTCAAAGAAACGTAGGCTCTATTTTCCCTCATTTTTATTAAGTAATATATGCTTAGGATATTCCTGGCATATTCCATTTTTTCTCTCCCTCTTCCTCTCTCATTCAATTTTTGTGTGTGTGTATGTGAGTGTGTGTGTGTGTGTGTGTGTGTGTGTGTGTTTGTGTGTGTGCAGTAATGAAACTTGACTCGGAGCCTCAAAATCTTGCTTGTTTTTTTCACTTATGACTGACTGAGTCTGCACTATTTGAACCAAGGTTTCACTTGTCTTTGATTGAACAATTGAACATAAATGTCTCCTGGATTGCTACCCAAGCAATCTGTGAACCATGATCTTCCAATCTCAGCCTCGTGGGATGACATACTTGCATCCAGCTCTATTGCCAAGTGTCATTTGCTTTGTTTTGTTTTGTTTTTGTACATCCAAAATCTGTAAAGAAAATAAATAATTTATAATCAAGACTATTCACATAAAATGTGTGTTGTTTAAAGATTACCTTAATAATGTTATCCTTTTGCATCCACAATATGTAATTTGATTTTTTGAACTCTATTTTTCAGGCAAGTCCCTTATATATAATTGGAATCTTCTTGTCTTGGTTTTATCGTGTGTTAGGTATTTCAAAACAGAATTTATCAAGGTTTAACTCTGCACTACTGAAGCAGGACCTTTATGATTATTCAATGTCTTGTAAATCCTAAGTCACTTCTCGTGGCACTATTTGAGCACAATTAGTTTCCTATAATACCTCCACATATTATAGACCTCAATGCCATGCACTCTTCTGCCAATATGCAAGGGCATCCTTTGTAATTTTCCATGCATTTTCACTGTTCTTCTCTCTACTCTTCAGTGTTAAATCCTGTGATGGTCATGTTGATTTTCTCCCCTGTTATATTAATTATTTCATCTTGGGAACTACAGGTATGCACTAATGTACTTCTGTCCGTTCTCCTTGTGCTTTGGCTTGTATCCCTCTCATCTTCATGGTCCAGAAATTGGGGATATGTTCTTCACTCTTTATCTCAGACATCTTTCTTTGCTTTCTAGCAATACATTCATTGAATTTTCAAGGCACTATGCCTTGAAAATGATTATTGCAATTTCATGGCATTATTATTTGGCATTATGGAAGAACATAGGTCAGTAATTGTACCTTAGATAAAAGAAGATTGCAATCATGCCTAATAGGTATTGCTCATTGGATAATGTTTACTTCAAGGTCTGCCTGACTGCTTCCTTTTCATTGTTTTGTTTATTTTTCAATGCAGCCTTTTCATCTGGAAAATATTTTTGGGCCTAGAGAAAATCAATTCCTACTGTAATTAGTCATTAATTTTATTCCAACATCATTTCACAGATCCTTTTGAGTCCCTTCAGGGTCTATATAGAAGTGCTTTACATTTTTAGATATGTTTTAACAGCGATGCATCCAATGATAAATACACATTGTTTAAATCACCATTTTGATGACTGGAAAAAAAGCATGCTGCAATCTCACTATATAGCAATGTTATTGTTTTAAATTCTTTTAGATTGAAGTTGATGCTGGCGAACGAACAATCTGTGTAAAATTTTATATTTTCCTAATTAATTTTAGTATACCTTCCAATATTATAAAATGTTAAAACATTACTACTACTTACATAGTTTTAGGATTTCTAAAATGGTCAGAGTGAAAGTTTTATTCATTCACAATTTTAAGACAATAGAGTGTGCATTATGACCAAGTGAGACATTTAAAATATTTTACTTGTGGTCTTAAAAGTTGTGCTGGGGAGTGGAGTTCCGGGAAGATGGCGGAGGAGAAGCTGGAGGCTAAACAAGCTCTAGCATATAAAGCAGTTTTAGAGTTCCTGCGAATAGTCCCAAGCCGGAGAACCACCTTCACAGGACAGAGAGTTAGGCCAGAGAGGGAAAATACAGGCAAGGAGACAGCTATGAGCACTTGCCAGCAGCCGCCACCGCGGTGGCAGCGGTGGTGGTGGCTGTACCTGCCATATCTGAATCACAGAGAGTCTGGGATGAAGGAGCCAGACGCGGCGGGCGAGCGGATTCTACTCAACACCAGCAAGAACTGACAAGGAGTGGATATTTTCATCCTGAAGTTCGCAGAACAGAGACGACCCAGGAACCAAGACGTGGTGTGAGTAGAAGAAGCCTGACGTCCTCACTCCTTCTCAGGGAGCAGAGGAAGGAAGGCCACCACTCCCCCCCCCAGTACTGGAGATCTCCATCTTGGAAACCAACAAAGCTCGGCGGAGCTGCTAGCTCCAACTCAGGCCTTGGAAGTAAACTAGAGTCATTTAGAAGGTCACAGGAGCCTAACCTGACCTGCCAGACTCAGCTCTACCCAGGGAAAAGTCAACCAGCCCAGGACGCCAGCCCTAGGAGTGGCTTTCTTCACCGGGTAATCAGAGCCAGAGGCTGCCCCTCCCTTTAGCAGCCTCGACAATCAATTGAAATTCAGTGAACGTAAATCCTGAGAGTGGCTCCAGGCTGGGCTCGGTGTGTTTCTCACAAACCAGCCACCGGGAAAAGCTACTGTTTACTGAAAGGCCTCAAATCTAGAACCTAGCCTTATCACAGCATCTCCAAACTTGAGGAAAAAGCCATCTCCCACTTTTGTGATACTCAAATCAGATCTGCCTCCCATTCACTAACCTGGGAGGAGGATCGCAAAACATTGGGGAAAGCAGAGCATTTTTCTGCCTGTTCAAAAAAACTAACTTAAGACACCAACCAAGCCACATGAACACAAGCAGACCAGAGAATCCAACAATAGGCTGGTTACGGACATAAGGGAGATAAAGGATTTTCCCCACCCCTCCCAAAAAAAAGTCAAAGAACTTTTTTTTTGTACCATTTATAAAAAAATTTTTTTCTAAAATTTTTTTTTAATCTTTAATTTTTACCGTTTTTGAAAAAAAATTGTTTTCTAGTAATTTTTTTTCTTTTTCCTCTTAGAATTTTATTTTAGGCGTATAAGTGTGTGCACATCTTTCTTTCTTTTTTTGTTTGTTTTTGTTTGTTTGCTTTTGTTTTTTGTTTTTGTTTTTTGTTTAGCTCTACTGAACTTCTGATCTTTTTTCTTTCTTTCTTATCCTTTTCACCTTTCCTTATCTTTCGTTCTTTATGTAACTTAATTGTTGTTCTGCACATCCTCCGAAAAATCCGTAGTTGACTATAAGACCATATCCCCCATTGTGTACACACTTAATCCACAAATTCATTACTCAATTCAAAATCTCTGAGACTTAAATTCCTTAATAGCAGTACTACCTCTTTATACCTATATAATATTTTAAGTATTTTTATTTTTAAATTTTTCACATCTCCTTTATATCCCTCCCCTTCTCCCTTTATATTCACATTCTTCTCTGAATAGTTTGTTCTTGGTTCTTCAGAATATTATTAATTTTTATTTTTCTATTTTTTCTGGGCTCTTTTCTTTTCCCTTTCTCTTTCTTCTTTTTTTCTCTCTCTCTACTTTCATCCTATCCAACCTATTTCCTGCTTTGAAGTTAGGACTTAGTTAAGTTAACTCTCCCTGTACCTCCCACATCACTCTATTCCTATTTTTTACCCACATCTCTCCTAACCCTAATAATTTCTGGTTTTCTAAATTCTTCGATGCAGTTCTTAGCCCATTAATATATAGATATTGGACGTTGAATAGATGTATCTGTTGAACTAGATTGTATCTGCAGACTATTCACTGTGCAAATACAGGCTTTGGTTGATGCTTGCCTTAAGATAGTGTTCTAGCACAAAACTGGTGTTATTCTCATCCCAAATGGGCAGTGTAAGCCGGAAAAACACAAGAAAAATGGCAAGTCCGGGTATCTCAACTCCTACTCATGATAATCAGGGGACAGAACAGATAATGAATAATCCAGAGGAGAGTTCACAAATAGCTCTACAAACACTGCTGGCAAACATGATAAATGAAAAGATTGAAAACATACAAAGGACTCTGTATGAGTGTGATAGAGAGAGAGAGGAGGCAAACAAAAGGTCAATGCAGGAAAAGACTGAAAACCTACAAAGGACTCTGTATGAGCGAGATAGGGAGAAAGAGGAGGCAAATCAAAGGTTTATACAGGAATATCATGAGCATGAGGAAGCTACTCAAAACCTGATATAGGATTTGTGTGAGCAGCTTGAGAATATTCAAAGAGAAAGGCAAGTATGGCGTGAGCAGGCTGAGAACACTCAAAGAGAACTACAGGAATCCCACGAACGGGAGGAAACTAAGCAAAGAGTAATAAAGGAATTGAGAGAGCAGGATGAGAATACACAAAGATCACTAAAGGCATTCATGGGATCCATTAACAAAGAGCTGAAGGAACTCAGGGGTCCACAAAGGGAATGCTGAATGGAACCCAACAGAAGGAAAAGGAGTCCAAGGAAACCATAACCAATCAACTAAGTGATTTGAGAATAAACAGTGAACACCAAATTAAGGAAGTAAAGAAGTTCATACAAGATCTAAAACAAAGCTTCAAGAAAGAACTTGAAGCTATCAAAGCTGACCAACTAGAAGGAAAAGAAATATAAAACAAAGTAGAAGTCTTGACAGCAGGTTAGGCCATGCAGAAGATTGAAACTCGGGGATTGAAGACAGCCTAGATATTATAGAGAAAGAACATACAACCATCCAAGACAGGTCCAAGAAATATGACAGATCTATCCAACACCTGGAAGACACCATCAGAAGGCCTAATCTAACGATAATGGGTGTAGAGGAGCACCTAGAAACAGAAGTTAATAGTCTAGGAAATTTGTTTAACAGGATCGTAGCAGAGAACTCCCAAACATGCCAAAAGATAGACTTATTCTGATACAAGAAGCTTTTAGAACTCCAAATAGACCAGACCAGAATAGGACATCCCACTGTCACATTATAATCCACACAGGATCAACTCAAACCAAGGAAAAGATCCTTAAAGCTGTCAAGGAGAAAAGATTAATCACCTATAAAGGGAAACCAATTAGAATCACCTCAGATTTCTCAGCAGAGACAATCAAAGCAAGAAGAACCTGGAATGATGTATGCTATGCCCTAAAAACAAACAACTATCAACCAAGAATACTATACCCAGCTAAACTCTCCTTCATAACTGAAGGCCAAATAAAAAACTTCCATAGCAAAGAAAAATTGAAACAATACATCTCCACCAAACCTGCCCTACAAAAGATTCTTAAAGATGTCCTACACATAGAAAACCAACAAGACCACAATAAAAGCCAAGAAACTGCACCCAAACTGAGAATCCAAAAAACATAGGAAGAATCCAGTTTTCACAGCCCACAAGAAAGTGGATAACATGGCATGAACTCCCAAATACCTCTCAGTCCTATCTCATAACGTTAACGGACTTAACTCTCAAATTAAGCGACATAGACTGTCTAGTTGGATTAAAAAACAAGATCTTTCTATCTGCTGCCTTCAGGAGTCACATCTTGCCCGTAAAACCAAAAACATTTTCAATGTTAAATGCTGGAACAAAATCTACCATGTAAATGGAACCCATAAACATGTGGGAGTTGCAATCCTAATATCAGATAAAATAGACGTCAAATTAAAATTTGTGAGAAGAGATAAAGAAGGTTGCTACATACTAATTAAGGGATCTCTCCTTCAGGAGGATATTACAATTCTAAATATGTATTCGCCAAACAACAGAGCACCCAAATTTATCCAAGAAACACTACTTTCCCTCAAATCCCACATAGATTCAAAGACATTAAATGTTGAGTATTTTAACACACCACTTTCCCCACTAGATAGATGAACTCAGCAAAAACTCAACAGAGAAACCGCAGATCTAAACAACTGCATAGATCAACTAGATTTAACAGACATCAACCGAATATTTCACCCAACAGCATCAGAATACACGTTTTTATCAGCAGCACATGGAACGTTTTCTAAAACAGACCACATTTTAGGCCACAAAGCAAACTTGTCTAAATTCAGAAACATTGAAGTTATACCTTGCATTCTCTCTGACCACAAGGGAATAAAATTAGAACTGAAAACCAAAAGTCACCAAAGAAAGTCTGGTAATATATGGAGGCTGAACAACACACTGCTGAATCACAAGTGGGTCAAGGAAGAAATTAGAAAGAAATCCAAAAGTTCATGCTGTTCAAAAAAATGAGCACACAAATTACCAGCTCCTCTGGGACACACCAAAGGCAGTACTCAGAGGCAAGTATAAAGCTCTGAGTTCCTAGATCAACAAATTGGAGAGATCTGAAACCAACAATTTAATGAGACATCTGAACATCCTTGAAAAAGAGCAATCCAGTAGATGGAAAGAAATAATTAAAATTAAATCAGAATTAAATGAATTAGAATCCAAAAAAACTATAGAAAGAATCAACAAAACAAAGAGTTGGTTATTTGAAAAAATTAACAAAATTGACAAACCCTTAGCAAATCTTATCAGAAAAAGAAGAGAACACACCCAAATAAATAAACTCAGAGATGAGAATGGAAACATCACCAAAGAAACAACTAAGATTAACAACATTTTAAGGGAATACTTCTCAAAACTATGCTAATAAGTTTGAGAACTTGGCAGAATTGGACCTTTTCCTAGCAAATATTGACATGCCAAAACTAAACCAAGATGAGGTAAACCATCTTAACAGGCCCATATCAAGTGTTGAAATAGAAACAACAATAAGAAACTTCCCAGCTAAGAAAAGTCCAGGACCAGATGGTTTACAGTTGAATTCCACAAGGCCTTCAAAGCAGAGCTCACACCAATACTCCTCCAACTCTTCAATGAAATTGAAAGAGAAAGTTCACTACCGAATACATTCTATGAAGCCATCATCACCCTCATCCCCAAACCAGGCAGGGATTCATCAAAGAAAGACAACTATAGACCCATTTCTTTGATGAACATTGTTATAAAACTTCTCAATAAAATTTTGGCCAATCGACTTCAACAAGTCATCCAAAAAAATCATACACCATGATCAAACAGGATTCATTTCAGGGATGCAAGGCTGGTTCAATATACGGAAATCAATTAATATTATTCATCACATCAACAGGAGCAAGAATAAGAACCACATGGTTATCTCAATAGATGCAGAAAAAGCATTCGACAAGATCCAACATCCCTTTATGATGAAGGTTTTGGAAAAATTAGGAATCCATGGAATATTCCTCAATACAATAAAGGCTGTATATGGCAATCCTACCTCCGGCATTATACTTAATGGTGAAAAACTAAAGCCATTTCCTGTTAACTCAGGAACAAGGCAAGGATGTCCACTCTCTCCACATCTCTTCAACCTAGAGTTAGAATGCTTAGCTACAGCAATAAGACAAGATGCAGACATAAAGGGGATCCAAATAGGGAAAGAAGAAATAAAACTCTCCCTCTTTGCAGATGACATGATCTTGTATTTAAAGAATCCCATAGAGTCAACTCCCAAATTACTTAAGCTGATTCAAAACTTTGGCAAAGTAGCAGGGTATAAAATTAACCCCCCAAAATCATGGCTTTTCTGTATGCCAACAATGAGAAAAGTGGGGCTAAAATTAGGAAAGCAACTGCATTTGTAATAGTCCCACAAAAAATGAAATACCTAGGAATTAACTTAATCAAAGAAGTGAAGGATCACTATGATGAAAACTTTAAAAACTTGAAAAAGGAAATCAAAACAGAACTTAGAAAATGGCAAAACCTCCCATTCTCCTGGATTGGAAAGAATAACATCGTGAAAATGGCAATACTTCCCAAGGCTATCTACAAATTCAATGCAATACCTATCAAAATTCCAACCTCATTTTTCAAGTAAATAAAAGTGGCAATCCAAAAATTCATATGGAGCAATAAAAGAACCCGAATAGCAAAAACGATCCTCAACGGAAAGAACACTGATGGAGGGATATCAATACCAAATTTCAAACTCTACTATAAAGCCATAGTAATCAAAACAGCTTGGTACTGGCACAAGAACAGACCTCAGGACCAATGGAATAGAATTGAAAACCCAGAAATGAACCTACAGACCTATAGCCATCTAAACTTTGATAAGGGATCTAAACAAATAGAATGGAACAAAGACAGGCTCTTCAGTAAATGGTGCTGGCAAAATTGGTTAACTACTTGTAGAAAACTAAACCTATATCCTCATATATCACCCTGCACCAGAATCAACTCAATATGGATCAAAGACCTCGGAGTCAAAACAGACACTCTGATAACATTACACGATGGAATAGGAGAAATCCTAGGTCTCCTTGGAGCAGGCCAAAATTTTCTTAATAGAGACACGGAAACACAACAAATCAAAGACAGGTTGGACAAATGGGATTGTATAAAGTTGCAGAGCTTCTGCATGGCAAAGGACATAGCTAGCAAGATCAAAAGAAAGCCCATAGATTGGGAGAAAATCTTCACTAGTCATACTACGGTCAAGGGTCTCATATCTAAAATACACTCAGAACTCAAAAAATCACATCTGCCAACAACAAATCCTCAAAGAAACAACTGCCCAATAAATAAGTGGGCAAATGACTTAAAGAGAAACTTCTCTGAAGAAGAAAGAAGGATGGCCAATAGACACATGAAGAATTGCTCAACCTCCCTAGCCATAAAAGAAATGCAAATCAAAACAACATTGAGATACCACCTCACCCCAGTTAGAATGGCAAAAATCAAGAACTCTAATGTGGACAGAAGGGAACATTACTTCATTGTTGGTGGGAGTGTAAACTTGTTCAACCACTTTGGAAAGCAGTATGGAGGTTCCTCAAAAGACTTCACATAGAGCTCCCCTATGACCTAGCAATCCCACTTTTTGGCATTTACCCAAATGCTTACAAACAAGACCACACTAAAGCTACCAGCACAACTAGGTTTATTGCAGCATTATTTACCATAGCTCAGACATGGAAGCAACCCAGATGCCCCTCAGTAGATTAATGGATCAAGAAAATGTGGTATATATACACAATGGAATTCTATGCCTCCATCAGAAAGAATGACATTGCCCCCTTTGTGAGGAAATTGAAAGACTTGGTAAAAATTATATTAAGTGAAGTAAGCTAGGCCCAACGAAACATGGGTTCCATGGTTTCCCTTATTTGCAATATCTAGTATATATATGAGTCAAGCAAAAAGGTCAGATAAGGTCATGTTAGGAAAATGAACCCTAAGATATGTATTTAAATGTTTTTTTTTTCTTTCATGCATTTGTTTCTAAAGCATTTATAAGATTATTTCTTTCTTGCTTTGTATGTCCTTCCCCCACAGTATAACCCCTGCTTTCACTGTATTTGGTCTTGGTATAATTTGTGGAGGGGAAGGTGAAAAACAAGTCGTTTAAATAAGGATACAGGTGGACCTGTTGCAACAATGAGAAGTACAAGTTGTCTTGTTGAAAATAAACTTCACAACATGGGTGGGGCTGTGGGGAAGATTGAGTGGGGTACGGGGGAAGGCTGGGAAGGGATGGGAAGGGTAAACAAAGGAGGAGGCTACAATGCTTGATAAGAAATGTACTCACTATCTTGCCCATGTAATTGTAACCCCTCTGTACAGTATTTTCACAATAAAAAAAAAAAAAGTTGTGCTGGGGAATCAAGTCCAGTGCTTCATGTGTCTTAGTCTACTGTGTGCCTCTGAGCCTGATGTGACCTGTGGTTTTGTTTTCACTCAACTGGAATAAAGAAAATTTTCACTAGGAAGGAATTATTACTTGGTTACTTTCTCCAATATCTCTCACATACACAAAAATAATATAATTCTATACTGACAGAAAATGGTGTTCCTATTTGGAGTAACTGTTTATTTTTTGTCGCCCCACTCTACACTAAGTCTTGCCACTTTCCTATCCCCCTTCCCATTAAACATGACTGGATCCACTGGAAACCCACTTCCAGTCAGCCTCCTCATTTAAAAGTCCAACCTTAACTAATCTACCTACTGGTAGTCCTGCTTTAAACTTTCAAATGTCTCCTTCTATGTCCCTCCTTGCTCCACCAAGAACCCAGCCTACATCGGGCTCCTCCCTCGAATCCTCACTTCACCCACCAGATCCCCATCCCCTAACTACTCTATTTCCGCATAAACCCATTGATCCCATAACATAGTACCTCCAAGCTCCTCCCTTCCCTTTCATACCTCACCCCCGATGAGACTTCTCCCTGCAGCCACTTCTGGTTTCATCAGAAATTCTGCCCATTTCTGTCTACTTCTAAGTGGCCTAACTTGTCAAACCCAGCCCCGAATCTACCTCTTCCCACAAAGCCCATCATGCTACACAAAAACCCTCCACCTCCATATAACTGCCCTTGAAGCCCAGCCTTGGTTGGCCAGAAGCTTCTCACATAGCCCATCTCTGCCTGGAAAGCCAGCCCTGCTTCACCACAAGTCTCTCCACCTCCCATACCTACTCTCTCAATGCTTTGCATTGCTCCCCAGGTAAACCCGACCCTATTGGATCCTCCCTCAGATCCACACCCTACTCCAACAGATACCCTGTCCTTAATTATCCTACACCTTTGTAGACCTTCCACTCCTTCTCAAAGCCCCTCCTCCAATTAGCCCCATGACTCTAAGCTCTGACCTGCTCTAGAAAACCCCCACTAAAAACCCCCCAACAAACTGTCTCATCTCTCAACACCCACATTGCTCAACTGGAAACCACTTCACCAGTTGGCCTCCCTCTGGAAGCCTCACCATGCTCAACTGTAAATATCTGTCCCTCTGTGGTCCTTTTTTGAAGATTGCCTTGCACTACTGGAAACCCTGTCCAAAGTCCTTGTCCAGCCTTGCAACACTGAAATCCCCACCCAACCTTACTCCTCTTTTCGAAGTGGTGACTGGCTACACCAGAAACCCGTATTAACTAGTCTAGTCCATTGGATCCTATCCTTGCTTTAACAAAGCCCTGGTCCTGAAAAGCTTCTCTATACATTGTGAATACATCCTGCTCTGCCAGAAACCCCACCTCCTCCCTAACACACTTCCCAAAGGCCTGCCATTGTCCACCAGAAACCATGCCCCTTACTAGCCCACTTCTTCCTAGCACTGCCCTTCCCTCTTAAAGCCAGACCCTGAAAAGCCTCTCCCTCATAGCTCTGTATTCCTTCACCAGAAACCTCACCTTCTGTCAGCCTCTTGCCTCCATTCCGTTCGCTGCCTTATGGGAAACCCCACCCTACATATCCTACTAGGGCTCACAGTGCTCCACCAGAACCCCTCCTCTAAGTAACCACTTTCTTTGTACCCTTGTTCTTCCTTCTCCAAGCTCTTCCCCAAACAGCCTCCTCCCCAGTGACCCAGCGTTCTTCCACTGAAAACCCGTCTACCTGTCAGCCTCCATCCTAAAGTCCCACCTACTCCACAAGTCTAGTCCTTCCTTTCCCCTCCCTAATATATCAAATTCCTACACAGACTGGCCTTCATCCTCAAATCCCCACCTTGCTCCACCACAGGGACTGTGCCAATACCAACTCCTCCTTTGAACCAGACAGGGCTCCACCAGAAACCCCACACCACCTCATAAATTTTATTAGATGCCTTAGTCTAGTTGGGGATTCTGTTACAAAGCAGATACACATTGTGTGAAAATGAATGAAGATGATTCCTCTAATTGGAAAACATTCTTTGAAGTATCAGTAAGGTTTCATGAGTGATCATTTTATTTCTGTAAAATTCGTGCACATTTGTGCCCATGAACTTAAAAAATATTAGTTATTTTAAATCCTCTGGCTTTATTGAGGAAAGAGTTAGTGTGTATAAAGATGACTCTAAAGAATAATTTTGGAGTTGCTTCCCTTACTATATACTGGAGTTTTTAGTAACAGAAATTGTCTACCAGAATCAATGATTTTCCTCCTTCCACTAAAGTGCCCTTTGGAAAAGATTGAAGTGAGATTACTCAGATAAAATGCCATAAATAAAGACATATTTTGAGATCATAACAAAATTATTATGAAGACCCCACCCACTAGACATACCTTCCTATTGGTCCAACAGTGTAAGCCAGACCTGTATTTTACCAAAGCTTTGTATGTGGTATGCTATGGCTTATTCAGGCTTGATACAAAATGTCTCTGCCCAGAATTAAATGATGACATTTATACCTAAAATTACTTAGGGTCATTATTAACATTTAACGCATGGTGAGGTTTTTGTTTATACTTCTCCTTTTCCCTTTCTTTCTTCTTCCTTCTTTTATTTATTCCTTTCTTTCTTTCTTTCCTTCCTTCTTTCTTTCTTTCTTTCTTTCCTTCCTTCTTTCTTCCTTCCTTCCTTCCTTCCTTTCTTTCTTTCTTTCTTTCTTTCTTTCTTTCTTTCGTTCTTTCTTTCTTCCTTTTTCTTTCCTCTTTTAGGAAAGGGGTATGAATTTAGATATTTTGTTTGCTGAACAAGTATTGTACATTAGAACATTCTTTTTTGATTGAGTTACTTTGCTCATAGGTTATCAGTTTTGCTGAGGGCCAAACAGAGGCTAAGTTCCTCATTTCTGTCTGCCAAGTAGCTGGAATCACAAATGCATTCCAACATGCCAGGATTTAGGATGATATGTGACTCTTATTACTTTCCTTGCACACTGGTTCTGAACTGTGATGCTCTCAAGTTTTACCTCTTCATTTAGTGATGCGAGTTCCAGTAGCCTGCCCTCAGTATAGATTGTCTAAATGAATGACTGAAGGCAATTTCACTTTAATCTCTTTTTCTTTGCCAGTCCAGGTACTGTTATAGTTTTATTTATAGACAATTTTTGTGTATATGTGCACATTAATTGTAAAATGTTACTTTTTCCTCCTGTTTTCCTTTTTTAATTTTTCTTGGTCATGGGGCTTGAATTATGGGTCTGGGCGTTGTCCCTGGGCTCAGTGCCACTTCCGGTTTTCTGGTGGTTAAATGGAGGTAAGAGTGTCAAAGATTTTCGGCCAGGGATAGCTTTGAACAACCATCCTTAAATCTCAGCTCCTGAGTAGCTAGGATTACAAGAATGAGCCACTGGCACACAGCTAAAATGGTACTTATTTTAAGTTCTATGATTTAGTTGAGGGAGTAGCATGAGTGTGTAGAAAGGTAACTTTCAAGTCATCTCTCTAAATAATTTTTTCATTTTCATAATATTTATTTATTTAATAACAGAAGCTTCCAAATTAACAGTATGATCCTTCATTTTCTCCCTCCCATAGATAATATTGGAGACAATGAGTGAGATTTAAGTCTAAGACAATATATACTTGAAATTATAAAAAAATATTTTGATGATACATAAAGAGCCAGATAACACAACGTGCTTTTCATTTTCTATAGAAAGGAATGTCATACAAGTATGTTTATTGGCAGGCTTTTTTCATCTGAAAAACAAAGAAAAAACAATATCCTAAAAAAGCTGATAGCAATCAGCAACCATGAAAATGTGATATAGCATTGGAGACTTGAAGACATGAATTGGTTCAGGTAAAATAATTCTTTGAGAAAGGTATCTGTTCAATTAACTTATTCATTGTAAATTTTTTATTTACATGTTAATATATAAATACATACGTGTGTGTGTGTGTGTGTGTGTGTGTTTGTGTGTGTGTGTATCAGCAGTATGTGTCCAGTAAACTGTTTGGTTATGTATGGTTAGGTAATTTCATCATGTCAAGTTCATCAAAAGGATGGACTTCCATAAATATTAACAACCCTGAAACACCACTGCACATGCAAACTTAAGTGTTCATCATTGTAAGCTAGACCTGTGTTTTACCAAAGCTTTATATATAGTGTGCTATTTTTCATTTAGGCTTGACACAAAATATGTTTGGCCCTAGAAATAAATGATGGCATTTATTACTATGATAATTTAGTGTAAATCTTTACATTGAACACTTGGTCAGTATGAGTTGTTATTTCTTTCCTTTTCTTATTTTATATTTAGGAAGTTGATTTGAGTTTTGATGTTGTGTTTGCCAGACAGGTACTCCACCACTGGAGTCACATCATCAATCCTTTCTCATTTAAGTTACTTTACTCCTAGAGTAGCAATTTTTGCACTCATACCAGAAAGCAGGGATTATGATTGCATTCCAATATCCCTACCTAGTAGGTGGATATGAGTGTTTCTTTTCCTTCCTAGACTGATTCAGAACTGTGATCCTCTCAAATTCTACCTCTTTATTTTATGGTGTGAGCTCCAGTTCTTCCTACTTCTAGAAGATATGACAGAAATAAATGATTACAGGAAATTTGAGTTAATCATTGGTTAATATAGGTGATTTGATATAAAAATGTAGGGTAAGTTTGAAAGTATAATCACAGTAGTTAGATATTTTGCTAAGTAATTTTGTTTCACATTGAAAACACCTCTCAACCAAAATTAAGGAATTATTTTTGTTGTCTGTCAACTTGTATGTCATTTGGGAAAATAAACTTCATGTCTTCCATGTGTGATAAAGGATTTTGAGTGGTCTGATGTGTTAGTTCACATCTATAATCGTGGTTAGCAATCAGAAATAAATAGATCACAATTTGAACATAGGCTAACCAAAAAATTAAGAAGTCCCAATCTCAACAAATTAGTGGATCATGTTGAAGCATGTCATTAATTTCAGCACAACGAGAGGCTAAGTCTCTGCCAAGTACCTGTGCCACTTAGGTAACTGGCTCTCATGGAGCCAGTCATCTCTCCTGATGCAGAAACTGGGCTATGATTGCCCAAGAGGAGGGAGGAGTCTGCCACACTTTCCCAGGTTGGACCTCACAGAATGCAGTGAGCATGCTTGCTTTACTCCCCTAAATGCCTTAATATGCTATGCTGCTGAGTGTTCATTATTTGATTCAACTGATCTGTGATACAGGTATAAGGGAACATTAAATTAAAGTTCACATTCACTAATTGAGCTGGTCTTCCCAGCCTGTGAGTTCAGCTCAGCAAGTGTTCATTGAGAGTTAAGAATACTGAGGTATGGGAGCCTACCTCAGAGAGAGAAAGACAGACAGAGAGAGAGAGAGAAGGAAGGACGGAGGGAAGGAAGGAAGGAGGGAAGGAAGGAAGGAGGGAAGGAAGGAAGGAAAGAAAGAAGAAAGAAAGAAAAAAGAAAGAAACAGAAAGGGAATGAAAATGATTGACAATGAATTTTTTAGAGTATGAAGTCTAATGGCAGACGTACTTCCTGTATTTAATATTAGGTCTGCCCCAGGCCATGCAGACCCTATGCAGATGCCTTTTCACTTCTTGGCTAAGTTTCCACCCTTTATGTGTTATCTAAGTATCTGGAACACCTGGAGGCAGCCACCTCCCCCTCCCCCTAAGTCATGACCTGGTCAGCCTCTGATCACACTTTCCATCTGATCGGAGGTGAGTCCCAGGCCCTGATGTCACATCTAGATCCAGTATGGCTAGTCTTTCCTCCCACCTGGCTACACCTCATCCGATCCTTTGCCTAGATACATCCTGGCCCGAGGTTGGGTCGCCCTATTTTTTGTACATGCCTTTCCACCATGTATGGCATGGGCAACAGTTCAGTAATAAACTACTTTACCTGGCTTAATACTGTGCTATGTTCTCGTCATTGGCTACCTAATGAAATTCAACTAATTAGCATGCTTTACACTTCAGAATGTCTAGTCATGAATCCATGGATATTTTTGTGACAAATGTGAGTTCACTATCTAGAAAACACGTGCATTAACTCATCATTTAACAGTATAATTCTGCCAGGAATCTTTAATAACAGATTAATTAACCATAAAGTCTATTTTGTTTGCTTTCCTTTGGGTTTTTTTTTCTTAAAATAATAAAAGAGTTGTCGGGACAATCTGAAAGGATCGCTGGTTCCATATTTTCTAATCACACTGGGCTACAACCTGTGTGCTGCCAGTTCAGATGATGGTACTTTGAAATCCTGGAAAGTAGACGCACTTCATAAGGGCCAATGGCTACGGGATTTCTCAGATTTTTTTAAAAGTGTAATTGTTACTAATTGTACAGTGAGGTTACCATTTCACAATTCATGTAATGTGTACATTTGCCTTGTAGACATTGCCATCCTTTCCTGAGCTTTCTCCCAGTTTCTGTTTTTTTTTTTGTTGTTGTTGATTGTTTTTGTTTTTGTGCCTGACTTTCTATTGAACTCAGGATTGGGTGTTGCCTCTAATTTTTTTATTTTTTTGAGGTCCGGTTGTGGGGCCTGAACTCTGGGCCTGGGCACTGTCCCTCACTCTTCAGCTCAAGTCTAGTGCTCTACCACTTGAGCCACAGCACCACTTCTGTTTTTTTTCTTTGTGCTTATATGGTGCTGAGGAATTGAATCCAGGGCCTCTTTCATGCAAGGCAAGAGCTCTAGCACTGAGCCACCTTCCCAGCCCCCACCTCTGACTTTTTGTAAGCAAGGCTACTCTACCTCTGGAGCTCCAGCTCCATTTATAGCTGTTTGGTTGTTAATTGGAAAGAAGAGTCTCACAGATTTTCTCACTCTAGCTGGCCTTGAACTGTGATCATCAGTCTCCTGAGTAGCTAGGATTAGGCCTGAGTCCCCAGTGTCCAGCTCATAAAGAGTTGGTTTCATGCTTTCCTGGTTGTGTTACCATTTTCCTCACCTTTTGACACTAATACTACATATTGCCTGGCTCAAATCTGAATTGGTGGAACATGCTTGTATTTGAGGAAGGCAGGAATAGGAAACTATAGGCCATAGGAACATATAAGCTAAACAAATCATTCGGAATATCGCATAAAGGCAAATAAGTTTATTGCAAGTTGACTGTGTCCTGTTTTTACTGTTAATTCTGCATGGCCTGTGAATGATGACATACATATCCAATTAGCCGTTGGCAGAAATAAGGATTCTCTTCCTGTCCTAAAAACAAAACAAAAACCAACCAAAAATATTATGTATGAATCCAGCAATTTCCTCTAATTAGAGACCTATCTGCCCTAGTTTATGAAAAAATGTCCTTTATTCAAGTGCTGCTACTTTTTCTAACCACAAGTATAATGAAATCTGTAGTAGACTGTAGAATTGTATACCAGAGCTGTCATTTTAATTCAGAAGAAATTCAGACATTTATATGTTTATTTTTTTGTCAGTTGTGGAGCTTGAATTCAGGGCCTGGGAACTGACTCTGAGACTCCGTGCTCAAGTTAGTTAGCACTGGGTCAATTGAGCCATGGAGCCACTTCAAGTTTTTGAGTTGTTAATTGGAAATAAGAGTCCTATGGGGAGTTTTCTTCCTTGGCTGGCTTTGAACTGCTATCCTCAGGTCTCAGCCTCATGAGTAGTGGGGATTACACACATGAGCCACTGGCACCTGGCTTCACATAGACTTTTTTTTTAATTGTGAAAATAACATACAGAGAAATTACAATTAAATGGACAGGGTATTGAATACATTTCTTATCAAGCATTGCTGCCCTGTCCTTTGTTTCCCCTTCCCATACCTTCTTATCTCCACCACACACCTCCCCAACCCCCCCACTGCCTACCCCTCCTGGCCAAAGTTGTAAAGTTCGTTTTTCAACATAATGGCTTGTACATCTCATTGTTGCACTGGGTCCCCCTGTATCCTTATTTAAAAACGTGTTTTTTCCTTCCCCTCCACAAATTATACCAACATCAAATACAGTGAAAGCAGTGGACATACTGTGGGGGAGGGACATACAAAGCAACAAAGAAATAATCTTATGAATTTGTTCGAAACAATCGCAAGAAAGAAAAAAAATATTTGAATCCTTCTCTGGGGGTTTATTTCATCCAACATCAACTTAACTGACCTTTTCTGCATGTCTCAGACATATACTAGTAATTGAAAATAAGGGAAACCATGGGACCTATGTTTCTTTGGGCCTGGATTACTTCACTTAATTTAATTTTTTCCAAGTCTTTCCATTTCCTAACAATTGGGGCAATGTCATTCTTTCTGATAGAGGCATAGAATTCCATGGTGTATATAGACCACATTTTCTTGATTCATTCATCTACTGAGGGGCATCTGGGTTGGTTTCATATCTTAACTATGGTAAATAATGTTGTAATAAACATAGGTGTGCTGGTAGATTTAGTATGATCTTGTTTGTGATCATTTGGGTAAATGCCAAAAGTGGGATTGCTGGGTCATAGGGGAGCTCTATGTGGAGTCTTTTGAGGAATCTCCATACTACTTTCCAAAGTGGTTGAACAAGTTTACAGACCCACCAACAATGCAGTAGGGTTCCCTTCTGTCCATATCCCCTCCAGCATCCTTTGTTATTAGAGTACTTGATTATAGCCATTCTATCTGGGGTGAGGTGGTACCTCAATGTTGTTTTGATTTGCATTACTTTTATGGCCAGGGAGGTTGAACATTTCTTCATGAGTTTATTGGCCATCCTTCTTTCCTCTTCAGAGAAGTTTGTCTTTAAGGCTTTAGCCCACTTATTTATTGGGCAGTTGTTTCCTTGAGGATTTGTTGTTGGGGGCTTGAATTTTTTGAGTTCCAGGCATAATTTAGATATGAGACCCTTGTCCGTTGTATGGCTAGTAAAGATCTTCTCCTAATCTGTGGTTGATCTATTGATCTTGCTAGCTATGTCCTTTGCCATGCAAAAGGTCTGCAATTTCATGCAATCCTATTTGTCTAACCTTTCTTTGATTTGTTGTGTTTCTGGGTGTCTTTTAATAAAGTTTCGGCCTGTGCCAAAGAGACCTAGGTAGTCTCTTATTCACGGATTCCAATCCCAAATTACTCCCGGTGATTCAAACTTTTGGCAAAGCAACAGGGTATCAAATTAACCCTCAAAAATCAATGGCTTTTCTGTATGCCAACAATGAGAAAAGCGTGGCTGAAATTAGGATAGCAACTCCATTCGTAATAGCCCCACAAAAAATAAAATACCTAGGAATTAACTTAACCAAAGAAGCAAAGGACCTCTATGATGAAAACTTTAAAAACCTTTTAATGGAAATCAAAACAGAACGTAGAAAGTGGAAAATCCTCCCATTCTCCTGAATTGGATGGATCAACATCATGAAAATGGCAATACTTCCCAAGGCTATCTACAAGTTCAATGCGGTACCAATCAATATTCCAACCTCATTCTTCAAGGAAATAGAAGTAATCCAAAAATTCATATGGAACAATAAAAGACCCCAAATGGCAAAAAATTATCCTTAACAGAAAGAACAGTGCTGGAGGAATATCAATACCAAATTTCAAACTCTACTACAAAGCCATAGTAATCCAAACAGCTTGGTACTGGCAAAAGAACAGACCTCAGCACCAATGAAATAGAATTGAAATCCCAGAAATGAACCTACAGACATACAACCATCTAAACTTCGATAAGGTAGCTATAAAAAGAATGGAAGAAAGACAGCCTCTTCAGTAAATGATGCTGGCAAAATTGGGTAACTACTTGTAGAAAAATAAAGCTAGATCCTTATATATCACCTTGCACCACAATCAACTCCAAATGGATCAAAGACCTTGGAGTCAAAGCAGACACTCAAATAGTCATTTTATAATGATGAACTGCTTAGTACCTCTGGCTAACATATATGATCCAAGCTATAGTTAGGAATAAAGGTATGAAAAACAAACACTGAGTGTGTGTTGTTCATGATGCTTTGCATTGGCATGTTTTAATATTGTTTGTTTCTTATACTACAATGCTCTTTCTTTATTTTTACCTAGGTGGGGGAGATAGGTGCTAGCCAGTATTGAACCTTCTTTGGTTGAGAGGGAGCCATGTGGAAGTTATTGACTTGTATGGCATGTAATTGAAATCCTCCCGCTTTCACCTCCCTATGGACCTGGGTGATTCCATCATGCACAGCCAGGGGTTGGGGATCATTGCAGGTAAAACTTCACTGGTCTTGAAATGATGTCCCAAATAGCTAGCTTTACAGGCATATGCCTTCAAAACCTTGTTGTATTCCGTTTCACTTTGAAGTAGTGTTTGTACATACTTAAAGATAAAATGATAACACACTACATGTTTAATATATAGAATAGTCAATATAATTAGCAAGTTTATCTCCTAAAACATTGCAGCTAATGTATTTTGGTAACTTCCTCACTCTGCTAGTCATTTTTTCGAATATACCATAAACATGAATACATTGATAACTTGCACTAGAACACTGTATGTTAATAGATAGAGACAAGTTAGACTATGTGTAGTGAATATATATTTATCTATTGCTGCTCTGAGGAACATTATCATATATTCACCATAACAATACCCCCATATATTCACCATGACAACAATTTTCCTGCAGTGTAGAATTTTCCATTTCATAATCTGCCATTTTTTTATCTTTTTACATTCTCATAAGTATGAATTTTTTCTTGTTTCTTATAATGTTTTGAAATTATTAAGATGGAATTAAAAAATTCGTAGAGTCTCCTAAAATTAGCTCATTTTGTTTGGTTTTGTGTTGCTAAATCATTAAAACCAAGGTTTCCTGAAAGTTATGCTAGCAGACTATATCACTAAATGCATCTTATTATTGTATTTTGATATAAGGATTTGCTGTTGTTGTTTTATGATATAAAGTGTTGTGAAGCCAGACTGAAACTTGCAACCCCACTGCCTCCAGAAACAATGTTTTATCACCAGGTTCTGGAGGCTCATAATTATAACTCTAGCTGATCAGGAGGTTGATACCTGATATTTAGTTCAGACAGCCTGAGCAGGAAATTTTATGAGTCTTTCCTCTCCAGTTCACTAAAAAAAGCTTGCAGCTGAACTGTAGTGCAATTAGTAGAGCACTAAGGTCAAGATGCTTGGGATTGTCATGTAGCCCCCGAGTTCAAGCCCTAAAACACAAATATGCACAGACACACATTCATACACACAGACACACACACTCCCACACACATGTACACGCACAAAGTCCCAGGCAATGTTGTATCTTAAATTCTTATCCAGAGATTGGACAACAGCCTACTTATTTGTGAAAGTTTTTTCCTTGATTATTTTGATGGAGGAGGATAGTTCATGGGACACAGACGACAAGACTTTAGTGAGGAATACTTTATAAATGACTAGCTTATAAAAAGAACAGGAGCACAGTTTTTATTTTCAAATATTACATTCCTTCAACTATACTATTTTTAAAAAATAATCATTGAATTATTAGAAAACAATGCAACACCTCTTCCCTTCTCCCCTTCGCCTCTCTCATAAAATATGACAAAAGATTCAAAAATACTCTTTTATCTTACAAGAATGTACATCTGTAAAAATGTCTGACTATATTGTAATGTTTGTTTTCCAATTCTGGTTTGATTTTCACACCGCTAAGAACTTGCCTTTTTTCCAGATGACAGCACACTGGGACTTCAATGGCAAACAAGATTAGGAAACAAAATCCTAACAATGTCTTAGGGAGTAGACGTCAAAAATAGATGCAAGAAGCACAAGGCAGGCCGAGGGGGCCCTGAAAGGCAAAATGATTTGTGCAGGATGAGAGGAATAGTGACAAATAAGGCCTGGATCTGACCTAGGAAGGGCTCTTTGAGGCTGAGTCATGACTGTATCTTGGCCTAGCTGAGGATATAGGGATTTGACAATGTCCACATGTGTATAAAGTGATGTGGGAGGGGAGATTTCATCCTTCAGTTTGTCTTTGGGATCGTCTTATGTGAGCAAGCAGCTTAGATCATTGGGCTCTGAGAGCCACGCAACTGTAACCTACAGTCAGCTCAAGCCAGCTCACTTGGCCTGTGGCTCAGGAACAAGAAAGATGTTCCTGTGTTCTTTTCAAAGTCAAGAGACTCAGGTCTCAGGCATGAGAGGTGTGAATGCCTCACTCGATGCTGCAGACATTGGATCAGTTCCAAACCACGAATCCAATGTCTCAGGATTTTTTATAAGAAGAAACCAAGGAAATCACAAGGAAATTCAGGCCAGGTATAACTATGACAGAAACCTATTTAATCTCATCCTAGACCACACTAGAAACTTTTTCGTATGTGCTCTTATATGTGTAGGCAGTGCACTTTTCAATCCACTCTATTACAATTACTCAGTTTGAAGTGTACTCCCATTTCCATGTTTCATAGATCCATTCTTTTTTACCACCTTAGTGTGACAATGAGTCAGCCCAAACCCTGAATGTGCCTTATAATATATGGAGCCTGGACTCAGGCTTTCTGGAAATTCTGGTAATGGACCTGGTCCCTGCCTTCCAGAAAGCTGATCCCTTCTATGTTGGAAACTTACTCCACGACTACACAGAGTGGAGGACAATGGAGCAGTTGCTGGATAT
Organism: Dipodomys spectabilis; assembly: GCF_019054845.1. NCBI lineage: Eukaryota > Metazoa > Chordata > Mammalia > Rodentia > Heteromyidae > Dipodomys > Dipodomys spectabilis. The sequence continues at coordinate 3,915,580 of NW_024870782.1, read as the reverse complement.
TCTGTTTAAAAAGTGAGTGTCCTTGGGTGGAAAGGTGCCTCAGTGGTAGAGAGCTTGCCTTGCATGCATGAGGCCCTGGGTTCGATTCCTGACCACCACATAAGCAGAAAACAAGCCAGAAGTGGTGCTGTGGCTCAAGTTGTAGAGTGCTAGCATTGAGCTGAAGAGCTGAGGGACAGGGGCCAGCCCCAGAGTTCAAGCCCCATGACCGGACACACACAAAAAAAGTGAGTGTTCCTAAGCCAGGCAACAATAATTCGTGCCTGTAATCCTAGATACTCAGGAGGCAGAGATCTGAGGTTCATGGTTCAAAGCCAGCCCTGGCATGAAAGTCCATAATACTCTTATCTCCAATAAACCACTAGAAAACCAGAAATGGTGCTGTGGCACAAGCGGTAGAGTGCTCCCCTTGAGCTGAAGGGCTGAGGGATAGCACTCAAGCCCAGAGTTCAAGCCCCATGACCAACAAAAAAAAAGTAAGTGTTCCTCCTTCAAACCCAGGGCTGATGAGACCCCGTGGCAGAGTATTGGAATACTTAGTACATCTCTGAGACAGTTTCACTGGGGTCTTATCAAAGGAACTTGGCTTGAGACAATGAAGTGCAGTCCTTGGCTAATTCCTTAGGATTGGGCTGCCAGAACATGTTATTTGCCTCATAAGCTAATGGAGCCTTAGCAATTTGCTTGCTGAGAGACTAGTATTTAAGGAAGGAGCCAGTGGCACCCAACGTCCACGCTCACCTAGGAAATCACTATCTTGGAGGCCTTTGAAGGAATATAGACAGAAGAAAGGAGGCAACTTTAACTTTAATTGGAGGCTTGAGTGCTGTCCCATTTCTAACACACTACCAATTGAGCCCCAGGTAAAATTCTGGTCTTTGGCTGGTTAATTGAAGAAAAGTGTATTTAGATTTTTACAAACTAGCCTGGGTTCAAACTGTGATTCTCAGATCTCACCCTCCTGATTAGTAGGATTAGAGGCATGACCCATTGTGCATTTTTTGGACAAATGCACATAAACATCTTCACAGAGTTACCATGAGGTTGTATAGACATATCTCCAATTTTGTCTGTCATGTTTACATTACCATGTGAGACTTAGCAAGTTCCATGTGTGTCCCATTAGTTCAGAAAAGGAGAAGCATAGATTTAACTTCCTTCTCTCCTCCCATTGGTACAGATCCTTCTACCATAACTGGGAGGAAGATGAACAAGTGAAGAAGTAAGTGGACGCTAGCACAAAGAGAAGTTCTATCCTTGAAAACTTGGTATCTTTGAGGTTTCTGAATCAAACTCAACTTTCTTCTTTGCACACCAGTTGTGATTTTCACCAGGGGGTTGAGGCTTGGCACTTCAGTGGATAACAGATTACACAGTTGTGATTGTGGTTGTGCTTTTGGACTCTCATGATGACAGGGAGGGCTGTGTATAGCAAGTCAGATCCAGTGGGGAAACAAATTTGTCTTCCTATTACAGGGAGAATTTTAGAGGATTATATTTGAGAAATTACTAGAAGTGCTTTGTGAGGAACATCCTCCTTGCAGGAGTCTCTTCCCACTTCCCAACATGGGATGGGGAAGGTTGGCTCTCATTTTCCTTGTCATCAATCTGCCCACAGCCTTGTTTGTTTCATCCTCCCTATGTGGATGGACTTCTACCCTCATGAATTTCTATGAGCCCAAGAACAATGACACCCTGAAAGAACTTACACAGTATGTCAAGCTCAACATGCCCTCTTCAGACCTGCTCTTCCGCTTACATATTTTTCTGGACCAGCTGGAGGAACCCATGAGACCAAGAAAAAGAGTAAGAAGTCCTTGTTTAGATGCCTCAGAGCTTGTGAGTAGAGATGGAACCTGAGTCTCTAGGGATTGGCCAAGAGCCCTTAGACTCCCCAGCTTGGAAAAATGTCCTTTTATGGATATTCTTTGCCAGGTAAAGTCTGTTTTCCTTTTGAAAGAACTTGGAAGTAGCCACTCGTTAGAAACAGCCTACCTCCACATCAGTGTTCAGTCCCAACTCAAATTCTACTGCTTCTCCCATTAGATCCTCTTGGAAGTTTAGTGACACCTTAAATACTATGGTCTACTCAAAGACTCCTGTACCTATTTTCATTCTCAGGTTTGCATCACCGTAGAGAAGCTCCTGCAGAACTCCAGATAAAGAACCCATCAGTGATGTAGTCTATGGTGACTGATGGAGAAGGGAAGCCATTGCTGATCTCCAGAAATCATGTGAAGGTAGAAGGGTTTTTTCAATTTGTAGAAAGGCCCAAGTAGGTTTAGAGTCCTGTGGACATCCCACTGATTCTGAACCCCACATGTGATGCAGGTGTATCTACACATACCACCAAGGAAGAAGACGATACAGAATGTCTTCCATTGATATTCACTATCCAGCTAAATCAGCTCTAAATCAATCAGAAAAACAAACAACAAACAAACACGTATTGGTGTGCAGGGTAAATGTGTGCTAATGGAAAAAGACCCCAGTCTATGTTTAGGAAAACCAATAAGTGAGGTCCAAAATCTAGATTCAGTTGAGGAAAGGGAATCTGTCCTCACAGAATACCCAGACAAATCTCTCCACTTGCAAGGGTTCCAATTTCCAATTGATAAATTAGAATCTGTCCCTCCCTGGACTCAGGAAGAAAATCCTGATCCCTTTGAAGAATCTGAGGCAGAATTTCTGCCTGAAGGCAACTTAGAGGCCAATCTAGATTTTGAGATTCCTTCTCCCCTTCCTGAGAAAATCCTTATTTTTCTTTTTGTCCTGATTTTTGTAAAAGGTTCATTCTATTTATTTTTCTAACTTTATTAAAATGTCAATGTTTTTGACATATTCTAGAATTCATGAATCCTAAATATATTTCTTTTTAAACCTACAATCTGAAGCACCATGCATACCTATTCTGGTGGTGGGGAAGCAGAGTGACAGGGGGCTGTAGAAAAGAGCCTACTGGATATAATGGGAGCTGTTAAATGCAAAAAGAGTGGCAAGGAAGCCAGGCCATGCCTGCATGGAGTGATAAGGTGGCTACAAAAGGTCTAGGACATAGCAGATCAGATGTCCTAGAAAGCTATTCTGTCAATTGGGACAAATACCACAATACTTATAGTGGTAACTGGGACTCTCTTCCAACAACAATGAGTTTAAATCTGTATACATTTTCATTGTATTCATTTGCTTTGGGCAAATATGGCAGAAAAGTTTGGCTCCAATAATATAAAAAGTCTACTTTGGGCTGAAAATATTTGACAAAATATATAGGAGATATGTATGCTGGACAGTAAAATCCATCATCAATAGAAGAAAGAAGGCATACATAGATGAACAAACACAAAATCAGGAAAAGTTTCCACAATTAAATCAGTTATATGTAAATACATGTTATATTCTTTATGTTATATATAGTATGTTATATAATATATAAGATTCAATATGATTTTTCAAACTAAAAAGGCATTTAAAATTTTAGAATTGAGTGTTTTTTGCCCAAAACATTAGTGTAAATATCATTGGAGAAAGTAGTGATATAATTTGATTATAATTATATGACTATATATTTGTGTGTTTCTAAATATAACACTGATTATAAATAAATATTATATGCATATATTTGTATATATCTGTCTATGAAGTGAATATAATGAAAGTGAATATAATGAAACTGACTATAGTATGTATAAAAAAGTTGAGTCCATGAGACTCAGACCTGTAATCCTACTGTTGTAGGAAGCTGGGTTTTGAGTTTTAGTATCTCTTATCCCCAAGCCTTAGATTTTTCAGAGGAGGCATGGCCCCTTCAGTGTAGCAAACAGACACATATGCCATGGGATCACACTCCCTGACTCCAGAGGAAAGTCAGTAGAAATCAGGACAAGCCTCTTATCTTGACTGTGTACTCAGTTCCTGTACCAAGAAGGCCATCTGTAGAACACCAGATGGAAAATTGGCATTCCCTCCAAAAGGTTCTAAAAAGATCCTTCTGAATGATAGTCTGACTATATTGAATTAAATCTTTTTTCCCTTCGCAAGCTGCAAACACATAGAAATATGACAAGAGCTCAAGAAAGATGGACAAAGACTTACAAATACATAAAATTATATACTCTGTTTCACTAATTCAATGACAAATCATCAAAGGCATGTCTTGAATTTTTTTTAAGGCAATAGAAACATACTCTGAGTTTATCAGGAACTGGATGATATTTTGGTTGCTGAATTGTTGAATGCACTTCTGGTCAAAGGAGACACATATCTTGGGAAAATTGTGTGGGGTTGGGTGTCCTCACACAGCTTCACAATAAAATGGCCATAACTTCTAGGATGTCACAGCCAACTTTGCCATGGCAGCAAATAGGTGTTAGACACTGATTTTGCCCTGAAGTGAACCCAACAACACCAACAGGCACAAAGAATGAGAGGGAATGGCTACTAGCCACCAAACTTCAGCTTGAAGAGCTGTCCTGACCAGAAGCTAGGATAAATTGAGCTGGAGAAGGCTGATCTCCATGTAAGGCTCTTGAGCACTAAGGACTAGTGTGTGTGTGTGTGTGTGTGTGTGTGTGTGTGTGTGTGTGTGTGTGTGTGTGTGTGTGTGTGTGTGAATACTGGGGCTTGAACTAGGGAGCTGACCTTTACCTTTTTTAAATCAAAGGTAACAGTCTACGACTTGAACCAAACTTCCATGTCTTGATTTTGAATGGTTAATTGGAGATCAAAGTTTCAGTGTTGCACATGTTCATTTTTTGTCCCTCCTTTTCAATGACCCCTTTAACTTCTGAAATAGAGATAAATGTAAAAAAAATGACAAAAATGAAAGAAAATAAATATCATCTTGTTTCTGTTTCCTGGTCACTGATTATTTTTGAGATAGTGCTTCTTACTAATAAGAATAAATGTTAAAATCTGAAAACATATTTGAGTAATAAATAGACTAGGAAAAATGTTGTCTCCTATTTTTTATCACTACATTTCTTTTTGTCTAAGTATAAATGCCAGACTTACCCTAAGGGCCTAGAATAAGCAAAATGGCTTATAGAGCTCAGATCATATCTTTCAACAGAAGATGACAGCCCCAGAAGAAAAACAGATCCACAACTTGCACAAGGAAGAGAGAGTTTGATGTCTCCTTAAATCTTAGGATTGAATGCTCATGAGGAGCCCTCGGGACTGATGACAGCTTAAGGACCTAACATTTCCTGTGTCATTCCATCATAGGCACAGTCACCAATCTCCCATCACACTCTAGGTGCCGCGCCTGACTGGTGACCTTGGCTGTGTCATGAGAACATGTAGCAGGGCTCTGTCATGGTCATTGGAGAGTCAGGATTGCACACTAAGAGGACATTCATGAAAATGGTAACAAGGCCTGAGTCAGGATTTTGTCAGATCTAGATGATTTGTAACAGGCACTACTGTCTTCTGGCTAAGAATGTGGATATATCATCGCGGTCTTGCACACAAATTTATCTTGTTAGCTTACAACATTTCCGTATGAAAGCCAACAAAAGGTCATCAATGCCCTCTGAACATATTCTCATCAATTGTCCCGACCCGCAGGACTTCAACCAGGGCAATGAACCTAAGCAAGAAGGAATGACAGGACAAGAGACACGAAGAATGACAGCAAGACAAGGATTCTGATCAAGCTGCCAATTTTTATTTTTCACACAAGGGTATTTATATGCTTGGACTTAGGGCGTGGTGAAAAGGTGGTCGTTAGTAGCTGCAGGGTGTTTACGTAGGGCATGGTGAAAAGCCTCAAGAAGTTCCAATGAGATAGTTAAGCCTATTACATTGAGAGACTTAACTTTTGGCTCCCAACATCTCCCCCTTTCTTATTTAGAAAATTGACCATCAACTGTTGGCTGCTTTTTTAAAGGGGTGACAGAGGCTCTGTTCCTCTAAGGGCCCAGGGTTTTTCTCCACTCCCGAGCGAGCGTCCTCACTCGGGGAGGGGAGTTTTACAGGCCTTGGCATGTTTTTTGAGGAGACGGCTTGTGGGTATGCATGCCAACCGTCATGCACCAGAGCTTGCCACTCAGGGGTCTTGGGTTTTGGGATCTCGCAGATCCATCCCCCTGCAGTCTTACCTGCACCCTTGATTTGAGCATTTTTTCTTCCTCCCATAGGTGCATCCTCCCCCAAGCGGAGGGGCCTATAGGAGGAGGGGCGAACCTATCCCTTATGGCAAGGGCGCAATAGGTCTTGCCCGTTGAATGGTCAGGAGTTATGGAAGGGTTTTCTAAATAAGAAAAAGGAAGGGGGGAGTGTTTCCCACATGGCAAAACACTAATTAAAAGCCTGGGGTAAATCCTAGATCTCAATACCATGGTCTGCCATATCAAGGCGATGGTGATGAACTTATATGGGCTTAGAAGCCAAGAGACTAATCTGTTATTTAATAAATTCAAACAGGAAGGTCCACGTCTGGAGTTCTAGCTGCACCTGTAAGAGAAAAGGCATCATCCTCGGGGGGGGGGGGGGGGAAGATTTTCCCCGGGTTGTGGTAAGCTATTCACTTGTTTTATCAAGCCTTCTGGCAGCCACCTTGGGGCCGCTTGTTCTTTTTTTTTTTTTTTTAATTTTAAATGTTATTTTTATTATAAAGATGCTGTACAAAGGGGTTTCAATTACATGAGTAAGGTAATAAGTACATTTTTTGTAGAACATAGAAGGAGTCTTTTTTCTTTTTTTTTTAAATTTTATTTTATTTTATTTGAGAACATACTGTACAGAGGGGTTACAATTACATGGGCAGGATAATGCATACATTTCTTACCAAGTATTGCAGCCTCCTCCTTTGTTTACCCTTCACCTCCCTTCCCAGCCTCCCCCCTCCCCCCCACCCAATCATACCCCCCTCCCCCCCATACCGACATTGTAAAGCTGGTTTTGACATGACATTTTGTACTTCTCATTGTTGCAACAGGTCCACCTGAATCCTTAAACGACTTGTTTGTCCCCATCTCCTCCACATGTTATACTGACATCAAATATAGTGAAAGCGGGTATTAACTGTGGGGAAGGGACATACAAAGCAACAAAGAAATAATCTTATAAATGTGTTAGAAACACATGCATGAAAGAAACGAAAACATGAAAAGCCACTGGTTCTTGATCTAAAAGACAATGAGTGGCAGGGAGTGGTCTACCTAAAGCTTGGGAGGGCATTGCCCCTTGGCTTTGTTTGCCGAAGGGACATTCACTTGCAAAGTGACCAGGTTGTTTACAAGTAAAACAAGTATGGGAGCCTAGAGCCAAGGACTGACCTTTGAAAAGCCTTGGTAAAAGCAGCGCCCATGGCGCCCATGGCATGGGCGGTTCCTACTCCAGCAAAAAGCCTGAGGAACTCAGATAGGTCACCCTTGTTTTTATGTGGCCGGAGGACATCTTGTCATGCAGGGTTAGCATTTTCAAAGGCAAGATGTTTAACAAAGGCACTTTCACTTTCACTAGGCCCAAGAAGCCTTTCCACAGCCAAGTTAAGCCAGGAGACAAAGTCACTGTAGGGTTCATCTCGCCCCTGTCTAAGTTTTGCCAGGGAAGTAGTAGCCGATCCCTTTTGAGGGAGACGCTTCCAAATATAAAGGCCAGCATTTTGAATTTGCACCAAAAATCCGGTAGGAAAGCTCACCTGTTTACCATTGGTATCAAAGGGCACATTACCCAAAAGTTTAGTATAGGTCCAGGTTTTTGAAGATGTTTTAGCCAATTTTTTTTTTTGCGCGGTCTCTCTACATTGTTCCTTAAAGTCCGCATTCCATAAAACAAAATCACCCTCACTAAGGGTGGCGTGGGCCAGGAACTTCCAATCATTAGGGGTGAGCCAGGGCACACTTTGGTTTTCTAACAAGGCTAACCTATAAGAGGGAGTCGGGCCATATTGGGCACATGCATTTTTAAGCTTTTCGACAAACCGGAGGCTAAGCCTCTTATACTCTTGTTGGCCTTTTCCCTGGGTGGGTTGTTCCTCTTCATCCCCTGTATCCTGTTCCTCATCTTCCTTTTCCTCCTCTTCTGATTCATCCTCCTCACCCTCTGAGGTCCTATCTGTCTGGCTCCGAGTTACTGGAAAGGTGAGAACTGATTGATCGCCTGATCTAACCTTAATTTTATTAGGCAGTTTTGGCGTATCCGCCAAGGCCAGTGTGCGGAGTTCATAATCAAGGGACCGCAGTTCTTTTAAAAGTTGAAGGTGTTCTCGCCTATGTTGAAGGGTCTCTTGTAAAGGGGCCAGGTTAGGTAAAGGGGGGGGGGAGAATAAACATCTGGATCTGGAGGGGCAGTGGGCCCTTGAAGGGCCGGGCCACAAAAGGAAGGGATTTTCAGTAAATTGACCAGCAGTCATATCTAATACAACTGATGGGCAAGACGAGGGGGGCCTAGAGGCATGTTGGAGAACCTCCTCTCCAGTTTTTACAAGATTTAAAATTCCACTATCAAATAGAGAACATTTTAAAACTTCGTTAATCAAATTCCAATAGGAAAACGTGGTAGCAGGAACCTTTTCCAAACCAAAGATTTCATAATAATCTTTTAAACAATCTCCTACTCTTTGCCATCTTTTTGCATCTATGATTCCTTCAAAGGAGAACCAAGGACACACATCCTCTATGAATGAGAAAAATAATTCTAAATCCTTTTTCTTAACCCACGTTCCCCGTGTCTTGAAGGTCTCCTTGAGGTCTGACAGAAATAGATCATATGACGATATTGCTTGTCCCATAGTGGGTCACTCACCATGCGCCATCCCCACTCTCCTCCTGGATCTGTCTTTCCGCGGGGTCTGTCGAGGCGATCTCGAGATCTCGGACTGTACTTGGCCAAGTTTGCCAGGAGGACAGTGTTCCTTCCTTAGTCAGAGCCTCATGCCCCACGTTGGGAGCCTGTTGTCCCGACCCGCAGGACTTCAACCAGGACAATGAACCTAAGCAAGAAGGAATGAAGGGACAAGAGACACGAAGAATGACAGCAAGACAAGGATTCTGATCAAGCTGCCAATTTTTATTTTTCACACAAGGGTATTTATATGCTTGGACTTAGGGCGTGGTGAAAAGGTGGTCGTTAGTAGCTGCAGGGTGTTTACGTAGGGCATGGTGAAAAGGTAGGATTCTGTAAACTCAGCCTCAAGAAGTTCCAATGAGATAGTTAAGCCTATTATGTTGAGAGACTTAACTTTTGGCTCCCAACAATCAATATTTAGGAGGTAAAAAGCTATAAAATCAAGTTCATCATGAGGAAAAAACCGAAATGAAAACCAAATTGAGGAGCATTTACAAAAAATGTTTTTCTGTATGTATCAAATGTGACAAAATATTAAAAGTTAATGAAGCTGGGAAAGTTAAATTGATTTCTTTTTTTACTATGGTTGCAACTATCTTTTACATTTCAACTACTTAACAAAAAGAAGGTAGGCCAAGCACCACTGGTGGGTTACACTTGTAACTCTAGCTATTTAGAAATATGAGAACTGAGGAAAGTAAATTGAAGTTAGACTACTTAGGAAAAACCAGTGAAACTTTGATCTCCAATTAACCATTCAAAATCAAGACATGGAAGTTTGGTTTAAATCGTAGACTGTTACCATTGATTAAAAAAAGCTAAAGGTCAGCTCCTTGAATTCAAGCCCCAGTATTCACACACAAACACACACACACACACTCACACACACACACACACACACACACACACAATCTCAAAAATAACCAGTGACCAGGAAACAGAAACAAGATGATATTTATTTTATTTCATTTTTGTCATTTATTTTTACATTTAGCTCTCTTTCAGAAGTTAAAGGGGTCATAGAAAAGGAGGCGCAAAGAATGAACATGAGCAACACTGGTACACTGGTATTCAATTGGTATTATATTGAAAATGACCTATGCGATTTGTTTTTGGGGAAGAACGGGAAAACAGAAAAAGAGATAAAAATGCACTCAGGGAATTAGAGTTGTGGCTCAATATGAGTGCCATTATTTAGCAAAAGAGCTCAGAGAGAGTGTCCAGGCCCTGGGTTCAAACCTCATTACTAAAACAAAAACAAAGAAAAAAGAAATGTAATCATTACCACACAATTGTAACTAAACCCTCTACAGCACAATAATAATAATAACAATAATAATAATAATAAAAGAAGAAGATGATGAAGAAGAAGAAGGAAGTGGAAAAAAAACAAACCAGTGAGAAAAATTGAGAGAGCAAGGGAAGGACTGACCTTTCAAAAAATAATATATCTGTATCTAACTTATATGACTGTAACCTCTGTGTAATTCACATATATAATAATCATGCAAGAGAAAAAACAGAAATTTAGTGCTGGAGCCATAACTCAAATGGGAGGTCAGACTAAGATGTATGTGATATCAAGGTCAAACCCCTTATCAATTTCTCCTTCAAAAATGGCTCTTCTCATCACTTGTGCTTTCCCTAGCTTATAAAAGGGGGTGCAGTTAAAGAAAGAGAAAGGTAATCTGTCAGGCACAGTACTGTACTTGCAGAGAGCAGTACTCACTAGAACACATGTTTACTAGACCACATGATGTCTCCATGTTTTCTGAAATAAACAGAACTAATTGGGCTTGAATACATGCTCCACTATATACTAGATAGGGACTCAAAATTAATGAAATTCTCTGGATCTCAAATTCTTTTCAGGTAAAGTGAGCATAACAATACATATCTCACGGGATTATGAGATCTGGTTGTCATCAAACATGGAGCGGGTTTTATCTTAGGTGTGTGTGCAACATTCAAACACTGCTGGAAGGAGTATAAACTGGCATGATGTTTACTATATTACTTTACAGTAATACAACATACCTATAATCCTACTTACAAAAGTGGCTGAGAAAAGAGGATCAAGGTTTTAAGTCTGGACAGGAAACTGGATCAGACTCATCTCCAATGATCTCTAAAAAAGCTTGAGGTAGAGTTTGGTTCAAGTGGTAGAGTGCTAGACTGGAGCATAAGCCTCAGGAACACTTCTTAGGCCCTGAATTCAAGCCCTAGGACCAGCACAAACACACACACACACACACACACACACACACACACTAAATTTGGTGTGTTCCTATCACCCTGCTTAGCAATATATTCCCTCTTCCAAGCTCACCTGATTTGTTTTGTTTTAAAAGGGACTTCCTGTAGCACAGGCTGCTCCTAAACTTACAATCCTCCTGGGTACTGGGAGTACAGGCATGCCTACTATAATTGGCTTCACTCAGTAACAACAACAACAACAAAAGACCCAATGACTGGGAATGTGTTTAGTGGTAGAGTGCTGGCCTTACATGCAAGAAGCACTTGATTTGATTCCTCAGTATGACCTAAGCAGAAAAACTGGAAGTGGTGCTGTAGCTCAATTGGTAGTGTGCTAGCCTTGAGCAAAAGAAATTCAGAGTAGTGCACAGGCCCTGATTTCAAGCGCCAGCTCTGGCAAAATTAAAAAAAAAAAACAAATGCAAAATGCTGTTTGTTGAAATAAATATGTTGAAGAATTTTTGTACTCACTGGAAAATTGTGCTTTTGGGAATTCATAATGAACTTTGTTAGGAAAAATTAAAATAAATTAATGAAATATTATCTGGCATTGGAAAGGACACAGTGAGATGTAAAAATGATTGCTGCCTATCGTTACTTGATACAACAATGTTACAGATACACTTGCCAGATTGTGATTTTTTTTAAGTATACAATCGTGGGTTTTTTTCTTTTTCAAAATAGTTTTACTGCCAGGCCTAGCTACTAAGAAGACTGAGAACTGTTCAAATCCAGCCAAGGCAGGAAAGTCTGTGACACCTTTATATCCAACTAAAGTTTCAGAAAATGTGAAGTGGCACTGTTGCTCAAGTGGTAGAGTGCTAGTCTTGAGTTGAAGAGTTGAGGTATAATGCCCAGACTTAGAGTTCAAGCACCACAACTGACAAAAATAATAATAGTAATAATATTAAATTTATTGTTACTATTAAGGTGTTATATATAAAGGCTACCAATTCATAAGTTTTTTCTTTGCTAAAAGAAATACATATCAATCTTCATTGCCAACAGCCAGGATATGGCCATCTGCTTTCCAGCTGATCTCTGTGTGTAGAGGCAATGTGTAATATGAAGCAATACAAACCATTTCTGCGTATAAATAATTTTTCTCTGCACATCTTGAAAATCAATGCTGACAACATAAAATAAAAAATCCCTAAGTTTAAAACATTCTTCTAGACAAGTTAAAGAAATCCTGATAAATATTTTAAGAATAATTTCAGAGAGCTTGAACTCAGGGCCTGGGTTCTGTCTATGAGATTTACTACTCAAGATTGGGGTTGCCGCTTTGAGCCACAGTGCCTCTTCCAGTTTTCTCATGGTTAGTTGAACAGAAAAGTTTCACCAACTTTCCTCTCCAACCTGGCTTTGAACTAGGATCTAGAGATCTCAGCCCTCTGAGTAGCTAGGATTATAGGCAATGAGCCCCTGGCACCTGACTTTTTGCTTACCTGAGATAGAGGCCAGTTAATATTAAATGTCAATCATGTTTAACTTTGTAAAATAAAGTTAACTGAAATGATTTCCACTAGAAATAAGGAATCAAATGTGTAGGTGGGTTACAAAGTTCTTACCAAAAGTTACATATTTTCCTTGTGTTTTTTTTTTTCTTCCAAAATTGTGTGCTTTCCAGAATAATACCTTATCTTTACTTCCTGGTTTATTTAATTTATTTCATAAATGTCCACAGCTTCTTCAGCCATCATTTATTTATGTGAAGAGCTTTAAAACATCTGTTTTCAGTCTAAATTCCTTGTATGCACCTCTCATCCATATATTCAACTGCCATAAAAACTTGTGAAACAGTAATCATGTCTTATCATTATTGGATATTAATGTGTAATAAAATTTAAGAAAATAAAGAATAACATCAATAAATAAAGCATGATTTTGATAGTAATGCTAAACATAAATATAACGTTGATTATATGCTTAGAATTTAATAAAAACCTCAAGGAAAAGAAATCACTTTTTTTAGTGCTGATATTATGGTTTAAACTCAGGGCCTTACCTTCTCAATTAAGCTTTTTTCCCTCAAGGGTAGTGCTCTGTATTTCAACCACAGCTCCCCTTGGAATTTTATTTGGGGGATAATATAGAGATAAGAATCTCATGGAATAAAAAAAAAAAATTTGTGTCCCTATCTTGGGGTTCATTTCACATAACATTCTCTTATAAGGTTATATGGTACCATGCATTACTTAGTGCAAGGAGGTTAACCATGGGAACTATGGTTATTTGAGCCTCGCTTATTTCACTTAATAAAATTGTTTCTGCATCTTTCCATCTCCTAGCAAATGGGGCGATGTCATTCTCTCTGATGGAGGCCTAGAATTCCATTGTGTGTGTGTGTGTGTGTGTGTGTGTGTGTGTGTGTGTGTGTGTGTATCACATTTTCTTGATTCATTCATCTACTGAGAGGCATCTGGGTTGGTTCCATATCTTAGCTATGGTAAATAATGCTGCAATAAACATAGTTGTGTTGGCAGCTTAGTATGGTCTTGTGTGTGATCATTTGATAAATGCCCAAAAGTGGGATTACTGGGTTATAGGGGAGCTCTAAGTGAAGTCTTGGAAAAAATTATATTAAGTAAAGTAAGTCAGACAAAAGAAACATAGGTCCTATGGTTTCCCTTATTTGGAATAACTAGTGTATATCTGGGACAAGCATAAGAGTTCAAAAGCTATGTCATACCACCAGATAAGATGATGTTAAGCGAAGTGAATCCCAAGATAGGGTTTACAATTTACCATGTGATTTTTTTTTGTTTTTGTTTTTATTTCCCCCCCCCCAAGGTATAACTCCTGTTTTCACTGTATTTAAGGTCGGTGGCCTACATCTTGTATACAGTGTTTCTCTAGTTTGGGGAGGGCAAGGGAAAAAACAAAATGTTTAAATGGGCAGGTTGACCCATTGTAGCAATGAGATGCACACGACACTATGTTAAAAAAGGAACTTTACAATATGAGCAGGGAAGCAGGGAAGGGAGGAGAAGGGGAGTGTAGTTGTGGAGGTGGGAGGGAAGAAAGGGTAGGGGGAAAACAAAGGAGGAGGTAACAATGCCTCATAGAAAATGTACACATTACCTTGCTCATGTAACTATAACACCTCTATACCATATTTTTATAGTAAAAACCTCTTTTATAAAATAGAAAGTGTCATGTACACCAATTATAGTAGCCCACATGTGTAATTCTAGCTGATTGGGAAGCAGAGATGACAAGGATCATAGTCTGAGGCCATGTCATAGAAAAAAACTGCCAAGACAGCCATCTCAACAAATGAGATTTCCATAATGGTTCACATCTGTAATCCTAGCTAATTATGTGGGAGGCATAGGTAGCAAAGTCTCAGTCAATCTAACATCAGATCTGGGCAAAACGTTCAAGACCTCAAGTAATTAAATTGACTAGAAGTATGGTAAAAGTAGTTGAGCTTCTTGATGCTATACAACCAGAGTCCTGTCTAGCAAGCAGAGAACCCCTGAATAGAACCCTTCCACCAAAAAGCCTAAATAACTTTATCCTATTTGAACATCTAATTTTAAGGCGACTGACATATCCGAGATGATGACATTCTCTTTAAAATTAGCTATTCAAAAGAGACAAAGTTTTTTAAGTTTTGAAAAAATTGAAAAGGAAAATGCATGTGATTTTTGTTAGCTCTATAATTCTTGAAAACATAAAATGTACTCAAGTATTTAATATATATCCATATGTGTGCATATATCCATGTAAGTATGTATATCCATGTATGTATGTATATATGTATATATATATATACATATATATATATATATACACATACATATAAATGGTTCATCTCTTTTCTGTGTAGCCAATGTTACAAATGAATCTGTATAATCACTACTTAAATGCATGAATAGACAAAGAGAATGAGCAGAGAACTCATATTCAGGAAATTATGGCTAGCCCATAAATCTGAAAATCTTTAAATCAGTTTGCATGTTTCAGTTACTGCAGTACAGGTACAGTATGACAACAGTGGGATACCAGGCAGATGAATTGAGAAATGAGAGATACAAATGTTAAAATATTCTTTCTGATGATTAAGTAGAATTTCTTGTGTGTGTGTGTATTACAATTTCTTGATTAATTTTTCTCTTGAAGGTTATCTGGGCAGTTTCAATAAGAATGGTTGGGCTGAAACCTTTACTATATCCTGGTTTGTAATCTTTCAGGTAAATGCCCAGGAGAAGAGTTGCTGGATCATATGGAAGTGGGTAGTCAAAAGAGGGGTGAAGGGTTAAAAGGTAGAAGAATGAACAGGAGAAAAGGGGGGAAATGCAGAGTGGAATCCAATAAATATCCTACAATATTAAGAAGAGTGAAGGAAGAAGTGCATAGAGCAGGGAAAATTAGAATATTGAAAGGGCTGGCATTGATCAAGGTACATTGTACACATAAAATGCTTTGTTTAATGATAATTCCTATGCTACTTAAAATAATAAGTAAAAATTCATGTCCCTGAACTGTTATGCAATTAGAAACAAAGAATAGAATTTGCTCAGATCAGCTCCAGGTTCTATAAGTCTTTTTTGTTAGGATAAGTTTTAGAACAACACTAATGATACATATCACCTGAAGAAAATTTAATGATTTTTAGCTATTTAAATAATCATTTTTGGAGATATAGCTCAAGTGGCAGAGTGCTACTTAGTGAGCAAAGCTGTCAGATAATGAATTGAAGTCTCAATCTCGAACAAAAGTAAAAACAATCAGTAAAATTCAGGCACTTTCCTGGGCACTGGTAGTTCATGAGTTTAATCCTACTTTTAATCAGAAGGCAGAGATCTGGGGAGCTCAGTACAATGTCAGCTTAGATAAGAACATCTGTGAGACTCTCATCTCCAATTCACTGCCAAAGAAAGCTGGAAGTGGAATCATAGCTCAAGTGGTAGAATGCTAGCCTACAGCAAAAAGCTCAGGGGCAGAACCCAATCCTTGAATTCAAGCCTTAGAATCGTGCATATACATACACAAAGGAAGTAAATCACTCAAGTTCTCAATCTTCCATTTCCCTAATCCTAACTGAAATCTTGGACAGAACCCTCAGAGAAACCTTGATGATAATAGTAACCCAATCCTAAAATTAATGGAAAATATATCCTAACAGATACTCATTGTCTTTGAAATGATTTGCAGTGTGCTCCAAATCCTACAGATTCCCTGACTTGGATTCTGAAATCGTTCCCTATTATGAATCAGTAACCTCAAATCTTCATATCATGAAAACTACCGTAGTTTCCACTGATCTTAACTTTTACTGAACTCCTCTATCTCCAAAAAGAAGTTGCAGGTTTACTTCAAATCTACTATCGTTCCTAACCCTAACTATAGATCTAAACCTTACTAGAAACCTAATTCTAAATTTAAACCTATTGAACCCTGAATAGGAATATTAGGAAAACTCTGTAGTTTTTGGTAAATTTCACACTTATTTTACTTAAAAGTGTTAGCAGAAATCTCAGTTTTACCTTAAAGCTTACCCTTCCCTAAGCCTAAGTCTAACCTGAACTAGAAAAGCAACCCTAGCCCTAGAACTAATAGCCTTTGGATTCTAAAAGCCATACAAATACATTACTTTTTATTCATCCTAACTTTGATTCAACTCATCTCTCTCAAAATAGTTTGCAGTTTTATTCATTATCTAGCCATTTTTGTAACCTTAACCCTAACTGGAATATTGAGGCTAACCCTCACACTGACCATACCCTAATCTTAGTATTATTGGCAGTTTCTTATTTCACATTCATCCTAATTCTAACTAGACTTGTTATTCGAAGATTTACTTTCAGTTTGACCCTAAACATTCCATTTCCCTAATGCTAACACTAACTCCAGCTGGAACTGAAACCTAACTTTCACCCTAATGATAGTCCAATTCTAATGTTTAAGAAAAATACTCTAGTTTTTATTCATTCTAATGAATACTCCAGTTTGCACTCTGGAAATGAGTTTGTTTGTCCTAATTCCCACAAATTTTCTGACTCTTCCTCTGAAGTTATTTTATTCCCTAACATGAACCATTATATTATTTTTCCTCACATTGTCTTATCAGGAAAAATACTGAAGTTTCCAATGATTCTACCTTTTCCTGAACCCCTGTGCCCTAAAACAATATCAGATTTACTTTCCATCAATTCCATTAATTAACTTTAACTCTCAACCTAAACCTGGCTGGAAAACTCTCATTAATCATTACAAGAATGATCACTGAGAAATAAATATAATGATAATGGTCTAGTTACTGTTCAAACTCATATTTTTGCTTCCACTTGTTAGTGAAAACTGAATATTATACTAAAAACTTTCCTATTCATAACACTATTCATAATCAGAACAAAATACTGACCCTAATGGTAATCCAAATTATATGTCAATACTAACACTAACACAAGTACACTAGTTTTCACTCATCCTAACTTGATTCAAATAAGCCTTCCAAAAATTGGTTTCAACTTTTTTTCCAATATCTTAGTCATTTTCTAACCCTAAACTTAATCTTACCTGGAACATTGAGAATAACCATAACCCTAAATGCAAGTAGATCCTAATATTAATAGCAATACTCTAGTTCACATTCATTCTAATTCCTGCCAGGCTTATTCTAAAATTTACCTTCAATTTGACTCTCATTTTTTTTCCTTCACTCTAAACCCAATCATGGCTAGAATCCTAACCATATCCTTGACACTAATGGTATCTCACTTCTAAAATTTATGAAAAATGCTTGTTTTGTGTCATTCTTTACTGAAATTCCACCTGTAATTCTTGAAATAAATTGCAGGTTTTCCTAAACCCTATACATTTTTTCACTCTTAACTCTGAATCTATCTTGTTCCTTAACAGGAATCATTATGTCCATTGATCTCAAATCCTGATATTATGAAATACATTGTACTTCCAATATCCAAGCTTTTCCTGAATTCCTAGAACCTAAAATAAGTTCAGATTTACTTAACATTTAACACATTTCTTTTCTTTTTCTTTTTGTCCAATGTGGGGCTTTAACTCTGGGCCTGGGCATGATCCCTGAGCTCTAGGTCATGAGCCCTCAGCTCTTTAGCTATAGGTGTGCACTTTACCACATGGCCACCGCACCACTTTTGGGTTTTCTGGTGGTTAATTAGAGATAAATGTCTCATGGACTTTCTGCCCCGGCAGGCTTTGAACTGCGATTCTCAGAAATCAGCTTCCTGACTAGCTTAGATAATAGGCATGAGAAACTAGTTTAACCAATTTCTTTATCCTATTCTCAACCCCCTTTAACCAGAAACCTAATCCTAATCACAATCTGATTTAACACCAAATAGTTACTGTAAGGAAAATTGTCTAGATTCTAGTCAACCACACATTTTTTTGCTTCTACTTCTTATTGGAAAACTAAATTTTATACTAAAGCTTATCCTTCCCTAAACCTAATGAGAACAAAATGTAATTCACCCTTTAAGCCAAATTATGTCTGAATGTTTAAAGTAACACAGACACTGGTTTTCATTCATTCTAACCTTGATGCCATTCATTCTTCTTAAAATATGTTGCAGTTTTACACCTTTTTATATCTTACATCTTTTTCTCATGCTAAACCCAGCTCTAACTGGAACACCTTGCCTAATCCTAAACCTACATATAACCGAATCATAATGTTAATAGCAAGCCTCTATTGCACTTTTATTCTCTTGCCCAGCGTGTAGGTCTAAATTTTACTTGCATTTTGAGCCTACATTTTTTAAGTGTCTTTCTATTTCCTGTCAGGTTTTCTTTTTCGTTTTTTCTTTCTTTTTTTTTTTTTTTGGTCAGTCATGGGGCCTAAATTCTGGCATTAGACTTTGTCCCCCACTCTTCAGATCAAGGCGAGCACTCTGCCACTTGAGCCACAGCGCCACTTATGGTTCTATAGTGGTTTATTGGAGATACGAGACTCAAAGACTTTCCTGCCTGGGCTGCTTTGAACTCTGATCCTCAGACATCATCCTCCTGAGTAGCTAGGATTAAAAGCGTGAGCCACTAACGCCCATCTTCATCATGTTTTTAAATTTTATTTTATTGTAAAGATGCTTTAAAGACAGATTAGTTACACGAGTAAGGTAATGGGTATATTTCTTTGTTGAGCATTGTTACACTCTTCTTTGTTGTTCTCCTACTACCCCACCTCCCTTACTCCTCCCTCGCCATGGGTGTAAAGTTCATTTTGAACATAGGGTCTTCTGAGTATCATTGTTGCAATGGGTCATCCTGTATTGAACCTATTTCACTAACCCTAATTCTAATTCTGTCTGGGATCCTAAACCTAACCATAATAAAAATGATAGCTAAATTCAGAAGTTAACAAAAATATTCAAGTTTTTATTCATGCTGTTAATCCACTATACAACTTGAAATAAATTGCAGTTTAGTTTAATTTTTTCTCCAAGTTAGATTATATGTGCATATATAAAGACATAACTTTATGTGAAATACAGAAGATCTTTGGAAGAAGAAGTAATGAAAAGAAAATAGAAGGAGGGAGTGTAATCAAATGCTTTAAACATATTATGGAATTGCCACTTCTGACTATTAATAACCATTAACAAAATAACTAAAAATTAATAAAGAACACACTGCCGTTTAGTATTTTTAAGAGAGCCATGATATGTCTTGTGAATAAAATACTTGTGTTAGATAAACTTTGTTCATGCATATTTTATATTGTTATTGGTCAATTACTTAACTTAATGAATAAGAATATATCAAATAAGATTCCATGAAAAAAACATAAAACAGTGTTTTAGCAATTGTTTGAGAAAAAGTTATATTCATGAATTTTAGGAAACTAAATTTCTATTTCCCTATGAAGCAATGATTTAGGTTTACTAATCTAGTTATTTTAGAGAACATAATTTGCATGAAAAACGACTAATGTACATATTGTTTCTTTAATGAGTGATGTTTAAATATTGTCTTTCATTCAAATGAATACTTAGGTTTACTTTTCAAAATAAATGCAATTTTATCTCCTTTTAGAAGTATTTACCCTGCAATTAAATGTATTAGTATGTTCAGGTATTTAAAAGCTAAAATTTCGATGTTTGTTACGTAGCTCTACATATTCAGGGTGACACGATTTTTGTATTCGTAAATGTCTAACCAGTGGGATTTTTGCTTCATCAATATAAATTATCTCATGAGGTTGTTACAAAGGCTCCAGTAACCAGTGTGGTCAAAAACATTTCCTGAATTCTAAATTTTAAATCTAATCATTTTTAGACTTTGATTATATCATTTATTATATCTTCAGAGCAATTAAGCTAAACTAAATACTACTTTTTAAACATTTTGTTCACATTGTAAATAATATCAACACGGATCACAAAGAGACAAATTATTTCAGACTCATCATCTTTGGTAAAATTAGTGTGAAGAATGTAGAGAGCAGAAGGTTCTTATACTCAATAAATATTTTGGTTAATTTAAATTAAATTAAATATCTGGATTTCTAATTTGGAGGTTAATCACATGGAAAGAGGAAGATAATTTTTTAAAAATAATTACTTTGAGACCATTTTTCTTCTTAAAATATGAAGCAAAAATATCTCTAGGAAATATTTTTTTCAATAAAATGTTTCAACCCTTAGGAAAGTGCTTTATACTTTAAAATAAAGTCTGTCTCAAAATAGAAATTCTGCAACTAATCTAATATATGTTTTCATGCACAAAATTCTGTGACTTCTAGTCTTATGTGATTTTAATTATATGTTATAGTTGTGACATGATCGCTACTTATATTTATACAAACTTCTGTAATTATACAAATCATGCCAATACACACTAACTTACGAAAGAAAATATTCAAACAAAATTATCTTTTTTTTCCTGTCTCCAACAGGGAAGGATGATGTGCTAAAGTATATTAAATGAAAGCACACTAACAAAGAGTCTATGGAGTGGAAATGTGCAACATGAGGATGGGAACATGAGCACTTTCTACTTGGCTGAACAGGAATTTTTGTTTCTACAGTACTTTCTTACCTTTTAATCACACAGGAAAAGACATAAAATTTGAAATTCATATGAAGGAATTGCATTACTAAAAGATGTGGCAACCTTGTTCAAAAGCTGGATCTTATCACTAGTTCTTTGTGATTGCTGGCTGATCTATTTCTCTATCATATGTTTCATATTATTAAATATATTAGTAATTGAGCAGTAAGTACATTACAGGAGATTCCTGAAAATCACAGCTATTGCAGTTTAATAATCTGAAGTGAGGAAAAAGATTATATTAATCTCCAATTTCTCCCTTTGGCCTTCAATGTGCCAATTAATTTTCAAAACAATCATGTAAGATGTTAGTTTATTTTTCCCTTTTTATTTATTTTTTTTTCTTTTTTTTTTTATTGTAAAGCTACTATACAGAGGGTTACAGTTACATGAATGAGGCAATGAGTACACTTCCTCTTGAACATTGTTACCCCCTCCATTGTTTTCCCCCTACCATCCTTCCCCGAGGTTCTTTTTTTTTTTTTTTTTTTGATTGTGATTAAATGATTACATAATTTCAAAGTCACAAGTTCATTCTAACTTCCCTGGAGCAAATTGTCTACCACAGTCTGTAATATATAACAGTGTTCACATGTTATATACCATATTTGTGATCAGCAGCATGGGGATATTTAGTAGTGGTTCAACCGGATGAGCAGGAGTTCTTTGTTTCTTAAGTCCTGTTAGTTTTGTCGAATCACCTAACCTTTTGGATTTAGCATCCACTTATCAGGGAGACCATGTACCGTTTGTCTCTTGGTTCTTGGCTTACCTCGCTCAACATGATTCCTTCTAGCTCCATCCATTTCCCTGCAAATGCCATTATTTTGTCATTTCTAATGGCTGCATAATATTCCATTGTGTATAGATACCACAATTTTTGGATCCATTCATCTGTGGTGGGGCATCTCGGTTGTTTCCATATCCTAGCTATTGCAAACAGTGCTGCAATAAACATGGAGGTGCATTTGTCCTTGTATATTGGTTCCTGTTGTTCAGGGTAGATGCCTAGAAGTGGTATGACTGGGTCGTAAGGGAGGTCAATCTTTAGCTTTCTAAGGACCCTCCAGACTGCTTTCCAAAGTGGTTGTATAAGTGTACATTCCCACCAGCAGTGTAGTAGGGTTCCTCTTTCTCCACATCCCCTCCAGCATTTGTCGTTGGCTGATTTGTGGATGTAGGACATTCTGACTGGGGTAAGGTGGTATCTCAGGGTTGTCTTTATTTGCATTTCCTTCACCACCAGGGATGATGAACATTTCCTCATGTGTTTCTTTGCCATTTTTATTTCTTCATTTGAGAAGTCCCTCTTTAGTTCCCTTGCCCATTTAGTAATTGGTTTGTTAGGTTTGGGAGGGATTAGTTTCTTGAGTTCCCTGTATATACAGGATGTTAACCCCTTGTCTGATATATTGCTGGTAAATATTTTTTCCCAATTAGTTGGTTGTCTTTCTAGCTTAGTTGCGATAGATTTAGCTGTGCAGAAGCTTTTTATTTTAAGGTAGTCCCATTTGTCGAGTCTCTCTCCAACTTGTTGTGACCCTGGGACTCTGTTCAGGAAGTTCCTTCCTGTGCCTATTAGTTCAAGTGTCTCTCCTACTCTGTCCTGCAGTAGTTTCAGAGATTCAGGTTTAATGTTAAGGTCTTTAATCCATTTTGAGTTGATGTTGGTGCATGGTGATAGGCTGGGGTCCACTTTTAGTTTTCTGCATGTGGCTGCCCAGTTTTCCCAGCACCAGCGGTTGAAGAGGCTGTGTTTCTTCCATTGTATGTCTTTGGCTCCTTTGTCGAATATCAGCTGGCTGTAGGCCTGTGGATTTATATCTGGATCTTCTATTCTGTTCCATTGGTCTTCAGGTCTGTTTTTGTGCCAGTACCATGCTGTCTTTGTTATTATAGCTCTGTAGTAGAGTTTGAAGTTCGGCATGGATAGCCCTCCCATATTGTCTTTATCCCCTAGAATTGTTTTGGCTATTCTAGGTCTTTTGTTGTTCCATATAAATTTTTGGACTGTTTTCTGTATTTCAGTGATGTACGTCATTGGGATTTTAATAGGAATTGCATTGAATTTGTATATTAGTTTTGGAAGTATCACCATCTTTACTATATTAAGTCGACCTATCCAGGAGCATGGGAGGTCTTTCCATTTCCTAGTGTCTTCTGCAATTTCTTTCTTTAACTTTTTATAGTTCTCATTAAATAGTTCTTTTACATCTTTGGTTAGGTTAATTCCTAAATATTTTATTTTTTGGGAGGTTATTGTGAATGGGGTTGCTCCCTTTATTTCCCTCTCTTCCTGTGCGTTATCAGTGTATAGGAAGGCAACTGATTTTTGTGGGTTTATTTTGTATCCTGCTATTTTGCCGAAGTGACTTATGATTTCTAAAAGTTTGGGGATGGAGTTTTTGGGATCGTGGAGGTATAGTATCATGTCGTCTGCAAAAAGGGATAGTTTAACTTCTTCTTTCCCTATGCGGATTCCTTTAATGTCTTTTTCTTGCCTTATTGCCCTGGCTAAGGGATCTAGGACTATGTTGAAGAGGAGTGGAGACAGTGGGCATCCTTGCCTTGTTCCTGTTTTTAGGAGGATTGGTTGTAGCTTTTCCCCATTAAGTATAATATTGGCTATTGGTCTGTCATAAATGGCTTTTATTGTTTTTAGAAATGTTCCTTCTATTCCTATTTTCTCCAGAGCTTTTATCATGAATGAATGTTGAATTTTATCAAAGGCCTTTTCTGCATCTGTGGCGATAATCATGTGATTCTTGACCTTGATATGTTGATATGCTGGATTACATTTATTGACTTACGTATGTTAAACCATCCCTGTGTCTCTGGGATGAAGCCTACCTGATCATAGTGTATTATTTTTTTTATGTGTTTCTGGATTCTGTTAGCTAGAATCTTGTTAAGGATCTTTGCATCTGTGTTCATCAAGGAGATTGGCCTGTAATTCTCCTTTTTGGTTGGGTCTTTGCCTGGTTTGGGAATGAGTGTGATATTGGCTTCGTAGAATGAGTTTGGGATAGCTCCCTCCTTCTCTGTTTCTCTGAAGAGCTTGAGGAGTATGGGTATTAATTCTTCTTTAAAGGTCTTATAGAATTCTGCTGTGAATCCATCTGGTCCTGGGCTTTTTTTTGTTGGAAGACTTTTGATAGCTTCCTGTATCTCATTATAGGATATTGACTTATTTAATTGGTTAACTTCTTCTTTGCTCAGTTTGGGTAACTTGTATTTCTCTAAAAATGCATCCATTTCTGCCAGATTTTCTTCCTTTAGAGAGTATAGCTTTTGAAAGTAGTCTGTTAGAATTGTTTGGATATCTTGGGTACGTGTTGTGATGTTTCCCGTGGCGTCCCTAATCCTATTAATATGGGTTTCCTCTCTTCTTTTTTTAATTAATCTTGCCAACGGGCCATCAATTTTGTTTATTTTTTCAAAGAACCAGCTTTTTGTTTGGTTTATTTTGGTTATGGTTTTCTGATTTTCTAATTGGTTAATCTCTGCTCTCAATATCGTTATCTGGCTTCGTCTAGTAGCTTTAGGTCCCATTTTTTCTTGTTTTTCTAGCTGTTTTAGTTGCAACATGAGATTATTTACTTGGTCTGTCTCCATTCTCTTGATGTGGGCACTGAGGGCAATAAATTTGCCCCTCAGGACTGCTTTTGCTGTGTCCCACAAGTTTCTTTGTGAGGTGTTTTCATTTTCATTGAGTTGTAGGAAATGCTTTATTTCTTCTCTGATCTCTTCTGTTACCCAGGCCTTGTTAAGGAGTGTGCTGTTCAATTTCCATGTATTAGAGAAATTTCTGCGGTATGCTTTGTTATTGAGAACTAGCTTGATTCCCCTGTGGTCAGATAGGATACAGGGGATTATGTCGATCCCTTTGTATTTGCTTAAGTTCCTTGCATGAACTATGATATGGTCTATTTTGGAGAAAGTTCCTTGAGCTGCTGAGAAGAATGTGTACTGTGTTGTTTTAGGGTGAAATACTCGGTAGATGTCAGTTAATTCCGCTTGAAGTATGGCCTCACTTAATTCGGTAGCTTCTTTGCCAATCCTCTGGTTGGTAGACCTGTCCTTTGGTGAGAGTGGCGTGTTAAAGTCTCCTAGTATTATCGTATTGGGATCTATTTTATTCTGTATGTTTGAGAGCATTTGTTTAACATATCTGGGTGCACCGATATTTGGGGCATATAAGTTGATGATGGTTATATCCTCCTCTTGGATTGTTCCCTTTATTAATATGTAGTGTCCGTCCTTGTCTTTCTGTACTGATTTTAATGAAAAGTTTATTTTGTCAGATATCAGGATAGCTACACCTGCTTTCTTATTGGAGGCATTTGATTGGTAGATCCTTTTCCACCCCTTCACTCTGAGTTTGTTTGTATGTTTGGCTGAGAGGTGGGTCTCCTGAAGGCAACAGATGGATGGGTCTTGTTTTCTGATCCAGTCCTCAGTTCATTTTCTTTTAATTGGCGAATTCAGCCCATTTATATTAAGAGAAAGTATAGAGAGATGCATTGTTGTCCCTGCCATTCCGTTTTCCTAAGTTTTTCTTCTTTCCTTTCCTCCTGTGCTTGCTCAGTTAGACTTTGAGTAATGCCTGTTTGGGGCAGGTCCCAGTTCCTGGTTGCTTTCTTCAGGTTGTGTCCCCCTTCTTAGAATTCTTTGCAATGCTGGCTTAATGTTTATGTATTCATTTAGTTTTTCTTTGCTATTAAAAGTTTTCAGTTCTCCATCAAATGTGAATGCTAGCTTTGCCGGGTATATCAGTCTGGGTTGGCAGTTATTGGCTCTCAGGGCTCGTATGGTGCTTTCCCAGGCTTTTCTTGCATTCATTGTTTGTGTGGAGAGATCTGCAGTGATTCTAATTTTTTTCCCGTTGTAGTATAGCTCCTTCTTCATTTTTGCTGCATGCAGGATTGTTTCCTTATTATTCAGATCCATCATTTTTACTATAATATGTCTACAAGTGTTTCTCCTGGGATCTTGCTTGTTGGGTGTTCGATAAGCTTTTGTCATGTAGTTAAGATGGTCGTTTTTGAGGTGAGGAAAATTTTCATTGACTATCTTGTTAAATAGGTGTTGCATTCCCTTGCTCTTGAATTCCTCACCTTCGTCCACTCCGATTATGCGAAGGTTAAATTTTTTAGCATTATCTGCTTGCTCTTGAATTTCCCTTTGGTTTAATTTGAGTGATTTTTCCATATCTGTCACTTTTTAGTCCAGTTGGTGTATTCTGTCTTCTGTATCTGACACTCTACCTTCCATTTCATTCACTCTGTTGACCGTGGCTTCTATTGTGGTTTGCATGGTGGAAAGGGATCCCTTTATGGATTCAATGTTGGTTCTCAGAGTACTGATCTCACCTCTCAATGAGGTGAGATCAGTATGCATTACCTCTAATTTGGCGTTTATCTCATTTCTTACTGAGGTTTGTGCAGCTTCTATTTTTGCATCCAACTTTTGTTTGATAACCTGTATATCTTTTGATAGTTCATCCTTGTGCTCTTTCAATTTCTGATCCATTTCTCGCTTTATTTCTTGAGTCACTGCCTCCAGCAACCCTTGGATGTAGCTTTTGTCTTCCATTCCTGCTTTGCTCCCACTGGGGCTCTCCCCTGCGTGGCTGCTGGCTTTTGAGGTGAGCTTGCTGTCCTGGCTAGTGGTAAACCTTGTGATTTTTCTCTGTGATTTTCACATGGGGGTTCAGGAGACTGCTCTTCAATCTTGTTTTGGTGTGTCTGTCTTTGCTTGGTTGCTGATTCTGTATTGGTAGAGAGAGTCTGTGCCTGATCTGGATTCTGTTGGGAGCCTATTTCCAGCTGCTATTCTGACTTACTTAGGATTCTCAGCTCTCTGCTGTAGATTGCTGGCAATTCCCGCCTTTGGAAGGGTTGAGCAGCCTAGACTGCTTGTGTTTGCTCCTGCGGGTGCTCTTGGGAAGATCAGATGCTCTGGATGCACTCTCCCAAATACTGGAGTCTGCTATGGGCTCCTGATGTGTTTTTGTTTGTTTGTTTTGGGCTGGTTGTGGGCTTGAACTCTAGGTTTGGGTGCTGTCCCTCAGCTCTTCAGCTCAAGGCTGGCACCTTACCATTTGAGCCACAGCCCCACTTCTGACCCTTTTTGCTTTGTTCAGGCGCCGGTCCCCAGGCCTGGTTCCGGCCCCAGCCTGGAGCGTGCTCGTTAGGCCTGTGCTAATGTGTATACCACCTAGGTTATGCAGCCTGGAGGACACAGTTCAAATTTCTTCTACTGTTGGTAGTCTTGACCCAGGGGCGCTGTTCCTGGCTTGGGCATTTAAGCTCCCTTCCAGGGGCGCTCTTGCTCTGGCCTGGCCAGCAGAGTGTGCTCCACCAGCTGGTGGAGCTCTCGAACAGTTCCCAGTTTTAGTGGGTCCTGTGGTCCGGGTGTTGGGGTAGGGAGTCTAGGTCAGGGTCTGGGGATTCCCTCCAGCTCTGGTCTCCCTTGATGGATTCACTGTCCCCTGTGGGGTACTCACCCTGTAGGTCGTCAGTTGTTGTTGCAATCCGAGTTCAGTTGGGGTGGTTGCGGGCTGGGTTGGACGGCCCCCCGCCGGGTAGTTGCGATCGCGATTGGGCGGGTGGTCTGCCGACAGGTCCCTTTGTCGCGCTGCTGGTGCCGGGCGGCTTTGGCGGTATGGAGCCTCTCCGCTCCGGTGGAGAGTGAGGGGTGGGGGTGGGATCCTCATGGAGACTCCCGGCTGGTAGGTTTCTCTGTTCCTGGCGATCCGCTGTTCTGCAATCCGGTACCTAGTGATCTGCAAGCAGCCCCCTGTGTCTCTGTGGCTCCGGCAGCCCCCGCCGGGCCGGCTGGCCGGCGGCTTGGCGCACTGCCGAGCGGCCAGTAAAGGTTGGGGGAGGGGTCTTCGCTCATCTCTGTTCTGAGTTTCTTCTTTTCCTCTCTTTCTTTTTTTGTTATTTTCCACCTCTGTTTTTTCTCTGAGTGTTCGTCTTTTTGTTGTTGTCGGTCTCTTGGGGAGATTAAACGTTGGAACTCAAACTCTCTTTTTGGTTGGAGAGAGCTGTGGCGTTTCCCTACTGCCCCATCGCCATCTTGGTCCGGAAGTCTATTTTTCCCTTTTTAATTAGAGATTAAGAAAGTGTGTTTTTGCAGTAGAAAGTGATGACAGTGGTATCAGAGCTCTGGTAAGGGCACCTTCTCCTTAACAAGTAATGCTCTATGGACTGGAAATATAGAAGCCACACTAAAATTCTCTCTCTCTCTACACACACACACACACACACAAACACACACACACACACACAAACAACACACACACACACACCGCTGCCACCCAGACACATCAGAGATATGTTCCATTCCCTTGTAATGATAGTTGATTGATGTATGCTGCTTTGCTTTATCTCAGCTTCAAGAACTTCCCTGGACCTTTATCTTTTCCCGAGATCAAGTCCCTAATTCTTAGTATACTGTGTGTCTGTGTATTCACAATAGGTTCCTGGCTGCTTCAGGCCAATTAATACCCTCAATACAGTATCCTCAAACTTCACATCCAAGTCAAACTCCATGAATTTATACACCGTTGCAAAATACTAAAATTTATTGGATGTAGAAACCAAGAGAACACCCACCTTGTTACTATAGTAGCAATTGACATCATGAAAGTAGAAGAATATTGATCAAGAACTGAGGTAAGAGAATGGGAGAATGTCTAAAATGGAGAATACTGGATGTGTATTACAGATACAAAATCATCATCTATAGGCTTATTTATTGAAAACGTCATTATATATTGAAATCACTATTTACAAATACAGTTTTCCAGTTACTTTGCTTACCTATCACTTCTGATCACAAATCCGCTCATGAATTTTTATAGTACCTTTGAATAAATGACACGATTTGCATGTATCATCTTAAAAAAAGACAGTATGATTTAACATCTTCCTTTCTATATGACAAGTCCTTATTTTTTGTTTCCCTGTTTGCTGAATAAATATATTCCTGAAAACAGGATATTCACATCAAATCTGGGTGTAATTTTTATTTTTTAAATTTGAAATATAAACTTTGTTATGACTAGTCATTTTCTAAAGATGAGTGATATTCATGAACACTAATATGTTGGCGCCTTTAAGTAAATTGAGACTTGATGTGGTATGATAGTTCTTGTGTCTAATTGACATAACCATTAGATGATTCATGTATAAACATGTGCATTGCACTTTTTTATTTTTATATATAAAATAGTCCCCAAGGATATACTTTAAAGTGATGGGGGGGGTTGTCTCCATGTTCCATACTTTATATTTATTTCAGTAAAAGTACTAGAAATAAATGATGTTTACTGGAACAATATAAAAGAACATATTTTCTTTAGAACGTATTTCTAAAGATAATAGATTTATTGTTTAAAGAATAGAAAAGAGTAAAATAGGTTTCTTGCTTGAGACTGCATAAATTACATATGAATGTAGCTCAAGATGAGACTCAGAGATAAATTCATATTAATATTACTGAGATTTATATCACAATATAAGCAATATAGGTATTTTAAGGAATGGGTCATTCCAAGCCCTAGATACCTAATGGATGAAGAATGGTATTGAAAATAGCAGAGGAAAACAATTCAACATGCAGATGTTATGATTTCATAATACTAATACAAAGAAAATGGATCATTTGCCTTTCTGAAGAAGAATGTTTAGCCAGTAATTTCAGTGAAAGGCATCAGCGGTAATCAGTCTAAAGTCTTTTCCTCCAAGATATCCAAGAGTACTATACTCATCCTCTGAAGAATAAATAAGAGTTAATTAGCTTTGCTTAATATTAATTTACTTGTAGCAAATAGGTTAAAATGTCTACACTCTTTCTTTCAATGTAATAACTTACATTTGTTTTACCTAAACTCCAATCCCCCGAAGACCACCAGAGACCTCAACCAATGCAAATAACAAAGGCGTCTTTTATTTGCAAGTTCCAGGCTGCAAATAAAAACAAAGCTCTGTGCAATCGGTAACCCATGACACTAAGAGACCCCTAGCATAGAATCAGCACAGTTTTTATAGTATTGAACAAACAACTTTAAGGAAGTTTTACATGAGAAATTACATGATTGATTAACATTTTAAGCAAACTAAGCTATACATATATGATTGGCTAATATGATTGAGGTGTTATTGACAGGAAGTGTCTGGCCACTGGGTCACCATGTCCTGCATGGCCACCCAATGTTTGGTCAATGCATATGGAGAAAATTCCTGTGGCTTTCCCAAGGATTGTTTATGTCTCGGTTGTTCAGGAATTGATTTTCTTTTTGTGTCATTTCTGGGTCCAACCCATGGTTATTTTCATAATTCGTACCTCACAAGATGGTTGCTAGCTTGTAATGAAGTTACTTAGGACTTCATTGTGCCTCATTATGCTTTAAGCTCTTCACATTTTATATTATTACTGTCTATTCATACAAGCCTGAAATCACTATTTCAAAATAACACAAACAGAAAAACAAAAATAACTTGATACAACCATCACAAATCCTAAATTATGTGAAAAAAAATCCACAATATAATAAATGAACCAGAGGAAGAGGAAAAACAGTGGCAGAATAACAACAGAAAATTACCCTAGATTTCTCAAATGAAACAGAGATTTAGAGTCCTAGAAGGTAATCCATTTCTAGAGTGTCACACCAAGTTAGGTATAATTATATATAGATATTCAATTCAAAAGAATATTTTATACTGTCTTCACAAGAAAACAGAAATCTATGAAGTTACCCAACCAGGAAGGTGACTGCTGTGACTCTGTTGGCCAACATATTCAAAAACACAACTGCAGTGTGGAAATGAAAGGGCCACATGGGAAAAAAAAATCATGAACAGAGACAGTCACATATAAACATAGACACAATTCACCTTACCACTGGATAATTGGAATTGTCGTTGGAACCACAAGTATTAATTTGAAAACATCTCTCACAACTGATCTCTTCTACCTACACTTAATGGTCTAGACAAAAACCTAATTACAGAGAAACAAATCACAACAGAAGACCAAAGCAACACCTGGCAAATCATCCAAGAACATAGATAGTCACCTATTAAGATCATATATCCCCCAAATGAAAGCCAAGAAATACTTCAAATGAGCAGAACAAATCAGAAAAATATGAGAAAAGTCATGCCAAGGTAATACAACTCACACAGTAAATAAACAGGCATTAGAACAATCAGTTACCTAGAAGATAGTTTTCAAAATACATTACAAATACTGCTGAAAAATGTGATTAATGAAAAGATACAAAACCTCTACAAGGAAATTTGTGAACAAGATAAGACCAAGCAAAGATCAGTAAAATAATTCATGGAGACTCCAAACACAAAGAAAAACAAATTCTGAGAAGGCAAGAGAGTCCAATGGAAAAATGGATGCCTAGATTAAAGATATGAGAGAAGACACAGCTAAAACACATACCTCCTAAGTCCCCACCCATCTGTTTATTGGGTGGGGGCGTGGAAGGTATACAAGACCTAAAATAAAGCTTTATTAAAGAGATAGAAACCCTAAAACAATAACCAATTGTAAGACAGGGAAATCACAGAGATAGGCTCATTCAGATAAGAGAAGCCTTTAGAACACCAAACAGAGTATACCAGAACAGAACAAACCACCATCACATCATAATCCATTACAGGATCATTAGACATCAATGAAGGGATTCTTAAATCTGTCAGGAGAAAAGACTGATCATTTATAAAGGATATACAGTCAGAATAAATACAAATTTCTTAGCTGATATGGTAAAAAGGGGAGCCTCGCATTATATATGACAAAAATTAAAGGCAAACAACTACCAACTGTGAATATGGTCCCAACCCAAACTCTCCTTTACATTAAAAGTATATATAAAAATATTTCATGACAAAGAAATCTTGAAACAATATATCTCCACCAAATCAGCAGGATAGAAGTTAATCAAATATATCCTACATAGAGAAGATCATGAAGAACAGGTACTGGTTATATAAAATGCTCCCTACCAGTGAACAAGGTAAATATATTGAGAGTAGATGAGACACAGAGCCTAACAGCAGGTGAATAACATAGCAGGACTTATGAGATATTTCACAGACTTAACTCTCAATATTAATGGACTTAACTTTCCAATTAGAAAACAGACTAAATAATAGTATAATAAAACAAGATGCATGCATGTAGTATCTACAAGAGACACATTTTATTGACAAAAACAAACACATACTCACACTGAAAGGCTGGAAGGAAAATTTTCAAGCAAAGAACACCATAACCAGGCCACAGTAAAATTACTAACATAAGATAAAATAGAATTCAAAATAAAATTACTAGGACGAGACATTATATATTGATAAAGGTACATCTCCATAAGGTGGATATATCAAGTCTAAGTATCAATGCCTGGAGCACCCCACTTCATCAACCCAAAACTACTTAACCTAAAAACAAATCTCAACACATCATTGAAATTCATGGATAGCTCATCCAGGAAAAACTCAACCAAGAAACTGAAGACCTAAATAAATAGATTGAACGCCTAGCCCTCACACACATCTACAGAATATACATTCAGCATCAGTATACACATTCTTCCCAGCAGCTCATGGAAGCGTCTCCAAAATAGAACATATCCTATGTCACATAGAAATTCTATCCAAATTGAAAGAAAAAATATTTGAATTCCCATATCTTGTCAGACCACAGCAGAATAAACTTAGAATTAAAAAGCTAAAGCAAAAAAAATTCCCAAACTCATGAAGACTGAACAACACATTGCTGAATGACCAGTGAGGCACTGAATACATTAGAATGAAAATCAGAAAGTTCCTGAAAATTAACAAATTGAACACACCAAATACCAACTCCTCTGGGAAACAGTAAGTGCAGTATTTAGAGGAAAATTTATAGCTCTAAGTGCCTATATCAAGCAATTGGGGAAATCTGAAGTCTGTATATTAATTGTATACCTGAAAATTCTTGAAAACAGGAACAAGGTCAAACCCAAAGCAGAAGACAGAAATAAATAAAAATAAATAAATCAGAAATAACTAAATAAAGACAAACTAAAACATAAAAAGATCAACAAAACAGAATTGGTTGTTTCAATAAATTAACAAACTTGACAAACCCTTACCAAATCTAAGAAGAGAACTTACATAGATAGAAAGATAAATAGAAAGTCCACAGAATGGGAGAAGTTTGTTACTTACTCTGCAACAGGCAATGGCCATACAACTCAAATATATTTAGAGCCCCAAAAGTTAACTGCCCCCAAAAACAAATCTTCAAAGAAACAACCCTCTTAATAAGTGGGCTAAACATTTAGAGAGACCTTTCTGAAGAAGAAATATGAGTGGCCAATTGAAACATGAAGAAATATGCAACATTTCTAGCCATAGAAATACAAATAAAAGCAACATTGAGATTCCACCTCCCCCCAGTTTGATGAACATTATGAAGAAAAGTAATAATAACAGAAGCTGCTGAGCCATACGGGAGCTCTATGTGAAGTCTTTTGAGGAACCTCCATACTGCTTTCCAAAGTGGTTGAACAAGTTTACATTCCCACCAACAATGAAGTAAGGTTCCCTTCTGTTCACATCCCCTCCAGCATCTGTTGCTGTTAGAGTAATTGATTTTTGCCATCCTAACTGGAGTGAGGTGGTATCTCAATGTTGTTTTGATTTGCATTTCTTTTATGGTTAGGGATGTTGAGCATTTCTTCATGTGTCTATTGGCCATCCTTCTTTCTTCTTCAGAGAAGTTTCTCTTTAAGTCTTTAGCCCACTTATTTATTGGGCAGTTGTTTCTTTGAGGATTTGTTGTTGGGGGATTTAATTTTTTGAGTTCCAAGTATATTTTAGATATGAGACCCTTGTCTGTCGTAAGGCTAGTGAAGATCTTCTCCCAATACGTGGGCTTTCTATTGATCTTGCTAGCTATGTCCTTTGCCATGCAGAAGCTCTGCAACTTCATGCAATCCCATTTGTCCAACCTTTCTTTGATTTGTTGTGTTTCCGGGCCTCTATTCAGAAAATTTCTGCCTGAGCCAAGGAAACCTAGGGTTTCTCCTATTCCATCCTGTAAAGTTTTCAGAGTGTCTGCTTTGACTTCGAGGTCTTTGATCCATTTGGAGTTGACTCTGGTGTAGGGTGATATATAAGGGTCTAGCTTTAGTTTTCTACAAGTAGTTAACCAATTTTGCCAGCACCATTTACTGAAGAGGCTGTCTTTCTTCCATTCTATTGTTTTAGCTCCCTTATCAAAGATTAGATGGCTATAGGTCTGTACGTTCATTTCTGGGTTTTCAATTCTATTCCATTGCTCCTGAGGTCTGTTCTTATGCGAATACCAAGCTGTTTTGATTACTATGGCTTTATAGTAGAATTTGAAATTTGGTATTGATATTCCTCCAGCAGTGTTCTTTCCGTTGAGGAGCATTTTTGCTATTCGGGGTCTTTTATTGTTCCATATGAATTTTTGGATTGCCTCTTCTATTTGCTTGAAGAATGAGGTTGGAATTTTGATAGGTATCACATTGGATTTGTAGATAGCCTTGGGAAGTATTGCCATTTTCACGATGTTAATCTTTCCAATCCAGGAACATGGTAGGTTTTGCCATTTTCTAAGTTCTGTTTTAATTTCCTTTTTCAAGATTTTAAAGTTTTCATCATAGAGGTCCTTCACTTCTTTGGTTAAGTTAATTCCTAGGTATTTTATTTTTTGTGGGGCTATTACAAATGGAGTTGCTTTCCTAATTTCAGCCACACTTTTCTCATTGTTGGCATACAGAATAACCATTGATTTTGGGGGGTTAATTTTATACCCTGCTATTTTGCCAAAGTTTTGAATCAGCTTGAGTAATTTCGGAGTGGAGTCTATGGGATTCTTTAAATACAAGATCTGCAAAGAGGGAGAGTTTTATTTCTTCTTTCCTTATTTGGATCCCCTTTATGTCTGCATCTTGTCTTATTGCTGTAGCTAGGCATTCTAATACTAGATTGAAGAGAAGTGGAGATAGTGGACAAGACCACACTAAAGCTACCAGCACAATTATGTTTATTGCAGCATTATTTACCATAGCTAAGGTATGGAACCAACCCAGATGCCCCTCAGTAGATGAATGGATCAAGAAAATGTGGTATATATACACAATGGAATTCTATGCCTCCATCAGAAAGAATGACATTGCCCCATTTGTTAGGAAATGGAAAAACTTGGAAAAAATTATATTAAGTGAAGTAAGCCAGGTCCAAAGAAACATAGGTGCCATGGTTTCCCTTATTTGCAATATCTAGTATATGTATCATTCAAGCGGAAAAGGTCAGATAATATGATGTTAGGAAAATGAATCCTTAGATATGTATTTTAATGTTTTTTTTCCTTTCATGCATTTGTTTCTAATGCCTTTATAAGATTATCTCTTTGTAGCTTTGTATGTCCCTCCCCCACAGTATAACCTCTGCTTTCACTATATTTGATGTCAGTATAACTTGTAGAGGAGGTGGGGAAAAACAAGTCGTTTAAGTATACAGGTGGACCTGTTGCAACAATGAGAAGTACAAGTTGTCATGTCGAAAACGAGCTTTACAATGTTGGTGCAGGGGGGTGGGAAGCGGGGAGGTTTGGGTGGGGGGTTTGGGGGGGAGGCTGGGAAGGGATGTGAAGAGTAAACAAAGGAGAAGCCTGCAATGTTTGATAAGAAATGTACGCATTAACCTGCCCATGTAATTGTAACCCCTCTGTACAGTGTGTTCACAAAAAATAAAAAATAAAATAAAATAAAAATAAAAAAATAAAAAAAAGAAGGTCAACAACCAAAAAAAAAAAAAAAAAAACCAGAAGCTGGTCTGGTGGGAATATAGCCGAAAAGGAATGTTACTACATTATTGGTTGAAAAGTAAACTTGTTCAAATACTACATAAAGAAGTATACAGGTTCCTCAGAAGGTCTCCCCTATGACCCAGCAATCCCACTACTGGTCATTTACCCAAATGACCACAGACAAGGCCACACTAAAGTTACCATCACAGCTCTGTCAATTTTGCATTATTTATCATAGCTAAGATATGGAACCAACACAGATGCCCCTCAGTAGATGAATCAATCAATCAAATGTCATATATATTCACAACAAAATTCTATGCTTCAGTTAGAAAGAATGGCATTGCCCCATTTGTAAGGAAATGGAAAGACTTGGAAAACATAATACGTCAAACAAGCCACACCCAAAGAATCATAGGCTACATGTTTTCACTCATTTAAAAAAACTAGAATATGTCTAGGATATTCTTATAAAAGATCACAACAGCTCAATAGCTATATGCATGTCACCATAGAAAATGATGCTTATTGAAATGAGCTCCAAGAAGTGGATACAAGGTAATTGTATAGTGAACTGACTTTAGTTATTTATATTTGCTTTTTCCTTTTGGTTTATTCCCTGTAGTCACTGTTTTTGATATCTGTACCCTTTGTCTTAAACAAAAGTTTATCTGATTTGGGGAAGGGAAGGGAAATCACAGAAATGGTCTGACAAAGATTAACCAAAGCAACAGTGATATACACTAAACCCAATGTTAGAAATGAACTTTACAACTTTGGGGAAATGGGATATCAGAGTTGGGAGAAGCAGGAAAAAATGAGGAAGTGGTAACACTGTAAAAAAAAAGTACTTATTACTTATGTAACTGTAACTCACCCCTTGGAATATCATCTTCATAATAAAAAAAATAATAGAGCTGGCAGGAAGCTCGGCCTGACTTCTCTGTCATTCTCCCTAGGACAATGGGTGCTATTCTGTCCACTTCTTGTGGTGGGAAGTCCACTTCTTGTCAGTCGTAGGGCTTGAACTCTGGGCCTGGGCACTGTCCCCGAGCTCCTCAGATCAAGGCTAGCGCTCTACCACTTGAGTCACAGCACCACTTCCAGTATTCTGGTGAATATTTGGAGATAAGAGTCTCACAGATGTTCCTGCCCAAGCTGTCTATAAACCATGGTCCTCATAACTCAGCCCCCTGTGTCCTTAGGATTATAGGCCTGAGCCACCAGCACCTGGCTTAAATGTAATTCTGAAGCTATTTCTCTCTTTCTCTCTCTCTCTCTCAAACTTATTTAATGGGTGCTGGAGGAGGTGGCCCAGCATCCCCATGTGGCTGGAACCAATGTGGCCCTCTCATTCTGGAGGTGGGCTGTGGGTAGGAGTTATCTTGCTCAGTCTGTTTTTCCAGCTCCATGAGGTAAGCCCCTCTGTGTTCTGGCTAGACTGTGACAGTTATTCATTGTCCATCTATCTTTACTGGACTCAGTATTGTGTTCAATATCCTTTTCTAGCAAAAATTTCTGGCTAAAATTATGATACGTAGTTACGGAATGAAAAAGTAATGCCATCTTAAGAAAGTCATTTAGGGCTCTGGGAATGTAGCTTTACAGTACGGTGATTGATTAGCATGCATGAAAACTTCGGTTCAATTCCTCAGTACCATATAAACAGAAAATCACTGAAAATGATGCTGTGTTTCAAGTGGTAGAGGGTTAGCCTTGAACAACAACAACAAAAATAGTTGAGGAATAATTCCCTATCCCTGAGTTTAAGCCCCAGGACTGGCAAAACAACAATAACAACAACAAACATTTAGTTCGTAAATGCAAAATAAACAACTCATACTTGGAATATATAACTGCTCCTTCCATACTGATAACTGACAATAATCCCTAATTCATGTACTTTACCTATATTAGTATACAATTTTGAAAACAAAAAACAAAAAATTTGTTCATTAAGTCACGGCAATTAATACCAGGAATTTGCTTAGATGTCAGGTGAAGATTAATTCTGGAAATTCAAAGATTCCAGGCTTTTGAGTGGTCACTGCTAATCAGAAGAGTAGCATAAGTGAGATTTGGAAATCTTTTTGATAAGTCATGGCACCAAAAAGGCAGAGGCTAATTAATAGTTTTTACAGAAGAGAAGGAATAACTCCAGATGGAAGGAATAAATGGTAATAACTAAGTTATACCACAAAATGTTCTAGGGAACCATTTTTGGTTATTAAAGAACTAGTCATCAACTAGGCTTATTCCTCATTGCCTTTAGCATTATATTAATTAGGATAATTCTTAATGTCTGTGTGATAAGTTGTATATCCTTCTATGCTGTACTTTCATACCTGAACTCCTTTGTTTTCTAAAAATCTCAGTCTTTTATATTTCTCTATGAACAATTTCTGATACTAAGTCGACAAATGCAGACAGCAGAGGATGCTAATGTAAGAGTCTCATAACACATGAATCATTAATGTAACAACGTGGAAAAGGAGGACAAATTTATTGCTACCTCGATTTTTCTGAAAAGTTGCAACGTCATCATTTGATTCAAATTTCCATTCTTTGTCTACATAGTGTCAATAAGTGCACATAAATGCAAATATAAGATGGATGCTGGTGGCTCACACCTGTAATCCTAGCTACTCAGAAAGTTGAGACCACAGGATTGTGGTTCAAAACCAGCCTGGTCAGGAAAGTCCATGAGACTCTTATCTTTAATTAACCACATTAAACCCAGAAGTGGTGCTGTACCAAAAGTGGTAGAGTGCTCAACTTGAGATGAAGAACTGAGGGACAGAATCCAGTATCAGAGTTAAAGACACATGAGCAACAAAAAAGTGCAAATATGACTTTAAGTTTCCCCAAAAGGAATGACAAAGTCAATAGTAATCTTCACAAGTAGAAAAAATAATTCCAAAATGATTCAGTGCACCTACTTTTGTTGAGTTATTTAAGTTATGGTTTCTTTGCTTGACATATTCTCTTCGTTTAAAAAATGTCAAATATTAGATTTATAATAAACTTCATCTAATATTTCTTGGTTCCAAAGAGAAATCCGAGGGGAAACAAAGGAGGAGGCTACAATGCTTGTTAATAAATGTACTCATTATCTTGCCCATCTAATTGTAATCCCTCTATACAGTATTTTCACAATAAAAAATAAATAAAAGTTAAAAAAAATAGATGTCCATACAGTTGAAGTCACTTGGATTTATTATTATCTCAGTTCAAAGCCAACCCAGGCAGGACAGTCTAACTCTTATCTGTAATTAAACACTAAAAAAGCCAGAAGTGGAATTTAGGCTCAACCAATATAGTACTAGCTTTAGGGGCAGGTGGGCAGGAAAGACAACTGTACAGGGACAGGGTCCACCCTCTGGGTTCAAACCCCAAAACCAGCACAAACTAAACAAACAAACAAGCAAATGAAAAACACCATGTTTCTTTGTGACCATCATTAAAGCACTGGTTTGAGAAGAGGCTCCTTTTGCTGATCATACTCTCTGGATCCTGCTTTTTGGAGTCCTTATTGCTATGGAGACCACAGAACGAGCCTAAAGCATTGGGTAACTGACTCCTGCAACAGGAGAATCATCTCAGGAGTGAAATATCCGTGCAAAAGTCTCTTTAAAACCCCCATATCTTTGTTTCTTTGCAGGAGAACACTTTTAAGACAAAGTTATTTCCATTTATTATATGCTGGCCTTCAAATGGCATATTGTTTCCTTTTGTTATACTCTCAACTAGAAGTTTACAGAAAAGTTATATATAAGTAAAGGACACACTTGAAAAAGTCAGGGACAGTTTCCTTTAGGCCTTGGATTCTTTTCTTGTACCGTATAAAGGACAGCACAAATTACCTTGAACTTTGTCATTTTTCTATGTTCAATTCCTCTCTTGGGCTCAGTTTCCACTTGCAATAAAAGTTCCTTCCACTTACTTCCAGTAACAATCTATGGTGCTACTCCAGGTAAAATGAATGTTTTCTGGCTTCATTGAAATAGCACAAGTATATCTTTGGACATGAGGTAACATGTGTTTCAGAGATAACTTCATAATGAGAAAATATGGAATTTGCATGGCTTATCAAACCTTATTCATGTACATATGGCCATATAAGATGATGTTAAGTGAAATGGAACCGAAGATAGGGACACAACTTGCTTTTTCTTTCTTGCTATTTTTTAATGTATCTAACATGTAGTATGTGATTTTTTTGTTTCTCTTCTATTTTCTTCCTCCATGGTATATAACCCCTGTTTTCAATATATTTATTGTCAGCTACCTGCATCTTGCATATACATTTTTCTAATGTGGGGAGGGGAAGGGAAATAACAAAATGATTTAACAAGTATACAATATGGCCTATGTAACAATGAGTTGTACAAGGCACTATGTAGAAAATTAGCTTTACAACTTGAGGAGGGGAGAAGGGAGTTGGGTTGGTGGGGAGGAAAAGGATTGTAGAAGAAATACAAAAGAGGAGGTAACAATGCTTGATAAATAATGTTCTCATTAACTTTCTTATGTAACTCTAACCCATCTTTAAACCATTTTTACAATAAAAAACATGAAAAAAACATCCTGGACTACTTTAAGCTCAAATTTCCTAAGTGCTCTGTTATTAAGACCAATTTTATGTGGGAAGAATGTTCTCTGAAACATTTTTTGTGAGTGTGTGTGTTGTGCATTATTTCCCAACTGTACATAAGTTAGCAGTAGGAGAAACAATAGGAATAATAGGAGAAAAAGAAGTTTTGTGCTTAAGTATAATGGTTCACTACACTATAGAAGACTCTTCAAACAAGACAACTTTGAAACAATAAATCCAAGGCCAGTATGTAGATCTACGGGAGTGATATAGAGAAACATTACTACTAAGTGGAACATGAAGGATGAGGCCACTCTTGCTTTCTACTAGATCTAAATCATGGTAGTTAATCATGAAAATTTGTAAAGAGTAGAACAGAAGAGTAATTCTGGTTCCAAAACAAGTCAGATATAAGAGCATGGACAACTGTGAAAAAAGTCCATGTTGATAGAGCAGGAAATATAGCAGCAATGAACTGGTGGATAAGATCACATTTCTTTTTCTTTTTTAGTTAGTTAGTTTGTTTGTTTGTTTTTTGATGGTTGTGGGTTTTGAACTCTGGGCCTGGGTGATGTCCCTCCCCTCTTCAGCTCAAGGCTAGAGCTCTACTATTTGAGCCACAGTGCCAATTCCAGTTTTCTGGTGGTTAATTGGAGATAAGTGCCTCAGAAAACTTTCATACTGGTGCTTGATCTGAACTGCAATCCTCAGATCTCAACCTCCTGAGAAACTAGGATTATAGTTTTGAGCCAGCAGTACCAGACTTAAGATCACATTTCTAGCAGTGTACACTCAGGATATGTAATGTGTATGTTCATCTATCTTTGTATGAATTCTTGAGTTAAAATCTAGGCTACAGGTTAGACTTTACATTCACAAAAATGTTTGTAGTTTAAAACCATACTCCTGGAAAAAATTAAAACTAAGAATGTAAAAGAGTCTGGAAAGTTCAGTTTGCATCCAGCCTCGGCAGAACAGTCTTTGCAAAACTACCTATAATTAACCAGCCAAAAGCTGCATTGGACGAATGGCTCAAGTGATGGGATACTAGTTATGAGCAAGAGTGCTGAATAATAGCCTGAGGTGTTCACATACATACATACAAACATTTACATACATATAGAAGTACTTATATGTGTGAACACACATATGAAACAACTCTCACAATGTGTAAAATAGTTAGAAAATAATAGAAAATATATCCTGAGTAAGACTATAATCAAGTGATAATTTTTAATATTAGAAAGTCGTCAAGTGAACTTTCAACCCAAAAGCTTGAGACTATTACTTAGGTAGAGACCAGAGATAGAAAAAGAGCCAAGTAATAATTATTAAAGGGATTGGATCCATGGAAAAATGAATCAGAGACCCCTGCTGGTGCATCTGAAAATGTTCTTATCCTGTGTCAAATGTTAGAACATCTTTGAAAATTGTACAGAAACAGTTTGAGCAGTCAGTCGTGGATAAGATCATCGGAGAAGTTCAGAATTACTAGTATGTTTCTCGATTAAATAAACCAACAATCTATGGCAGGACAATGTGATACAAGTCTGGAATTCTAGCACTCAGACTAATACAGGAGATTAGAGAGTGGATTAAATAGTAATATCTTCCCTGGACTAGGTAGTATAATTTTGCCTCCATAAAACAAACCAAAGAACAAGAAAGGAATTGACAGTTGGAAGTTTGGGCTAATTTTGTCATTATTTTTTGAGAAGTCAAGTTTCCTATTGAAATGCAACTCATATATCATCCTCAGAAATGTTTTAAATGCTCTCTTCATTACAGAATACTTCTAGATGCAAAATAAGTCAGGAATCTGAACCAAAAATTTGAAAAATTTAGCATCATTCTGTTGGATTCCAAAGAAATAATGGAAGGATTACAAAAGCTTAAGTCTGGACAAACAGCAAAGTTATCTAATGTAGGACTTTGTAGACCTTACTAAATTATCATTTAGATTTATATCTTTTGCTTGTAATTTCATATTCTATAGGATACTACAAAATACTTTTTAAGTAGAAGTTTTCATTTGCAAATTCACAAATGATTCTAGCATTCTATTTGTCTAGAATATTCTTTCAAGAGAGTTGAAATTAAGACTTAATTAATAGATAATTCCAACAATTCATGTAATGTGTATAATATAGAAAGAGTTGAGAATCAATGGATGCTATTAATTTATAAATTTAGAAAAAGAGCAATGTTTTGAGACTTTCGTGTAAAATGGTGTGAAGAGAGTTATTGTTTGAAAACTTTTTTTCTTCTACCTGTACATAACATAGGAAGAAATTTCCTTAATTATATATCTCTGTGTACAATGAGAAAAATTCTAGGTTTGGGGTTTGTTTTCATTTTGTTTTTGTTGTTTTGTTTGTCCTAGGGCTTGACGTCTGGGCCTCGGCACTGTGCCTGAGCCTGTTTTTTGCTCAAGGATACTGTTCTACCACTTGAACCTCAGTGCTACTTGTGTCTGGCTTTTCCTGAGCAGTTTATTGGAGATAAGAATCTAAGGAACCTTCTTACCTTGGTGGGCTTTGAGCCATAATATACAGATCTTTGCCTCCTGAATATCTATGGTAGACAAAAAAATATGTATAAATAATATTTTCAGGTTTTCTGATCTGAAGAATACCACTAGAGGGAAAATGATGCAGAAAAGTTTAGTGTAGTGTTCTTTCAACAATAGAAAGCGCATAACATTAGCAGAAGTGTAGAATTTTTTCACAATAGTGATAAGCTAGTCATGCTGTGAATTTAGGGAATATTAAGGTGCACCTTACAAGGTGGAAACTGTTGGGCTAGAATGACTTTATTGCATAAAATGTTGGGATTGATTGTCATTGAAATAATAGCTTACTATGATGAACAAATGTTTACTCTATAAGAATTAATTATTATAGATAGTTCATAGTTTTATCTTCTACCAGAACGTGGCTAGTCTCTCTGTTGACCTTTAAATATGTAATGCCCTATTGGAAACTGTATCTATTGCAGAATTAAATTAAATGCATACAGGCACTGCTTTAAATGTCTCTGGTATGGCATGCTCAAAATTTGAAAATTAGTAGTTAGTAGAACACATATATTCTGTCCTCTTAACAAATATTCAGTTTTAAAAATTAGGAGTTTCCAGAGAATGGAACTATTTTCTATTTAGTATGAGACAATACAAAAATAATGTTTTTTTTTTAAAATAATGGCAAGTATATTCTGAAAATTTTGTATAGTTTGATAGCATTCAAGTTGATGACCCTCTGAAAAAGAAAGGGGCAATTAATTCAAATTAGAAGCCAAATATAGTTCATTTGTTTAAAAATGTAATACATAGAATATTATTTACCATAGAAATACAGTGAAATTACATTTTATGTAGCTTACTTTTAAATTTAATTTTATTGTCAAGGAGATATATAGAAGGGATTGTAGTAATTGTAAGGTAGTGAATATCTAACAAGTCGAACTTTTTATGCCCTCCCTCATTTTTCTCACACTTTTACTTCACACCAATAACCCTCACAAGTTGTAATGTGAATATCCTACATGTTGTTTTGTGAGTATTGCTATTGCATTGGTTTGCCCTTTGTTCTTTGTCTCGCCATTTTGTTGTTCCTCTTCCGTTGCCAAATTAAGATAAATGTGTATATAATACACAGGATACTGACATCAAATACAGCAGGGAATAAACCACAGGGGAAAACACAAAAGAAAAATGAAATCACATAGTACAGTAAAATCAACAACCACAAAGACAAACCTCTGTTTCCATGTCTAGGAGTTCATTTTGCTCAGCATCCTCTTATATGTATGTACACACACACACACACACACACACACACACACACACACACACACACAAATAGCTATTGAGCCATTCTGCTCATCTTCTAGGACTATCTTAGATATTACCTAATTATTACACATGAAGAAAACCAATGAATCTGTTTCTTTGTGTCTTGCTTATTTTTCTTAGTAGAATTTTTCCAAGTCTTTCCATTTCCTCATGAATTGGAACCATATAATTCCACCCTGTGTGTGTTTAATGGATTCGTTCATCTTCTGAGTGGCATATTGGTTTAAATCATGATTGCATGTAAGTATCATTAGGGTCATTCAAAAATGACAGATGCCACCTCCCAAATATACTAAAATCATGATTTCTAAGTAAGATAGTTTTTTATGGTGGTACAAGTGTTGAGATACCTGGATAAGTCTAATGTATTTCTTGCACTGAGTTAGGCAGGAAAACATCATATAGGATAAAAATGGTAGTGACAAAATATTACCTTGAGAAAGATTTAGGAGGCTTCCAGAAATATGAAGAAATTCAGATAATTTTTAAGAATTTAGAAATGCAAGCTCAAGTATGTCTCTTTAAATAAAAAAATTTGTAAGTGGAAGGGCAAAAGAAGAAAT
This sequence comes from Dipodomys spectabilis, assembly GCF_019054845.1. Lineage (NCBI taxonomy): Eukaryota > Metazoa > Chordata > Mammalia > Rodentia > Heteromyidae > Dipodomys > Dipodomys spectabilis. The sequence continues at coordinate 3,870,630 of NW_024870782.1, read as the reverse complement.
ACCTGACAGCAGATCATTATTCCAAGTTAGAGTATAAAAAGACATTATCTATAACTTCCCAGTTAAAAAGAGACGAACATAATACGTCCCACTTAATTTAGGTACCTGAAAAATATTTACTTGGCTTTTTCCTATTTTAATGCTCCGAATAAATGAAGACTTATAAGAAAAGTTATGTGATTCCCATTACTTCAAACAGAACACTAACTGTGATGAGTCCTCTTTTTCGCACTTTGCACTTGGAAAATAGTCCTTAAGTTGATGATGTTGTGGCTCATTAGAGTCAGAGTTAGGGGCTTCTACGTGTAGAATTATCCCAAAATAGTTTAAAGCAGTTTTTTCCCCAAGATATCCAACTGCATTTTCTGAGGGTGTACTTTGAACACACCCTCAAACATGAGTACGTAATTTGAAATTATACTTCAGCATTTCCTTGGCACATTCAACTGTGTGCCTTTGTCTTTTTTGCACATTCGTTTTGAGTTCATAGTTGCTCTATGTCAATTTCATCTTTATAAACTACTAAGAACATTGTTCAACTACCACTTCTTGTTTGCACACACCCAGTGTCTGTATCAAGGTACTTTGTCTATGTTAAACAATAGGGTAGTACTCACTCTCTGAGGAGAAAAGTTCCACAGTATAACCCTATGCCCACATTAGAGGGTGTAGAATTTAAAGCATTTTGAGACAAACAGTGATATTAGAAGTGAAAGCCTCCTTAGGGACATTTGCTTGGAGTTCATTAGTTTTCCCAGGAGAAATATAAATATCCACAAAATTTGGAGCTAATTAGTAAGTAACCAAATTAACACTAGATCCTAGAAGTTGTGTTAATTCAAGTCACCATTGTATTATTGTTATATCAGAATTCTTCCCTATTTGCCAATGTGTATGAGAAAATGAAAGATTTGGATTAAATGGTGAGGGTAATGTCTGAACTCTTCCATTCAAGAAAAGCTTGAAGTTTACTATGGCACTTCCTACATATAAGAATTTGTGGCAGGTTGATTGACAGGGATATTTAAGCATGGAGATATTTCTAACAAGAATTAGATTTCAATAGAGTATATGGCAGTTATGATTTGTTAATGTCTACTGAAGCATTTTCTGTTCTAAAGAAGAATCAATTCAAGAACCAATTCAGTCACATCAGTAAAGCTGTATGTTTAACCTAATACTTGGTGTTACTTGTCCTACATTTGGGATGATTAGGCTGATAAGATATACAAACAAATCTGAACGTATTGCAATAAAATCCCAAACTGATGTGGATACATGAGTAACTCTTTGGAACTGTAGGACAAATTAGGCTTGTCTGTGCTGTAGTTCAATCTCTAATGTCCTGTCTAAACAGTCTTGAAAAATATTCACAAAATACCTCTAAGGAAAGTTCATGACAGTTATATCCGTATAATTCTTCTAAGGTCAGGATAAAAGCATTTGCTCCCAGCATTTAAAATCAACAGGATCTGTTGAATTCATGGATCCAGAATTTTATAGCTTCACATTCCTACCACAAAATTTTATCAATATGACTTTCACCGAAACACTGTTCTTATTGAACTTGTCTATGTCCTTTTACTTTTCAAATCCAAATATCATATTTTCTTCAATATATACCTGCAAATTCTTTCCTTTACTTGTGTAAATCTGTGTTTATTACTTGTTTGTTTCCTTATTTATCTCTCTCTTCCAGTCTTGTCCACACTGGTGCTCACATTGCTCACACTTGTGTCAGAATTTTTCTTTTCCTCCTCCCTTTAATAATGCCCCCGATTTTATATTCTTTTGCATATTCAAGGTCATGGATATTTTGATGATGTCTAAACAGACCTATATTCGCATCTCTTTAACATAAACCTTAGAACTGAGAGTCTTTTCCTTTAAGTCCATATTTTCCACCTGTAGTCCTTTTCACCAAGAATATAACTAACAGTTGCCAACCGAGATATGGATGCATTTTAGATTTCTTCTTACCTTTCTTCTTAGTTTTCTTCTTACCTTTCTTACCCTCCCCTTAGATAAGATGAATGATTAAGATTTTCTCAGTTTCTGTCACTAATACAATTTCTATGTACTCCTTTTTATGTCCATGACACCAGCCTGTTTCAAGTATTCATCACTGGTAACCTAGTCCTAAAACAACCGTTTACAAAGTATGCTTTTTTCCCCATAGTCTTTTCATATTGGTCCTCTCCATCACTTTGTAAGCACACAGAGTGAAGAGCTCAGACAAAAATTCTAGTAACATTATTTACTCACTACATTGACTGTTGGCCTTACATTTCTCATCTGTAAATGGATGTAATCTACCAGAACTATTGAAGAATATTTGTTGACTTCTAGAACAAGAAAAAAAAGTGGAGAGTCCTTACATTTTCCACTTTAGCTTACAAATAAGGAAAGAGTCAAATTCAGTTTGTTGGTATAAAGTCACAAGTTATTTCATGCAGAAATAAAAAGAAATTTTAACTCCTGGTGGTGCTCATGGTTTCCAGTCCCGTCAGTCATACAGTCCAAAAATCAATAAACAGTACAAACAAAACACATGCAGGCCTGACAGTTATCACAAAAATCTTACAAAGTGGAGATTTCACAAATTGGTCCACTGACTCCTGTCATGGCGGGTTTCCACACCCATGCCCCACAGCAGAAGGTGCAGAGCCCCAGTGGGCAAGTTTAGGCCTCGGTTAGGAGGCCCTCTTGGTCAATTCCGACCCAACACGGAAACGACCCCCTTCCCAAAATTCACATGGTGGTGTTCCAAGAACCCCCTCCCCACCGGCCCACCCCACACAGTGGGGTTACAACTCCCTCCCCACATGGCAAGGTTCCAAGGACCCCCTCCCCACAAGAGGATCTGGGACTTCTCCCAGTTCCTTCAGGGTTGTTGTGCAAGCGCCTCAGCTTTGACAACCCTTTAGGAATCAGAGCAGCCATCCTCACAAAGGAAAATGAAAGTCAAACAGACAAACGACAGGACAAGACAAATTAACAAAGATAGTGCTGTTTTACCTTTGGAGTCTGAGATCTCGGGCGTCTTTGGGGGAATCCCGGAGGACCCCCACTAATGTTATACCCAGGTTGCAGGATCCCCACCAAGAAGACCATCGAGAGTCAGACTTTACAGTTGTTTTAAAATTTTATTTAAACGGGCTGTAGCTTGGGTCTCGTCCTACACTCCAACACAGCAGAGCCTAGGAGGAGAACCCTGAGCTAAAGATTAGCAGGGTTTATAAACGCACACAACCAACCAGGTGTTTGGATTACCACCATGTGTTGCTCTGCTAGAAACAAGCAACAAATATTCACTGCCTCAAAACTTTAACCCTTCACATGAAGATGCTACTAGTGTGTTATAGACATTTAAGGTTGGAGACACAAAGCACTCAAAATTATTAAATCATTTTATAGGCAAAAGGAACGATTCAGACTCTATGAGGATCGCTCCTTATATCCTGAGACAGTAAATTCACAGCAGCTCAATACTAAGTGACAGAACTGGCATGTACTGTGGATATTTGCTCCCAAATCCTGTGACACTCATTTCTCACTTTTGGCCTCAAACCTGTGACCAGAGGTTAAGATGAGGAGAGAAAATCCTTCTCAGAGAAAGCACCTATAAAGAACATTGGGTAGATTACATATAAATTCAAACCATGGGAATGACCCTGTTAAGAAGACAGATTGTCCAGATTAAAAATGTGAAGAAGAGAAGAAATAAGGTGCCAGTAGCTGCTGTCTATAATCCCAGGTCCTCAGGAGGCTGAGATGTAGAGAATCTTAGTTTGAATCCAGCCAGTGTAGGAAAGTCCATGACACAGATATTTCAAAGAGATCACAGATCTTGAGTCTGTGACTCAAGCCTAATGCACTATCCTTGAGCAAAAGGAGCTCAGGGACCACGCATAGGCTCATACTTCCACCCCAGGACCTGCCCCTTCAAAAAGAGCCTGTACTTCCATGTCTTTGTCTATGTATTGTATTCTTATAGGTGAAATTCCCGAGTAGCTATGATGAATGGCACCAACCTAGGAAATTTTATTCTATACAATGAGTTCATAACAGAGAGACTTCTTTCAAGAAAGTGCATGTTCTCGGGCTCCGTTCACTGTTTACAGTGTAACCTGAGAGTTTCTTTGCATCCAAGGCCTGCTGGAGGAAGTCTCTCGTTGTCTGGACAGGCACACAAAAGACCTCACTTCTGTACAGCTGGGTAAAAACCAACTTCATCTGGGCCAGTTAGTGAGGATTAGCGTGGGTGGGCTCTGAAGGTCAGGAGAAAAAAGCCTGTTTGTACCCTTAGCAATCTCTCTCCCCAGTGTTCTGTTTTAACAGGAGGCTTTCATTTTTGCCACCTCCCATGGAAGTCCAAGTTCTGTGCACATATCATGCCTTTATGAGACTATATTCCGCTGTTCAGTTACAGTGCTCAATAAAATTCAGGAGTCCTTTAGGCAGACAACTACGGCACTGAACATAAGGAAACGTTTCATTGCAGGCAATGTTGGGCCAATGATGCCTATCCTATGTTTCTGGAAGCTTGGGAAATCCAAGCACATGTTGGATATCACAAAGCTTCCTGTCATCTAGGACTGGTGAAGCTCATCAGGTTTTGAAACTTTTGACTTCTCCTAGTTGGGCCTTGGGTAGCTAGATTTGGGGGTTGAACACAGGGCCTGGGTGATGACCATGAGCACAGTGCAGAAGCCCAGTGCTTTACCATTTTGTGTAACAATATCACTTCTCATCTGTTAATGTATGTGTGTGTGTGTGTGTGTGTGTGTGCACGATGGTGTGTGTGTGCACGGGTGTGTGTGTGCGTGCACACACATACATGAGTCCTGAAGCTTGACCTCAGTCCCTGAGCACTGTGCCTAGTTTCTCTTATATAATGATATTCCTCTCCCACTTGAGCCACAGAGCCATTTCAGGCTTTGTTCTAGTGATGTGGTCCTGAGAAAATGAAGCCCAGAATTTCATATATGGAAAGCACTTTACCACTAAAGCACATTCCCAGCCCTCTACTTCAGCTTCGTTAGTTTATTTCTGTCTTTTTTTATTGTTGTTGTTGTCGGTTGAAGGAGTTGAAGTCTTGGCCTGGGTGCTGTCCCTGACCTCTTCAGCTCAAGTCTTGTGCTCTACCACTTGAGCCAAAGAGCTACTTCTGGTTTTCTGGTGGTTCATTGGAGCTAAGTTTCTCAAGAACTTTCCTGCCTAGGCTAGCTTTGAACCATGATCCTCAGATCTCATCCTCTTGAGTAGCTAGGATGAGAGACATGAGCCAAAAGCACTCAGCTTCCCCTTCAGGTTCTTAGTAGTGAATTGGAGATAATAGTCTCATGGTACCTTTTGTGTCTGAAATAGTTTGGAACCCAGATCTTTAGAACTCACCTTCCGGAGAAGGCAAGATGACAGACTTCAGCTACTGACACATTGGCTGTGGGCTCTGCTGCAAAGGGGTCCATGGCTCCACGTGGTGGAGTGCTAACCATGAGCCCAAGAGGTAAGGGTCAGCGCCTAAGCCCTAAGTTCAAGGTTCATGACTGAGAGAAAACAAAACCAAACCATTGTCTGCTGTAGACAACTCACTAGTCTTCAGTAATACATAATGTTGTCCCTGACATGGAGACCTTTCTGAGCCTCAATATTCTTGTCTGTATAATCATCTAAGTTGTGAAGCTCTTACATAGACAAGATGTAAGAATGCACCCGGTTAAGGACACAGCACATGGCACTCTTTGCACCACTCAGCACACAAGATCCTGTTAAAGAATCAGCACCCAGCACCCAATGCAGGACTCAACACACTGCATCCTATGAAAGACTCAGCACACAGCACCCTGTGCAGGACTCAGAACAGAGCACCCTATGGAGGACTCAGCACATAGCTCCATCCCACAAGCTGTCATTAGATTTAGGGTGCTTTCATCAGTATCACCATTGTTTGAAGCAAATTTTACAAACCATACAAGTTCACATCTAATGGTTTAGTGGGGTGTCTTTTGGGGCAGGGGATGTTAGCGATGGTGCTTGAAGTCAAAGCATGGGGATACTGTTCTAATAACATTTGCTCAAGGCTAGAAATCTACCTCTTGGAGCCACATTTTTAGGTGTCTCTCAGACTTCCTGCCAGGACTGGGTTTTAAACCCCCTGAGCAGCTAGGATGACGGGCATGAGCCAGGATGACGTGAGTAACCCGTGGAGCTGGGTTGCAGCAGTTTACATGTGGCTAAGTCAGATTAGGTGGCAGCTGTCAGCACCAGACTCCTAGCTTGATCTGTAATGAGGTATTTGAAGTTCTGTCCTTCGATAATTGCAGTTAGAACATTCTACATTTTTTGGCATCAGACCTGGGGATTGAGTAAGAGCTTAGACAATGTCCCTAAACATTTGTGCTCAAGGATAGCATTCAATTGATTGAAAGACAACAGAACTTCTGGGTTTTCTGTTTTGTGGCACTGAGGAATCGAACCCAGGGCTTATTAGGGGAGCACTCAACCACTGAGCCCCAGGACATTTATTACTCTTATTTATTTTTTATGTATTTTATTTAGTACTATTACATATATAACATTTATTTCATTTATTACATCTTATCACATGGATTTATTTACATATGGATTATACATCATACTGAGACCCACAACTTTCACAGAGAAGGAAAAAAGTGGGTCAAAATTGGCTTCTGACTCCACATATAAACTTTTGGCCATGCTGGGATTTGAATTCACAGCCCACAATGCACAAATCATGAATGGGTCAGTTGTAAAATAAAAGCCTTTGGCAAACTGAACTGCCAGCCAGTTCTGAGGACCTGTGATCAAGCAATAGTAGTGCTGGATAGATAGATAGATAGATAGATAGGTAGATAGAAGTCAGAATCATACCATGGTGCTGGAATGGAAGACATTATCCAATACTTTTTGTGTGGCATTCTATAGGAGAATCATGAACTAACTGCAAATTTAATTGTTTCTTTTATAACATTTCATTAGGCATTCCCATGGATAGGAATGATTTTCTCAAGATCTCCCTCCATTTGTAGGTAGCAGTCCAGGCACTTCAACTCCAGGCTGTAACTCTAGGCTGCAACCCAGCCTAGAGTGATCAATGCTGAGGCACAGCTGCCATTGAACTTGACAAACTAAAAATACATAATACATACATGCATACATACATATATACATAGATACATTAAAATATTTAAATAATTATGATGCTACTTGGCGTATTCGTGCCATTTTTTCTGCCAGGCCTGGGATTTGAACTCAGGGTCTGGGTAAATCTTCAGTACTGTGGGGGAAGGGAAAGCTCACAATGCTGGAAGAAAAGAAAGACAGGCCTGTTCCCAGGGGCTGAATTCAAGTCCTAGCATTCACATAAATAATATTCATATGCATTTTAAATACATGATTTATATTTACATACACATGTTTACTGCATATTGCAGTTAGTGTAGTTATTCATTTTATTTTGTTTTTTATTTATTTATTATATATTTTAGAGAGTATGATTACATGTATACAGTTTTTTACATCCTATTAAATAGAACATACATTTGCCTATGTATTATACATCATTCCTGAGACCCAGGACTTTCACTGATAAGGAAAACAAGTGGGACAATTGGCTTCTTCTACCAGGATTAAGTTTTTGGCAGTTCTGTGATTTGAACTCCGGGCCTAGAAGGCCCACTTCATGAATGGGTCAATGCTAGCACACCAGTCTGTCGCAAGTGAATTTGCATGGCAAATTTGAGGACCTGAGATGAAGCCCTAGGAGTGGCCAATATATAAACAGATAGATATGTAGATTGCAGTGTGTGTATTTACATATGTATATGCATCTATAAATAAAGTTATAGAGACAGATAGACATTTATGTAGATTCTAATGTATAAGTCTATATAAAGAGTGATGTCTATATCTTATTTTTATATATTCTATTAATATGAATTATTTGGTCTAAAATTATGTTTCCATTAATTAATCAGAGTGGGAGACTTAATAAAGTATTAATTAATGTAATCAATGACCTATATTTATTGTGTGCAATCTTATACTACAATGACTAGCTAATTAGTAGTTCAACTGGTACATTACAAAGATTCTATTATTGTTCCTATATATAGTAACGAGTAGGTGGAAGTCCTAGGATCAAACTATGGGCCTTGGTTTCTGGGTTTGGCTCAGGCTTCACTGACAGCCTGACAGCCTTCAGCCATGCAAGGTTATGTACAATTTTTAAGCTGAGTCATTGAGACCCAGGATGGTCACAGTGCAAAGGAAACAAAGGTAAAACTGTTGTCTAAAACTTCCTGGTTTTTCCTCCTCCATCTTGGTTGGCTTATTTTTGTGCCAGAGCTGGGAGTTGAACTCGGGTCCTAGGACCCCTGGATCATCTGTGGGTGTAAAAGTTGCATCCCAGCCTAGGGTAATCAAGGCTGAGGCAGAGTTGTGGCGACCATAGTACAAGCTCCGTGCCTGCCACCCCAAAAAAGTTAAGGTCCTGGCTAGGAGTTTGGGTCATTTTATCTGCCATACCTGGAATTTGAACTCACGGACTGGGTAACTCTATTGTGCTCTGGGTGAAGTGAAAGCTAACCTCCTAGAAGAAAAAAAAATCCGGAGCATTTCCCAGTGTGTGAATTCCAGCCCTAGAACTGGCAAAAATAATATTTATATACGTGTATAATATATATCATATATATATTTGTATAGATATTACATATTGTTCCTAGGACACAATATTTCCACAGAAAGGAAATCAGGTCATCATTGCCTTCTTACTCCACCTTTTGACTTCGGCACTGCTGGGATTTGAACTCAGTGCCTGGAATGTCTATTTCATCAAGGGGTCAGTTTAAGCATAGCAGCCTCAAACAAATTCAATGCCAGGCAGTTCCCAAGACCTGAGTTCTAGCCCCAGGAGTGGATAATATATAAATAGATAGACGTGTAAATTGCTGCAAATACATGTATATAAATATATTGAGAGAGAGCGAAAGAGATAGAGATGTATATGTACATTCCACTGTACATTTAAATATAAATATATAGAATATGAGATGTCTATATATAACTAAATTACAAGTAATATATTACTAATAATTATTAGGTATTTGCCACGCCTACTCCGGTGGAGTCTGCTTAGCATGGGAAACCTACTTTCAGACCTGAGAATGGGGCTTCATAGAAGCCTATCTCTGAGAATGGGACTTCACTGAAGTCTACCTCAGAGAATGGGGCTTCAAAGAGGCCTACCCCCTGGAAAGGCTGGCAAGCCCCTGGGAAAGATGTGTTTTTGTTCCTGTTTTTCTTTTCTTCACTGTATAGGAGTGCCTATTAAGCTTTTACTGTTCCTGCTGCTTATTGTACTCACTCATGCTCAACGTTCCCTTATTCAAGGCTCTTTCTTAAAAGTGTTGACGACTCCAACATCCGATGAGTGTCCTGAGAATATGACTAACTCACCAGAGTTAAGTGCTACCCTGAAAGCCCCTCTTATGGAGGCTAGTAGACAAGTCATAAGTAAATATAAAAGTATTGGGGGTTTCATGATGTCATTTCAGCAGAAGGAATTGTTTGTAAGAGATTTACAAGAAGCTGTAGGCACAGCTAGAGCAGAAAGAGTGTATGGCTATTCCTTTAATTCTAAAACATATACAATAGATTCATATAGATATCCTGTAGATAAGAAAGATGTAGAGGGATATTTAGACCAAAAGCTAAATAAGATTCCTAAAAGGTTGGTAGATGAAAGGTGGCAATGGCTTTTCAGAGGAAAATGGTGGGATCCTCCATTATCTAGAGGACCCCAAAGACATACCCCAGATCCAGCCTTTAACAGGTGTATATGACAAGGATGGCAACCATTGGGAAAACTACTTAGGAGAAAGAACTTCCTGTTACTCTCTTTCATTTACTGAGAGACTTGCTAGATCTAGGCCTCATTGGTGCTTACTATTAAAGAAGGAACAAGAAAGATCTTATGAGACAGTTAAGGCCTCTATAGAAAAGAGTAAACGATTATGTGAAAGGTTTACAGAAAAGACACTAGGAGCTTAAATTTGATATATGGCCAGATTTAATTAAGTATAGTGAATATCATGATTTTTGGCCACAAATTGGTAACCCTCTAAGCACAATTGCTTAGAAAAGATTTAAAACGTATAAAGTACAAAACTAAACAAAAGTAACTATGAAGTACTAGAGTTCATGTCTTTCTGTTCAACACCTTGCCCATATGCTCTGGTTAATGGTTAATTGGTGATAAACATCGAAACCCATTGTATTTCTTAAAAATAGAGGTAAAGCTGAAAACAAGTGCCTATCGTCATAGCTCGTCATCCAAAAAACAAGATCAGGCGACCAGCTGGTGAATACCCAAGAACGAAGCCTTGCAGTAAGATTGTGTAACATTTTGCCCTTTCTCATGGAGACTTTTGCTATAAAAGCTTGTTATCCTCTGCATTAAATCGCACTCAGCATCCACTCCTCTTGTGTGTGAGTTGTCTGTTTGCCATCTCCCCACCTATTCCAGTTCCTCCACTAGGTGTCCTCCATCGTCCCGACAGAGCCGGTCCGCGGCAGGTATTTAATTATGCCTCCATTTAATGAAGTATCATGGATTAAGGCACAATAAAGTAATTCCTTGTGTAAATGGAGCTCAGCGACAATTTCTAGGCTCATAGTTCAAGCTCAGGACCTGCACTAAAAAGAAAGAGCCAGTAATTCCATGTGTCTGTGTATATATGCATGTATTTCTATCAGTGAACATCCATAGTCATTAGGAAGAATAGCACCCAGCTAAGAAATTTGCTTTGAATAGAATGATGTCATAGCACAGAGAGTGCTTTCAAGACAGTGCATGTTCCTGGTCAAAAAAAAATTAAGACCTTGGCTTGGAATTTGCATCATTTTTCTGGCATGCCTGGGATTTCAACTCAGGGTCTGATTAAATCTGTGGCACTGTAGGGGAGGAGAAACTCACCATCGTTGAAGACAAGAATTTCAGACCAGTTTCCAGGGCCTGAATTCAAGCCCCAGCACTTGAAAAAATAATATTCACATATGAGATCTATTTACATACATGTGTTCACTCCCTATGACATTACCCTTATTTATTTTTTATTTATTTTATTTAGCACTATTAATATATAACGTTTGTTTCATTTATTACATCTTATCACATGGATTATTTACATATGGATTATACATCATACTGAGACACACAACTTTCACAGAGAAGGAAAAAAAATGGGTCAAAATTGGCTTCTGACTCCACATATAAACTTTTGGCCATGCTGGGATTTGAATTCACAGCCCACAATGCACAAATCATGAATGGGTCAGTTGTAAAACAAAAGCCTTTGGCAAATTGAACTGCCAGCCAGTTCTGAAGACCTGTGATCAAGCAATAGTAGTGCTGGATAGATAGATAGATAGATAGATAGATACATACATACATACATACATACATACATACATACATACAAACATACATAGATGTGTAGTTTGCTATGTATATTAGAGAGAGAATGTGAGAATATTAAATTATATACATTATGAATTGTTAGTTATTTAATTATGCCTCCTTTTAATGAAGTATCATGGTTGAATACTTATTAAAGCATTAATGTAAAAGAAGTCAGTATTCCCTAATTGGGAGAATCATACCATGGTGCTAGAATGGAAGACATTATCCAATAATTTTGTGTGGCATTCTATAGGAGAATCATGAACTAACTGCAAATTTAATTGTTACTTTTATAATATTTCATTAGGCATTCCCATGGATAGGAATGATTTTCTCAAGATCTCCTTCCATTTGTAGGTGGCAGTACTGGCACTTCAACTCCAGGCCTTGGTATTTTACTTCAAAATGCAAGCCATTGAAATTACACTGTGAAGATTTCAGATTGTCAGGATGAAAGGAAAGAATGAGAAGAAAAGAAAGCCAAGTGTCAGTCGATCCTATCTATAATCCTAGCTCTTCAGGAGGCTGAGAGGTAGAGAATGCCAGTTTGAATTCAGCCAGGACAGGAAAATGCACCACACTCTTATTTCTGAGGGATTACAGGAATAAAAAATCCCCATGAATGGGGCTATGGCTCAAGGGCAGAGTGCTAACCTTAAGCACAAGAACTCAGGGGCAGTGCCTAGGCTCATAGTAAAACCCCCGGACATGGCAATAAAAAAAAGCCAGTAACAACATGTCTCTCCATGTATGTATGCAAGTGCGACGGACCAGCTCGGCCGGAGCACTGGGACTGATGGGACAGGGATCTCAGGATAGGTGGGCAAAGGAGTCGGCGAAGTGACAAACAGACACAGCCTCAAAAGAGTTGCATCTGAGTGTATCTTTATTGAGGAGAATTAACATTTTTATACAGTGTGAGATTGTGACATAGATTCCTTGTTTATTTAAGCATGTAATCAATTTTTTTAAAGGCAAAGCATTGATGAATTACATGAAAATTGATGACTATCCCACCAACTGTTTAAGCTAAGTGGTGTGAAACAAGTCTAGCATATTGTTTAATAGAATACGTCATCTATTCAGCCTTTTTATGTTTAATAATTAACAAACCTAAGACAGGGCTGTACTTACATTGTACTCTTTTTAATTTTATCCAACTAATTTCATCTTTGTAAGCTCCTGTATAAGGAAATGGTTCTTGGTTGGTTCAGGAAATATGTTACTAACTTTATATTTTGTGTGAAAACACCATCTATTCCCTATAACGTAAGTTGGACTAAACTTAATCATAACTGTTGGGAGAATCTTTCTTTTTCTTTTATAATCAGAGGTCCCTTCTTTTTTAGAACTCTCTGAACTACTGGGATAACTCTTTCTAACTTAGTTTAATTCATTGATTTTATCTATTGGACATATCTGGAAATTTTAAGTCTCTATATTTACTATGCGTGAGCTGCAAAACCGCTTGTGAAGTTGTAGTTCCTGGAGGCACCGTCACATCAGATGATAGATTGATTGGGGCATTGCCGACTTTTAATCTTTGGCCTTAGTGTTTATTAGTTAGAGAAGCCGTCTCTATTGGACTGGAAAAATACAACATGCTCTGTTCGCGGATCAATAGAAAAATAGCCAAAACGAAAATAAAGGCAATGAATGTACAGCCAAGAAGAATATAGTAAGAATAAAGGTAGAGGCTATAAAGGTGCAGGCAAGTGTATGGGAAGCCTTGAACCAACACCCCCTTCCTGAGGGCATGCTTCCTTAAAGCTCTTTGTCCAACGCAATCTCTCAAGCAGACTCCGCAGAAGGTGGCGTGGCACCCACTGGTCACAGAAAGATTTCCACTCAGTTGGAAATACCAGGAACCACTGGAAGTGCAGAAACTTAAGCGTTTGACCTTGTTTCTCTGGCCAGAGACTATTCATTGAACTTGCAGTCCCTTATTCTGTTGTCGATGTCAAATCAGAAGCCATCTATCCACGACAGGCAGCTTTATGGAAGTGCTCCGCCCACCTGCGCCGGCCTCTCTTTGCTGAACCCAGCTAAGGACTCCTTGCAGACACATCTTTATGGCTGCTTTGCCTGCTGTAATCTCTGCTCCTTTCCAAACGCTTGCTTCGGCAGCTTCCCCTCCATTGTGCCTCTCGGACTGGGTTCCCATGGTGGTTGGATACTGAGCTGCTTGTTAGAGGAGGAAACAAGATTTGTTGTATACAATGGCAGGCCTGAACTGGCTGGAGGCAGGATAAACGCTCTCCCAGGTGGGACTTGTCAGGGCACAGGGCAGGCATCCTGCCACTGGGCCCTGGGTCACTGTGGTGAGCAGCAGTCACGCTGGAACTTCTCTTTCTCAGAGAACAACTGGTTAAGTCTGACCAGATTGTCTTTTTTAGGGAATCCAGTTCTCCACCAACTCCTGGGGGATGCCTGGAGCTTGAGTCTATGCCAGGCTCCACTCCTGTCCAGAACCTTTCATTCCAGAAGTTTTAACCAAGTGTATGTGGCGTGGCATGCATGTATTTCTATTGGTGAAGGACCAGAATCCCTATGATGAAAGGCATCCAGCTAGGAAATTTGCTTTGAATAGAATGATTTCATAGCACAGAGAGTTTTCAGACAGTGCATCTTCCGGGGCTCCTCTCACTGTTCCCATTGTAGCCTGAGGTTTTCTCCACATCGGGGACTGCTGGAAGAAGTCTTCCTCATTGTTGGAACAGGCAGACAAAAGGCCTCACTCCTGTACAGCTGAGTGACAAAAAAACTCCTTCTAGGCCAATTAGTGAGGAGTGTGGGTGGGCTCTGAAGGCCAGGAGAAAAAGGCCTCTTTGTACCTCAATCTATCTCTCTGCCCAGAGCTCTGTTGTGACAGGAAGACTTCATTTGTGCCACCTCCTGTGGCAGGCCAAGTTCCCTGCACTTATCCTGTCTTTGTTAGACTATGTTCCAGTCTGCTACAATTAATTCAAGGGTCCTTCTGGCAGACAACTAGGGAGCTGAACCTAATGAAATGATTCATTATTGGCAATGATGCCTCCCTGGGTTTCCAGAAGCTTGCTAAATCAAATCACATACGTAATATCACTATGCTTCCTGTCATTTAGGGCTGGTGAAACTCATGAGGATTTGAAACTTTGGCCTCTCCTAGTTGGTCCCTGGGTGGCTGTGTTTCAGGGTTGAACACAGGACCTGGATACTGACCATGAGCTCAGAGCAGAAGCTCAGTGCTTTATCATTTCGTGTCACAGATTCACTTCTGTTATCTGTGTATGTGTTTGTGTGTGTGTGTGTGTGTGTGTGTGTGCGTGTGTGTGCGTGTGTGCATGTATGTGTGTTCATACACTTGTCCTGGAGCTTCAACTCAGGACCTGAACACTGTACCTGAGTTTCTCCTGTACAAGGATAGCACTCTACCACTTGAGGCACACAGCCACTTCAGGCTTTTTTCTAGTGTAGTATTAAGGAATCAAATCCAGGGATTCATACATGCAAAGCACTCTACTCCTAAGAAACATTCCCAGCACTCTATTTCAGGTTTCTTTCTTTCTTTTGTTGGAAGTTGGGGGAATTTAAGTCTAGGCCTGGGTGCTATCCTTGAGCTCTTTAGCTAAAGCCAATCACTCTACCACTTGAGCAACAGCACCCCTTGAGTTTTGTGGTGGGTCACTGGAGAGAAGCGTCTCAAGGAATTTCCTGCCCAGGCTGGCTTTGGACCGTGATCCTCAGCACTCAGCATCCTGAGTACCTAGGATGACAGGCACGATTCAGCAGCAACTAGATTCCACTTCAAGTTTCTAAGTAGTGAATAGGAGATAAAAGACTCATGGGACCTTTTGTGTCTGGGATAGTTTTGAACCCAGATCGTCAGATCTCAGCTTCCTGAGTAGACAGGATGACAGACCTCAGCTACTACATGCCTAGACTGTAACACTCTGTTGCAAGGGGGTCCTTGGCTCCATGTGGTAGGGCGCTACCCATGATTCCCACAGGTAAGTGTCAGTGGCTAGGCCTTGAGTTCAAGGTTCATGATCAAGAAACATAAACCAAAACAATTGTCTGCAGGAGACAACTCACTAGAGTTAGGTACATACAAAATTTTGGCCATGAAATGGGGCCACAAGTTTCCCATCTGCATAATCATCTTACTTGTGGAGCTCTTACAAGAACCAGATGAAAAAATGCACCCCATGAAGGGTTCAGCACACAACAACTCATGAAAGACTCATCACATAGCTTTATCCCACATAATGTCATTAGAATTAGGGTGCTTTATCAGTATCACCATTCTTTCAGAAACACTTCACAAACAGTCCAAATTTGGATTTTAGAGGGGTGAGTTTTTTTTGGGGGGGAGTCAACCACGGGGATTGCACTGAAATGTTGGGGGTACTGTCCTAAGGTCTTTTGCTCAGGCTAGAACTCTACCACTTTGAGCTACAGCTCAGAGTTTCGTAGACTTCCTGCCTGGGCTGGGTTTTAAACCCACCAGTGTCAGATCTCAGCCCCTGAGTATCTTGGATGACAGGGGTGAGAAAGCCAGCAACATCTAGTCCATAGAACTGGGTTGCAGCAGTTTACTTCTGGCTAATTCAGATTAGATGGCAAGTGTCAGCACTAGACTCCCAGCTTGCTCTGTGAAGATGTATTTGCAGCCCTATCCTTATATAGTTGCAGTCAGAGCATTCTATCATTTCCTTTTTTTTTGTATTGTTGCCCATCCTGGATCTTGAGTAAGGGTCTAGACACAGTCCCTAAGTCTTTATGCTCAAAGCTAGTGCTCTAGTGTTTGAGCTACAGCAAAACTTCTGGATTTTTCTATGCAAATGGTAGTGAGTAATTGAACCCAGGGCTTCCTACTTACTAGGCAAGCACTCTACCACTGAGCCCCCGTAATGACAACTGTATAAACAGATAAATGTGTAGATTGGTAGATAGATAGATAGATACATAGATACATAGATTTAACAAGAGATGTCTGTAAATTATGAAATTGCATATATATTTCTATCAAATATTGCCAATTAAATTATTCCTTCCTTGTTTAAGTATCATGATTGAATACATAATAAAGTATTAATTGAAAATTAGTCAATGTAGTATACCTGTTGTGTATAATTTTATAATATAATCGTACACTAACTACTAATGTAATTGTTACTTTTACAAAATTCCATTTGTACAGATGTCTTTTGGAGAGTTTCTTAGAATCTCCCACCAGCCATTCATTAGTGGCAGTCCTGGGATTCAACCTCCAGGCCTAAGTTGCCAATTTCGGTTTTGCTTCCCTAATAGCCAGCCAAACATCAGCAATGTAAGGTCATGTACATTGTCTGGGCATTGTTATTTAGACTCAGGATGGTACAATACAAAGGGAAAAAAAGTGAAATCATCTGATTGAACTTCTCAGTTTTATCCTTTTCCTTTTATTTTTTTTTTTTGCCAGCCCTGAGATTTGAACACAGGACCTAGGATCCCAGGATCGGCTTTGGCAGAGATGCCAAGACCTGAGTTCAAGCTCGGTGCTTGGCCTAAAACCAAATAATAATCATAATGATTACAACAACAACAACAACAATAACAATAATAATATGGCCTAGGTTTGGTATTTGCACCATTATACTGGCAGGCCTGGCATTTAAACTCAGAGTCTGGGTAACTCTGTGGCACTGTGGGTGAAGGGGAAGATCGCCGTCCTTGAAGACAAGAAGTTGGGAAAAGTTCCAAGGGCCTGAATTGAAGCCCCAGTACTGGAAAAAGTAATACTCATATATGAGATTTATTTACATACATGGGTTTACGCCATATGACATTAATTACCCTTATTTATTTAGTATTATTACACATAAATCATTTATTTTATTACATCATATCACATATACTGAGACCCTGGACTTGCACAGAGAAGGAAAAAAATGTGTCAAAATTGGCTTCTTACTCCATGAATACATTATTGGCCATGCTGGGATTTCAACTCACGACCTACAATGCCTAATCCATAAATGGGATCACAGTCTTAGCACACCAGCCTCCAGAAAACTGAGCTGCCAGGAAGTTCCGAGGACCTGTGATCAAGCCACAGTAACACCAAATATATATATTATATATATTTATATATAATATATATTATATATTATATTCATATAATATATATAAATATATGTACTGACAAAGGGAATGTGAGGATATTATTAAATTATATATTATTACAAATTATTAGTTATTAAATTATGCTTCCATTTAATGAATGGAAGTATTGAAGATTTGAATTAACTCCATTTTGAGGCAGCAGCCATTCTGTCCTTTATGTTAAATTATGAGTGACCCAGAGCAAACATAAATTCCAGGAACTGACCTGTCCATGTTGAACTTAACCAGAGTTCACATAAATCCAAAGAACAGAGTTATCTGTGGCCACAAACTTCCCTTGCTTCACAGATTACCCGCTGCCCTTTATTGCCTTAGCCCAAATGGTCTAATAACCCACTGCCTTTTATTGCCTTAGCCAAATAGTTTGACAACCCCTGCCCGTTATTGCCCTAGCCCAAATGGTCTGATCACCCTGATCACCCCCTATCAACACTTATCACCCTAGAATGTCTTGTTAACACATCTGTTTACTGTAACTTTGTAGTTTTTGCCTTTATAAGCCCTATGAAATTCCAGCTCGGGGCTTCCTCCTAAGCTCCGCTGTGTCAGTGTGTAGGAAGAGACCCAAGCTGCAGCCCGACTGAATAAAGCCTTGCTTTTGCATTTTGGAACGTCTGACTTTCGGTGGTCTCTTTGGTGGGGGTCCTGCGACGGGTTCACTTCAGTATCATCATCTAATACTTAAAAAATCATTAGTAAAAAATCAGTCAATATCCTTAATCATACCATGGTGCTAGAATGGAAGATATAAATTCAGTACTTTTTGTGTGGCATTCTAAAATAGAATCATAAATTAACTGCAAATTTAATTATTACGTTCATAACATTCCATTAGCATTCACATGAATAGGAATGAGTTTGTCAGGATCTCCTTCCATTTGTGGGTGGTAGTCCTAGCATTCGAATTCCAGGCCTGGGAAGTTTACTTCGAATGCAAACCATTGGAATGACACCTTGAGTCACAAGTAGGGCAGAGGGTGGGGTCCCAGAATGAGGCCCAGGGAAAGATTAGCTTGACATTTCACCAAAGACCCCAGCCAATTTCTGTGGCTGGAAGCCTATTTTTCTCAGCTCCTGACCCTCAGGCCCTCTTTGCATGGAGGAGTCAGGGCAAATGCAGGGAAGAACTCTTG
The DNA here is from genome assembly GCF_019054845.1 of Dipodomys spectabilis. Classification (NCBI taxonomy): domain Eukaryota; kingdom Metazoa; phylum Chordata; class Mammalia; order Rodentia; family Heteromyidae; genus Dipodomys; species Dipodomys spectabilis. Next base: position 3,851,865 of record NW_024870782.1, on the reverse strand, counting down.
CTTAAGAAAAGCTTCTAGCCCAATGCCACCAGTGGTTCAACCTCCGTAAATCCTAGCTACTCAGGAGACTGAGATCAGAGATCGTGGGTCAAAGCCATCTCAAGGGAAGAAAGTTAGTGAGACTTTCTTGCCCATAAACTAACAAAAGCCAGAAATGGAGCTGTGGCTCAAGTGGTAGCATGTCCTCATTGAGAGAAAACCTTAAGAGACTACAGGCCAGACCCTGAGTTCAGGCCCCAGTACTGGCACCTAAAAAATAAAGAAAAGCTTTCAGGAGCTCCCAGTCCACTGTGGTTAATGGCCAGATCAGCCTGGTATGGGTTGCTTATGCTGGTCCTCCTAGCACCTCAGGAGGCTGAGATGTGAGGATTGCCGTTCAAAGCCAGCTTGGTCAGGAATGTCCGGGAGACTCTGATCTCCAAGGATCCACCAGAAAACCAGAAGTGGTGATGTGGCTGAAGTGCTAAGCTGAAGAGCTGAGAGACGATGCCCAGGCCCAGACTTAGAGCCCCATGACCAATTCCTGGCCTGCTTTGACCTCATGTTGTGGCTCTAGCAAGTACTTTCCAGTGGGCTCCTGATGGTCTTCCAATGTCTATGTGTCCTACAAGTCTTGAGAGCAGCCTCCTTGAAGACCTTTGCCTACAGAGCAGGACACAGTACCAGAAAAGGATCAAGCCTTGTGGCATGCAGGTCATCTGCCAGTCATCAGAAGGGCATCTGTCATGAGTGCAGTGTGGATCTGAGCACTAAATCGACGTCTCAGATCACGGTTCTGGGCCAGAAGGGGTAGACCAGTTAACGCCAGCTCACAAGGGAATTACAAGAATGTGAATTTGTCAGGCACACCTTGGGCAGGTTTTGAGTTGGGCTTATGAAAGACTTGTAGGCTGAGGAACAAAAGCAGGCTGGCTGCTGCTTGTACAGTCACTATATTCCAGGAGTCCAGTGACTCAGAGCCCTGCTTAACTCACCAGTGTTCAGGGGCAGATGAAGGTCTGCAATCATGGGACAACTACAAAGGAGCATCCATAGTGTCCTTCCCTTGGTTTATGTCCCCGTGCTGGGATGGAGGGGCAGGTTCCATGGAACTTACTGCCATAGCCCAGACCCCTCAGCCCAAGAAGGACTTAAGGAGAAACAACTGATGTGGCTTGAGAGTTTACTATGATTATGCCTCAGGACTGCCCCCAGTTCTAGCTCAGCTTATCATTAGTACCTTCCTCTCTGTGTGTGTGTGTGTGTGTGTGTGTGTGTGTGTGTGTGTGTGTGTGTGTGCATGCGCATGAGTGCATCTTGGTAGTAGGGCTTGAATCCAGGGCCCGTGCTCTGTCCCTCAGTTTTTTCATTCAAGAATACCACTCTACCACTTAAGCCAGAGCTTTTCTTCCAGGTTTCAGTTGGTTCTTGGGAGAGGAGAGTCTCACAGACAATTCTTGCTGGGCTGCATCTGAATGTTAATCCTCCAACCTCAGCCTGCTGAACGAGCTAGGAATATGAGAGCATGAGCCCTTAGCATCTGGGCACACTTTCCTTCTTGGATAAAACAGAGTACCTGTTTCCAAGCCGAGCACCCATCTACAGCTATCCCTCCTACCCTTTCCCCTACCCCTCCTAGCTTCAGAGGAGACATACCCTCCCCTGAGGACAAAGAAATAGGATGCACTGACAAGTTTGAGCATTATGGTCTCCATACAGTCAGTGGCGGCTGGGAGCTGATGTAGAGGTCAGCGATCTAGGCCAAGGCAAGTAGACAGCTGTTAGAACAGAATGAAAAGATATCCATGCAGCTGGATGTCAGTTTCTCATGCCTATAATCCTAGCTACTCAAGGCTGACACTGGAGGATCAATCAAGATTCAAACCTAGCCTGGGCATACTCTTATCTCCAAAGAATCACCAAAAAGCTGGGAAGAAGTAATACTATAGTTCAAGTGTTAGAGCACCAAACTTGTGCAAGAAGCTGAAGTTTACCACCTAGGCTCTTCAACCCTTGGTAAACACACACACACACACACACACACACACACACACACACACACACACACACAACCCATATGCATGCAAAATCAGAGATTTCTACACTGTAACCTTTGGGTATCCTCTACCTTTTTCCCACTAAGTCTGGTGGTTGTTGGCCTATGAGTTCGATGCATCCAACACCACCTGACATCTATAATTTTGGGGAACAGAATGGCTAGAATGTCAGCCTTCCCCAATCCCAGTTCCTTGATTGGGTATTGGTCTATCCAGGCCTTTGGGGTTCCTTTTACAGACTCGCCAAGATCCTTTAAAAAGGCATCACATGCTGGGCACTTGTGGCTCACGCCTGACATCCTAGCTACTCAGGAAGGTGAGATCTGGCTTCCAAGCCAGCTTGGGAAAGAAATTGTGTGAGACTCTTATCCTCGATGAACCATCAGAAAACAAGAAGTGTCCCTTGGCTAAAGTGGTAGAGTGCAAGCCTTGAGAAAAAGAGCTCAGGGACAATGCTCATGGACAATAACAACAAGGAGAGGCATTGCATGTTGGCTTTGGGATTGGCATGGGCCAAATATTGGAAATTTCAAGTGCACCAAGATAAAACAGTACCTCCTCTAGTCCTGTGCTCCTCTGTCTTCTCCACCCCCTGGCCTTGGCCGTGCTTTGGGTCAGGATGGCTCTGGCTTGACAGGAGGGCTCCAAGGAGGAAGATCCCAGACCAATTGCCCTGGGTCCTTCCTCCCTGATCACCCTGCTGCTTCTGCTCTTTGCCATAGAACGTCTTCCTGAAATCCATCCATGAGATCATTGACACCAACACAGTGGTGAGTGGTGGGTCCAGCCTAACTCTGGGAAGTCAGAGATAGAAGTCAGTTTGGGACTAGGAGCATCTACCCTGGGTGTGGGCTGAGGCCAGGGCTGACATTTATTTCATTCTGAGCCTTGCAGGAGTAGGGAGACAGTGTAGATACAACACTGAGTCAGGTAAGATGGAAATCTGTAAGACGACTTGTGTGGGGGAGGCTGTGGGGCTCAGGGGGCCACTGTTCTTGGTACTCCTCTCTCAGATGTCCCTCTCCCTCTCTCATCCCTCAATAGTAAAAGAGAAACTTTAAATAAGGTTGTCGAAGAGGAGGCAGGGGAATATTTCCATGTGAACCAGACTTGTGTTTCATATTCATCCTAGCCCCTACTTCCTATTTATCTGAGGAATAGCCATATGGGTTTGGGGACAGGAGATCATCCTAGCTGAGAATGTGGCTCAGTGATAGAGTGGTCGCCTAGCAAGCCTGAAGCCCTGGGTTCGATTCCACAAAGAAAAAGCTGGAAGGGGAGGTGGGGCTCAACTTGTAGACCACCAGCCTTGATCAAATAGAGCTCAAGGACAGTGGACAGGCCCTTAGTTCAAGCCCCATAACTGGAAGAACAAATGTTTGTGGAGGCTTTTTTTCCCCTTTGGAAACGATTTATTCTTTTTGATAAGCATAACATGGGCCTCTTCCCTGGCCACCAATGGGCCATTAGATGTTCCTGGAAGTTGGGCCTCCTCGAAGCAGCCTCTGCTCCACCAGGCCCATAGTCTACCCTTCCTATCACCAGGCAGATGGAGGCCTAGAGAAGCCCACCTGGCCACCTAGTTCTGGTGGCTGCTGAGGCTTTTGGGACTCAGTAAGTCACATAGGGAGTCATCATCCCCATCTGTCTACAGAAAAAAGGGACAGAGCACAGCAAGCCTGAGCGCACCAGCTGTGGGAAGTTCTGGATGTGGGGATCTGCAGCAGGACATGCTCTGTGGGGGAGTCCTGTACGGGGCAGGGAACCTTGACCTCTCCTCTTGCAGTTTCCACACTATCCTGAAGTTGCAATTCTTCAAAACCTTTCTGCTTCTCCCTGATTTTGACCACCCAGGAGCCTGAGGCCTCTGAAACAACTGCACTGGTGGGGAGCTCAGCCTGTGTTGGCATCTGGAGCCCCGTGTAGGAGTGACAGAAGCTCTTGCAGCTATCTACTCTTCATCTTCTCCTGGGACAGCTGGCACATGAACTCGGCTTTCTCCTGACACAGCTGATCCAGAATGAACATCTCTCCTTTACATGTCAGGAGGGACTCCTGGATTTTGCAGATATGTGCCGAAAGCTGGTTGCATCAATGGTGTAGCTCATCTGCAGGACTCTGGAAGTCGACCTTATCAGGCAGGTTGTGGATGAAGAAGATTTTCTTCTCAGACGCCCACGTGTCCCACTTGCCATCCTCACACATGCTGTGGTGGCAGCTCATGGGCCAGGGGATCTGTGGCTCCAGCTCTATCTGGCACTGAGCTGTCGGTGGGAGGGGGTAGTGCCTGCAGCAGTCCCGCCACTCCTGTGGCAGGAGTATCCCCCGGTGGATCTCAGCCTCCGAGAGTGCTAACAGTGCCACCTCCCTCTGAGTTTGGGGGACATCTCCATTCTCTGCCATGGGCACATCGAGGAGAGTCACTTCCTCAGCTTTTGCTTCTCCAGGGTTCACAGCTTCTCCTTCCCCAGGGAAAGCCAGGAAGCTCAGCTGGCCCTGTAGGCGCTCCTCCTGTGGACTGATCATGTCCAGGCACTTGAAACTGTCCTGCCACTTTGGGGTCACCATCTAGTCCACCCAGTTGGTCGGACCCTGCACTTGTTTCAGCTTCTCCAACAGCTGGGTCTGCCTCTGCAGGTGCTACTGCAGGACCTACCTCTTGGAGCACAGCTGCTCATTGGAGGCAATGTGCTGCTCACAGGTGACTCTGAGCTCCTGAAGCTGGGCCAGGGACTGCTCCTGCTGCTCCTGGAGCTCCTGAGTTGCTTGGCTCTCTCTCTCAGCCACCTCTTTCCCTTCCTCTATCTTCTCCTCTGAGCAGTACAGCTGTTCCCATAGATGTTTCTTCACCTGCTGCTCTGAGTCCACGATGCTGGTGAGCTCCTCCTTCTCACTGCTAACCCTGTGGAGAGCGTCCCGCAGCAAAGCCAGCTGTTCCTCCAACTGTGGGTTTCACACGCATGCACATCATGGGGTCTCGGGGATGTCCTGCGGATCCTTGGTTTTCTCCTCCAATCTTCCCAGTTGCTCCCGCTGCTCTGCATTCTGGAGACTGAGATTCTAGTTTTCCTGTACCTGGATGTGAAGTTGTTTCTCCAGGTTTTTCAAGTCCATCTGCGTGCGGTAGGTGTGGACCCGCAGGTGCTGCTCCTCCTGAGATGGACCCACAGAGGGCCATGGCTTTGCCAGCTTCCTTCTCAGTTCCCCCAGCTCATTCTCTAGGTGCAGCACCTATCTTCATCCTCACTCCTTTTCCTCTGTCAGTTGGTTCACCTGCTCGGTCTGCCACCAGGGCTCCTCCTTCTGCGTGGACCTCTCAATGCTCAGGTTCTGCGAGAAGGTGTCTGTCTCCAGATTCGCTGTAGACACCATTCAACTCAGGTTGTCCTGAAGTCTCTTTAGTACCTCACACCCCTCCAGCACTTGTTGGAACTTTCAGATTCTGTTCTTCCTGTTGCTCCTCTATGTTCAGAATGCTTACACCTTCTCCTAAAATTCTGTGTTCACTTGCTGCAGGTCATAGAAGCTTCTCTTCTTTTTCTTGAGCTGAAGTGTTACATCATTTAGCTGTTTGAACATTTCGGCCACCTTCTGTAAGTAGTAACCACAGAAGCCACCATCTCCAGCTCTGCCATGCGTTGCTCTGCGGCCTGTAGGCAGCTGGTGAGAGCTTCATGCTCCATTTCGCTGTCATGGGCCATGAGCTGCATGTGGGCTGGTGCTGATTGTAAATCACTTTCTGCCAAAACCAACCTCTATATGGGTGGCTTGTGGATGTCTAGCTCTGTTTTTGGTGCTTTGTGTACTTTGGCTACCTTCTCCTTCTCTTTCTCTCGTCAATCCTGCAGGTCTGTCTTTTCCTGTTTCAGTGGTTGGATCTTGGCATAGAGCACCTGGTTTCTCCTTTTGCTGTGGTCCAGGGCAGGAACCACATGTCGCTAGCACCTCTGCATATTCTTGGTGGTATCGGGACCCTTGACATTCTGGATCCTGGTGGCTGTGACTGTGTCCAAAGGCAGGGGAGGCCAGTGGTCAGCATCACCTTTGGCCAGACCCTCGGTTGAATCACCCTTCCCAGAGGTATTTGTCTTTGGCATCCTTCCCTTTTATGTATCCTTTGTTTTCTTGAATGCTGAAGGTCTGATGGGAGGATTTCTTCTGCTGGTGTTCTGGCAGTAGTTTGTTGCCCACAGCTCTCTCACGGAGTCTTGTTGTTTCAGACATCTGAGCTCTGGGATGGGAAAGATGGGCTGGCCACATTCCCAGGCTCTGGGAAATCCTCTATTCTCCCACTCTCTGACTAAGTTGTCAATTTCCTATTGTACTCCAAATTCGCCTCGAGTCTCTTGTTTACCACTCAGTTACCTCTACCTTCCTCAACTGCTGGTAGTGGTGTCAACCAACAGAGGGAATCTTGGTGCTACAGGGCAGCATGGAATGTGGGTGGCCACGATTCTTGTATCTCATTGGTCAGAAAGAACCATAAAAGAATGGGGGTATGGCTGGTATCCTGTGATGCAGGCAGAATGGGCAGAGTCAAGATGACAGCAGCCCCTTTCCCAGGGAACTCTGTCCAATCCAGTTGTGAACAAGAGGGAGACCTGCTTTAGCCATATAGCTGCACAGATTTTTGTGTGTATGCCTGTTTGTTGCCAGTCCCGGACATTGAACTCAGGACCTAGGCACAGTTGGTGAGCTGCTTTTGCTCAAGGCTACCCTTCTACCACTGGCTCTACTTCTGGCTTTGTTGACACTGAAGTTGGACAGGGGTCTCAAGTACTTTCCAGCCTAGGGTGACTTTGACCATGAATCTCCTTTCACAGCCTTGTAAGTATCATGGAGGACTGCTGAGAGCCACTGGTGCCTGCTTAATTATTGGTCTTGATGATGTTCTTGAGCAGACCAGTGAGTTCCCTATCTTCGGATTTAAGTAGTGGGAGCTAGAGCCCACAATTTGAATCCTGGTCCTGCCACCTCCAAATGGCAGAAGATCCTAAAAACTCATTTCTATCCATATGAATACCAATGGAATGTGATGTATATCATGATTGAATGGACAGTTTTTGAATGATTCTAGGATAAAATTATACACAATTATATTCTAGGACACTGATTGATTTTAATCAATACTTTATGAAACATTTAAAAAATTACATTCATCAAATGGAGAAATAATGAAATACCTAAGAATTGGGCATCCCATAGCATAGAGATGCCATTTTTTTCTGCCAGGACTGACATTGGAACTCATGGTCTGGGTAAATCTGTTGCACTGTGTAGCAAGGGGAGGCTTGCTTTTTTGAAGTCAAGAAATTCAAGTCTGTTCCTTAGGCCTGAAATTGATCCCCACCACTAGAAAACATCTTATTTGTGTACATTTTAAATATATGATTTATATTTATATATATATATTGACTCTATATTGCATTTAATGTAGTTATTCATTTTATTTTTTGTTTTGTTCATGTAGTGACCATTTATTTTATTGATTATTATGGCACATAGAATATTGATTACATAAGATATAGGTCTGCATATGTACTCCATTGCATACCTGACACACAGGACTTTCACAGAAAAGGAAAACATGTGTCACCATCTGCTTCTTACTCCACGATTCCTTGTTTGCCAGTGCTGGCATCTGAACTCATGGCCTACAGGGCCAAATTCATGAATGATTGAGTGTCAGCATGCCATACTGGGGCAAACTGAGCTGACAGGCATTTCCCAGGACCTGAGATTGAGCCCCAGGTGTTGACAAAATAAGAACAGATTGACACACAGATGGTAGTATGCTAATAAATATATATCTTTATTATGTGCCAGAGATGTCTATCCATTATTCAGTTATATAGACTACATTCCAAACAATTCTTGGGTATTTATTATGCCTCCATATAATTAATGTTATTTTTTTAATCCTTAATAAACAATTAAGTAAATCAGTGTCCTGAAATTAATGTGTCCCTGTAAGAAATAGTAGTGTTTTTAAAAAGAGAAACCTTTGTTTTTTTGTCAGTCATGGGGCTTGAACTCTGGACTTGGGCGCTGTCCCTGCACTCTTCAGCCCAAAGCGGAGAACTCTACCACTTGAGCCACAGCACCACTTCCAGAAATAGTAGTCTTTTAATGCTTCATATTAAATAAAATCAATCAGCCTACTGAAATCATAATGTCTAATTTTATACGAGTATCATTCATGAGCAACTCATTCAACTGTGACACTTACAATATTCAATCATTATGAATGGATCAAGAAAATGTGGTATATATACACAATGGAATTCTATGCCTCCATCAGAAAGAATGACATTGCCCCATTTGTTAGGAAATGGGAAAACTTGGAAAAAATTATATTAAGTGAAGTAAGCCAGGTCCAAAGAAACATAGGTCCCATGGTTTCCCTTATTTGCAATATCTAGTATATGTATGAGTCAAGCGGAAAAGGTCAGATAATGTGATGTTAGGAAAATGAACCCTTAGATATGTATTTTAATGTTTTTTTCATTCATGCATGTGTTTCTAATGCATTTATAAGATTATTTCTTTGTTGCTTTGTATGTCCCTCCCCCACAGTATAACCCCTGCTTTCAGTATATTTGATGTCAGTATAACTTGTGGAGGAGATAGGGAAAAACAAGTTGTTTAAGGATACAGGTGTACCTGTTGCAACAATGAGAAGTACAAGTTGTCATGTCCAAAACGAGCTTTACAACGTCGGTGTGGGGGTGGGAGGAAAGGAGAAGGATTGCGATGGGGGGAGGAGGCTGGAAAGGGATGTGAAGGGTAAACAAAGGAGGAGGCTGCAATGCTTGGTAAGAATTGTACGCATTATCCTGCCCATGTAATTGTAACCCCTCTGTACAGTATGTTCAAAAATAAAATTAAATTAAATTAAAAAAATATTCAATCATTATTCTTACAAATGGGAATGAGTCTCTTAGGATCTCCCACCATCCGGAAGTGATATGACTTGGATTTGACTCTAGGCTTATATTGCCCTGCAGGACTATGTCTTCCCCAATACCCTGCCAGCCTTCAGCAATATAAGGTGAAGTAACCTTTGGAGCCATGTCATTCAGACCCAAATGGTCATGGTGCAAAATGTTAAAACTTCATCCCACCACTTCTTCTCTGTGCATTTTTCCCCTCCACAAGGCCTGGAGGTCTAAGATCCCAGGATTGCCTCTGGTTCCAGTGGCTGCACACCAGACAAGTGTGATAGAAGCTGAGGCAGAGTTGCCATGACCTGAGTTCAAGACCTTGCATCGCACAAAATAAATAGATAGATAGATAGGTAGATAGATAGATAGATAGATAGATAGATAGATAGATAGATAGATAGATAGATAGATAGATAGATAGATAGATAGATAGATAGATAGATAATCTCCCTGGCTTACAATTGGTGCCGTTTTTTCTGCCAGGCTTTGTATTTGAACTCGGGTCTGGGTAACTTTGCAGCACTGTGGACAAAGGAGAAGCTCACCGTGCTTGAAGTCGAGAAAGTCAGGCTTGCTCCCTAGGTTTGAATTCAAGCCCCAGCTCTGGGAAACTTACTATTTATATATATTGTAATGATAAGATTTGTACTTACTTATAGATGTTCAGTACTATCCTGTTTGTTGTGGTTATTTATTGTATTTCTGTTTTATTCATTTATTTACCATTTATTTTATTGACTGTGATAACACGCATTCCATCTATTATTTTGATGACATCCTGTCACATAGTATCTAGATTTGTAGACGTGTTCTCTATCATGTCTGACGCTCAGAGCAAAGGAAAACAGGTGTCACACTTGGCTTCTTACTCCACGATCCAATTGTTGGCAGTGCTGGGATCTGAACTCAGGGCCTAGCAGAACCAATTCATGAATGGGTGTGTCAAAATGGCAACCTCTAGTCCAGGAAACTGCCAGGCAGTTCCCAGACCCTGACATCGAGCCACAGGGGTAGACAAAATAGCCATACATGGATAGGCAAGTGGTAGTATACCAATAAATATATATTTATATAGAGTGCCAGAGACATCTACCTAGGATTCAATGACATCAACTACGTTCTTACCAACTCTTAGGTAGTTATTATGCACCATTGAAGGAATAGGATTCTTTTCATGCTTAATAAACTATTCAATAAGATCATTGTGTCTAATTTTAGACTAGACCAATGCATGCAGAAACTTCTCAATCATAGTTTGCTAACATTCCATCGGTATTCCGATGCATAGGAATGAGTCTCTTGGGAAATCCCCCGATTGGTAGGTGTCAGGACCAGCAGTTGAACTCAGGGCCTACATTGCTGCATGGGCCTATGGCTTCCCTGATACCCCACTAGCCTTCGCCAATGCATGGTGAAGTACCCTTTGTAGACGTGTCATTCAGACCCAGGATGGTCACCATAGAAAGGAAAAAAAATGTAAAAAATCCATCCCGCGGCTTTTTTTCTGTGTGTGTGTGTGTGTGCTTGTGTTTTCCTGAAAGACTTCAAGGCCTAGGAAACCAGGATTGGCTATGGGCCCATGGCAGCCTGTCACCCTGAGGTTATTAAAGCTGAGGCAGAGTTACCACGAACTGAGTTCAAATCCCTTCCTTGGCAAATAATAATAACAAAAATAATAATTATAAAGCACCCTGGCTCAGAACTGGCACGATTTTTCTACCACTGCTGGGTTTCCAACTCAGGTCTGGGTAAATCTGTAGCACTGTGGAGGAAAGGGAAGCTCACCATCCTTCAAGACTACAATATCAGGCTAGGTCACTGTGAATGCACCTATAACATTTATTACATTCATTCAAATCTATTCCATAGCATTTAGCTTTGCAGACATATTATACACATCATACATGACACTCAGCACTTGCACAGAAAAGGAAACAGGTATCATACTTTCAATCTGACTCCAGGAAGACATTTTTAGCAATGCTGGGAACTGAACTGAGGACCTAGAGGCCCCATTCATATATGGGTGAGTGTCAGCACAGCAGAATTTAGCACATTCAGGTGCCAGGTGGATCCCAGGACCTAGGATGGAGACACAGGATTGGCCAAAATAGCAATACCTTTCTATGCAGACGGTGGTATACAAGTAAATATATATTTCAATATTGCCAGTGATGTCTACCTGTTATTCAATGACATATACTACCTTCCTAGTGATTCTCAGCTATTTAGTGAGTATTTAGTGAGTAGAATAGTATTCTTTTAGGGTATGGGAAGGTGGCTCATTGGGACAGTGCTTATCTTGCATGCGTGAGTCCCGGATTAGATTCCTCAGCAACACATGATCAGAAAAAGCCGGGAATGGCACTGTGTCTCACATGGTACCACCCTAATCCTGAACTGAAAAGCTGAGGGATAACGCCCAGGCCTGAGTTCAGTCCCCAATACTGATAAAACTCACGCACACACACACACATACACACACACACATACATAATGTATTCTTTTAATGCATAATATACTATAAATTATAATCAATCCACATCTTGTGAATACTTGATTTAGTTTTTGCTAGTATAATTGACAAACTACTCATCCAACCATAACATTGATCACATTCCTCTGGTGTTCCTATGGACAGGCAATAGTTTCTTACGCTCTCCAGCCCTTTGTAAGTGGCATGACAGGGATTCAAACTCAAGGCCTAGGAGTGCAGATTGGCCTATGGCTTCGTTGACAGCCCGCTGACAGCAATGCCAGGTGACCTACAGGTTGCAGTCGTGTCATTTGGACCCGGGATGGTCACCATGCATGGAAGGAAAACCGAGAAACCTCTAACTGTTCGCAATTCGTGGCTATGTTTCCTTGTCATTTTCATTTTTTTCCTGTCAGCCCTGAGCCCTAGGATCCCAGGATGGGCTGTGGGTCCAAAGGCTGCACAAACCCAGCCTAGGGTGATGGAAGGTAAGGCAGAGTTGCCACAACCTAAGTTCAAATCCCGTTCTTGGCTAAATAAATAAATAAATAAATAAAATACATAGAAAATAAAATAAAATGAATTTTAAAAATTTAAAAATACTAATGGTGCTCCCTGGCTTGGATTTCATGCTCGTTTTTTTCTGCCCGGCCTGAGATTTGCACTTGGAGTCTGGGAAAATCTAATGCACTCTGGGGGATGGGGAAACTCACCCTCTTTGAATACAAGCAATTCAAGCCTGTTCCCTAGGCCTGAATTCCATCCCCACCCTGTTAATTAATATTCATTCACATTTGAAGTGATTAATATCTACATACTTATGTTTACTGCATATTGCATTGAGTGTATTTATGTTATGTATTATGAATTCATTATATTTATTGACTATTAATACACTTATAACACATATTAAATTTATTACATCTTATGAAAATTATACAGATTTGCATATGTATTATATATCTTACTTCAGACCCAGGTCATTCACAGAAATTCTATAGTAGATGATCCCATGCTAAGAAAAATGCAAAGAATACACTAACCAAAGTCTAATTTATCCCTAGGCACCCCAGTGGCTCACATCTTTAATCCTAGCTACTCAGGAGGCTGAGAACTGGAAGATGAAATTTCAAAGCCAATGAAGGCAGAAAAGCCTGAGAGACATCATCTCCAATTAACTGGCAAAATGCCAGGCTACAGGTATAGCTGAAGTGGTAGAAAATCAGCTATGATCAACGAAGCCAAGAAAGAGCAAGCTGAGTTCAAATGTGAGGAGAGAGGGTAGGGGGAACAGAGAACAAAACAATACACAAATCCCACCTAATTTATGGTACCAACCAAACTGAAAAGAAAAATGAAGCTTTTTCATTTGTATAACTTTACATGAGCACATATGCTCTTAAGTACACTTCAAAGTTATGTTTTTAATAATATATATACATAAATAATGCATATATATATTTAAATAAACTAAGAAACCAGCCAATGAATAAATACTTCTGAATTAGTGCCTTAACCATGGCATTATAAATTATTTATACTAAAAGTGTTTTCCAAGTTTCTTTTCTCAGAATCAATCTTTAAGATGTTTTTCATGTGCCTGGCACCAGTGACTCATGCCTATATTCCTCGCTACTCAGGAGGCTGTGATCTAAGTTCGGCAGTTCAAAGTCAGCCCAGGCAGAAAAGTCTGTGAGACTCTTATCTCCAGTAAACCACTAGAAAACCGAAGTGGCACTGTAACTCAAGCAGTAGATCACTTGCCTTGAGCTGAAGAGCACAGGGATAACCCCTGAGTTCAAGCCGTAGGACCTCCCCCCCCTCCCTCCCCCCCGCCAAAAAAGAAGTTTGTTCATGCAGATCATAAAATTCTAACATTCTGAGCTTTAGGAAACTTTTCTGCCAGGGTCTTATGCTCTTTAGGAAAGTACTCCACTACTGAGCTACATCACAGTCCCATTGTTTTCGTTTTACATTTTACAATCCAGTTTATTCCCAAAATGCTTATAAGTACCTACTGTCCTCACAGAAGTGAGGTTTTATTCAGAAATCCTACCTTTTGTGCTATGAGGACTCCCCTAGTGTATTTCGTGGTAGGCACTGAAGAAACCTCATATGACACAAATGCAGAGAGTTTATAATTGTAGAAATAACTTTAAATAGAAATAAATTCAACAGTCCCGACCTTCTAGGGAGAAATGATGTCCTTATTTTCATTCTCACTCTTCAGGGCAGATGGTCAAAATAGAAACACCAATGTGCTATGCTGAAATGTAAAAGTTTAGACCCATTTTTTGAAAAACTCTCATGTTATAAAATCAATATGTATCAAATAAAGGCTAAGTGAACTTAAAAAATATTAAAAATGCTAAAGAAGCTGCCTGGCTTGGAATGTGTGCCATTTTTTGTCTGCAAGTCCTGGAATTTGAACCCGGGGTCTGGGTAACTCTATTGCACTGTCGGAGAAGGGGAGGCTCACCCTGCTTGAAGACCAGTAAGTCAGGCCTATTCCATAGGCCTGAATTAAAGCCCCAGACCTGGAAAATGTACTCTTTATATACATTTTAAAGATAGGATTGAACTTCCATACAGATGTTCAGTCTATATTATGTTTGGTGTGGTTATACATTACATTTTTTTTCATTTATTTACCGTTTATTTTATTGACTGTGATGCATCCTAACTATGTATTACATTGTTTACATCCTATCACATACCATCTAGATTTGTAGATGTGTTCTCCATCATGCCTGACACCCAGAACTCTCCCAGAAGAGTAAAACAGGTGTCGCACTTGGCTTCTTACTCCAAGATTAAATTTTTGGTAGTGCTGGGATCTGAACTCAGGGCCTAGCAGGTCCAATTCATGAATGGGTGAGTGTGAGCACAACAGCCTCTAGCTAATGAAGCTGTAAGGTGGTTCCTAGGTGCTGAGATCGTGACCCAGGATTGGCCAAAACAACGATACAAGGATAGGCAGACAGTAGTATACAAATAAATATATATTGGTAAAAAGCACCATAGTCGCCTATCTATGATTGAATGACATATACTACATTTCTACTAACTATTAGGTATTTATTATACCACAATTAAAGGAATTCTATTCTTTTCATGCTTAATAAAGCATGAAATTAAGATCAATCACTGACCTAGGATTATTGCATCCAATTTTAGGCTTGACCAATGCACAAACTTCTCTTTCAATTGATATTCCTATGCATAGGAATGAGTGTCTTGTGATCTCCTGCCATTGGTATTTGTCAGGACCTGGATTTGAACCCAGGGCCTATGTTGACAGGTTGGCCTATGGCTTCCCTGATAGCCTGCCAGACCTCAGCAATGGCAATTAAGGTGTACTTTGCAGCCATGGCATTCAGACCCAGGATGGTCACCGTGCAAAGATTAAAAAAATAATTAAACCCCCATCCCTCTGCAGCTTGACACTTTTTGTGCCATCCCACTCTTTTTTTTCTTTCTGCAAGCCCTCTGGACCTAGGATTCCAGGATTGGGTATGGGTCCCGAGGCTGCACCTAGCCTAGGGTGATCGAAGCTGAGGCAGCGTTACCAACGACCTGAGTTCAAGCCCTAAAAAAGCCATAAAAGAGAAAAAATAAAAATAATTGATTATTTAAATAAATTTAAAAAAAATGGAGCTGTCTGGTTTGGAATTTCTGCCAGTTTTCTTTGAACTCAGGATTTGAGTTCAGGAACTTGTACTGCAATTTGAACTCAGAAACTTGTAGCAATGTGAGGGAAAGTGCAGATTTGCTACTACTTGAGTTCAAACCCCGTGCCAAGCCAAAACTAAAAAATTAAGTCACTGAGCTTGGTAGGGGGAGTAGTTGTGGAGATGGGAGGTAAACAAAGTATGGTAGGGGGGAAACAAAGGAGAAGGTAACAATGCACAATAGGAAATATACTCATGACCTTGCTCATGTAACTGTGACCATTCTGTACAACATTTTTACAGTAAAAAACATACCAAAAAGAAACCATGTTGTACTCCCAGAAGCACTTTGGGAGTAAGGGGAGGATGTCTGAATAGATGTACAAAATTCTACACTGCTTTTTATTTAATGTTCAGTATGGAACTGAACAAACATAACTGCTTCCATTAAAAGATTAAGTCACTGTCTTGGAACTGGGGCCAGTATTTCTACCATTGTTGGGATTTGATCTCACCGTCCAGGTAACTCTTTTGTACCATGGGTGAAGGAAAAATTTACTGTCCTTGAGGAAAAGAAATTCAGGCTAGAGTTCCCATGGCCTGAATGAAGGCCCTGCAATGGAAAAGATATTTCTATACATGTGTAATATATGATATATACTTACATATGTATGTTTATTACATGTTATTATTTTCATTATTGATTTTGTATTTCTTTTTATTTTTTATTTGATTCATTTTTATTGTTTATTTTATTTATATTATCATTCCCATTTACATTTTGCACATGTATTATAAAATTATACACAATAATTTATGACATTGACTCATTTATCATTAATACTTTTTGTGTTGAAACATGATACATAATTAAATGGAGGCATTTGTCCCAGTCTTCCCACGTTTAGAGTCTCTCCCAAGAATGAGCTTTGTCTTATTTATCTTTGGACACCTTCCTATAGGGAT
Source organism: Dipodomys spectabilis (assembly GCF_019054845.1). Classification (NCBI taxonomy): domain Eukaryota; kingdom Metazoa; phylum Chordata; class Mammalia; order Rodentia; family Heteromyidae; genus Dipodomys; species Dipodomys spectabilis. Next base: position 3,835,772 of record NW_024870782.1, on the reverse strand, counting down.
GTCATTAGATGATTTATACTGAGAAGCCTTTTGGCAAGTTGTAGGATAAAATTGTAAGGGGGAGGCTAGAAATGTGGCTTAGTGCTAAAGAGCTCACTCAACATGCATGAATACCAGGGTTTGAATCCTTAGTGCCACATACTCAGAAAAAGACAGACGCAGTAGAGTGGCTCAAGTGGTAGAGTGCTAGCCTTGAGAAAAACAATCCCCAGGACTGTCAAAAACAATAGGCCAGACGCTGGTGGCTCACACCTGGAAAATTACCTCCTCATGAGGCTGAGATTTGAAGACCACAGTTCAAAGACAGCCTAGGCAAGAAAAGCCTGTTAGACTCTTATCTCCAATGAACCACTAAAAAATCCCACGTGGAGCTGTGTCTCAAGTGGTAGAGAGTTAGACTTGACTGAATTGCTCAGAGACAGTGCCCAGGGTTGATACAAGACACACAACTGGAAAAAAATTGAGGGTTAATCAAAGTACTTTTCCTATTTGCTAATTACGAGAACATTCTCTGGAAAATCAATGCTGATATACACCAGAATAGGAGTCAGACCTCCAGGCTTAAGTGTAGCAGATCCACATGTCCAGCCTCACAGACTCTAGCATTGTAACCTTGTTTCCACAGGGTTCTGAAAAGTCCAATGTTGAAAGGCTTAATATGCTCCCCAAACCCTTTGTGATAAGCAGTTGACTTGTATTGTCAATGTCATTACTCATCTGAATTTAGCAGAGCACCAGTAGCCCTTGCCCATCACCCTAGCTCAGGAGGCTGAGGTCTCAGGATCACACTGAAGCCAGCCAGGGCAGGAAAGTCTATGACACTCTGACTTCCAGGTCTGAAAGGTCAGATGTTCAAGACCTTCTTGTTTTTCCCTTGGTGATGAGAAGTTACTCTAAATGTTCTTAGTGTTCTTGACCCATTGACCCTTCCTGGGTTCAAATGAAGTTCTCAGGATCCAAGCCCTGGCAGAGTTAGCAGGAAGAACTCCAGTGTAACACTGTATTTGAAGGACAGAAAACAGTTTCAAAAGCCAGGCTAGGTGAAGAGAACAAGGAGGCAGAATATACACACTCAACAGGGAAGGGAGCTGCAAAACCACTTAATTCATTCCAGGGACTACCAGCAATGGGGGGAAACCTGAAACATTTGTTAGAGTTACACCAGGGTCAGGCTTTTCTCAGCTTCCTCAAACAATGACTAACCTTCCTCCCTCAGGTAAAGAGAGCCTCAGGCTCTCTTTAGGTTACCAATAGAGAGCCAGTTTAGTGAGGGAGAGGGGCGGAACAGATTAGAAAAGCCCTGCTCAAGGATTGGGATTGGGGGGGGAGGGGGGAGGCTGGGAAGGGATGTGAAGGGTAAACAAAGGAGGAGGCTGCAATGCTTGGTAAGAAATGTACGCATTATCCTGCCCATGTAATTATAACTCCTCTGTACAGTATGTTCACAAATAAAATAAAATTAAATTAAAAAAAAAGAAAAAGAAAAGAAAAAAAAAGAAAAGCCCTGCTCTCTGGTCTTAGGGAGTGGGTTTTTTACTCTCCATCTATCAGATTTGAAGGCCCTTCTTCTACCTCTGCCAGTCTTTTCTCCTTCCTTCATTCTCCACATCATTAATGCTAATCCCTAGTCCAAGTGAGGCAGAGTCATTTCTCTTTTGTCTCCAAGCAGCTGAGTTAGAACCTGGCTCTGCCCTCTTGGCTCTGGGGCATTTGGCTGCCTCAGAAGTGGGAAAGAGACATTTTTCCTGCTCTGTGGTTGTGTGAAAGTGATGCGGGTGTCCTGGCACACTGCAGAAGCCTCATGACTGGGAATTGTTCCCTTCTTTCCTCCTGAAGTCCAAGACCAGATTCATCTATCATTTTTCTATCTATCTATCTATCTATCTATCTATCTATCTATCTATCTATCTATCTATCTATCTATCTATCTATCTACCTTTCTTTCTTTCTTTCTTTCTTTCTTTCTTTCTTTCTTTCTTTCTTTCTTTCTTTCTTTCTTTCTTTCTTTCTTTCTTTCTTTCTTCCTTCCTTCCTTCCTTCCTTCCTTCCTTCCTTCCTTCCTTCCTTCCTTCCTTCCTTCTTTCCTTTCTCTCTTTCTTTCTTTCTTTTTTCTTTCTATGTATCTATCTATCTATGTACCAACCTATCTACCTACCTACCTACCTACCTACCTACCTACCTACCTACCTACATACCTACCTACCTAAGTAACTAACTACCTACTTAGTTATCTCTTTGACATTTCTTGGGCTGAACTCAAGGCCTGGGCCCTGTCTCTATCACTCGGCTACTTGAGCCACAGCACCAATTCTGGATTTTTCTGTGTATGTGTTACTGAGGAATCGAATCCAGGGCCTCTTGAATGCTAGGCAAGCACTCTCCCACTAATCCACATTCCCAGTCTCCTCATCTTTTTTCTTAATGATAGTTTTTCATATTTATGCTACCATTTTGCATCCCCAAGTATAATTTTCTGAATACCGCTTATTTCTGTGAACTCTGATCTTCTCTTCCCCTGCCAGATTTATGACTGCTCCTGCATTGGCCTCATAATAAAATGTAAATAAAGGCTGCTGAGAGCTTCAGTGTGCATCATATAAGGAAACATGCCTAGAATCCTGGAAGAGAAAATCAATGGGGCTGACATGAAGAGAATGATGCAGTATGTACAATGAGCATATCTAAAACATAAATCTGTAAATAAAAGCAGAAGTTTTGTATACAGCCTCTTTGCACTTAGGGAAGTAATATACACACGTAAGTAAGTAGGACACTGATACATAAACTTTGCCTTCTCTTTTTGAATTTTATTTTGTGGCCATCTCATGGCTTAAACTGAGGACACGATGCATTCCTCAGTTGTTTTTCACAAGGCTGAGGTTCTAACACTGCCACAGCTCCACTTCCAGCCATCTGGTTGTTCAATGGACATAAGCACCTCTCAGGCTTTCCTGCCTGGTCTGGCCTGTATCGCCTGCTTGGCTTTCTCTCTCAAAGCTGGATCTCTACCCTCTAGGCCATTGCTCCACTTCTGGTTTTCTGGTGGTTTATTGGAGACAATAAACCTTTCCTTCTAGGGCTGAATTTGAATGGAGATCTCCTGAGGAGGCTTCAAGTGGATTTCCTCAGGGATTCACCTAGGAGCCGCTCCACCCGAACCTTTAGTCTAAATCTCGAGAGGTACTAGAGAAAAACAGAAACAGGGACATGCTTCTAGTGTGTCCTAGATACTTAAGGTTGGAGATACAAAATACTCATAATTATTAGATCATTTTATAGGCAAAAGGAGCAATGCAGATAGCATGAGGATTGCTCCAGCTTTCGGTCCTCATATCCTGAGACAGTAAATTCACTGCACCTCAATGCTAAGTGACAGAATTGGCATGTCATGTGGACATTTGCTCCTAAATCCTGTAACACTCATTTCTCACTTTTGGCTTCAACCCTGTGACCAGAGGGTAAGATGAAGAGAGAAAATACTCTCAGAGAAAGCAGGTATAAAGGACATTGGGTAGTTTACTTATAAGTCCCAACCATAGGAATGACCTTATTAAGAAGTCAGTCCAGATTATAAAACAAAGAAGAAAAGAAAGAAGGTGAAAGTGCCTGCTGACTGTAATCCCAGCTCCTCAGGAGGCTGAGATGTAGAGAATTTGAGTTTGAAACCAGCCAGTGTAAGAAAGTCCTTGACAATGTTATTTCTAAGAGATCACAGAAAAACCCAGAAGTGGGGTTGTGACCCAAGCTTAATGCAGTACCCTTGAGCAAAAGGAACTCTTGGACCAGGCCTAGGCTCATAGTTCAACCCCAGGACTGCCCCCTCAAAAAAAAAACCTGTACCTCAATTTCTTTGTGTATGTATGGATGTATTCCTCTAGGTGAAACTCCTGAGTAGCTATGATGAAAGGCACCAAGCAAGGAAAATTGTATTCAATGAGTTCATAACACAGAGACTGCTTTTATGATATTGCATGTTTCAGGGCTCCCCTCAATGCTCCCAATGTGGCATGAGGGTTTCTCTTCATCCCAGGCCTGCTGGAGGAAGTCTCCCTCATTGTCTGGACAGGAACACAAAAGACCTCACTCCTGTACAGCTGTGTACCAAATAACTCCATCTAGGCCAATTAGTGAGGATGTGTGGGCGAACTCTGAAGGTCAGGAGAAAAAAGCCTGTTTTTACCCTTAGCTATCTCTCTTCCCAGTGCTCTGTTTTAACAGGAGACCTTCATTTTTGCCACCTCCCATTGCAGGCCAAGTTCTGTGCTCTTATCCTGCCTTTATGAGATTATATTCCAGTGTTCAGATACAGTGCTCAATATAATTCAGGCAGACAACTGGGGCACTGAACATAATGAAACGTTTCATTGCCGGCAATGATGGGCCTATAATGCCTCTCCTAGGTTTCCAGAAGCTTGGGAAATCCAAGCACATGTTGGATATCACAAAGCTTCCTGTCATCTAGGACTGGTGAAGCTCATCAGGTTTTGAAACCTTTGACTTCTCCTAGTTGGGCCCTGGGTGGCTAGGTTTTGGGGTTAAACTTAGGGCCTTGGTGCTGGCCATGAGCTCAGAGCCAAGGTCTAGTGCTTTACCACTTTGTCACAGCTTCACTTCTGCTTTCTCTCTGTGTGTGAGTGTGTGTACGTGCATGTGTGTGAGCATACACTAGTCCTGGAGCTTGAACTCAAGACATGAGCACTGTACCTAGTTTCTCTTGTACAATGATTGTCCTCTCCCACTTGAACCACAGAGCCCCTTCAAGCTTTTTCCTAGTGATGTGGTTCTGAGAAATCAAGCCCAGGGTTTCATACACGCAAAGCACTCTACCCCTATGGCACATTCCCAGCCCTCTACTTCAAGTTTGTTAGGTTGTTGCTGTCTTTTTTGTTGTTGTTGTCATTGTAGGAATGGAAATCTGGGCCTGGGTGCTGTCCCTGAGCTCTTCAGCTCAAGTCTTGTGCTCTACCACTTGAGCCGCAGAGCCACTTCCAGTTTTCTGGTGGTTCATTGGAGCTAAGTGTCTCAAGGACTTTCCTGCCCATGCTAGCTTTGAACCATTATCCTCAGATCTCATCCTCCTGAGTAGCTAGGATGACCGGCATGAGCCACAAGCACCTAGCTTTCACTTCAGGTTTCTTAGTGGTGAATAGGATATAATAGTCTCATGGTACCTTTTGTGTCAGGGATAGTTTGTAACTCAGATCTCAGCTCCTTGAGAAGGCAGGATGACAGACCTCGGTTATAGAACCCTAAGCCGTGGCACTCTGCTGCAAGTAGATCCTTGGCTCTGTGTGGTGAGTGCTAGCCATGAGCCTAAGAGGGATGGGTAAGTGCCTAAGCCCTGAGTTCAAGGTTCATGGCTTTGAAAAAACAAGACAAAACAATTGTCTCCTGTAGACAACTCACTAGTCTTCAGTAATACATAATTTTGTCCCTGCCATGGGGACAGATCTGAGCCTCAGTATTCTTTTCTGCATAGTCATGTCAGTTGGAGTTCTTACAAGGACAAGATGAAAGTATGCACCCTTTGAGGGACAAAATACATACACTTTTTTTTGTTGGTCATGGGGCTTGAAATCTGGGCCTGAACACTGTCCTTCAGCTCTTCAGCTGAAGGCTAGTGCTCTACGACTTGAGCAACAGCAACACTTCAAGTTGTCTGGTAGTTTATTGGAGATCAGAGTTTCAGCGGACTTTCCTGTCTGGCCTGGCTTTGAACCACTATCCTCAAATCTCAGCCTCCAGAGTAGTTAGGATTAGAGGCGTGAGCCAATGGTGCCCGGCTTCAAATAACCCTCTTTACAGGACTCAGCACACAGCATCCTGTGAAAGACTCAGCAACCAGGACCCAATGCAGGACTCAGCACTCTGCACCCTGTGAAGGACTCAGCACATAGCATCCTGTGCAGGACTCAGCACACAGCACCCCGTGAGGGCCACAGCACTCCAGGAAGTACTCATCACATAGATGCATCCCACAAGCTGTCATTAGTATTAGGTTGCTTTCATCAGTATCACCATTCTTTCAGAAACACATCACAAACTGCACAAAGTTCACATCTAATGATTCAGAGGAACATTTTTTGGGGGGGAGTCAGCCACAGGGATTGCACTAAAATGTTAGGGGTACTGTCCTAAGATCTTTTGCTCAAGGCTAGAGATCTATCACTTTGATCCACAGCCCAGACTTTCACAGACATCCTGCAAGGATTGGGTTTTAAATCCATCAGTGTCAGATCTCAGCCCCCAAGTAGCTTGGATGACAGGGGTGAGCAAGCCAGCAGCATCTGGTTCTGTGGGGCTGAGTTGCACTCGTATACCTCTGACTAAGTCAGGTTAGATGGCAGCTGTCAGCACCAGACTCCCGGCTTGCTCTGTGATGAGGTATTTGAAGTCCTATCCTTATAGAGTTGCAGTCACAACATTCAGTATTTTTTCATGCCCATCCTGGACCTTGAGTAAGAGTCTAGACACAGTCCCTAAGCTTTTATGCTTAAAGCTAATGCTCGACTGCTTGAGCGAGAGCACAACTTCTGGATTTTTATGTGCATGTGGTAGTGAGGAATCGAACCCAAGGCTTTGTATGTACTAGCTATCGTTATACCACTGAGCCCGAGGAGTGACAAGTGTATGAACAGATGTAGATTGGCATATATGTATATGTATATACATATACACACACACACACACACACATACATATATATATATATGTATAAGAGAAGAGAAATGTGTCTGTATATTATGAAATTACATATATTTTATTACTACCTATTATTGACAGTCAAATTATTCCTTCCACTTTTAAGTATCATGGTTGAATACATAATAAAGTATTAATTGAAAATTAATCAATGTAATAAGATTGTTGTGTATAATTTTATAGTATACTCATACACTAACTACTAATTTGTTACTTTTATAAAATTCCATTCAAATGAATGTACATGGAAATGGGTTTCTTGGAATCTCCCGCCAATACTTAGTGACAGCATTGGGATTCAACCTCCAGGCCTAAGTTATGGTTTTGGTTATGGCTTCCCTAATAGCCAGCCAAACATCAGCATGCAATGTCATGTACACTTTCAGGGCTTTGTCATTTACACGCAGGATGGTCACAATGCAAAGGGCAAAAATGTAAAACCACCTTCTTGAATTTTTCTGTTTTATCATTTTCCTTTTTATTTTATTTCTTGCCAACCCCAAGATTTGAACTTGGGTCCTAGAATGCCAGGGCCAGCTGTGGCAGAGATGCCAAGACCTGAGTTCAAGCCTCGTGCTTGGCCAAAAAAAAAATAATAAAATAAAATAAGGCCTTGGCTTGGAATTTGCACCATTTTTCTGGCAGGCCTGGGATTTGAACTTAGCATCTGGGTATCTCTGTGGCACTGTGGGTGAAGAGGAAGCTCACCATCCTTGAAGACCATAAATCCTGATTTTGGTCATCCTAGACCTCACATACACTCCTGCCACTTCCACAGTACTGCCACAAGTGGCCGGTGTGTGGCCAACACTGGGTTAAGAAGTGAAAGTACATAAGGGGGTGCATAGCCAGGTCAACACTAATACCCCAAAACAATGAGGTATTGGCCATACCAGTTTTTATTGTCCATACCAGTCTCTCATCCCTCAGTTCCCTGGTCCTGGAATCTAAAGTCTGTGCCTCTGTATTCTGAGCATCTGGAATTTTCTAGAAGGACCTGAGAGGCCCAGTTGGGGCCGGAAGATAGACTGTCCTGTGATAAAGTACATTTACATTTCCTAGAAACTGACCTATACTTCCAAGCCACCTTAGCCTCACATCCCATGTAGCCCTAGATCCTTCTTGCTTGGGCAGCCTTCAGTCAGCTCTCAAGCTCATGTTGGCCAGAGCTACCAACAATCCCCCATTTCCCACTCCACTGCCAGCCTGCTGAGAGGGATGTGCAGTCAGAGGCCCAGCTGAGGAAAAGGATAGGACATCACATGACTGAGGCCCTCCCTCTCAGGCAGAGGAAACACTATGCCAGCTGGCATCACTGACTCAGAATCCCCTGGAGGCGGACAAATACTGGGACAGCCAGACTTGTGCCCCAGAGAAAAGTTGGAACACAGGCCTGTGGCAATTTAGGACTCATTGTATACCCTGATAGGGAGCTAAAGGCAAGGTCGGTGTGAAGGAGGGGCACCATCTGAGGTCAGAAAGAGGCAGACCAGCAACCAGGTAGGGGACAGAAAAAGACGAGGGAAAATTACACACACACACACACACACACACACACACACACACACATACACACACACACTCACACATAGATATTCCAAGCCCTTAGCAGTTCCTGAAAACAAAACCATGAACTCCCTCTATTAGGATCACATCCAACCCGTGAGAAGATGGCACTACCATACTCAGACTAACTGTAGACACAGCATTGAGCTTCTCATATCTGGAATGTCTCATAACCCAGCATGGAATTTCCTACCGTACACACTGCAATGTGGAAAACTCAGCCAACCCCTTAGTTTATTGTTGGTCATGAGGTTTGAACTCTGGGTCAGGGCGCTGTACTTCAGTTCTTCAGCTGAAGATGAGCATGCTACAATTTGAGCCACAGTGCCGTTTCCTGTTTTCTGGTGGCTCATTGGATATCAAGACACACAGACGTTCCTGCCCAAGCTGGCTTTGAACTGTGGTCTTTACATCTTAGCTTTATGAGTAGCTAGGATGACAGTTGTGAGCCACAGGAGGCCCCAGATTTCATCCATCTTCATATACCCAGAGGAAACCAAATTCATCAGGCCACAAAATTCATGCAACTCTTTACTTCAGACTTTGACACCCAGCATCCAAAACCATCCTTCATTAGAGAGAATCAGACACAACAATCCCACCCATGCACCCATTTGCCCACTCCCTGCCTGCCATAGGCTTCGACCACTTGAGTTCTTGGTATGGCACCATCCATTCTGCTGTGGCTTCAAAGTGGTGCAAACTTGGGGAGTTCTTAGAAATGTCTGTAAAGTGAGGCCAGCACCTGGTCTCTCAATCACAGCACCCTCCCACACATACCTCTACATCTTTGCATCGAAGATGTTTTACTTTCTTTCTTTTTTTTGATTGTGGGATTTAACTCTGGGCCTGGGTGCTGTCTCTGAGCTCTTCAGCTCAAGGCAAGCACTCTACTGCTTGAGTCACAGCACCCCTTTCAGTTTTCTGGTGGTTTGTTGGAGATAAAAGTCTCAGGGTACTTCCTGCCCAGTCTGGTTTGAAGCGTGATCCTCAGATCTCACCTCCTGAGTACTTAGGATGACAGCCATCAGCTACTGGCACCCAGCAAAACATATTTTTCAATGCCTGTCATCCTATCCTCTCAGGAGACTGAGATCTGAGGACTGCAGTTGGATGCCACCCTTAGAAGCATAGTGCATGAGAACTCTTTATCTCCAATTAAACACCCAAAAAACCTGTAAGTGGAGCTGTGGCTCAAGCAGTAGAGGGCTCGCCTTGAAGAGCTGAGGGATAGTGCGCAAACCCAGAGTTCAAGCCCCATGCCTAACCAAAAAAATATTGTTTTCACTAACAAGTAGGAACAAAAATGAGAGATTGAATAGTAACTAGAGCATTATCGTTATATTTATTTCTCAGTGATCATTCTTGTAATGATTAATGAGAGTTTTCCAGCCAGGTTTAGCTTGAGAGTTAGTGTTAGGTAATAGATTAGATGGTAAGTAAATCTGAAATTGTTTTAGGGTACAGGGGTTCAGGAAAAGGTAGGATCATTGGAAACTACAGTATTTTTTCCTGATAAGAGAATTTGAGGAAAAATAATATAATACTTCATGTTAGGGAACAAGATAACTTCAGAGGTAGAGTCAGAAAATTTGTGGGAATTAGGGCAAATTGAAACGCATTTCCAGAGTGCAAACTGGAGTATCCATTAGAATGATTAAAAACTAGTCTTTTTCTTAAACATTAGAATTGGACTATCATTAGAGTGATAGTTAGGTTTCAGTTCCAGCTGTAGTTAGAGTTAGCCTTAGGGAAATGGAAAGTTTAGGGTCAAACTGAAAGTAAATCTTCGAATAACAACACTAGTTAGAATTAGGATGAATGTGAAATAAGAAACTGCTAATAATATTAAGATTAGGGTATGATTAGTGTGAGGGTCAGCCTCAATGTTCCAGTTAGGGTTCGGGTTACAAAAATGGCAAGATATTGAGTAAAACTACAAACAATTTTTAGAAAGATGATTTGAATCAGTTACGATGAAGAAAAACTAATGTATTTGTACGGCTTTTAGAATCCAAAGTCTATTAGTTCTATGGTTAGGGGTACTGTTCTAGTTCAGGTTAGACTTAGGCTTAGGGAAGGGTAAGCTTTAAGGTAAAACTGAGTTTTCTGCTAACATTTTCAAGTAAAATAAGTGTTAAATTTACCAAAAACTACAGAGTTTTCCTAATATTCCTATTCAGGGTTCAATAGGGTTAAATTTAGAGTTAGGTTTCTAGTAAGGTTTAGATTTATAGTTAGAGTTAGGAACTAGAGTATAATTTAAGTAAACTTGCAACTTCTTTTTGGAGATAGAGGAGTTCAGTAAAAGTTAAGATTAGTGGAAACTATGATAGTTTTCATGATATGAACATTTGAGGTTAATATTCATAATAGGGGATGATTTCAGAGTCCAAGTCAGGGAATCTGTAGGATTTGGAACAAAGTGCAAATAAATCATTTCAAAGACAATGAGTACCTGTTAGGAAATATTTTCCATTAATTTTAGGATTGGGTTACTATTATCATCAAGATTACTCTTAGGGTTCTGTCCAAGAGTGCAGGAGGAGAGAGATAAAAATTAATATAGAAATCATCTTATAAATATGTTAGAAACAACTGCATGAAAGAAAAAAAATTGAATACTTATCTTGGGGTTCATTTCCCTAGCATCAATTTATCTGAACTTTTCTGCTTGCCTTGGACATATACTAGTTACTGCAAATAAGAGAAGCCATGGGACCTATGTTTCTTTGGGTCTGGTTTACTTCACTTAATATAATTTTTCCAAGTCTTTCCATTTCCTAACAAATGGGGCAATATCATTCTTTCTGATGGAGGCATAGAATTCCATTGTGTATATATACCACATTTTCTTGATCCATTCATCTACTGAGGGGCATCTGGGTTGGTTCCATATCATAGCTATGGTAAATAATTCTACAATAAACATAGATGTGCTGGTAGCTTTAGTATGGTCTTGTTTGTGATCATGTGGGTAAATGCCCAAAAGTGGGATTGCTGGGTCATAGGGGAGCTCTATGTGGAGTCTTTTGATGAACCTCCATACTGTTTTCCAAAGTGGTTGAACAAGTTTACACTCCCACCAACAATGTAGTAAGGTTCCCTTCTGTCCACATCCCCTCCAGCATCTGTTGTTATTAGAGTACTTGATTATAGCCATTCTAATTGGGGTGAGGTGGTACCTCAATGTTGTTTTTAGTTGCAATTCTTTCATGGCGGGAGAGGTTGAGCATTACTTCATGTGTTTATTGGCCATCCTTCTTTCCTCTTCAGACAAGTTTCTCTTTAAGTCTTTAGCCCACTTATTTGATGGGCAGTTGTTTCTTTGAAGATTTGTTGTTGAGGGATTTAATTTTTTTGAGTTCCAGGTATATTTTAGATATGAGACCCTTGTTCGTTGTAGATCTTCTCCCAATCCATGGGCTTTCTAGTGATCTTGCTAGCTATGTCCTTTGCCATGCAGAAGCTCTGCAATTTCATGAAATCCCATTTGTCAAACCTTGTTTTGATTTTTTTTGTGTTTCTGGGTCTCTATTAAGAAAATTTCGGCCTGTGCCAAGGAGACCTAGGGTTTCTCCTATTCCGTCCTGCAATGTTTTCAGAGTAAGATTTCAAAATTTAAAGTTTCAAGTATTACAGGAAGATCTTTGATTCATGTTGAATGGATGTGAGTAGCTTGAGCTGTTGCATAATTCGTGTGTGTGTGTGTGTGTGTGTGTGTGTGTGTGTGTGTGTGTGTGTGTTTGTAAGGGGGGTTATGTGTATCATTGACATCAAGGATAAGGAACTTGGTTCCTTTTTCTGAGATGTACATTATGGTGTTTCTTTGTTGGTGGTAGACGCTGATTGCTTGCCTTTGCCTGATGTGATCATTCTAGCTCAATTTTTCAATTAAAGTTTCTAAATTATTATTGAACATATAATGGTCTGATATTGCTTTGTCTTTAATCTGCCATCTAGGATGTTCTTTTCCTCTTAAATATTAACATTCAATTTGAATTTTACCTCCTGACTAATTTTCCCCTTTAATTTGGATTTTGAAATAAGAATTATAATGTCTTTGATCTCTGTATTCATGAAGAAAAACCATTTTGAATTCTCTATTTAATGTAATAATACCTGGACAGATTTGTTAGCACCAAGACCTTAAATTTTCTTTTGTAGTTTTCATTTAAAATAACCCTCCTTCATGTTTTTAGAATGGGTAGACAAAGAATTCCCACAATGCCTCACAACTTTTATCTTTCACTTGTCTGTGCTTCCTTGTCACTGCTAAATTGTTCTGGATACCTGTATTAGAAACCCCAACCCCTGCAAAGCTGTTTCTGCTACCCAATTTCCTGCCACTGCAACTCAGAAATTACAGTCACATTTAACCTTTCCCTGGTATCCTATTCTCTGCTACTCATTTTGCTACCCATAATTCTTAACACCATGGTTCCAGCCACCTGATCCCTGACACCCCTGTCTCTGCTACCACATTCCCAAACAAAGCAAAGCAAGAGTAGGCACAGACCTTCGACTTGGGTAATTCTCTTGCAGGCACAATGGGACATTATTCCTCAGGTATTTAACATGAGGGATTAACTAGTGGTGTAAAGAAAAGTTACTTAGAGGGGACTAAAATCCAAGGATATCAACTTATAACTTGTTGCTAGGAAAAGCAGGCCCTAAAGTGAAAGTTAATGAGAAAAGAAAATTTGACAAAATTTTGGGGATGATACAAATAAAAAATTTAGCTTAATCTCTTCTACCAGTGATCTGAATTATTTTATGACATAGATATGTAACTACTTTACAGTTTAAAAAGTATATGAAGATGAACATTTATCTGGTACTTATATTAATTTATGGAATATTTGCATATGACCATGTTAATGATACTCAATAGTTTATGCTTTATGAAATGCTCATGAGTCTGCCTTTGGCAACATGAATTGAGCTCTCTAACAATAAATGGAATTTCACGGTCAAATACTACAAGGATATTACTGAGGCTAATACCAAAATGAAAGCTGGAACAAGAAAACTGAACAAAGCTACAAGTTTGAAGGGAAGGGATCTGTGGTAAGGGCTATGATTAAAGAGAAATTTTTCATCATGGAATGAATCTTTGTTGAATTACTAGCTTTTTAAACATTCTTAGAAAGCAGAACATGATTTTTGATTCTTGCCTTTTGGAACCTCTTTAATGAGTGGTTAAACAAAAAATTATCAAAATGACTGAAAATCCACTGACATAAATTATTAGATTAACATTATACTCAATGTTGCCTTGAGATGCAGGTAGGCTGGATTCCTTTTCTATTAAATTAATGGAATAATCTTCCTTTTGAATGGTTGGACATTCCATGACAATTGTTCCAAAACAAGAAAAGATACTGGAGAGAAAAAAAGAGGAAGGAGAGTCAAGGCTGCTGAAGTTAGCATATTTCCCATTTGGACTTTAATGGATTGTTTCTACAAAGATTTAGAATTTCATCTTAAGATAATAATTTCAAAATGGATGTGCTAAAGGATAGCTTTGAAATGTAATATTTAATGCTTTTGAATTACTTGAAGACAAAGGTTTACAGAAAACTTTAAATTCCAGAAAAACTGTAATGTTCCAATAAACACCTAGGAGAAATATAATTTAAAAATTCATCTGTTCAAAGCAAATCCTGGCATGAAAGTCTGTGAGTCACCTATCTCCAAACAGGAAGTGGCACTGTGGCTCAATTGGGAGAGGGCTCCTCTTGAGCTGAAGAACTCTGGGATATGTTAATACCCAAGCTCTGAGTTCAAGGCCCATGACTGACAAAAAGAAATTTTAAAGAATTAAATCATTAGGGCTGGAAGAAAACTCAGTGGTAAAGTGCTTGTCTTGCATGCATGAGGTCTTGGGTTCAATTCCTCAGCACCACATAAGCAGAAAAAACTGGAAGTGGCACTGTGGTTAAAGTGGCAGTGCGCTAGCCTTGAGCTGAATAGCTCAGGGACAGCACACCGACCCAGAGTTCAGGCCCCCCTACCAACATTATCAACAACAGCAACAAAAAATTAAAGCATCAAACAAACTGAAGATGTTGTCCAGAATAATGAATGCAGCATTATCCGTTGACATGACTTAGTGACTTGAAACCAAGTTTACCAGGGGAGATAGTGGGCATTTTGTGTGTGTGTAAAAACCTGCAAAATTATTTTATACTTTCCCATGGAGGGTAAAAGGAGGAAATGGGAGGGGGGAGGTGTTTGGTGGACTTGCCTTTCCGTTCACTGATTGTTTTCTGGAGTCAAATTCAGAAAAATTCTGCCTTCAATCCTAATTGCATGGGCAATGACGAAGCCATGTCCTGAAAGTGGTTTTGTCCTGTCCTTGGCCTGGTTCCAACTACCACTGGATAATCCAAGTCCCACTGCAGGACCAAGATGCCTCTAAGACTACTTATCTATTGGGCAGGTGGACCTAACCACAGCCAGAATAGGCAGAAAATGCAATTCCGAGGGCAGCACTGGAAATCTACAGTAGGCAGAGATTTTTTTAAAATACATTTTTATTGTAAAAATACTGTACAGAGGGCTCAGAGTTATAGGACTAGGTAATGAGTACATTTCCTATACAGCATTGTTACCTCCTCCTTTGTTTTTCCCCTACCATCCTTTCCCTCCCCACATCTACAACTCCCCCCTCCTTGACCCCTGCCTGAGATTGTAAATTCATTTTCGACACAGTGTCCTGTACATCTCATTGTCACAATGGTCAACCTGAATCCCCATTTAAGCATTCTGCTATATCCCTTCCACTCCCCAAATTACAAATATATATATTTTTTTCTTCATGTGTCTAATGGAAATTTTTTATTTCCTCTTCAATGAAGTCTCTCTTTAAGTCTTCAGCCAACTTAGATATTGGACAGTTGTTCCTTTGAGGATTTGTTGTTGGGGGATTTATGATTTTGAGTCCTAAGTATATTTTAGATATAAGACTTTATCTGTTTTATGACTCATGAAGAACTTCTCCCAGTAAGTGGGCTTTTTATTGATCTTGCTATCTATGAACTTTACCTTGCAGAAGATCTACTGTTTCATGCAATCCCATTTGTCCAACCTCTCTTTGATTTGTTTTGTTTCTGGTTCTCTATTAATATATATATGTGTGTATATATATATATATGTATATATATATATATATCACCCTGCATGATTATTATTTTTTCAAAATAATGGCAAGTAAATTCTGAAAATATTGTATAGTTTGATAACGTTCACGTTGATGTCCCTCTGATAAAGAAAGAGGTAATTCAAATTAGCAGGCAAAATGTTCATTTTTTAAAAGGTAATACACATAGAATAATATTCACTATACCAATACAGTGAAATTAAATTTTATGCAGCTCATATTTAACTTAATTTTCTTGTCAAGGTGATATATAGAAAGGTTGCAGTAATTTTAAGTTAGTGGATACATAACGTCAAAATTCTTATCACCTCCCTCACTTTTCTCACACTTTTCCTTCACCCCAATACTCCTCACAAATCGTAATGTAAATTTCTAACATGTTGTCTTGTGAGTATTGCTATTGCATTGGTTTGCCTTTTGTCCTTTGTCTCACCATTTTATTGTTCCGCTTCCCTTGTCAAATGAAGATAAATGTATATACATTACACAGGATACTGAAATCAAATACAACAGTGGACACACCATAGAGGAAAACACAAAAGAAAAAAGAAATCACATAGTACACTAAAAAAAAAAAAAAAACAGCCACAAAGAAAAACCTTTCTTTCCATGTGTAGGAGTTTATTTTGCTCAGCATCATTTTATGTGGTCATTTATACATAGCTATTGAGCCATTCTGTTCATCTGCTAGGAATATCCTAGATATTTCCTAGTTATTACAAGTGAGGGAAACCATGGAATCTGTCTTTGTGTCTTGCTTATTTTTCTTAGTAGGATTTTTCCAAGTCTTTCCATTTCTTTATGAATTGGAAGCATAGAATTCCTCCGTATGTATATAAACCACATTTTGTCAATTCGTTCATCTACTGAGTGGTATATTGTTTTAAAACATGATTACATGTAAGTATCACTTAAAGCCATTCAAAAATGACAGATGCCAACTCACCAGATATACTAATATCATGACTTCCAAGTAAGATAGTATTTTATGATGGTACAAGTGTTGAGATATCTGGAAGAGTCTAATGTATATCTTGCACTGCATTAGGCAGGAAGATATCCAATATCATATAGGATAAAAATGGTAGTGACAAAATATTTCCCTTGAGAGAGATGTAGGAGGGTCCCAGAAGTATGAAGTAGTTCAGATAATTTTGAAGAATTTAGAAATGCAAGCTCAATTATGTCTCTTTAAAGAATAATTATGTAAGTGGAAGGGCAAAAGAAGGGTAAGAGAAGAAAATAACTGACAGCAGATCATTGTCCCAAGTTAGAGTATAAAAAGACATAATCTATAACTTCCAAGTTAAAGAGAGACCAGTTATGATGTGTCAATAGCTATTGAGGCATTTTCTATTTTAAAGAAGAATCAATTCGAGGAGTCTTCAGTCACATCAGTAAAGCTGTATGTTCAACCTAATGATTGGTGTTACTTGTCCTACATTTATAATGAGTAGGCTGATAAGATATCCAAACAAATCTAAATATATTGCAATAAAATCCCAAACTGATATGGATAGATGAGTTACTAATTGGAACTGTAGGACAAATTAGGCTTGTCTGTGCTTTAGTTCAATCTATAATCTCCTGGGTAAATAAAGTTTACAAAAATATTCAGAGAATACCTCTAAAAAAAGTTCATGATTCATATCTGTATAATATTTGTAAGGTCAGGATTAAAGCATTTGTTACCAACATTTAGAATCAACAGGACCTGTTGAATTTATGTATCCAGAATTTTATGTCTTCACATTAATATCTCAACATTTTATCAATATGACTGTCATCAAAACAGTTCTTATTGACCTTTTCTATGTCCTTTTACTTTTCAAATCCAAATAGTAGATTTCCTTCAATATCTTCCTGAAAATACTTTCCTTCCTTTTCTTCTGTAAATCTATTTATTACTTTTTTGTTTCCTTATTTATCTCTTTCCTCCAATCTTATCCACACTGATACTCACATTGTTCACACTTTCATCAGAACTTTCCTTTTCCGCTTCCCTTTAATAATGTCCCTGATTTTATTATTATTTTTCATATTCATGTTCGTGGATATTTTGATGATGTTTAAACAGACCTATCTTTGCATCTGTTTACATAAACCTTAGTACTATCAGAAAGTTTTTTCCTCTAAATCCATCTTTTCCACCTGTAGTCCTTATCATCAAGAATGTAACTAACATAGGAGACAGAGATGTGGAAACACTTTAGATTTCCTCTTACCCTACCTCCATCCATTATATAAATGAATGATCAAGATTTTCTCAGTTTCTGTCACTAATGTAATTTCTATGTACTCCTTTTTATGCCCCTGATACCAGTCTATTGCAAATACTCATCACCAGTCCCTCAGTCCTAAAACAACTGTTTACAAAGTATGCATTCTCCCCATAGTCTTTTCATATTGGTCCTCTCCATCACCAAATTGCTGTCCTTGTAAGCACACAGAGTGAAGAACTCAGACAAAAATTCTAGTACCATTATTTACTCACAACATTGACTGTTGGTCATACATTTCTCATCTGTAAATGTATGTAATCTACTAGAAATATTGAAGAATATAAATGTTGACTTCTAAAGCAAGGAAAAAGAAAGTAAACAGTCCTTACATTTTTCTACCTTAGCTTACAAATAAGGAAAGAGTCAAATTCAGTTTGTTTGTATAAAGTCAGAAATAGTTTCATGCAGAAATAAAAATAAATTTTAACTCCTGGCTCTGTAGCTTGTGTCCTTTTATGGTAACTGCAGATAAGTAAGTGGTATTATGTAAATTGTGTCATGTATTTACTGCTGTAATGAAGAACATAGTCTTAATATATCATTGGTAAACAATGATGGTAAACCAATTGGTAAACCATTGGTAAACCAATGGTAAACATTGGTTATTGAGTAGTATCTATATGAGAATGTTATTGGAACTAATCACACTAAGTGGAAACCTACATCTTAGTCCATCAAAATATGGAAATAAAAGATTTAATTTATAAGAAAATAATATCACCAAGAACAGTGAGTATACATTAGAAAGACTACTGGAATAACATTAAGGTTTTTACTGTCTCTACCTGTTTATTTGATTGTATTTCTTGATATTGAAACTCTCCTCTTTTTATTCTGGGTTTATTTTTTTTTTGGCTCGTCATGGGGCCTGGACTCTGGGCCTGGCACTGTCCCTCAGCTCTTCAGCTCAATGCACTCTACTACTTGAGCCACAGTGCCACTTCCCGCTTTTTCTGCTTATGTGGTGATGAGGAATCAAATCCAGAGCCTCATGTAAGCAAGGCCAACACTCCGCCAATAAGCCACCTTCCCAACATTCCTCTTGTTATTGTTATTGTATATAATCCAACACTGTTTATAACTATGCACTCAATGTGGGAAATTTAGCTTCAAAGATAATTGAAGTTTTTTGTTTTTTTTCCTTTTCAATCACAACATCGTCATTGTCAGGCTACACTGTGGTCATCAACCTCTCCATCCAAATTATTATTAACATCATAAGTGCTAATTATTGAACGTTGGTATGTGTCTATGATTTTACTATTATTTGTCTTTTGATTAATAATTTTAATGTTACCAATGTGCATGCATCCATATTGAAATTTTGAAAAAATAAACAAAAAAACTAAACCATATCAGGTAGCTTAACTATGTGCTTATAACAAATTATGGAATAGATTTTTTGAAGCATTGCAAATTCCTAATCAGTGTTAATTAACTTCCTCTCTCTCCTTAACTACGACAAATATTTAAGAGTTTGGGCAGAACCTTTTCAAGTAATATACTGTAAATATTACTACAATATCATGTGTATATCTAAAATTCCCTTGAAAATAATAAACTCTACTTTCTATTGAAATATTAGTTATTTTATTCTATGAAACTTTTAGAAAAATAGACTAT
The DNA here is from genome assembly GCF_019054845.1 of Dipodomys spectabilis. NCBI lineage: Eukaryota > Metazoa > Chordata > Mammalia > Rodentia > Heteromyidae > Dipodomys > Dipodomys spectabilis. The sequence continues at coordinate 3,816,434 of NW_024870782.1, read as the reverse complement.
ATCTTTGAAAGGAAAAAGGTAAAAATACTAACATAAAAGTTTTAGAGGGAGTCTGTCATATATATATATATATATGTATATATATATAGAATAGTACATTTTTAGAGATTATTTGTCATCAGAAATATATACATATATCTAAATTTATTTGCAGAATGATATACATCATAGTGAAACAAACATCTTAAAACATAATTAAAATTAAAAAAAAAAAAAAACTTCATGAAACCAAGTGCCGGTAACTCACCCTTATAATACGAGCTATTCTGGGTGCTGAGAACTTAGAATTGTTTTCAAAACTAGCCCAGACCGAACAGTAATTGTTAGCTTCTTATCTCCAATTAACCACTAAACACAGGAATTAGCTCTTTTCCTCAAGTTATAGAGTGCTGTCTTTGAGCATAAAAAGGCTTAGGGACAATGCCCAGACCTTGCAAACAACACCCACAACAACAAATTGTATCACATTAATTTCACAAAAGCATCTTTTAACTGCTGTGAACATTTCTTAGAAACACGAATACATACCCCTGGAAAATGTTAAGTAAAAAAGTATAGAATATTTACATCTATGTTAAAGACATGACTATTTAGATTGTTTAAGATATTTAGGTAATGATTAGAAGTTAAGAATAATGATAGGTAGGTCATATATTGGGACTGTTTTTTTTTATTCTATTGTACAATAGTAATAAAATGATATTTATAATGATTATATAAAATTACTCTTGCTTGGTATTTGAATTATCATAAGTGATAAATATTTTTAAATGATTTCCAAAGCAAAGGGGGTATCAATTCTTTTGTAATTTCAAAACAATTAAGAAAATGGTTTCAAGTCTGGTTCACTCTAAGTCTATGTTTGTTTTCTTATTCTAGTTTTCATAGGAGAAATTAAAATTCCAAAAATGTAATGGATATTGGCATTCAGGAACATCTTCACATACACTAATATTGGAGTCATTAAGTGGAATTGTTTTATTTCATTTGTTACTTTCACAAATAAATCAAGATGATTGTGTATTTTCTTCTTTTCACTGCTTTTGGCTCTTATCTTGAGAATACATTTTTCCTAGCAAGGTAGAGATAAGCAATTGGTTTGAGCAAGTAACATATGACTTTCATAAAATGCAGATGCATAGATTTGTATCTTCTGTCATTTGCTAAAAGTTTCTTCCAGAAAAGTTTCTCAATTACTTAGAAGTTTTTCCCTTTCCCCTCCACAAATTATACCTACATCAAATACAGTGAAAGCAGGGGTTATACTGTGGGGGAGGGACATACAAAACAACAAAGAAATAATCTTATAAATGTGTTAGAAACAATCACATGAAAGAAAAAAAACATTTGAATACATATCTTAGGGATCATTTCCTTAACATCACCTTATCTGAACTTTTCTGCTTGACATACATACATATACTAGATATTGCAAATAAAGGAAAACATGGGGAAAAAATAGGGATAAAGGTCGACTCATTGCAACAATGAGATGACAAGTCCTTATGTCGAAAAATGAACTTTACAACTTTGGTGGGGAGGGGTAGGGGGGAGGATTGGGTGGGGCAGCGGGGGAGGATCGGAAGGGATGGGAAGAGGAAACAAAGAGGAGGCTACAATGCTTGATAAGAAATATACTCATTATTTTGCCCATGTAATAGTAACCCCTCTGTACAGTATATTCACAATAAAATATAAAAATAATAAAATAATACTTAGAAATGATGCATAATTCCTAGGTATAGGTATTCCAGTTATCACATTTACTTTTGGATTAAGTTATCTCTGTATAAACTCAAACGGACAAAATACCCTCAAAATAAACAGAAATCACATCTTTGTTTTTTTTTGGGGGGGGGGGGATGTCAGGTCTTGGGGCCTGAACTCTGGGCCTGGGCATTGTCACTCAGCTCTTCAGTTCAAGGCGAGCGCTCTATCACTTGAGCCACAGCACCACTTCTGGCTTTTTTCTTTTTGCTTATGTGGTGCTGAGGAATCGAACCCAGGGCCTTGAGCATGCAAGGCAAGCGCTGTACCACTGAGCCACCTTCCCAGCCCCACATCTTTGTTTTAAATGTAGTAGTTTACCAAGAGTTTTTAGCCAACACCAAAAACATCTTTTTAGCTATTCAGCATTTTGTGTGAAGAAGTTTTAACAATAGTGATTTTTTTTCCTGACATGCAATTCACTTACAATATATTATCACCTTTTATTGTATACATTTTAGTGCTTTGGAAGTGAATTGTACTTTTATAAGTTTTCAAAGCCTAATTTTCACAAACTTGCATTTCTTCAAATAGAAATGCTATAAATTTTAGAACAGACATGAAAATAGACATAAAATTCAGTTACCGGAATTTCCCCAGCATACATCCTCTATAGTGTGTCTTTTCAAAATTTCGTTTTGGGGATCATTTCCAGGGTCTCACACATACTATTCAAGTTCACTGTCAACTAACTACATTCTCTGTCCAAAAAAGTTTTTTACTTCTGTTTAATACATTCATAGAAGTGTATTGCCTGGATCCTATACAATTCTCTTTCACCGTTTGAAGACTTGAAAAGTTGTTTGCTAAAATGATTGCAGTATTATACAAATCGATCACTATGAGAAGTATATCAATTTCTCCACAAATGCATTACTATATTTTGCGTCCTCTTTTTATATTATGGTCATACTAGTGAGTTTTCTTTTTATTATTTCTTAGACACTAAAGAGGATCTTATTTCATATGCTCCTCCTATTGACTATTAATTTACATATGTTATTTAAAGAAATATCCTATTCAGGAAAAAATTTATATAGAATTAGAAGATATAAAAATACTTAAGTTTCAGAATCATTATAGCATTAACATTGTAGCATTAACAAATATGTGCCCTCTGTTGGATATGTTTTCATTTCTGTTATAGTGTCCCTTGAATTATGAAAGATTATCACTTGATATAATCCAGTTCTTGCTTTTCTTTAGCCAGTAATGTTTTCCATGTCAAATTTTAAGAAACCTTTATGATCAATGTCATGAATTTTTTCATTTATGTTTTATAGGTTTTTACATCTCACATTTAGTTTGATAATCATTCTTTATAAGGTTTGAGGTAGCCAGGTGCTAGTGGCTCACGCCTGTAATCCCAGCTACTCAGGAGGCTGAGATCTGAGGTTTGTGGTTTAAAGCCACCCCGAGCAGGAAATCCATGAGACACTTATCTCCAATAAACCACTACAAAAACGGAAGTTTTGCTGTTGCTCAAGTGGTAGAGTGCTCACCTTGAGCTGAAGAGCACATGGATAGTGCAAAAGCCCAGAGTTCAAACCCCATGACCGACATACAAACAAACAAACAAAGGATTGAGGTAGTAGTCTAAGATCGTTCTTTAAATCCAGAGAGGCAATAGTGCCAATACAACCATTTAAGATTCTGTTTTTATTTCATAAAATCGTAGAATCTTTTTCAAAATCTGTGGACCATAAAACTAAGAATTTATTTTTGAAAAATCTGTTACCTTATTCTATGTGTCTGTTCTTATAGTTGAACTATGTTGTCTTCACTACTAAACATGGTAATACTATTCAAACTAGTATGAAGGCTCAAGCTAAACCATTTTACAAGATTGCTCTGACTGACCTGAATTCCTTGAATTTACATACAAGATTATTGAGCAGGTGGACCAATATTCTACAGAGATATCTAAATATTTGATAGTCACTCATATTTCGCACCTTGTGAAAATACAAACCCCTGATATTATATATAGAAAATGTCTTTAGAGACTGCTCAATGCAACTAAAATTAATTTAGGAATGAGATAAGATTTAGATAACAGTACAGCATAATAAAGCTGAATAATAACGACTTGAGCTGTACTGCAGAAGAGAGTGAGAGGGGGAAGAATGGTGGACCACATAGGAGCTGTATGTCATTGGTATTGTTTCAAAAAACAGAAAGACTTCAGAGAAGACAAGGAGAAAAATATAGTGTCCTGAATCTAGTTTCTTTTTAATCCACTGATAGTTTGGACTGAAAGTCAGATAACATGGGAAAAATAAAATAGAAAATAAAGCATTGTATAGAGCTATTACAATGTAAAGAAGTTGTAATAGGAATATAATTTATTTCCAAAGAAATAAGAGAAAGAATAACAATAACAATTGCTAACGTGGATAGAAGATGGATCACATTTCATCATATATAATTTTTAAAAAACATACTACGAAAGAAAATTTAAAAGTCATAATTTAAAATACAATTTGTATTATAACTAGATAGTATAGCTCAGTGGTAAAATATTGGCCTAACATATGTGAAGCAATTGTGTGATCTCCCAAGCATTGCAAAGTACACACTAAGCACACATACAAAAAACCCACATAAACACACACACATACCACATTCACACATTTGGAATATTGCTATTATCATATTAAACAGAGGAAATTATCACAAATAGTAAAACCATTTTAATATATGTAATCATAATATTGCTCATACTATTTAAAAGTTTAGTAGAAGTAAAATAGTCACAAGATACTTGGATTCTTATAGATTGAATAAATTGAAAATTAAGAAATAAAAGACATGAGAACTTTACAAACAAATTTTAAATAATAAACATTTTGAAATATGTGTCCTTTTAGTTTGACAAAAGATTGATGTTACTGGTGTTTTAACTCAAGATTTAGAAGATGATAACCAAGTGCTCTATATCTTGCTAGGGATGGCTATATCTCTAATCATTTCACTCTGGACATTTTATGATAAGGTCTCATAATTTCTCAATCTCGCCCGAATTACAAATCCTATTTACACTTCCCACCATAGTTAGAAAATGCAGACCACAAATTACTATGCCTAGCTCAAATATTTTTTTTTAATTCAAGTACAAATATTTCCAAAAAGTGACCAGATAATAAAGCCTTTTTTAATAAAGTATGTGCTTCTTGAAAATATACTATTTGTTACATAGACAAACATGTTTAGCACTATAACAAAATAAATTTATTTAAATTCACCAACCATATAAAATTTAAGAAAATAATTTTTTACATATTCACATGTTAAGTATTTTGAAAGCAAAATATATGTCTGAATAATTTACATGTGTTAAAATTATGCAAAACTAAATTAACTAATCCTACAACTCTGAAAAAAGAATTACCCTAAGGAAATAAAACAAAATAAGTTCAAAATTTGAAATTTAGAAAATAAAGTGTACTCTTTAGTTGACTTAAGTAACTGTAAACCCTCTGTATATCAATTTTATAATAAAAAATGCATGAACATAGAAAGAAAAGTACCCATTGGTCAATAACAACAGGAAAAACATCAGTAGATTTTTTTTGAGTGTTCAAAAAAATCAATGGAAGGGATAACAATGTTCCTTCCATAATAAATGTACTCATTACCTTACTTAAGTAACTGTATCCCCTCTGTACATTACCTTTACCATAAAATTAAATTGAAATTAAAAATAAACTATATAATATACCAATTAAGAATTTGTAGAGAGCTAGGAAGGTGGCTCAATGATAGAGCGCTTGCCTTGCATGCTTGAGTCCCTGGGTTCGATTCCTCAGCATCACATAAACAGAAAAAAAAGCCGGAAGTGGCGCTGTGGCTCAAGTGGTAGAGTGCTAGCCTTGAGCTAGCCTTGAGGGAGAGTGCCCAGGCCCAGAGTTCAGGTTCCAGGACCAGATCCCTCCCCCACAAAAAAAACCAGAATTACTAGAAGCCATTGGTTAAAACTTTTTAGAAAACTGCCCTAAGTACCCAAGTAATATAATTTGATGATACTATTTATATACTTCAACTTCAGCAGAGAAGCTAAAAGTTTAAAAACTGTTACAAAGTAAAGTAATACATCAGAATATATTACTGTTAATAATAATCATAAGATGAATTTATAGTGGTAGTCAAATATGTAAGAAATGAGGCAATTTGCCATTTGTTTGCACTTAATAAGTGAGAAAGAATTTTCTAGGTCTTTTTAAATATATAATAAGTTTAATAAAGAAACTATTCTGTCACATCATATGATAATCAGATGAAGCTGATATTAGAACAAAGAGCAGATTGTACTAAGTTTTGGATGTTAATGTATATACTTATTTTGGTTGTGGGAAATTGTGTTCAACTTGGGGTATTGTTTTTGTTAGACTGGTTAATTTTTGGATAAGGGTTCCCTTTCCACAAGAACAAGCACCTGATCTGTATTTTTAGCCTTCCCATTACCAATGGCATAAGAGTTGCACACCAACTTGTCTAGATTCCTACCTTGGCTGACCTGGATTCTGCAGTCCTTCCAATCTTAACCTGTAAATAGTGCAGGATGGTGGAAGTAATACAGTGCATCGAGAGATAGATTGAGAAGGAAGTCCACTAAACTTTTGGCCTGGGTTCTGTTCTCAAGCCTCCTCAATAGTTAAGAGTTCAGTTGGAAGCCCCTGATGCCAAGCAGTAAGAGTATTTTTAAAGCAACTAGACATACATATGACTTAGGCATGTGAACACCTCAGGACAAGAATAAAAGAGCAGTGAAGCATAGAGGACAGGCCCAATTTTAACTAGCTACTTAGAGGCTGAATAAGCTTAGCTAGCTACTCGGGAGGCTGAGATATGAAGACCACTATTCAAAGTCAGTCCAATCATGAAAATAAATGCGATTATCTCCAAAAAAACAGAAGTGGAACAATGGCTCAAGTGTTAAACCACTATCCTTGGTCACAGAAGCTTAGGGAGAGTGCCCAGGCACTATCAAGCCTCAGGAATGATGAATGAATGAATGAGCACATGCACGTGCCCGTGCATGTATACGTGTGCATGTGTACACACACACTCTCTCTTTCTCACACACACACAAATGAGTATTTCAATGTGAAGTTCTTTTTTTTACCTTGCTGTAATCTATTTCCCTGTATTAGTTTACAAATTAAAAAAATCAGCTAAGCACCTATTTACATACAACTCATCTTGTTTCTCTAAAGTCTACTCTTTTTGGAAGCATGCTTTTATTTGACCCAAATGTAAATTATTCAGAAGGTCGATTCATCTCCCTCAATTCTGTAGAATTAGATGATTGTTTAGCTTCCTCCAAGCAATATAATTTTGTGAAATCATGCATCAAGCAATGTATTTCTTTCACTAGAAGGTAAGTCTCTGTCAAACAATTAATAATAGGTTTTTCTTCTCCTTGCTAGCATCTGTAGTTTTATTATCTTCATATATTTCATGATCTGTCTGTGTATGACAAAGACTGTTGTGAAAATAAAAAGACCCTTCGCAGCACTTATCATTTATATATCATTCATAGATATGAAGGTGTTTGAATATTACTGAAATTGCTTTGGAATGAATCATGTTCACATTGACTATCGTGGAAAATAAGAATTGGTTTCTCAGAACTTTAGGTAAGAACTTGATTGAAAGAAACAAAAGGAAAAGTGAGAAACAACTCAACACATACATTAAAATGAAACAAAACAACCCTAGAAAACAAATTAATTCATTACTCAAGAACCTGCAGGAAATGCAAAGGCTTAAAAAAAACATCAGCTATGACAAGCTTATGAAAATCCTGACTACATGGGAGTCTACTCTTGTGAGGATAGAGGTTAAAGCCCAGAGTGGACGGAAAGATATATACACAATGCCATGCACCTGTTATTCTAAATTCCAGGAAGAATAACATAACTTGGACTGAGCCCATGATCATACACAAGTATCTGAAAAATAATCAGGATAATTTAGGGCTGGAGACATGAAAACGTGGTAAGAACATCCATTTATGGGGCACAAGACACTCAATTTAAACTCTAATATTATGGGTATTAAAGTAAAAAGCTATGATTTTAAATAATTGTAAGATTTGAGTATTTGAGTGGAAAAATGCATGAGAGAGATAGAATGAACCCATGCAATGCTTTCAACTTAAGTGAAAATGTTTTGTGGTACTTCAGACAAAACAGAGTTACCTTGCAAATGAGCATGGTTGTGCATTTGAGTGATGGAAATACTTTACTTACACAGGTGTAAATTAAATAGATTTTATATGGGTAGATTGTATTTCTTGAATTAAAGCCTGGATGATGTCCCTGAGATTTTTCTCTCAAGGCTACCATTCTACTACTTTGAGCCACAGTTCCAATTCTGATTTTCTGTTGATTGTTTAGTGATAAGAGGCTCCTGACATTCCTGTCCAAGATGGGTTCAAATCATGACTGTCAGATCTCAGCCTCCCGAGCTACCAGGATGCCAGGCAATAGCCGCTGATAGTTTTAATAATTTAGAAAATTGTACAGTTACTGAAGTTATTCATTATCATTATAACCTGTGTAATATATGTGTGTGTGTATATATCAATGCATATGGATAGAAATATTTTAACATATTTTTGTATCTACAGTAGATTTATGAAATCATTCATTATAAAATAAAATGGAAACTAAAGTTAATAAGGAGCAAAACAAAGGAAATTATCACTTTTCTTGTTGTTGAATGGAATACGAATTGCGAGAATCAGTTTGGGAAAACCATCTCTACGTTAACAGAATGGATAAGAGGTATTAATTCCAATCCATCTATTTTCCCATATTGTGCAACCTCACACATGAGTGTCAAAATCAAACCACACTTTTTGCCTTTGCTTTTAACTCACTTGTTATAATTTATGGGTTAGTTGAAGTAATCAAATAAAGATTAGAATAACATTATGTGAAGTTATGAATTAGAGCTGAAAATGATTTTAAATGTGATAATACCTAATTAAATTGCATATTTCTTACTTTTACTCTGTAATGTCCCTCATTTCCACATTAGGAAAGTACATAGAAGGTTCTCATTAAATTATGTGTACATTTATGAAATAATGTATTGAAAGAATATGGGCACAGTGTGGTTTTAGCTTATTGAGACCTGTGTTTCTGAAGACTTGCAATACATTGTGATGAAGGGAGGGATGTGCTTATTCTGGAAAACTGGCTAGAGGATTGCTCACATAAAGGTAGTGATGAATTCTTCCAAAAAGTTACAGTAAAATCACTTTCACAACCATGTTCACTGCTGCACTATTCACCATAGCCATGTTACAGAAACAGCCCAGATGCCCTTTGGTGGAGTGATGGTTGGAGAAAATGTGGCACATATAAAAAATTGGATTTCAACCATCAATTATGAAGACTGTTACATTATTTGCAACGAAATGGATAGATCTAAAACTATTTTAAATGAACTAAGAGCCAGACACACAAAGGACCCATGTTCTGTCTCATATTTGGAAGCTAGAATTTTATTACAAGTTTATACAAAAATATTAACCAAAGTATGCTATGTGCGGAGGAGTATTTCAAAGGTGTAATTTCTTATAAAAGTGAACTTTTAATCCAATAAAATATATATCAGGAAACTATCAGTTGGAAGATGTGAGGGCAAGTCAAAAGGAAGGAATAAGGAGAGTTATGGAGGAAGACAGTAAAAGTATAATATTCAATGTAGATAGTATGAAACTAGGAAAAATTAAAGTGGGGTGAGATTTGGAAGGGTGTGGAAAAGTTATATAAAGATCCTTTATACTTAAAAAAATTGGTTTGTTGAATGGAAATTCCATTGTCCAAGTATTTAAGATAATAAAAATATAATTAAAAACAATGGAGACATCTGATCTTAAATTCTATTTAAATCTCTTTTAAAAAATAAAATTGCTCTATAAATTGATCAGAGGGATGGATTTTGTGGCTAGCTAGATCATTGCACATCTGTCTCTCTCCTCTCCCTTTCATGGTTTTCATAGGTAATATGATTGCTCTATAATTATCCTAATTTATTTTGCTTTTATATTTTTGATTGCATCATTTCACTTTCTCCTCCGCCATTTCCCAACTAATTTACATAGAAGGCATTATTTCCTATTTTCTCATTCCTAGAATAAGCTGCACATGAAGACACCACTGGCCCTCATTTTCAGTCTGTACCTTTGAATACGGAGGAAAATCTTTCCTCTGCTCTCTACCAATTCCAAGTTAGAATCATTTAGAATAGTAAAAATGATAAAAAGAGAAAATAAATAATAGTGAAAAAAAACAGATGCAGAAAATTCATCGGATTTTTCTGACCAGGTTATCCAATGTGAACTATTGGGAAAATACATGGACACCTCATTCTCACTGGCACTCAAAGTCTCTAGCTAGGCAATTCTGATGAAGATGAGGAACAAGTTGAAAAAGTGAGAAATTGTATCAATTGCAAGAAAAAATGGAGAAGGATTCAAGCAAATTTCTTCTTTGGTCTACCGAAAATAATCACCTTACTACAGTGCAGAAACTACTTTCCAAAAAGGCCACTCATCTGAATACTAGGGATAACAATGAGTGTACTCCTCTTCATCGAGAAGCCTACAGTGGACACTTAGGCTTCTTTATTTCATCATGATGCAGATACCAATGGCCAAACTAAAGGCCTCTTGACCCCCTTGCTTCTTGCTGCTGGGAATAGAAATAGCAAAATTATGCTAGATCTCCTTCTGTTGAACCATTATATCAAACCAGATCTGAAGCACAACTTGGAAGAAACTGCATTTGATATTGCCAAAAGGATAAGTATTTATCACTACCTCTTTGAAGTTGTGGAAGGCTGTACAAATTGTTCTCCAAAGTACTAATGGTTTGGTTAAGTTTCTTAAATTTCAAAATTGCCAGTCCATCCTATGTGTCCATACAAAATATTTTCACAATACAAAGCAACAGCAATATCTTACTTTAAAAATTCATGGATTGCATGGTATTCTTCCAAGTGAATTGCCTGTCTTTGATGTCAAAATATATTCGAGTTGTTTGTATACTAATGATTTCTGTAGAGTTTGTGATTTTTTAATAAGAAATAATTTTAACTTATCTGTTGAAATGAGTAGTACAGAAACTAAAGATATTTCTGATGCTTGTCTGAAAAATGTATATTTTAAAATATTTAGTATTCTGTTTGTATAATATCCATAATCTATTTCATTCTCTCCTAGATATAATACTTTGAATTCGACATTGTTTTATAATATATAGGTTCTTAATAAATCTGTCCTTTCAGATTGCATTCCATATAGAAACAGTTTAAGATTCCTTTAATTCCTAGGTCCCTATAGAATTTTATATCTTTGGGATAAAATAACAATGTTATCTTATTTCCAAAGTTTTATAAAGGTTATACTATGTAAAGGCCTTTCTGAAAAGGTGAAGATTGAAAACACTGATGTCAAACTAACTTTTTTTCTATGAATTACATGTATTATTACACTTGTATATTTGTAATCAACTTTTTAATAACTGTTTTTCATTTCTTGAAATCTGAAGAATGAAAAATATGGAATACTTCACAAATTTTCATATCATTAACATGGCTCTTATGGAAGAGGCATGTTAATCTCTGTATTGTAATTCGGGTAGATGTGCTGCTGAAGCATGTAGTATCCTGTAAATTTAAGTATTTAATGATGCAGTCTTAAGACAGGCATATATCCTTTGTTGCCTTTTTGTAACAAGGAAACTTTATTGTTACCTAAATTGCTATTCATCTTATTTCTGTAAAATTCTGTTTATGGTGGAAAAAAACTTATATTGTTTGTTCAATTGCTCACATTTGCAATTTTTGTCAATAACAGTTTTAAGTCTTTTTCATTTGAAATTTTATCATACTTTGAAGCCTTTATAGCTAGGTCTAAAGGTGATGGCTTTTCAAGTACTTATTTATCAACTGATTTAGCTTTGTGGAGCTAATGTATTCAAAGTAAGCCTTGCTTAAGAGCTACTTCTAAAATTCTCCAGCTTAAAATGTCCCAAATGAGGTCTTACTGGCCCAAATATCTGCCTGACCCATTACCCGTGCTCCATGTAGGAACAGACCAACCAGAATATCTTACCCTGATAGCATAGCTTGTCGTACTGGAGCAAAACAAATTTAGTTACAAGAGGTCATAGAGAGATGAACACTTCAGACAGAACTGTTCAGACTAGAACGTGTTTGTTTTTTTTTTTAATTTAATTTAATTTAATTTGTGAACATACTGTACAGAGGAGTTACAGTTACATGGGCAGGATAATGTGTACATTTCTTACCAAGCATTGCAGCCTCCTCCTTTGTTTACCCTTCACATCCCTTCCCAGCCTCCCCCCTCCCCCCCTAATCCCAATCCTTCTCCTTCCCCCCCCCCCCCGGCCCCCCCCCCCCCCCGCACCAACGTTGTAAAGCTCGTTTTGGACATGACAACTTGTACTTCTCATTGTTGCAACAGGTCCACCTGTATCCTTAAACAACTGGTTTTTCCCCATCTCCTCCACAAGTTATAATGACATGAAATATAGTGAAAGCAGGGGTTATACTGTGGGGGAGGGACATACAAAGCAACAAAGAGATAATCTTATAAATGTGTTAGAAACACATGCATGAAAGAAAAAAAACATTAAAATACACATCTAAGGGTTCATTTTCCTGACATCACATTATCTGACCTTTTCCGCTTGACTCATACATATACTAGATATTACAAATAAGGGAAACCATGGGACCTACGTTTCTTTGGGCCTGGCTTACTTCACTTAATATAATTTTTTCCAAGTTTTTCCATTTCCTAACAAATGGGGCAATGTCATTCTTTCTGATGGAGGCATAGAATTCCATTGTGTATATATACCACATTTTCTTGATCCATTCATCTACTGAGGGGCATCTGGGTTGGTTCCATATCTTAGCTATGGTAAATAATGCTGCAATAAACATAGTTGTGCTGGTAGCTTTAGTGTGGTCTTGTTTGTAAACATTAGGGTAAATGCCCACAAGTGGGATTGCTGGGTCATAGGGGAGCTCTATGTGGAGTCTTTTGAGGAACCTCCATACTGCTTTCCAAAGTGGTTGAACAAGTTTACATTCCCACCAACAATGAAGTAAGGTTCCTTTCTGTCCACATCCCCTCCAGCATCTGTTGTTGTTAGAGTTCTTGATTTTTGCCGTTCTAACTGGAGTAAGGTGATATCTCAATGTTGTTTTGATTTGCATTTCTTTTATAGCTAGGGATGTTGAACATTTCTTCATGTGTCTATTGGCCATCCTTCTTTCTTCTTCAGAGAAGTTTCTCTTTAAGTCTTTCGCCCACTTATTTATTGGGCAGTTGTTTCTTTGAGGATTTGTTGTTGGGGGGTTTAATTTTTTGAGTTCCAAGTATATTTTAGATATGAGACCCTTGTCCGTTGTATGGCTACTAAAGATCTTCTCCCAATCCGTGGGCTTTCTATTGATCTTGCTAGCTATGTCATTTGCCCTGCAGAAGCTCTGCAACCTTATGCAATCCCATTTGTCCAACCTTTCTTTGATTTGTTGTGTTTCCGGGTCTCTATTCAGAAAATTTCGGCCTGAGCCAAGGAGACCCAGGGTTTCTCCTATTCCATCCTGTAATGTTTTCAGAGTGTCTGCTTTGAGTTCAAGGTCTTTGATCCATTTGGAGTTGATTCTGGTGCAGGGTGATATATAAGGATCTAGCTTTAGTTTTCTACATGTAGTTAACCAATTTTGCCAGCACCATTTACTGAAGAGGTTGTCTTTCTTCCATTCTATTGTTTTAGCTCCCTTATCGAAGATTAGATGGCTATACGTCTGTGGGTTCATTTCTGGGTTTTCAATTCTATTCCATTGGTCCTGAGGTCTGTTCTTATGCCAATACCAAGCTGTTTTGATTACTATGGCTTTATAGTAGAGTTTGAAGTTTGGTATTGATATTCCTCCAGCAGTGTTCTTTCCATTCAGGAGCGTTTTTGCTATTCGGGGTCTTTTATTGTTCCATATGAATTTTTGGATTGCCTCTTCTATTTCCTTGAAGAATGAGGGTGGAATTTTGATACGTATTGCGTTGAATTTGTAGATAGCCTTGGGAAGTATTGCCATTTTCACGATGTTAATCTTTCCAATCCAGGAGCATGGGAGGTTTTGCCATTTTTTAAGTTCTGTGTTGATTTCCTTTTTCAAGAGTTTAAAGTTTTCATCATAGAGGTCCTTCACTTCTTTAGTTAATTCCTAGGTATTTTATTTTTTGTGGGGCTATTACAAATGGAGTTGCTTTCCTAATTTCAGCCACACTTTTCTCATTGTTGGCATACAGAAAAGCCATTGATTTTGGGGGGTTAATTTTATAACCTGCTACTTTGCCAAAGTTTTGAATCAGCTTGAGTAATTTGGGAGTGGAGTCTATGGGATTCTTTAAATACAAGATCATGTCATCTGCAAAGAGGGAGAGTTTTATTTCTTCTTTCCCTATTTGGATCCCCTTTATGTCTGCATCTTGTCTTATTGCTGTAGCTAGGCATTCTAATACTAGATTGAAGAGAAGTGGAGAGAGTGGGCATCCTTGTCTTGTTCCTGAGTTAAGAGGAAATGGCTTTAGTTTTTCACCATTGAGTATAATGCTGGCTGTAGGTTTGTCATATACAGCCTTTATCGTACTGAGGAATGTAGAACGTGTTTTTTCAAAATATAATTTTTTATTATCCCTACCATTTCAAAAGTAGCTAAAGCCAAGAAGGTGAAAAAATTGTTCATATGCATGATTACCTAATGTCCTGGCCTGTCTACAATCCAACCAGGCAGAAACTTACACCACTGATTTTCTGTCACCAAATATATTCCATAGCTCCAGGAGAAGTCCATATGTTTCTCCTCGTTATTAGGCTTAAATTGGTAATGTTTTAATCATAGTGTTTCCTCTTGCTTCTAGGCTGTACATCTCTGAATGGTAAAGCTTTAGGTCTAATTCTACCAAACACTGAGGTAGAGGTAATGGAATTATATTTTAAAACAGTTGCCTTTGTTACCCTAACCACAACAGAAAAATGTAAAATATTTTCTTATATTATATATACTTATATATTTTATATTTATATGTGATGATTTTATATTTCACACAATGAATCTTACTGGAATTAATTGATAATTTGACAAATTACTTGATATTTATTCCAATAAATAGATTGGAATATAAATAAATAGGATTAGAATATATATTAAAATATAAAAACTATCAATACAATGTTTTCGGTATAAACTTGTGATACCTTCTAAGGGTTCTTTGTTTCTGAATTCATATGGTAAAAAACAATGTTGTTTTCCTCTAATCTATAAGGGATTTTACTCTGCTGCTCTGTTTCTTGTTTTAACTCGCTGATCCCAAACTGTTTTTCTCCATATTTCAGAAGCATTCCTACTGATTATACCCAAATTTTGCTGATAGGATAACTAAAAGGTATTATTCTTGTACAGGATCCACGGGTCCTAGGATTCCAGGTCCCAGTTATCTGCATCATCAGATAACTAGGGCAAGAGTTCTTACCTAGGCCCATGCAACATGCCAACAGAAAGTAATTGAAAACCCATCTCAATTTCTCATTTCCTATATGTCAGGGCCCCAATTCCTTGAAATTCAGGAATTAGCAGTAAGCAATTGGGAAATGCAAGGCAACTTAAAATGCAAGATGAAATCACAAAATATGAAAGTACAGTAATTCAAATTTTCAATTTTCAGATGACCACCCCATATGAGTGAACAAGACCACAAATGTCACAAGATTATTTGTAATACCCCTCTCCTAATGATTAATGAATGATTTCAGTCCAGCATCATCAGGCCAAAAAATAGTTCCTGGAACGATAGATCCATAATTGGTCTACCTAGGCTAGGAAAACTTGACATAGAAGTCAAATATAATTCAGAAAAACATTAATTGAGAAGATCCTTAGTGCTTCAAAACACTGGTACTTCAGTAAATCTTGGTTCTTTAGTATAAAAATGTTGTCATTCTTAAACAAATGATGACCTAGATTTAATCTCCTGAAAGTATATTCCTTTTCAAATAAACTTTTTAAAATCACATTTGCCAAAATAACACTTTACAAGTAGATAATATTTAGTGACGTTACAAGTTTTTCAAGTGTAGGGACTAAGTTACAATAGAGTTGATTTATTTACCCAGCATTAATGCCAAACAGGTTCAACCATTCATTAAAGTGTAGAAATAGTACCCCCCCCCACCATTTGTGTTGTTCAGTAGGTGACTTCGAAAATTTATTAAAAAGATCCGCCTCCCATATTTCAAACCAAAATATTAGCTAATAAAGTAAATTTCATCACATAATAAGTACATTTTAAAAAGTCATGAATAGTTGCCTTATCATATGGTGTTTTATGTTTTCCCTATCTGTCTAACATAGTAAGAAATATGACTTTAAGTCGTGAATATGGGTATTCATCAGAGATTTGACAAACATAAAATCTGTCTTCTATTTCTATCATATTCCTCTACAGTAGTAAATTTTAGTTTTCTTCTTTTTCCAAAACTTATAGGTAGTAGAAAATATCATCTCATGTAAAATAAAATAATCACAAACCATTGTACAACACCCTTTTTAAAACTGGTAGTTAGGAATACATTCTAAGCCATTTTTAAACTTTCTTGTTGACTACAGATTAATCTTCCAAATGGAGGGTAATAAAATCATGTCTAGGTGCTTCATGTCTCCACTCTTACAAATTGTTACTTCAGATGAATGATTTATGGAAATATAAGCTGACATCAGTTCAAGTATATGCAGGATATAAACTCCAAGGAATGAATATAAACCTTTCAAAGTACTAGCAGACAGTTTAACAGAATGACTATCAGGAAGTTGAAACCAGAGAGGAATAATAGTAAAGACATAGAATGAATGAAAAGGGAACAAGGAGCAAGTACAGCTAGAATACTCAATGTACACATGTGAGAAAGGACGTGGTAAATCAGAAATAAATCTTGTAGAAGGGGTTGGTTGAGAAGATAGAAGGAGTGACTCTGATCCCGAAACATTGGAAAATTTGATGGACGTACTTAATTGTAACACACTTGCACAACCTTTTGAAATTCAGTGAAAAAACACAACAAAAAAAAAAAACACACACACACAAAGCACAACCAAACAGCATCTCTATAGAGTAAGATTATGATCTCTCAAAATTTTAGTTAATGAAGGACAATCTTGGGAAAGCATACAAAGCTGTTTAAAGTAGGCAGTAGGTTGAGGAGAATTTTTAACAGATTTAAATAGATTGTCTAAGGTTATAAATCACCTACATCTGCTGCAAATATTTTCTTCTGTGAATTCTCTTGGCCTGAACTGGATAATCCAGTCCTGAGCCACACTTGGTAGCTTGTGAAGATAGAAAGGAAGAAACAAGATAAAAAACCCATTACTCCACTGGAGAGGAAACAGTCCTCTATGCTTTCTCTCATTTCTCTTGACTAGTTTTATTCATAATTTTAAGTCAAGTGATTTTGAATTATATTTTTTCCTTCTTTGTTCTGGCAAAATAATTGTTCAAAGTAATTTACTAAATATTATTTGCCATTTTTTTCTATCATGGTGTTTACTTGTCCAAGTGAGTCCATTAAACTTCCCCCTTTCATTTGTTTGCCATGGAAACCCAGCATCAATGTTAATGAGGATAATCTCTAATGTAAAACTTTGTCTCCAAAATACCAGTCCAAGAAGCTGTGATCACAAATATTTAGCTTTACTTTTTTTCTTTTTTCTTTTACCTTGAAAGTCTTCTTGTGTCTAAAGTGCCCTCAAAAATGGATACTCCACCACTTTTTGGTTCAATCACTTCTAACCTCAAAGATACACTTTGCTAACAAGATGCTTAGAGCAAACTGAAGAATACTTCAATTTTATCTTCTCTCTTAAGACTCTCCCTAGATACCATATCAGGATCAGTGAAGTTATTCGTTCCAAAATTATTTCAATAGATTATCTTTTTCTTGGTCTTGCATTTGCTCAGAAAGATGTATGGAAAACAACAGAGTTAAATCATTCATACCTTGGATGACAGTGTCTGTTACAAAAGGACAATGCTCCTATGTCCTATTTCTCTGTCCTCCTCTTAGCTCTTGCCTGATTTCCAACTAATCACAGATTTTTGGCTTCAAGTCTAGTGAAGGTGAAGGACTATAAGTCCTTCTCCACTGCTACATCTTCATGGTTTTCTTTTAAAACTCTTTTATTTGGATGTGGAATTTATTTTCACGTCTTCATTCAATCCGTTCTAAATTGTAGTGAGCTAAATAGGCTCTGTAAAATCACTTTAGGTAGCAAAAATATTAAGACAATGTATCAAAAATTTTGGTCTCCCTCCACTGATGAAGCCAATATGCTTAGCTAGGGCTTCTAAGAACGCGTTTTCTTGCCTTTTCAATTGCTCAATTCTTTACTGATCCCAAATTATTTGGCTTATGTAATAAGAGAAGTCTTCACTATCTCATGTTAATAAGGATATTATATTTTTGAGCTACTAAGAAATGTGAAATCGTTGGTTTCAAGTATCCAATCAGGTGTTTTTCTGTAGTTCAGTGCTTCACATGCAAAAACATTGTAGAAAGTATTACAAACAGAAAAGTGTAAACCCAATACCTACTTTCATTGTTGAGGGCACTTTCTCCCTAAATATTTTGAGCCACATTATCTTTTTCAGAGAATTACTGGTTAGTAATTAAAGTCAATTCAAAATTTTGATGTCTTTTTTTTAAGAACGTAGAATTTAAATTCCACTACAACCTTGTTTCAAACAGTGAGTAGATTTCCTGGGTAAGGACAATTCTCAAGGGAACCTACAGGATTTATAGCAAGGTTTCTGAGGTTTGTTTGTTTAGTGTGAAAATGAGCCATCTTCACGCACTTTGCTCCCTCTCAGCTAAGTCTCCATTGATTACTTTGCATGAAAGCCTATTTTCCCAAGCAATTTTAAATTTTCATAATAGGCTAAGTTGTTAAAAAGTTCGAACAAATTAAAATTTACCTGTCATAGTTTTTTTGGGGGGTCCAGTTGTGGGGCCTGAACTCTGGGCCTGGGTGCTGTCTCTCAGCTCTTCACCTCAAGGCTAGTGCTCTACCACCTGAGCCACAGCGCCAATTCTGGCTTTTTTTTTTTTTTGCTTATGTGGTGCTGAGGAATCGAACGCAGGGCCTCAGGCATGCAAGACAAGCACTCGACCACTGAGCCACCTTCCCATGCCCACCTGTCATAATTTTAAATCTCTTTTGAAATTCCTTTATTAGAACCGTGAATTCATCAATCCTAACTCCACCTTTATCATCAAAAACAGTTAACATGTTGTTTTCATGATACAGTGTCCATGAAACTATTATTTTCCAGTGGCTTTGTTATGCATATATATCACCTTATAAGCTGATGCTAAGCAAAATGAACTCCAAGATATGGAAATAGAGAGTACTATGTACGGTTGTTGTTTTTAATGTACTATGTGATTTCTATTTTCTTTTGGGGGTTTTCCCCTATGCTTTATTCCCTGCTGTATTTGATTTTGGTAGCCTGTGTATTGTGTATATATTTACCTTAATTAGGGAAGGGAAGAGTAACCACAAAATGGTGAGACAAAGGACAAAGGCAAACCAATTCAATAACAATACTCACAAGACAATATGTTGGAAATGTACATTACAACTTGTGAGGGGTATTGGGGTAAAGGAAAACTGTGAAGAAAATGAGGGAGGGGGTAACAAGTTTGAAAAGTTATGTATTCACTACCTTAAAATTATTGTAACCCCACTGTACATCACTTTGACAATAAAATTAAATTTTAAAAATAAGCTGCATGAAATAAAATTTCACTGTATTGGTATAGTACATATTATTCTTTATGTAGTAACTTTTTAAAAATCCATACTGTTTGTTGTCTAATTTGAATTAATTACCCCTTTTAAATCAGAGGACTATCAACTTGAATGCTATCCGACTAGACAATATTTTCACAATATACTTACCAATATTTTGAAAAAAGAATAAATACAGTACTTTCTCATACTAAAAACGAAAACAGTTTAATTCTATGGAAACAAATAACTTGTAAAAATAAATAAGTTGTTAAGAAGACAGAATATATGTGTTCGTCAACATTCCAATGACTAGTAACTACTCATTTTCAAATTCGGAAGATTCCATACCTAGGAGATTCAAAACAATACCGGCTTGCATGTAATGTAATTCTGCAATAGATGCATTTTCCAATGGGGTGTTACAGATTGAGAGGCAACAGAAAAATTACCACATTCTGGTAGAGGATAAAACTATGTAGCATCGGTAATAATTAATTCTTCAAGAGTAAGCAATTATTTATCACAATAAGCTATTTTTTATGACCACCAATACCAATATTTATGATATAGCGTCATCTTAGCCCAAAATTTTCCAACTTTTAGGGTGTACCTCAAGCTTCCCTTAATTCATATGAATAACTTATCTCTATTGTGAAAAAATACAACTCCGCTAATGTGATGCCATACATGTTCTGGTAAGAACATCACAATAAACTGGGTTGCATCATTTTCCCCTGACTGGTATTCTTGAGATCAGAACACTTGCAAATATTATTTATATTTATAATTTTTTAGCTATCATATAAATTCTGGATGCTAAGATCTGAAGATTATAGTTGAAAGCACACCCAGGCAGGAAGATTCCCTAGATTCTTATCTCCAATAAACTTCTCAGCAAAAGCCTGATGCAAGTGGCACTGAGGTTGAAGTGGTAGGGCACGAACCTTGAGCATAAACAAGCTCAGAAACAGTGTCCAGGCCCAGAGTAAAAGCCCTAGGACAAACCAATAAAACAAAAACAAAAATAAAAACAAATCCCAAACCTAACATTTTTCTCAGTGTATACAGTAGCAAATAATTAAGGACATTGCTTCCTGTGTTACATACAGGTAGAAGAAAGAAGATGTCACACAATTTTTCTCTTCATACCATGTTATACCAAAGACTCCAAAAATTGCTCTTATTCTAAATTTATAAATTAATATTATCAATTTGTTGGCAACTCTGTCTACAACATTCACATTATCATTTTATACATGAACAGTTGGAATTATCTATTAACTAAGTTCTAATTATAACTCTCCTGAAAGAATATTCTAGGCACATATAATGCAAAATCATTTGTGAATGTCAATTAAACCCTCTACTTAAAAAGAATTTTGTAGAATCCTATAGAATATAAAAAATTCTAATTTAGCAAGATTTTCAAAATCCTACATTAGACGAACTTTGCTATTTTTCCAGGCTTAAGCCTTTGTAATTCTTCATCATTTCTTTGGGACACAACAGAATGATGATAACTTACTTTTTCAAATTTTGGATGGGAATCATGAGTCATTTTGCATGTAGGAATGTTCTGTAATTAAGAGAGAATTTGAAACACAAGTGAGGATTAAGTATGAGTTGCATTTCAACAGGAAATTTGACTTCTCAAAATATAATGACAAAATTAGCCCAAACGTCCAACGATGTATTCCTTTCTTGTTTGTTTTGTTTTATTAAGACAAAATTATACACCTTGGTCCAGGGAAAGTATCACTATGTAATTTCATTCTCTAATCTCCTGTCTAAATCTCAGTGCTAGAATTCTAAGCTTGTATCACATTGCCCTGCCATCGTTTCTTGTTTTATTTAATCTAGATACAGACTACCAATTCTGAACTTCTCCAGTGATTTTATGCACCAGAGTGACTGCTTAGACTTTTACTATTTTCAAAGATGTTCTAACATTTGATACAGGATACGAACATTTTCAGATGCACCTGTGGGATCTCTGATTCATTCCTGCATGGATCAGATCCCTTTAATAATGATTATTGACTCTCTTACTATCTCTGATCCCTACCAATGTAATATTCTCAAACTTATTTGAAGGAAGTTCATTTGAGGACTTTCTAATATTAAAAATTATCACTTGATTCTAGTATTACTCAGGACATATATTTATTGTTTTCTAACTTTTCTACACATTCTGAGTTGTTTCATTTGTGTATTTGTGTGTGCACAGATAAGTGCCTCTGGGTGTATGTGTATGTTTGTATGTATACATGCAAAAGCCTCAAGCTCTTATTCAGCAATTTGCTCATGACTGGTATTCTATCACTTGAGCCATTCTTCCAATCCAGATTTTGACTGCTTAATTTTATATACTGTTGCAAAGAGTGTTCTGCCCAGGCTGGATGCAAATTGAACTTCCCAGACTCCTTTACATTCTTAAGTTTTATTTCTCCAGAAGTATCAACTTTTAAACTACAAACATTTTTGTGAGGGTAATGTCTAAGCTGTAGCCCAGATTTTTAACTCAGGAATTCTTTTTTTTTGTTTTGGTGTGGGATCCGGTCATGGCGCTGAACTCTGGGCCTAGGCTCTGTCCCTCAGCTCTTCAGCTCAAGTCTAGCACTCTACCACTTGTGTCACAGCGCCAGTTTCAGCATTTTTCTTTTTTGCTTAAGTGGTGCTGAGGAATCGAACCAAGGGCCTCATGCATGCGAGGCAAGCGCTCTACCACTGAGCCACCTCCCCAGCTAAAGAATTCTTATAAAGATATATGAACACACACATTACATATCTTGAGTGTACACTGTTAGGAATGTGATCGTAAACTGGGTCATGGTGAGATATGAGGATTGAGGTTCAAAGCCAGCCCAGGTAGGAAAGTCCCAGAGATCTTTTCTCGAATTAACTAAAAGAAAACTGGAAATGGCACTGTGGATCAAGTGGTAGAGCATTAGCATGAACTGAATAGCAGAGAGACAGCTCGCCGGCCCAGAGTTCAAGTGCCAAGACCACTGCCAACAAATATATATATATATATGTGTGTGTGTGTGTGTGTGTGTGTGTGTGTGTGTGTGTGTGTCTGTGTGTGTGTGTGTCTGTGTGTGTGTGTGTCTGTGTGTGTCTGTGTGTTAGTGTGTCTGTGTGTGTAAAGAAAAAAAAAGAAATGTGATCTTAGCCACCAGTTCATTGCTAGCAAAATCCCTGCTCTCACAAGATGGACATTTTTCCAGTTAAATCCATGCTCTTATATCTGACTTGCATTGGAAACAGAATTATTCTTCCATTCTACTTTCTACAAAGTTGCATGATTAGCAAGCATGATTTAGAATGGGAGTGGCCTCATACTTCATGTTCCACGAAGGAGTCTTGCTTTCTGTATATCACTCCCATAAATCTACATACTGGACTTGGCTTTATTGTTTCAATGTTGCCTTATTTGTAGTCTTCTATATTGTATTGAACCTTCATACTTAAACACAGAACTTCTCTTTCTCCTATTATTGCTATTGTTTCCCTTACTGTTAGCTCATGTACACTTGGGAAATAATAAACAGCACGTACACTCACAAAAAGAATATTCTGAAAACCTTCTTCCCATTTAAAATTCGCCTTAATTTACAGAGAACTTACAAAGTTTGAACTCAATGTACTCATGTATAATGTATTTATCAACAATATAAATTTCATATTTTCTCCTTACTAAGTTGTCTTGAAACACGTGTTACCTCAGGTCCATAGATGTTCTAGTGTTATTGCAGTGAAGCCAGAAAACATTCATTACACCTCAAGCAGCACCATCGATTGTTACTGGAAGTAACTGTTACTGGATGTGGAAACTGACCCCAGGAGAGGAATGGAACATAGAGGAAAAACAAAGTTCAAGTTACCTTGTGCTTTCCTTTTTACTGTACAAGAAAAGCATCCGAAGGCTTGAAAGAAACTCTATCCCTGGCTTTTTCGAGTGTGTTCTTTACTCATATAAATTTTTTCTGTAAACTTCTAGTTCATAGTGTTACAAAAAGAAATAATATAGAATTTGAAGGCAAGCATAGAACAAAAGGAAATAATGTTGTTTTAAAAGTGTTCTCCTCCAAAGGAACAAAGACATGGAGGTTTTAAAGTGTCTTATGGATGGATATTTCACCCCTGAGATGATTCTCTTGATGCAGGAATCAGTTATCAATTCCTTTGGTCTGGTCCTGAGTTCTCCAGAGCAATAAGTATTCCAAAAAAGCAGTATCCAGTCAATATGATCAGCAAAAGAAGCCTCTTCTCTGACCAGTACACCTTTAAGGAGGGTCCCAAAGAAATATCTGGGATTTTTGTTTGCTTGTTTATTTAGTTTGTGCTGGTTCTGGGGCTTGAACCCAGAGGCTGGATCCTGTCCCTGAACAGTTGTCTTTCCTGCCCACCTGCCCCCAAAGCTAGTACTCTACTGCTTGAGCCAAAACTCCACTTCTGGTTTTTTGGTGTTCAATTTGCAATAAGAGTTTGACAGACTCTTGTGCCTGGTTTGGCTTTGAATGAAGATAGTAAGAAAGCTAAATGACATCATTTGTATAGACTTCTCTTTTAAAACAAAAAATGTTAGATGAAATTTATTGTAAAGCCAGTATTTGACAATTTATAAAGAAAGAGGATATGTCTAGAAAAGAAGCCATAACTTAAATAACTCAGCAAAAGTAGGTGCACTGAATCAATTTGAAATTATTTTTTCTGCTTGAGAAGATTATTGATCTTGTCCTTCCTTTTGGGGAAATTTAAGGTAATATTTTCACTTTTTGTTGGTTGTGGGGCTTGAACTCTGATCCTGGACGCACTCCCACAGCTCTTCAGCTCAATTCGAACACTCTACCGCTTAAGCTTCAGCACCACTTCCGGGTTTCTGGTGGTTAATTGAAGATAAGGGTCTCTTGGACATTCCTGACCAGGCTGGCTTTGAACCACAATCGTCTGGTCTCCTGAATAGCTAGGATTCCAGGCGTGATCCACCAGCACCCAGCTCATATTTGCGTTTGTGTGCACTGAATGACACTATGTAGACAAATAATGGAAATTTGAATCAAATGATGGCATTGCAGCTTTCCAGAAAATTTGAGGCAACAATACATATGTCCTCCTTTTCCACGTTGTTTCATTAATGATTCATGAGCTATGGGACCCTTAATTAGCGTTCTCTGCCATCTGTGTAGGTGTATTTAGTATCAGGAAATGTTCAAAGAAAAATATAGAAAGACAGATTTTTTAGAAAGCAAAGAAGTTAAGGAAGAAAAAACAGCACAGAAGGAGATACATTTATTACACAGAGATTAAGAAGTAGCCTAAGAGATTTAGAATGCTAAAGGTAATGAGGAATAAGACTAATTGATAACTATTTGTTCAATAACCAACAATGGTTCTCTAAAAAAGTTTCTGGTATACCTTGATTACTATCATTTATTACTTAACTCTGGAGTTATTCCTTCTCTTCTGTCACAACTGTTAATTTGCCTCTGCCGTTTTGGTGCCATGAATAACCAAAGAGATTTCCAAATCTCACTTAGACTACCCTTCTCATTGTGATTAGCAGAGACCATTCAAAAACCTGGAATCTTTGAATTTCCAGAATTAATCTTCAACTGACATCTAAGCACATTCAAGACATTAATTGCTGTGACCTAATGAACAAAACTTTTTCAACACAATATCCTAATATAAGTAAAAGTACATGAATTAGGGACTATTGTCAGGTGTCAGTATTGCAGGAGCAATTATATATTCCAAGTATGGGTTCTTTATTTTGCATTTACTAACTAAATGTTTTTTGGTTTTGGGGTTTTTTTTTGCTTTTTTGCTCAAGGCTGTCACTGTACCACTTGAGGCACAACACCATTTCCAATGTTTTTCTGTTTATGTGGTACTGAGGAATTGATTTCAGGGTTTCATGCATGCTAGGCAATCACCATATCATGAAGCCATATTCCCAGACCCCTAAATGACTTTCTTAAGTTGACTTTACATTTTCATTCAGTAACTATGTACCATAATATTGGCCAGGTGCTAGAAAATAATGTAGAAAAGAATACAATATAATAAATCCAGTTAGGCTAGATGGAAAATGAATAACCCTCACAGCCTTGCAAGGACATAGAGGGCTTATCTCATGGAGATGTATCAACACGCTGAATGAGACAGCTCCTGACCCACAGCCCACCTCCAGAATGAGTGGGCCATCTTGGGTTCCAACCACCTGGGGACGTTGGCCCACCTCCTACAGCACCCATTGTACCAGTTTCTGAGAGCAACAGTGTGTGTGTGTGTGTGTGTGTGTGTGAGAGAGAGAGAGAGAGAGAGAGAGAGAGAGAGAAAACCAGAATTACACTTAAATCGGGTGCCAGTGGCATAAAACTCTAATCCTAACTACACTGGAGGCTGAGATATGAGGATCATGGTTCATAGACAGCCCAGCCAGGAACAACTGAGAGAATCTTAACTCCAAAGTACCACCAGAAAACTGGAAGTCGCACTGTGGGCTCAAGTGATAAAGCGCTAGCCTTGAGCTGAGGAGCTCGGCAACAGTGAGCAATCCTAGAGTTCAAGAACCACGACTGAAAGAAGTGGACTTCCCACCACAAGAAGTGGACTGAATAGCACCCATTTTCCTAAGCATGGTAGAGAAGTCAGGCTGAGCTTCCTGTGAAATTGAGGTCATAAGTAGGTCACCTGGCTTCTCTGTGCCTCGGTTTCCCCAGCTGCAAAAGTGAACAAAGTGAAGGATCCCCTTCCTCATCGGGATAGGGTAATAATGAAAGAGAGCCATGTTTCGGTTCATAATCCCACACCTGTTGTATGATTAATAACAGGCCCCACCTGAGCCCTTTCTGGTATCTTCCTGTCATATGCTCACGGAATTGCCAAAACCTTATCTGAAGGCCGCTCCCTCTCTTCCTAGCCATTTTCCAGAGATCGCTCTCTATAAATCCCTTGTTTCATCACAACTGTTCTGTGAGGAGAATGAGGTCCAATGGTTGAGGCCCTATCAAGAGCTTCACTTGTGGTCAAGAATCCGCTGCTATGGACTGAGTTTGGGATAATCCATCTAAACCGATGACTTAGCATGACACCACATGTCTACCATCCCAACTACAGAGGACCAGGCCTGGTAGAGCATACCTTTGATAAGAAGACCACGAACCAGCCCAGCCTGAGCATATATTTAGTTTCTATCTCAGAAATCCTCAAGACAGAAAGGTGGCTCATACAAGCTGGGGTGAGGAAACAAGCAGGGGGGTCATGGTGCCCCCAGAGGGGTGTTTGACCCAGGGTAGGTTGTTGTTGGGGCGGAAACTCACCTGTGCTGCTGGGAGAAGCTGTTGGCAGCTGCTCCAATTGGGGCAGCAGCGATGGCGGCAGCATTGTGGACACATTGGCCCAGAGCAGAAGACTAGGTGCAGGGACCAGGTTGGGGATTTAGGCCAGCTGGCAGCACGACATTGCTTGAGGTTTGAAACCTGGCATTGCATGAAGGGAGGGGAGGGGCTGGGTGGGGGTGAGAGCATCAATTTTCTATTATACTCCAAAGTCACCTCGAGTCTCTTCCTCACCACTCAGCTACCTCTACCTTCCTCAACTGCTGGTAGTGGTGTAAACTAACAGGGGGAATCCCAGTGCTACCTGGCAGCATGGAATGTGGGCGTGGCCAGCATTCTTGTATCCCATTGGTCAGAAAGAAGCATGAAAGAATGGGGGTGTGGCCAGAATCCTGTGAAACAAGCAGCATAGGCAGAGTCAAGATGACAACAGTTCTCCCAGCCCTTTTCCCAGGGAATTCTGTCCAATTCAGTTGGATACAAGAGGGTGACCTGCTTTAACTGGATGGCTCCACGGATTGTTGTGTAGTTCTGTTTGTTGCCAGTCCCAGACTTTGAACTCAGGATCTGGGCACAGTTCATGAGCTGCTTTTGCTCAAGGCAGGTCCTCTACACTAGAGCCACAAGGCTTCTGAAGTTGGCACTAAAGTTGGACAAGGGTCTCAAGGATTTTCCTGCTTAGGGTGGCTTTGACCATGATCCTCCTATCACAGCCTTGTAAGTATCAAGGAGGACTGCTGAGAGCCACTGGTGCCTGCCTAATCATTGTTCTTGTTGACGTTCTTGGACAGACTGGTGACTTCCCTATCCTCGGGTTGAAGTGGTGGGAGCTGGAGCCTACAATTTGAATCCTGGTCGTGCCACCTTCAAATGGTAGGAGATCCTAAGAAACTCATTCCTATACATATGGTTACCAATGTAATATGATGTAAGTCATGATTGAATGAACAGTTCTTGAATGATTCTAGGATAAAATTAAACGCAATTATATTACACGACACTGATCGATTTTAGTTAATATTTTATTAAGCACTTAAGCAATCACATTCATCAAATGGAGGCTTAATGAAATAACTAAGAATTGGGCCTCAAATACTATAAAGGTGACGATTTTTTCTACCAGGACAGGGATTGGAACTCATAGTCTCGTTAACTCTGTTGCACTGTGTGGCAAGAGGAAGCTTGCCTCCTTAAAGTCAAAAAATTCAAGTCTGTTCCTTAGGCCTGAAATCAATCACCAGCACTAGAAAACACCCTATTCATGTACAATTTACATATATGTTTTATATTTTTATACATATGTTGACTCGATATTGCGTTCAGTGTAGTTATTTTATTTTTTGTTTTATTCATGTATTGACCATTTATTGTATTGACTATTATAGCACATAGAACATTGACTACATAGCACATAGGTCTACATATGTATTCCACTTCATACCTGACACACAGAAGATTCACAGGAAAGGAAACCATGTGTCACCATCAGCTTCTTACTCCACGATTCATTGTTTGGGAGCGCTGACATCTGAACTCATGGCCTACAAGGCCAAATTCATGAATGGGTGAGTGCAAACATGCCATCCTTGGGGAAATTGAGGTGACAGGTTGTTCCCAGGACCTGAGAATGAGCCCCAGGTGTAAACCAAAGAAGAACAGATTGACATGCAGATGGCAGTATGCTTATATATATATATATAGAGAGAGAGAGAGAGTGCCAGAGATGTCTATACATTATTCAGTTATATAGACTATATTCCTACCAATTCCTGGGTATTTATTTTGCGTCCATGTAATTAACGTTATTGTTTTCATCCTTAAAATATTAATGAAAGCACTCAGTGTCCTGAAATTATTGTGTTCCTGTAAGTAATAATATTCTTTTAATGCTTCATAAATATTAAATAAAATCAATCAGCCTTCTGAAATGATGCTGTTTAATTTTATAGGATCATCATTCACAATCAACTCATTCAACTGTGACATTGAAAAAATTCCAGTGTTATTCCTTTGGATGGGAACCAGTTTCTTAGTACCTCCTGCCATTGATTGGTGTCAGTACCGGGATTCGAAATGAGGGCCTATGTTGCCACGTGGGCCTATGGCTTCCCTGATAGTCTGCCAGCCTTCAGCAATGCAAGGTGAAGTACCATTTGCAACAGTGTCATTCAGACCCAGAAGGGTCACTGTGCAAAGGAAGAAAACACAAAAGGCCACATTTTTTCTGTGCATGGTTTTCCCGCGACCCGTGGGGGTGTAGGATCCCAGAAGCACCTGTGTGTCTAGTGGCTGCACCCCATCCTAGGGTGATCGAAGCTGAGGCAGAGTTGTCACGACCTGAGTTCAAGCCCCATGCTGAGAAAAAAATTAGCTCCCTGGCATGCAATTCACACAGTTTATTCTTACAGGCTTTGAATTTGAACTCAGGATCCGGGTAAATCTGCAGCAATGTGGTTAAAGGGGAAGTTCACCATTCATGAAGATAAAAAAAGTCAGGCATGTTCACTAGTCCTGAATTCAAGACCCAGCCCTGGAAAACATACTATTTCTATATATTGTAATGATAGGGTTTATACTTACCTATAGATGTTCAGTCCATACATGTTTGGTGTGCTTGTCCCTTGTATCTTTTGTTTTATTCATTTATTTACCCATTCTGTTTATTATATTGATGACAACCTATCACAGAACATCTAGATTTGTAGAAATGTTCTCTCTCATGCCTGACCCCTAGGATTCTCAGAGAAAAGGAAAAAAATTTTTCACACTCTCCTTACTCCACGATCCACTTGTTGGTAGTGCTGGGATCTGAACTCAAGGCAGAGCCAAACCAATTGGCCAATCAGTCAAGGTGATCATACGAACCTGTGAGGAACTAAGGAGTGTGGCCAATCCCAGAATCTGACATTGATTCCCTGGGTGGTCTACTATAGTCATAAATTCATAATTTAAACATAGGATATATATTGACATACATGTGTGGTCAGCATCTTGTGTTCAGTGCAATTATTCTCCTTATTTTGTCTCTAATTCATGGAAGTATTGTGTATTTTAATAAGTATGGTGACAGGTATAACAGTGCTGACATGGATGACAATCTGTTCAGAAGGATACAGTGTTGTCTATGCATTCTCCATCATATTTTTGACTCAAGACTTTCACAGAAGAGGATAAAAGGCACAATGACTGGCTTCTGACATCAGGATGAATCTTTTGTCAGTGCTGGGATTTTAGCTCAGGTCTGGGTAACTCTGTTGCACTGTGGGAGAAGGGGAAACTCACCATCTTTGAAGAGTAGAATGTCAGGCCTCGTGCAGGGCCTGATTTGAAGCCCCAGCACTGGACAAAATAACAAGCCCACCTTTTTAAAACAGGATTTCTCTATACTTACAGGTGTGGTATGCATCTTGCATTCAGTGTAGTTATTCATTCTATTTTGTGTCTTATTCATGGATGTATTGTGTATTTTATTGTGTATGGGGTGACAGATATAACTGTGCTGACATGGATGACAACCTATTCCCATGGCTAAGAGTTGCCTATATAGCATTCTCCAGCCTCAATGAGACCCAGGACATTCACAGGATAGGAAAACTTGTGCCACCAGAGGCTTCTTACATCAGAATGAATCTTCTGGTAGTGCAGGAATTTGAACTCAAAGCCTAGCAGGCCCAATTGGTGAATGGGTCATGGTGAGCACACCAGGCTTTGAGCCACTAAGGAACTAGGCCATTGCTGGGACCTGAGATGGAGCCCTGGTGGGGGCCAATATAGTCATAAATTCATAATTAAACAGTGGATATATATTTCCCAACATGGGTAGGAGGCATCTTACGTTTGGTGTAGTTATTCTCTTTGTTTTGTGTTTTATTCATGGATGTATTGTGTATTTCCTTGAGTATAGGATGACAGATACAACTGTGGTGAACTGGATGACAACCTATTCCCATGAGTATAGAGTTGCGTATACATTCTCCTTCCTAGCTGAGCCCCAGAACGTGCACAGTACAGGAAAACAGTTGCATTAACTGGTTACTTTCCTCAGGGTGAATTTTTGGCAGTGCTGGGATGCAAACTTTGGGCCTAGGAGGCCCAACTGCCCAATGGGTCCAGGTGATCACACCAGACTGTGAGCCACTAAGGAGCTGGGCCATTCCCAGGAACTGAGATTGAGCCCCAGGGAGGCCAAAATAGTCCTCAATGATCATTGAAACATGAGATGTATATTCAAATCCGTATGTGGACTGCATCGTCTATTGAGTGTTTATTTTGTATGCTATTCATGGGTGTATTGTGTATTTTCTTGAGTATATGATGACAGGTATAACTGGGTTGACATGGATAACAACTTATTCCCATGGCCACGGGGTGGCCCATACATTGTCCATCCTAGCTGAGATCGAGGACTTGCACAGGAAAGAAAACAGGTTCAATGATTGACTTCTGACATCAAGATGAATAAAAGGGCGGGGAATCTGAACTCGGTGCCTAGCAGGACCAAGTGGGGAATGGGTCCACATGAGCACACCAGCCTTTGGAACCTGCGATTGAGCCCCCCCCTAAGGGGAGAGGGGGGAGCACAACAGTCATCCATTCATAAGCTGAAGGTAGTATGCAAATAAGTACACATTTGTATAGAGTAGGAGAGATGGTAACCTGTGGTGGAATCCAATCTGCATGACTACTGATTCTTGGATCTTTCCTGATGGCTCCATTTCATGACTGTGATGATTATTGTCATGCTTCATCAACTTCTTTACAAATAATCGATACCCCATGGGTCTTGCCTATCATTTCCTACTTGCATCATGCACAAACTACTCATTCAAGGATGAGATCGATCACATTCCATGACTCTTCCCAGGTCCAGGAATGAGTACCTCAGGATCTCCCGCCATTCCCTCTGCATAGGGGGACTGAATTCAAGCCTCAGGCCTGGAAAAGATACTCCTTATATAATTTTTGGGGGGTCCACTTGTGGGCCTAAACTCTGGGCCTGGGCGCTGTCCTTCAGCTCATCATCTCAAGGTTAGCGCTCTACCACTTGAGCCACAGCGCCACTGCCAGCTTTTTTTTCTGCTTATGTGGTGCTGAGGAATCGAGCCCAGGGCCACATGCATGCAAGGCAAGAGTTCTACCACTGAGCCACCTTTCCAGCCCTCCTTATATATATTTTAAAGATAGTATTCATACCTCCTTACAGATATTCAGTCCATATTGTGTTTGGTGTGGTTATTTATTTTATTTTTTGTGTCATTCATTTATTTAGAATTTATTTTATTGACTCTGATGACATCTATAACATTTATTACGTTGTTTACATCCTGTCACATAACATCTAGATGTTAGATATGTTCTCCATCATGCTTGGCAGGCCAGGATATGAATTTAGTGCCTAGCAGGCCCAATTCATGATAGGGTGAGTTTGAGCATGGCAGTCTCTAGCCAATGAAGATGTCAGGTGGTTCCCAGGCTCTGAGATCGACCCCCAGGTTTGGCCAAAACAGTGATACATGGATAGGCAGACGGAGGTATACAAATAAATATATATATTTGTAAAGAGTTCCATAGCCGTCTATGTATAATAGAATGACACCCACTATTTTCCTACCAATTCTTAGGTATTTATTAAACCGCCATTGAAGGAATATTGTTCTTTTCATGATTAATAAACTATTAATTAAGCTCAATCAGCATTCTAGGATTACTGCATCCAACTTTAGAGTAGACCGATGTATAAACTACTCTTTCAATCAGTAGGCCCTTTGTGAGCTCATAATCTGTTTTCAATCTGATATTTCTGGTATGACAGGTGATATCAGAAATCCCCAGTGACATCAAACTGCCAGATGTCATGACCATTTTGTCACATTGTGACCTCACATTTCTAACAAAACATGCCTTTGGAGACATTACAATCCCTTTTTGAACTCATATATTCATTGCCAGTTAATGACAGTTGAGATCTCCCATGCCACTCTGACATCGTGAACCCATTGTGACATCACAAACTTATTGTGACCTCATCACGAGAATAACATCAACAACTAATTGTTGTATCAAATCATTATTTTGACATGATATTGTGGTATTGCTGTTGTGATATCACTCTCCCATTGTGTTTTTACAAACCTGTTATGGCCTCATCAGATCTTAGAAAATTCATGGACTTTGAGACTTCAAGCTCTTTCTGTGTACTCATGTACATATGACCTCTAAGGCAAGGAGACAATCCATCGAGTCACATTTAATATAATAAACCATTTTTCACTAGAAAGGGGACTGTGATTAACTTATCCAGGACTGGATACCCAGGTTCAAGAGCAGCCTTGACCACCAAACCTCAGACCTCCAATGGGCAGCTCCACCCTTTCTTAATTGTTCTGCAAACCACCAACCACAAAATTATGATCTCCAAAGCTCCAAAGCTCAATGGGCAAGGCTTTTCTCTTTTCCATTCTTCCCTCCTTCTCTACAGACCTGTCATTCCTCGTATTTCCCTTTTTCCCTTCCACCACTTCCTTCTTCTCTTCAGGCCTCTCCACTCTCCACAGGCCTGCCCTACTCTGCCCCAGTGACCAATTGTCAACCTTCTGCTCTCCCTCAGCTTTCCCCCTTCTCAGGTTTTTCCTTTTCTGCTGTCTCACAACTTTCTTCCATCCAGGTAACTCCCATTTTTATCTCCCCTTACAATGCCCTGAAAATGCAACTTATATATAGGTTGTACCCCTCCTCCCTCCAACGGATCTCAAGACTAACAGTTTTCAGCCATCACTTCCAAAACTGCCCAATGCTCAATCACTTCTTGACAGCTCACCGTGTGAGGCTTGACACCTCCACCTTTGGCAGCATTCCTCACACTCTCCGGTGGGCCAAGCCAAGAATTTACAATGAATATCGGCTCCCACAGGTAATTCTGGCACCACTGGTTATTATAGTATCCTCATAGTGAATTAGAAGAAATTGAAATTGTCTATGTCACTGTTATATTTCAAACTTGATGAGACATCTTTAACTCTTTGTGACCTCATCACCTCGGAGACATCACAAACTCTTTGTGTTATCACATTGCCATTGTACAAACATGATCACATTGTGAAATCCCAAAACTATTATGACTTCAAAAGCTTCGAAAGAAAGCATGGCCTTTGTG
Source organism: Dipodomys spectabilis (assembly GCF_019054845.1). Classification (NCBI taxonomy): domain Eukaryota; kingdom Metazoa; phylum Chordata; class Mammalia; order Rodentia; family Heteromyidae; genus Dipodomys; species Dipodomys spectabilis. The sequence goes on along the minus strand of NW_024870782.1, from coordinate 3,782,270 downwards.
ACATGACAGGCCTTTTGCATACTCCTATCCTCATGTTGAGCTAATGACAATTGAGATCAGGCATGCCATTTAACATCACAAAACCTTTGTGACATAATCACCAGTGTAACATCACTTTGTCATTATGATAACATCAGCCCATCATGACATCATAAAACAACAATGACATCAAATCACATGTAATTGTGATGTCACAGATACATTGGAATGCCTATTCTGTGATTTCATTCTATTTCAAATATTGCTGGTGGGTTGATATCAGAAATACATTGTGACCACATAATCATCATAATATCACAATACCTTGATGACACCACATTGCCATTATTATATCACTAATGCACTGTGACATCACAAAACAGTCTTATCCTCATAAATTTTTTGACATGCTGCCAGTGTGATCTCTTTGGCCTCCCTAAGTTCATAAATTGTTTAACTGATAATACTTCAGGCATGACATGTGATATCAAAAATCCACTGTGACATCACACTGCCAGATTTCTTGACACTGAGTCACATGAGGACAACACAAACATGTTAAGACTCATTACACTTGTGCCAACATATGCCTTTGGATATATCATTATCCCTTGTGAACTTATATATTCATTGTCAATTAGATATCTGGCATGAGATTGTGACATCACCATCCCATTGTGAAATCACAAACCTATGTGTCCTCATCACCTGTATGGCATCACCATTTGTAACTTCAAAACAATACTATCTCATGTAATGGTAGCATCACATTGCCAATGGGATATCTCTGTCTCATTGCATTTTCACCAGCTTATTATGTCCTCATAATATTTTACAAAATTCATGGCCTTTCTGACTTCTACCTCCTTACATGAACTTGTATCTTCATTGTGATCTAGTAGAATGAAATTGGACATGTAATGGTGATATTACACATTCATTGTGACATCACTATCCAAGTGTGACCTTATCACCACTTGACATCACAAACCCATTGTGACATCATATTTCCACAGTGATATCATGATCACCGTGTGACATCCCAAAACTGTTATGACCCCTTATCACCTTTGAAAAAGCACATGGTGTTTGTGATATCATGGTCCCTTTGGGTAACCATGTTGTCATTATGAACAAAGACAACTGACATCAGACATGGCAGTTTACCATTACAAACACGTTGTGACATCATCTCCAGAGTGAGATCAAATTGTTGTTATAATACCATCAGCCCATTGTTACATCCCAAAATGACAATGACATCTTGGCATTATGACATCACATTTTCATTGTGAGGTCCTAGAGACAATGCGATTGCCTAGTCTGTGTTTTCATTCTATCACAAATGTGGGATATAGGTTGATTTCAGAAACCTATTGTGACCACACCATAATTGTGACATTACATTCCCTTTGTGACCTCATATTGACATTGTGATATTATTAATGCAATGTAATATCACAAACCTGTCTTGTCCTCATAAATTTTGTAACAAGTAACTACCTTGGCCGGGCTGGATGCGGAGAGCTAAATTCAATCTCAACCTTGAACCCTCAGACCTCCAAAGAGCAGTTCAGCCATTTGTTAACTGGTCTGCAAACAACCAACCACCAAAATAATGATGTCCAAAGCTCCACACTTCAAGGGACAAGGCTTTTTCCTTTGTCTTCATTCTCTTTCTCTACAGGTCTCTCCTACCTTTCAGGTCTTTTCATTTTTTCCTTCCAACATTCCATTCTTCTCTTCAGGCTGCTCTGTTCTTGACAGGCCTGCCCTGCCTTGTCCAGGCGGCCAGGTGTCTTCCTTCACCTCCTGCTCTCTCTCAATTTCCTCTCCTCCCAGGTCTTTGCCCTCCAGCAGTCTCATCACTTCTTTCCATCCAGGCCTTTAACCTTTTTCTCTCCCCTTCTCTTGCTCTGAAAATGAAGTTTATATATAGGCTGTACCCTTCCCCAACTGAAATAATTTCTTGCCTTCCAGTTTTCAATTATCACTTACCAAATGTCCATGCCCAATCACTTCTTGGCAGCTCACCATGTGGGGCTTGACATCCTATCTCCTTCAGCAGCATGTCCTGCCTCCTCCAGTGGCATGCACCCTCCCTTTCAATTGGTCCAGACTAGGAGGCCATGATGACTATCTGTTCCCGTGGATTATAGGGGCATTGCTGGTTATTACAGTGTCCTCATGGTCAAATAGTAGCAATTGAAATTGGAAAAATAATTGTGATATTACAAACTCATGACATAACTAACCCATTGTGACCTCATAAACCCATTGTGACTTCACATTGTTGTTTTTGATACCAAGATCACATTGTGACATTTCAAATCTATTATAACCTCTTATAACATTGAAAAATACATAGCTTTGTGATATCAGAGTCCATTTGTTTACCCAAAGCCACACTGTGAAATATTGACAACTGAGAATCAGACATGACATTTTGACATCCAAAACAGTTTGTGAGATAATCATAATTGTGACATCACATTATCATTTTTATACCATCTACTCATTGTGAAATCACAAAACTAAAATGATATGATAGAATTATAACTTCACATTGTCATAGTGACATCATAGACACATTATGAATGCCTTTTCTATGATTTCATTCTATTTCAAATGTGGCATGTAGGTGATATCATAAACAAAGCAGGAACTCATAATCATTGTGACATCACAATCCCTTTGTATATCATGTTGCCATTGTGATATTATTAACACGCCATGATATCACAAACATATCCTCTCATGATAACTTTTGTGCCATGCTGCAATTCTGATACCTTAGGCCTTATTGTCCTCATAATCTGTTGTTGACCTAATTAGATTTCACATATGACATTTGATATCACAAATTCCCAATGACATCATGACCATGGTGGAATCATACTGCCAGATGTCATATCCATTGTGTCAAATTCTGACATCACAAGCCTTTTAGGATTTCAGTATATGTGTGACAACACATACTTTTGGAGAAACCACAGTGCCTTTGGGAACTCATTTATTCATTGTAAGTTAGGACAATTGAGAATCATCATGTCATTGTGACATGCCCAACACATCACCAATATTTTGTGACTTCACCACCAATGTGGAATCATCAACTAATTGTGACACCAAAACAATATTTTGACATGATGTAATGAGTTGACATTGTCATGGTGATATCACTGTCCCATTGTTCATTCACAAACTTAAAATGACCTCCTAACATTTTCAAAAATTCATGTCCATTAGTACTTTCAGTTTATACTGTGAACTTGTATGCACATTGTGAAATAGTAACAATTGAAAATGGACTTGTGTTTGAGATATTACAAAATCATTATGACATCAAAAGCCCATTGTGACCTCATCACAACTGTGTATCATAAAGCTATCATGACCCCTAAGTACAATTGAAAACACACATGGCATATGTGACATCATAGTCCCTTTGTGTACCCAAATCCTCATTGTGAATACATGACAATTGAATTCATATATGCCATTTTAACATCACAAACCCTTTGTGACCCCATCACCAGTGGGACAACACATATTCATTATTACACAATTACCTCCTTGAAACATCACCAATTTACAATGACCTCATAGCATTATGACATTTATTGTCATTGTGATGTCATAGACACATTGTAAATGCCTATTCTCTTATTTCATTTTATTTCAAATGTGGCATGTGGGTTGATGTCAGAAATATATTGTGATCTCATAAATATATGGCATCACAATCACTTTGTGACATCACAGTGCCATAGTGATATCACTAACACACTGTGATATCACAAATTTGCCCTGTCCTCATAAGTCTTGTGATGTGAAGCAATTGTGATGTCTTAGGCCTTTTATGAAGTCGTAATCTGTTTTCAACCTGATAAGATTGCAGTTATGATATATGATATAAGAAATCCACTGTGACATCATGACCATTGTGACATCACACTGACAGACATAATAAACATTGTGTCACACTGTGACATCACAATCCTCCTAGGACTTCATAACATTTGTGAAAACACATGACTTTGGAGATACCACAGTCTGTTGTGAACTCATATTCTCTGTGATTTGATGACAAATGAGATCCGTTATGCCATTTGGATATCACTAATCAATTGTGACATCATAGACCCCTTACCGTTTGGCATCACCAATTAATTGTGACATCAAAACATTTTGTGATGTCACAATGTGACACGATGATCATGACATCTGTCAGTGTGATGTCACAATGGTCATGATGTCACAGTTTATTTCTGTTATCTCAAGTCATACATGAAATATGAGGTTGAAAACAAATTATGAGGGCAAAAGGTCTAAGATATCACAATGTCAGCATGTCACAAAAGTTATGAGGACAGGAGAGCTTTGTGATGTCACATTGTGTTAGTGATATCACAATGGTACTGTGATGTCACAAAGTGATTATGATGTCAAAATGGTTTGTAGGCACAAAATTGCGTTGTTGATATCAACTCTCATGCCACATTTGAAATACAATGAAATCACAGAATAGGCATTCACAATGTGTCTATGATGTCACAACAAGAATTGTTGTCATAATGCGATTCTGTCATTGAGTTTGGTGATGTCACAATGAGCTGATGCTCTCATAATGAAAATGTGATATCACACTGTTGAGGATGTCACAAACACTTTGTGATGTTATAATGGCATGTCTGATCTCAATTGTCATTACTTAACTACGAGGATATGTATACACAAAGGGACTGTGATGTTGAAAAGGGCATGTGATTTTCAAAGGAGCTAAGAGGTCATAATAGATTTGAGATGGCACAATGGAATCATGATGTAACAATGACAATGTGTCACAATGGCTTTGTGATGTTGTGGTGGTGATGATGTCAAAATGGGTTTGTGATGTCACAACGAGTTTGTAATACCACAATCAAATTTCCAATTTCAATTGCTACTAGTTCACAAGGAGGATACTGTAATAATCAGCAGGGCCCGATAATCTACAGGGTCTGATAATCAGCATGGGCCCATCTCCTGGCCAGCTGGAGAGGACAAAGAATGCCACCAAAGAAGGTGAGGCATCCTGTGGGAGGGACTGGTGCATTAATCACCATGTGTTGAGCTGTTAAGAAGTGATTGGGCTGTGGGCAGCTTGGGATGTGATAGTTGAAAACAGGCAGTTGGAGTGGAGAAAGGGTACAGACTTTATATAGGCTGCTTGTTCAGAGCAATAGAAGTTGAGAGAAAAAGGAAAAAGTCCTGGAAGGAAGGAAGTGGTGTGATAGCATAAGGTGAAAGACCAGGGTGGAGAGGAAGTTGAGGGAGGGCAGAAGGTGAAGGATAGCAACTGACGAGCCTTGCAAAGCAGTTCAGGTCTGTGGAGAGTGGAGAGTCCTAAAGAGAAGAAGGAACTGGGAGAAGGGAAAAAGGAAAAGACCTCGAAAGAAGTATAGGTCTGTAGCGAAGGAGAGATAAAGAGAAGAGGAAAAGAGGCTTTCCCTTTGATATTTGGAACTTTGGATATCATAATTTTGGGGGTTGGTGTTTTGGAGAACATTTATTATATAAAATGTGTCTCGATGGATTTTCTTGACCTATAGAGGTCCTTATTTTTGAAGACTCCATCGAGATAATCCATTTGGATTGCATCAGGCCTTGGCCCCAGGGAAAAATCCCCATAGGTGAGAGTTCAGCCTTCAGGGTTGAGAGTCTACCTGGAGTGCTTGTTTCCGGAGGTCCAACATGGACAAAAGTCATTTATGTACCTCTAGAGGTGCATCTTGGAAAGCTTGCCAGCTTGTGTTGGACCCCTCTGGAAGCTATTTGTGGCTTCCTTGGGACACCATCTGGAACCTACTTGAGAGATAATGTAGGGTTTCCATGGGAAGCCGTCTGGAACTTCATCAAGAGTACATCTGCAACTTCCTTGAGAAGCCATCTGAGACCTACGCTGGAGGTAATCTGGGGCCTTCTCCAGGGGCCAACTTGGACTTTCTCCAGAGGTCATCTGGGGCTTCCTCAGGAGGCCACCTGAGACCTCTTCAAAAGTAGTTATTGGGGCTTTCTTAAGAGGCAATCTAGGACTACCTCCTGAGGTCATCTGGAGCTTCTCTGGGAGGTCATCTCAGGTTACCATGATGAGAAATCTATGACCATCATTGGACATCATCTGGGACTTCGTTGAGAAGCTATATAGGACCTTCTCTGGAGGTCATCTGTTGCTTTCCAAAGAGGGTTATCTGAAACTTCCTCTGGAGTTCATATGTGGCCTCCTTGAGTGGCCATCTGGGAGGTAATATCAGCCTCATTGAAAAGACATCTGGAAACTCCTTTGGAGATCACTGACATTTCCTTGGGAATCCATTTGGAACCTCCATAAGAGGTCATCTAGGGCCTCCTAGGGAGGACATATGTGACATCCTTCAGAGGTCATCTGTGGCCTCCTCAAGAGGCAATCTGGGACGTTCTCTCTATCATCTGGGACCTCCTGTGGAGGTCAACATTGAGAGGTATGGGACATGTGGGTTAAGTATCTGTGGCTCTTGGTCTTTGTATGTATGCTGATAGTTCTATCTGTGTCCTGTATGCACCTGTTTACTCCTTTTCTCAGGATGGCAGAACCAGGCCTTAGGTTGTCATATCCAAAAAGTATTCTCCCCCAGGTTTACAGAATCCCTCAGAGGAAGATACACTGATGTACTCTCGCTCCTATTCTTTTGTCATCAGCCACTCTAATAAGTCCTCCAATACCAAAAGTGGTTACTTGTACCAGACTGACGTGGTACAATGTGGTATGTTACCCTTATTACCCTTGAGAGAGGAACATGGAGGAGATGGTGGGCAGGACCCCATTCTAATATATGTTCCCTTTACAAGTAGTGACCTGTATAACTGGAAAAAGAAAAATCCATCCTTTTCAGAAAAAAAACAGGGGCTCATTACATTAGAGACAGTAATTTTCACACACAAGCACATCTGGGATGACTGTCAGCAAATTTTACAGGTGCTTTTCACCTGGTAGAAAAGGGAGTGAATACTGTCGGTGATTTGACGGTGGTGCTTGGACCAGACAGTCGCCCCACAATTGAACCAGACTATTTGGAGCAAGTCTTTCCCAGACTTACCCAAGCTGAGACAAACAGCAGTCAAGGTATGGAGGTGCTTAACAAGTATTTCCAGGTTCAGCTAGCAGGGATACCACAGTGCCTAGAAAGCTAAGTCTTCAATCTAAGGTGAGTGAGATGGTACTGTTCCCCAGTGAGTACCTTAATGCTTTTTCTGGAACATCTCCCAGAAACCTATAGGACCTATAGGCTATAGATCTTTAAGTCCTGGAGAATCAAAGAGCCCTAAATATGGCCTTTGTTACGCAGTCAGCCATGGATATTAGAAGAAAGCTTGAAAAGTTAGAAAGTTTTGAGGTAAAGTGGTTGCCCAGTTGGTGTTTGATAACAGAGACCCTGAAAAAAAAACAAGTCTAAGAAGCGAGTTTGAGTTTTGGTAGGAGCACCAGAATAGGGATCAAGAAACCTTTGGCAAAGACAGTACAATTCATTTGAAAATGGCAGCAGGGAACCTCTAGGACTAGATAAGTGAGCTTAATACAAGCAAAATGGACATTAGGAAAAGGAATGCCCAAGGAGGAGAAAGATAGAAAATGACAAGTTAAGTAAGCACATTAACCACCTGGAAAATGTAAATGACAGGTTAAGTAATCACATTAACCACATTGAAAATGTGTTCATAGCTCTGGAGAAACATGCAAAGGACCTCTGAATTCCATTAAGAAATTATGGCTATGACAAAGGAGCTGGGGGGCTGGGAAGGTGACTCAGTGGTAGAGTGCTTGCCCTGCATGCATGAAGCCCTGGGTTTGATTCCTCAACACCACATAAGAAAAAACAAAAAAGCCAGAAGTGGCAATTTGGCTCAAGTGGTAGAGCACTAGCCTTGAGCTGAAGAGCTGAGGGACAGTGTCCAGGCCAGAGTTCAGGCCCCACGACCGGACCCAAAAGTAACAAGAAAAAAAAAAGGAAAAGGAGCTGGATCTGATATAAGAATATATTGGGTTGAAATACATGTCAATTATAAGCTTTGAAAAGTGTCACCAGAAATTCAAAGCAACAGAGAAAGAAGGAAAGAGTAGTTAGCAGAGAAGACGGGGAAGTGCTGTGTCATAGAAGATGAGGCCAAGAAAAGAGAACAAGAAAATATCAGGCTCAAGAAAGAGATTGTTTCTCTTCAGAAAGAGTTAAAGGACCACTTGCTTTGATAGAGAATGCCATGGAAAGGGAAAGAACATTAGGAATTAAAACAGAAGAGCTAAACAAACAGTTAAAGATCTGTCACAAAAATACACAGAAGTGGAAAACTAGAAAGAGAAACTATTAGAGTAAAAGCCCCAAAAGACTGCTGAGATCTTCACCATAAATGTAATGCAGAAGCATCGTGTCCCAGTGGAACAGGTGGAGGTGCCTAAAAATACCTCTCAAGAGCACCTTTGTGAACTTAAGGGAGGAGCTGAAGAGCAAGCAAAGGTCTTGTGAGAAGGAGCAGCAGTTGGCCAGTCAAGGGAACTCTCCTGTGACCCTGCCAAATCATTTGCTGGTTAAGGAGCACATTGAGAAGGAGAGTGGGATCATGAAAGCAAGTTTGAGATAAAAGGAGGAGAATAAAATGGAAGAAGTCTCCAAGGTTCAGAGTACTCTTCAGGAGTTAACGGAAGTAGAGACCTAAGATACAGGGAGACATCTGAGCTGATCAGGTAGCTTGGGAGACCAATCTAAAACAAGTTGGTTTTCTAGAGCTACTAGTCATCAATATTAAAGGAAGAAGCAAAAACAGTGGTAATAAGTGTGCAAATGTTGACACTGAACTTGTGAAAAATGCATACAGGCTCACCCTTTCTGTCAGTTTACATGTAGATATTTGCAACCTGGTAAATTGCCGGAGGACACTGTCTAAAACTGTTCTGAAAACCGGTGGGGCCTCAGCCTGACAATACTTTGTAATGTGTGTAGTTAATTTCCAACAGGTAAATGCTGAAATTCTGGAACACATGGAAAGAATTCATATGTGAGGATCTTCAGATGGTGAATTTAGGAAAGTGGATTCCACAGAGGTAAAGCCTGGAAAGTATGGCTATTGGTATCTGTTAGTAATAGTGGACATTTTTTTCAGGCTGAGCAGAGGCATGTAATAATACCATGATTTGGCTTACCCTTAGCTGTGGGGTCCAAAGATGGTGCTGAATTCAAGGCCCAAGTTCTCAATTATTAACTAATGCCCTAGGAATAAATTGGAAGTTACAATCCATTTATAAGCCTCAGAGTTCAAGCATTAGGAAGAATGAATATGACCTTAAAGGAAACTTTAATTAAATTAAATACAGAGACTGGCCATGGCTAGGTAAGCCTCCTCCACTTCACTCTCCTTTGAGCAAGATGTAGCCCTTATGTTAAAGGATTCAAGCCCTTGAAATACTTTAGTGTAGAACACCCCCTTAAGTTCCTAAAATTAGGAAGGCTATATTAGCAGAAATGTCTTAACTACAATCTGCAGGCTTTACAACACATGCTTTTATGCGCCTATCCTTTGGTAACCAAGGGCCAACGGCCGGATAAGAAAAACTCCACTGAAGGGGAGGGACCAAGAAGGTGATGGAACAGCAGGGAAACACCACAGCTCTCTCCATCCAAATACAGAGTTTGGATTTCAATGCTCTGTTTCTCCAAGTGACCCACAAATAAAGGCAATTACTCAGAGAGATAAAGGAAGTGCAAAAAGAAAATGGAAAAACCTACAGAGACAGTAAAGTGAGAAGACACTTCCTCCACCCTTTGTTGGTGATGGGGCTCCACGTTGCGCAGCTTAAGTGATGGGGTTTTGTGCCAAGCTGCTTAAGTGCCCCGGGTCTGGACCCTCTGAGGACCACACACCCACAAGCATCCCAAATCTCCCAGGGGACTCTCAAGAGCTGGGCCAACCCAGAATATACAAACAGAAATCTCAGAAGGCAGAGCTGGAACAAAGACTCCCCTCACCTGCCCTGGAACAGCGCCTTTGCCTGGCTGGTAAAAGTAGCCCAGCCCAGTCAGAAGCAGTAGCAATTGTCAACAGTGGCAAACGACCCTAGTCTCAATGGGTGGCACCTCTGTCCTGCTGGTGTAAATAGCCTAGCCTAACCTGGAACAGCAGCAGCAGCCAGCAGTGGTGGCAAAACACCCAGAATTGGGGCACAATGCCTCTTGGCACTTGCCCAAACCAGCCCGGGGGAGCAGTGGTGGCTGAGGTGGGGACAGCTGCAGTGAACAAGTCCAGACGCATGATAGTTTGTGCCTCTCCATACTGGCCTGCATAAGTGGCCCAGCCTAACCTGAGACAGCAGCAGTGGTTAACACCTGACTTGTGGTGGGGTGCCTGGCTTGCATAAGTGGCCCAGCTGATCCTGGGGCAGTGGCAGCAGCTGGGGCAGTGGCAGCAGCTGTAGCAGCAGCAGTGGCATCAACAGTGGCAGCAAACAACTCTGGAACCGTAGTGGGTGTGGCGCCTCTCCATACTGGTTTACATAAGCAGCCCATGGTGGCAAAGGTGGTTGAGGCAGGGCGTGGTGCTGAGCAACCCTTGAAAAGACTCCCTGGGCTGGCTTTGAACCTGAATACACAGATCTGAGCCTCCTGAGTAGCTAAATTAAAGGTATTCACACCAGTAGGGTCTTCCTCTTGCAACCCCCCTAACTTTTTCTAAAATAGATAATTTCTTAGTTCATACATGGAATTTAAGCAAATACAAGAGGATCGACATAATACTCTGTATTCTATATGAGCATAGTGGAATCTAACTAATTCTCAATAACAAGGCATAAAGTAGAAAAAAACATGGAAATTAAACAGCACTCTGTTGAACAATACATGGATCACAGAAGAAATTAAAGAAGAAATGAAAAAGTTCCTACAATTCAGTGAAAATGAAGATACATCACTAAGAAACCAATGGGATACAGCGAAAGCAGTCCTGAGGGGCAGATTCATTGCTCTCAGTGCACACATCAAGAAAACATAGAACAACTAAAGGATCTTATGATGCAACTAAAACTGCTAGAAAAACAAGAAAAAATTGAACCTAAAGTTGATAGATAGAGAACCGAAATAAGAGCTGAAATTAAAGAGGCAGAGACTATGAAAATTATAAATAAAATTAATTTTTAAAAGCTGTTTAAAAAAGTCACTAAAACTGAGGGACCACTGGCAAGAGTAACTAACAAAATAAGAGAGGAGACCCAAATCAATAATATCAGAGATACCACAGGAAAGATTACAACAAACATCCAAGACATCAAAACAATCATAAAGAAATAATTCCAGACTCTACTCACAAAGGAAGGGAAACCTAGCAGAGAGGGATGAATTTCTACAGTAATACAAATTGCTATCCCCCCTTTCCTTTTCAGCCATTCTTCTCTACCATGTGTGGTGGGGGCAGCAGTTCGGTAAATAAACTTCTTTTCATGCCTGAATAGTGTGTGCTGTTCTCTTCATGGGCTACTTAATGAAACCTACCTATTTAATATACCTTACAAATGGTGCCATGACTGGGATGAGGTTTTTGAATTGGAAATGCTAGAATTTCCTAACCACCCCTTTTCTGCAAACCAAACGGCCTTGAGATACCACGTGAGACTTTTCACCAATACCATTGCTGGCCTTCACATCCACGTCCACACCACTTCTCTACTCTGGTGAATGAAACTACTTTCCATGGCTCTCTGTTGCTCAATCTCTGCTCAGATGTGGCGCCATTCCAGAGAGCTCCTACGGCCTTTAGCAGAAAGGATGGTCATCTCTGAAGCGGAGAATGACTGGTTTGGGGGGTTTAGCCATTTCTCTCTATAGGGGTCTGGGGCAAGCCAGAACACCACTTGTTCCTGGTCAGTTCTCCTTCACTCACCAAACTGACTCTCTAACACATTTAATGGGGTCCTGTGAGTCATGTCCAAGCCGTGAAACCCCGCTGACATGCCTCCTGTGCTCCCTGGATAGTCAGATGACCTAATATTTTTTGCTGTTCTCAGATTTAGACAATTTATGCCTCTGCAATGGTACATGGTCAGAAGTCTCTTTACTATCAGGCTGCCTTTGCTCTCTGCTATTCATGTCCAACTTTCAATATCTCTACAACTTTTTGGATTGTGCCTTGAAGAGTGCAACATGGGCTGGTTCCCAGGGAACCTTTCTAGGTTCCCTCAAAAAGGCTAGCCAAACTAGGCTTGATTTTTTGTTCAGGCTTTCTTTGCATTTTTTGAGAAATTCTCCATCTTGAGTTCATCATCTTGGCCACATGGTGGGTTAAAGGTTTGGCTCCATCCAACCCGTACACTTCCACGAAGCTTGTTACTCCTCCATCCATCTATTCTAATATGCATTGCTAAAAAGTTGCTCTTTTCACAGACCCTGGTAACTGAGGCCCAACCATCTGATGTGCTTTGTTAGCAAAGATGATTAACTTTGTTGTCAAAAATTTTAAGTTTTGAGTTTTGCCTTTTTTGTGTTGTGTAATCTAGTACTGACTATGTGATTCTAACATATTGGGCATATCTGTGCTAAGATTCCCACATCTAACGAGTTTTGTCATTGCAGAATATTTGGTCAATTTTTGATAAGGACCAGGTAAGCTCTACTTATTATATTTGATCTCTTTGTTGCTTTAATTGGAAATAACAAAGAACTTTCGTGGAAAAGATTGCAGTGCAAGCCAGTCTGGGCTGAAAAATCCCTCAAACTCCATCTCCCAACTAACCTGCAAAGAGCCAGGCTGGAAACATGGCTCGAGCCTCTATCTATATCCAGCAAACACTACAAAGTGGTAGAGTGCTAGCCTTGAGCAAAAGTGCTCAGGGACAGTGCTCAGGCCTTGAATTCAAGCATCCTGAATACAAACTGGGACTAAACAACCAAGCAACGAGCACCTAGATTCAACCAGTCTGGGGAACAAAGGAACATGGAGAGGAATAAGAGGAGATGATATCACATCATCCACTTTTTGCCTGTCTTATCAAAATTAACCAGAGCAAGGAGGTCAATAGAAGTAAGAACATTGCCCATCTAATGTCCATACCTGACTACCTTTCAACTGGACAGGAATTCATATTCTTGCCCTTGTTAATTGACTTCTTCTCTATCTAGTCTCCAGGTGTCAGAAGAAAGTAGGGACATTTCTATCAACATTTTCAGCCCCAAGTCCTTCCTCTTGCCATTTATTTGCTCTCTAGTATTTTTTTCAGTTCTTCAATGCGTCATGAGACTTCTCCAGACTTCTCCCAAGAGACTTGCTTCCTCCAGACTTTATCTAAGGACTCAATGCCCAAGTGACAGCTGTTGCCTTCTGCCTTATCCCAGATGGGACCGCATATCAGCCTTTTACCTTACTGTCAATGCCGCTTGCAAACAGGAAGTAGCCAGAGAGAATCTTCACCTTTTTTCGTAATTATCAAATGGCTGGAATGTAAGTTCTGAACAGGGACACCTCCCTCCCTCTTGGCTAAGTTTCCACCCAATATCTGTTACATAGGTACCTGGCAGACCTGGAAGCAATCACCTTCTCCTGCTAGGTCACATCCTAGCCCACCTCTGGTCACATGCCTCCCATCTGACCTTCGGAAGGTTCCAGACCCTGAGGTCACATCCGGATCCAGTGTGGCCAAAATTTTCCAGCGACTGGCCACACCTCTTCCTTTCCCTGGCCTAGATATATCCTGGATCAGAGGTGGGTCGACAACCATTCCTTTTCAGCCATGCTTCTCCACCATGCATGGTGGGGGCAGCCTTTTGGTAAATGAACTTCTTTTCCTGCCTGAAAAAAAAGAGAAATACAAATTGCCCAAACAGAACCAAGAAGAAATAAATCAATTACAAATGTCAATAACCTACAATGAGATAGAAGAAGTAATAATAAGTCTTCCAACAGGAAAAGCCCAGGACCTGATGGATTCACTACAGAATTCTATAAGGCCTTTAAAGAGGAGCTAATATCCATACTCCTCAAGCTCTTCAGAGAAATAGAAACAAAGGAAGTAATCCCAAACTCATTCTATGAAGCCAATATCACATTCATCCCCAAACCAGGCAAAGACCCAACAAAAAAAGATCTCTTTTATTAAGACAAATGCAAAGCTCCTCAATAAAATTGCAGCCAACAGAATCCAGAAACATATAAAACAAATCATACATTATGACCAAGTAGGCTTCATCCCAGAGATGCAGGGATGGTTTAACATATGTAAGTCAATAAATGTAATCCATCACATCAACAGATCCAAGGTCAAGAACCACATGATTATCTCCATTGATTTGGAAAAGGATTTTGATAAAATTCAGCACTCATTCATGTTAAAAACTCTGGAAAAAATAGGAATAGAAGGAACATTTCATAAGACAATAAAAGCCTTACATGGCAAATCAAAAGCCAATATTATGCTTAATAGGGAAAAACTACAACCAATTCCCTTAAAAACCGGAACAAGGCAAGGATGCCCACTCTCTCCATTCCTCGTCAATATAGTTCTGGAATTTTTAGCCAAAGCAATAAGGCAAGAAAAATACATTGAAGGGATCCACATGGGAGATGAAGAATATAAACTCTCTCTTTTTGCAGATGGCATTATTTTATAAATTAACAGTCCCTAAAGCTCCATCCCCATACACTTAGAGCTTATAAACCAATTTGGCAAATATCAGGATACAAAATTAACCCACAAAAATCAGTCGGCTTTCTGTAAACCAGCAAAGTACAAATAGAAATGGACATCAAGGAAACAACCTCATTCACAATAACCTCAAAAAAAAAAAGGATTTAGGAAGTAACCTAACCAAAGATGTAAAGGATCAATTTCTTGACAACTATAAAAACCTTAAAAAAGGAATCTTAGAGGATACCAGGAAATGGAAAGGCTTCTCATGTTTCTGGATAGGCAGAATTAATACGGTGAAAATGGCCATACTGCCAAAATTAATAAACACATTCAATGCAATTCCCATTAAAATTCCAATGACTTAGTTTACTGAAATAGAGAAAATATTCCAAAAGTTCATATGAAACAACAAAAGACCTAGCATAGCCAAAACAATTATAGGCAAAAGAAAGGATGCAGGAGGGATCATGATACAGGACTTTAAGCTCTACTATAGAGCCATAATAACAAAGACAGCTTGGTACTGGCACAAAAAGAGACCCAAAAATCAGTGAGACAGGTTAGAGGACCCAGAAATATAGCCGCATATGTACATTTAGTTGATATTTGACAAAGGAGCCAAAGACATAAGGTGGAAGAATCATAACCTCTTCAACTACTGGTGCTGGAAAAACTGGCCACATGCAAAAAACTAAAAGTGGACCCTAGCCTATCACCATACACTAACATCAACTCAAAATGGATTAAAGACCTTAACATCAAGCCTGAAACTCTGAAACTATTGCAGGACAGAGTATGAGATAGACTTGGACTTATAGGCAAAGGCAGGAACTTCCAGAACAGATTCCCAGGGTCACAACAAATTGGAGAATGACTCGATAAATGGGACTACCTTAAAATAAAGTTTCTGCACAGATAAAAAGTAGCAACCAATCCAGAAAGAAAGCCAAATAATTGGGAAAAATATTTACCAGCAATATATCAGACAAGGGTCTAATATCAATTATATATGGTAAACTCAAGAAACTAACCCTTTACAAACCTAACAAATCAATTTTGAAATGGTCAAGGGAGCTTCTCAGAAGAAGTAAAAATGGCAAAGAAACACATGAGGAAATGTTCAACATCCCTGGCTGTAAAGGAAATGCAAATAAAAACCACTCTGCGATACCACCTTACCCCAGTCAGAATGGCCCACATCCTAAATTCAGCCAATGACAAATGCTGGAAGGGATGCAAAGAAAGAGAAGCATTATTGCATTGCTGGTGGGAATGTATACTAATACAACCACTTGGAAAGAAGTCTGGAGGTACATCAGAAAGCTAAATATCGACCTCTCCTATGAACTGGACATACCACTCCTAGGAATCTACTCAGAACAACAGGAACCAGTATACAAAGACACACACACCTTTATGATTATTGCAGCACTGTTCACAATAGCCAAGATTTGGAAACAACCCAGATGAGCCACTACTAATAAGTGGATCCAAAAATTGTGGTACCAATATACAATGGAATACTATGCAGCCATTAGACAGGACAAAATGATGGCATTTGTAGGGAAATGAATGGAACTAAACCAAATTATTTGAGTGAGGTAAGCCAAGAACAAAGAGACAAATGGCACAGGGTCTACCTGATATGTGGATTCCAAAGCCAAAATGCAAGAAGGTATGACAAAGTAAACAGGACTCGAGAAACAAAGGACAGCCACTCTTTTTGTTGTATCACCATTAATGACTCCATGTTCTTGACTATGTAGATGGTAGAAATATGCACTCAATGGAGGGAAGCCAGGAGGAGGAATAGAAAAAGTGGGAAATGGAACAACATACAACAAAGGGGTCCATCAGCTGCACCCGACATAGAAGAAAAATAACTAAGTAACCCAAACACACTGTTGGGAAGGGAGGAATGAGAGGGAAAGAGGGAATAGCGTACACTAAGCAAAAGGGAAAAAATGTAAACATCACCTGAGGTAGGAAAAATAATTTTGGTTGTCAAAGCTCATAGAATTAACAAACTTTAGACCAGGATAACGATAATTTGCCTTGTCAAGGTTAAAATGTGTTTGTGACTTTAAACAATTATCATAATTCCACAATATTGTGAAATATGTGAAATATATGTAATCACCTATCTCAATTTTGACAAAAAGGTGTGAGAAGGGAAGGGTTATGAGGGATGGGTGTCAATGTTGTCAGACACCTTGTATTCATGTACTGTTTTGTAGAATGTGAACTTCTCTCTACAATTACTTAAAAATAATAACAATACGAAGTATTTCAAAATAAATAAACAGGATGCCAACAGATAAGTTCAAATATAAAATAAGAAATTAAATCCAATTGGAAGACAAATTTCTTTGGGGAGAGTAATGTAGTTTATCCTATAGCAAGTCTCCTTCAGCAATAAATCCAAAAGCTAGACCTCAAGTAAGTGAAGTAAACTAAGAAATGGAGATACAAAAAAAAAAAACTTCACCCACTCTTTCTTACCTGGACAGCTGGTGTGGCTAAAAATTTATCATGCTCCTGAGTTAGAACCAAAGTGGCAAGGACCATACTTGGTGTTGCTAGGACCAATATACAGAGAAGGCTGCAAGATGAACTGTTCTCTCCACCCAATGAACAGGCTTAAAATGTAAATTTAATAGAAAACAAGTAAATTATAGAAACACACTAGTTAGCAGTAATTAACACTTAGTAAGTCTTATCCTTAAGGGATCATCTGAGGGACAGTAGGAAGGAAAGTATGCCAATTGGCCACCAGGCCAGAGAAGTGTAGGCCTGTGGATAGTGCAGAGGCCTAAAGAGAAAAAGAAAGTGATGCAAGGGAAAAAAAGAAATGAAGGAATGTCTATAAAGAAGGTGGGAGTAAGGGAAAAGGACATAGCCTTACCTATTGAAGTTTGCAGGTTTGGAGATGATAATTTGGGGAGTTGGTGCTTTGCAGACCAATTAACTATGTGTGACTGCCCATTGGAGGTCTGAGATTTGGTGTTTGGGGCTGGCTTGTCACTGAGTGTACAGCCCAGGACAAGGTAAATGAAGGCCCATTTCGAGTGTAAATAAAGTTATTTTCAATGTGCCTCATTGGATTGTCTTGTGTTTTATGCATCATAAGTATACTAGTTCACGTTAGTAGTCTCAAAGGCCATGAAATTTGTAAAATGTTATGAGGTCATATTGGTTTACAAATCCGAATGCGACAGTGATGGCAATATGATGTCACAATATCAAGTCATAATAATATTATGATGTAATAATTAGTTGGTGATTCCATAATGGTGATGAGGTCACAATAGGTTTATGATGTCACAATTGGGTTGTTGATGTCACAATGGCATGCTGGACTTCAATTTTCATTAACTCCCAATGAGAATATGAATTCAGAATGAGATTGTGAGATCTACAAAGTCATGCATTGGCCCAAATGTGATGAACTCCCAATAGGTATGTGATATCACAATGTAACACAATGCTCATTATATCTGACAGTGATGACACAATTTTCATGATAGAGTGCATTTCTAATATCACACATCATACATGAAATATGAAGTCAAAAACATTATGAGATCACAAAGGCCTTGTATCACAAGGGCATCGTGTCAAAGTTATGAGGAAAGACTGGTTAATGATGTCACACTGGTGATCCTGCCTCCAAGGGTTTGTAGTATTACAATGGTATAACTGATCTTAATTGTTAGACCAGAATGATTATATGGGTAAACAACTGAACTTTGATGTCACTGGAAGTGGTGCTGTAGCTCAAGTGGTAGAGCGCTCGCTTTGAGCTGAAGAGCTGAGGGACAGCGCCCAGGCCCAGAGTTCAAGCCCCATGACCGACAAAAAAAAAAAAAAAAAAAAAAAAAAAAAATTGCAAAAAATTGCATGAACTTTGATGTCACAAAGGCCATATGCTTTTTCAAAGGTGCTAAGAGGTCATAACCGATTGAAATATCACAATGTGATTGTGATGTCACAATGGCAATGTGATGCTGCAATAGGTTTGTGATATCACTTTGGTAATGAGGTCACCCATGGAATAGTGATGTCACTAATTGTTTGTAATATTACAATCACATGTCTGATTTCAATTGCTACTAGTTTACAATGAGGACAAGAGTTCAAGGAAGGAGCTAGAAGTCCTAAAACCCATGACTTTTCTAACATGTGATGTCATAATAGGTTTGTGAAAACAGAATGGCACAGTGATATCACAATGTCAATGTGATGTCACAATGTGTTAAGGGAGTTCAGAAGAAGATTGCTGAGAAGAGGTTGGATTCGAAACGAGTGCTGGCATAGAAAGCAGTTTTAGTGTTCCTGTGAACAGTCCTAGGCTAGAGAATCACACCCAAGTGTGCCATTACCGTACAAAGAGTATGGCCAGAGAGGGAAAATCCAGGCAAGGAAAGAGATCTGAGCACTTGCCAGTAGCCACGACTGCAAGGGCTGGGGTGGCAGTGGCGGCGGCCATAGAAACCATACCTACAACAGAGAGTCCAGGACAAAGGAGCCAGACACAGTAGACTAGCAGATTCTACTCAACACCAGCAAGAACTGAGAAGGAGCAGATATCTTTGCCCTGCAGATTTCAGACCAGAGAGAGTCCAGGAACCAAGAATCTGGCGTGAGTAGAACCCTGACTTCCTCACTCCTTCTCAGGGAGCAGATGTGGGAAGGCCGCCCCTCCCCTCACCACCACCGGAGGTGTCCATCTTTGATACTGACAAAGGCCTGGTTGAGCAGATAGCTCCAACTCAGGCCTTGGAAAAAAACAAAAGAATCATTTTGCAGGTCACAGGAACTAGAAGTGACCTGTCAGGCTCAGTTCCACCAGGGGAAAGTCACTCTGCCCAAGCAGAGTAAAATTTGCCCTCGGAGAAGAGACTTTCTTCACTGGGTAAACAGAGCCAGAGGCTGCCCCACCCTACAGAAGCCTAGACAACAATTGGAATTAAGTAAACATAAACCCTGAGAATGGCTCCAAGCTGGCTCAGTGAGTGTCTCAGAAGCTAGCCCCTCCGGGAAAAGCTACTGTTTGCTGAAAGGCTTCAACCCTACCCAGAAACTAGCCTCCTCACAGCATCTCCAAACTAGAGGAAACAGCCATCTCCCTCTGTAGTGATACTCACAGATCTCCCTCTCACTGAACTAGCCTGGGAGGAGGATCACAAAATGCTGCTTAACACAGGGCATTTTCTGCCTGACCAAACTGACTAAAGAAACCAATCAAGCCATAGGAAAACCAAACACCACAAGCAGACCAGAGACTCCACCAAGACACTGGTTACAGATACAGGGGAGTACAGGCTCTTCCCATTCCCCCTCCAAAAAAAACCCCCAAAACAAAGAACTCTTTTTTGAACATTTTTTTTAATTTTTATTTTTTAAGTGTTTTCTGTTGATCTTTATTTTCTCATAATTTTTATTTTTGGTGTGTGTGTGTGTGTGTGTGTGAGTGTGTGTGTGTGTGTGTGTGTGTGTGTGTGTGTGTGTGTGTGTGTGTGTGTGTGTGTTTCATCTCTTTGACCTTTTGGTCCTTTTTTATTGTTTTCATTTTTTCTCTCTTTCTTTATTTTTTGCATGACTTACTTGCTGTTCTGCTCAACTCCAGATACATACCTGTCATCAATTGTTAGACCTTCTCCCCCTTATGTACATACTTAAGCCAGAAATTTATTACTCAGTTCACAACCTCTTAGGCTTAACTTCTTTAATAGCAGTATTATCTCTTTATACCTACATAATTTTAAAGTAACTAATATTAAAAATTGTATTTTATAGTTTTCAGGTTTCCTTTCTATCCCTCCCCTCCTCTCCTTCTATCCTGTTCTTCTCTCAATATCATTTCTTTAAACTTACATAATTTTTAAGTGTTTCATTTCTTAAATTTAAATTTTAGTTTTTCCATTTTTTCTTTTTCTTTTTTTAAATTTCTGTCCTATGATTCTGTCCAATCCATTTCCCTCTCAGAGATTAGGAATTGGTTACATTTACTCTCATTTTACATCTCCACATCTGTCTAGTCCTATTTTTCCCCAAATTTCTCCCTGAAGCTAATAATTTCGGTTTGCCAAATCCTTCTTCGTTGTTCTTAACCCATTAATCCATGGTTTTTTGATTTAGAATAGATTGTATCTGTTGAACTAGATTGTATCTGCAGCCATTTTGGTTGTGCAACTAAAGGACTCTGGTTGATGCTTACCTTAAAATAGTGTTCTAGCACAAAATTGCTGTTACTTTCATACCAAATGGGCAGAACAAGGCGGAAAAACACAAGAATAATGGCAAGTCCAGGTATCTGAACTCCCATTAATGATAATCAGGTGACAAAATAGTTCATGATAATAATAAGAAGAATAGTTAATGAAAATAATAATAATTAATAGTTCCCCCAAAAGCTCTGCAAACACTACTGGTAAACATGGTGAATGAAATAATTGAAAATTTGCGAAGGTCTCAGTGTGAGCTTGATAGTGACCAAGAGGAGGCAATCCAAATAGTAGTACAGGAATCTTGTGAGCATTAGGAAGCTACTTAAAGATTGATACAGGAATTGCATAAGCAGGCTGAGAACAGTCATAGAGAATTACAGGAATTGCTTTAATGTGAGGAAACTAATTAAAGAGTAAAACAGGAATTGCGACAGGGTGATCAGAATAGACAAAGATAAATACAGGCATTCCAAAAATCCATAAAGAGACAGCTGAAACAATTCAGGGAGACCACAAAGGGAATGCAGAATAGAGCCTGCCCGAAGGAATGGGAGTCCAAGGAAACCATAACCAATCAGCTAAGTGATCTGAGACTAAACACTGAACACCAAATAAAGGAAGTAAAGCTCATACAAGATCTAAACCAAAGCTCCAACAAAGATTTTGAAGCCATCAAAGCCGACCAAGTAGAAGGAAAATAAATTAAAAACAAATAGAAAGTCTTGACAGTAGGTTAGACTATGAAGAAAATCAAATCTCGGGCATTGAAGACAGCCTAGATAGTATAGAGAAATAACATACAAATATCCAAGATAAATCCAAGAAATATGATAGATCTATTCTATATTTGGAAGACACCATCAGAAGGACTAATCTGAGGATAATGAATATAGAGGAGCACCTAGAGACAGAAGTTAATTGTCTAGGAAATGTATTTAACAGAATCCTAGCAGAGAACTTCCCAAACATTCAAAAAGTTAAGCCTATGGCCTATTCAGATAAAAGAAGTTTTCAGAACCCCAAATAGACCAGAACAGAACAGGACATGTCACTGTCACATTATAATCCACACAGGATCAATTCAGACCAAGGAAAGGATCCTTAAAGCTGTCAAGGAGAAAAGATCAATCACCTATACAGGGAAAATAATTAGAATAACCTCAGATTTCTCAGCAGAGATGATTAAAGCAAGAAGAGCCTGGAATGATGTATGTCATGCCCTAAAGAAAAACCACAACAAAGAATAGTGTACCCAGCTAAACTCTCCTTCATAACTGAAGGTCAATTAAAAATTGTCCATAGCAAAGAAAAATTGAAACAATATATCTCCACAAAACCAGACCTACAAAGGTACTTAAAGATATCCTACACATAGAAAACTAACAAGACAACGGCAAAGAAACGGCATCTAAGGGAATAAAATTAGAACTCAACATGAAACCAAAAAGACCACAATAAAGGCAAAGAAACGGCACCCAAACTGAGAATCCGAAAACCATAGGAAGAACCAAGTTGCCGCAGCCCCCAAGAAGGTGGATAAAATGGCAGAAACTACCAAACACTTCTCAGTCCTTTCTCTCAACATTAACGGACA
The DNA here is from genome assembly GCF_019054845.1 of Dipodomys spectabilis. NCBI lineage: Eukaryota > Metazoa > Chordata > Mammalia > Rodentia > Heteromyidae > Dipodomys > Dipodomys spectabilis. Next base: position 3,759,787 of record NW_024870782.1, on the reverse strand, counting down.
TAACTCTCCAATTAAGCGACATACACTGTCTAGTTGGATTAAAAAGCAACATCCTTCTATCTGCTGCCTTCAGAAATCACACCTTTCTCATAAAAACACACACTTTGAACATGAAAGTCTGCAACAAAATCTACCAAGCAAATGGCCCCCATAAAGAGACAGGAATTGCAATCATAATATCAGATAAAATAGACTTCAAATTAAAATTACTGAGAAGAAATAAAGAAGGTCACTACATATGAATTAAGGGATCTTTCTTTCAGGAGGATATTACAATTATAAATACTATTCGCTAAACAATGGATCACCAAAATTTATCCAACAAATACTACTTTCCCCCAAATCTCAAACTGATCCAAAGACAAGAGTTGTTGGGAACTTTAACAGACCACTATCCACACTAGATAGATCAACTCGAAAAAACTCAACAGAGAAACTGCAGATCTAAAGAACTGCCTAGATCAGCTAGGTTTAACAGACAACTACTAAATATTTCACCCAGCAGCATCAGAATACACTTTTTTCTCAACACTACATGGAACATTTTCCAAAATAGACCACTTATTTTATTGTGAAAATACTGTACAGAGGAGTTACAATTACATGGGCAAGACAATGAGTACATTGCTCATAAAGCATTGTAGCTTCCTCCTTTGTTTCCCCTTCCCATCCCATTCTCCACCCTTCCCATCACCCAACCCTCATCCCCCCCGACCAAAGTTGTAAAGTTCGTTTTTGACATAATGACTTGTACATCTCATTGCAGTGGGTCCACCAGTATGCCTATTTAAACAATTTGTTTTTTCCCTTCCCCTCCACAAATGATAACAACATCAAATACAGTGAAAGCAGGGGTTATACAGTGGGGGAGGCACATACAAAGCAACAAAGCAATAATCTTATAAATGTGTTAGAAACAATTGCATGAAAAACATTTGAATAAATATCTTAGGGTTAATTTCCCTAACATCAACTTATCTGACCTTTTCTGCTTGACTCAGACTTATACTAGTTATTACAAATAGGGGAAGCTATGGGACCTATGTATCTTTGGCCCTTGGCTTACTTCACTTAATACAATTATTCCCACGTCTTTCCATTTCCTAACAAATGGGCAATGTCATTCTTTCTGATGGAGGCATAGAATTCCATTGTGTATATGTACCACATTTTCTTGATCCATTCATCTACTGAGAGGCATCTGGGTTGGTTCCATATCTTAGCTATGGTAAATAAGGCTGCAATAAACATAGTTGTGCTGGTAACTTTCTTGTAGTTTTGTTTGTGAACATTTGGTTAAATGCCCCAAAGTGGGATTGCTGGGTCATAGGGGAGCTCTATGTGGAGTCTTTTGAGGAAACTCCATACTAATTTCCAAAGTTGTTGTACAAGTTTATACTCCCACCAACAATGCATTAAGTTTCCCTTCTGTCCACATGCCCTACAGCATCTGTTGTTATTAGATTTCTTGAATTATGCTATTCTAACTGGGGTGAGGTGGTTTTGATTTGCATTTCTTATATGGCTAGGGAGGTTGAGCATTTCTTCATGTATCCATTGGCCATCCTTCTTTCCTCTTCAGAGAAGTTTCTCTTTAAGTCTTTAGCACACTTATTTATTGGGCAGGTTTTTTTGAAGGTTTGCTGTTGGGGGGTTTATTTTTTTGAGTTGCAGGTATATTTTAGATATAAGACTCTTGTCTGTTGTATAGCTAGTGAACACCTTCTCCCAATCCGTTGGCTTTCTATTGATCTTGCTAGCTATGTCCTTTGCCATGCAGAAGCTATGCAATTTATGCAATCCCATTTGTTCAACTCTTCTTAGATTTGTTGTGCTTCTGGGTCTGTATTAAAAAAATTTCGGCCTGTGTCTTTGGATCTATGTGGGATTTGAGGGAAAGTAGATTTAGAGTTCCAGTAAACAGTCCTAAGCCAGGGAATCACACCAAGTGTGCCATCACAGGACAGAGAGTGAGGCCAGAGAAGGAAAATCCAGAGAAGGAGACAGATCTGATCTCTTGCCAGCAGCCGCCTCTGCTGTGGCAGCAGCAGTGGCAGCAGTGGCCGAACCTGCCATACCTGAATCACAGAGATTCAGGGACGAAGGAGACAGACACAGTGGGCGAGCGGATTCTACTCAACACCAGCAATAACCGACAAGGAGCAGACATCTTTACCCTGCAGTTCGCAGACCAGATACAACCCAGGAACCAAGACTTGGCGTGAGTAGAAGCCTGATATCCTCACTTCTTCTCAGGGAGCAGAGGAGGGAAGGCCACCCCCCCACCCCAGTACTGGAGATCTCCATCTTGGATACTGACAAAGCTCAGTAGAGCTGCTAGCTCCAACTGAGGCCTTGGAAGAAAACTAGAGTCATTTAGCAGGTGACAAGAACCTAACCTGACCTGCCAGACTCAGCTCCACACAGGGAAAAGTCACCAAGCTCTGGCGCCAGTCCTAGGAGTGGCTTTCTTCACTGGGTAATCAGAGCCAGAGGCTGCTCCTCCCTTTAGCAGCCTTGACAATCAATTGAAATTCAGTAACATAAACCCTGAGAATGGATCCAGGCTGGGCTCTGTATGTTTCTCACAAACAAGCCCCGGGGAAAAGTTACTGTTTGTTGAAAGGTCTCAACTCTACCCAGAATGTAGCCTCATCACAGCTTTTCCAAATTTGAGGAAAAAGCCATCTCCCTCTTTTGTGATACTCAAAGCAGATCTCCCTCCCATTGAACTAACCTGGGAGGAAGATCGCAAAATCCTGGGTAAAGCAGAGCATTTTTCTGCCTGTTCAAACAAACTGACTAAAGAAACCAACCAAGCCACAGGACCACAAGCAGACCAGAGACTCCAACAAGAGGCTGGTTACGGACACAAGGATGATACAGGATTTTTCCCAACCCTCACAAAAAAAAATCAAAGAATTTTTTTTTCCTCTTCTTTTTTTTGTACCTATAATAATTTTTTTTCTTTTCTAAAACTTTTGTTTTTAATTTTTATGTTTTTTGAAAAAATTTGTTTTCTAGTAACTCTTTTTTTCCTCTAATAATTTTTATTTTAGGAGTACATGTGTGTGTGCGTTTTTCTTTCTTTTTTTTTAAAAAAATTGTTTTTTTGTTTAGCTCTACTGAACTTCTGTTCTTTTTTCTTTCTCTCTCATCCTTTTCACCTTTCTTCTCTTTCATTCTTCTTTATGTGACTTAATTGTTGTTCTGCACATCCTCAGATAATCCCGTAGTTGACTATTAAACCCTATCCCACATTGTGTATACACTTAATCCACAAATTTATTACTCAAAACCTCTGAGACTTAAATTGCTTAATAGCAGTACTGCCTCTTTATACCTATATAATATTTTAAGTATTTTTATTTCTAAGATTTTCACATCTCCTTTTTATACCTCCCCTTCTCTCATTATATTCACTTTCTTCTCTGAATAGTTTGTTTTCGTTTCTGCATAATATTTTTAATTTTTACTTTTCTATTTTTTCTGGTCTCTTTTCTTTTCCCTTTTCTCTTTCTTCTTTTTTTCTCTGACTCTACTTTCATTCTATCCAACCTATTTCCTGCTTTGAGATTAAGACTTAGTTAACTCTCCCTGTACCTTCCCACATCACTCTATTCCTATTTTTTACCCACATTTCTCATTAACCCTAAAAATTTCTGGTTTTCCAAATTCTTCTTTGCGGTTCGTAGCCCATTAATATATAGTTGTTTGATGTTAAGTAGATGTATCTGTTCAACTAGATTGTATCTGTAGACTATGGACTGTGCAAACACAGACTTTGCTTGATGATTGCCTTAAGATAGTGTTCTAGCACAAAACTGGTGTTATTTTCATCCCAAATGGGCAGAGTAAGCCAGAAAAACACAACAAAAATAGCAAGTCCATGTATCTCAACTCCAACTCATGATAATCAGGGAACAGAACAGATAATGAATAATCCAGAGGAGACTTCCCAAGAATCTCTACAAACACTGCTGGCAAACATGATAAATGAAAAGATTGAAAACCTACAAAGAACTCTGTATGAGCGTGATAGGGAAAGAGAGGAGGCATTCCAAAAGTTTATACAGGAAAAGATTGAAAACCTACAAAGGACTCTGTATGAGGATGATAGGGAGAGAGAGGAGGCAATCCCCAGGTTTATACAGGAATATCATGAGCATGAGGAAGCTACTCAAAAACTGATACAGGATTTGCGTGAGCAGCTTGAGAATACTCAAAGAGAAAGGCAGGAATGGCATGAACGGGCTGAGAACACTCAAAGAGAACTACAGGAATGGCATGAACGGAAGGAAGCTAATCAAAGAGTAATACAGGAATTGAGAGAGCAGAATGAGAATACACAAAGACCACTAAAGCATTCATGGGATCCATTAACAAAGAGCTGAAGGAAGTCAGGGAGACTACAAAGGGAATGGTGAATGGAACCCAACAGAAGGAATGGAAGTCCAAGGAAATAATAACCAATCTGTTAAGTGATTTGAGAACAAACACTGAACACCAAATTAAGGAAGTAAAGAAGTCCATACAAGATCTAAAACAAAGCTTCAACAAATAATTTGAAGCCATCAAAGCTGACCAATTAGAAGGAAAAGAAATACAAACCAAAGAAGAAAGTCTTGACAGCAGGTTAGACCATGTAGATGATCGAATCTTGGGGATTGAAGACAGCCTAGATATTATAGAGAAAGTACATACAAATATCCAAGACAAGTCCTAGAAATATGAGAGATCTATCCAACACTTGGAAGACACCATCAGAAGGCCTAATCTAAGGATAATGGGTGTAGAGGAGCATCTAGAAACAGAAGTTAATGGTCTAGGAAATTTTCTTAACAGGATCCTAGCAGAGAAATTCTCAAACATGTAAAAAGATAGGCCTATTCAGATACAAGAAGCTTTTAGAATTCCAAATAGACCAGACCAGAATAGGACATCCCACTGTCACATTATAATCCATACAGAATTATTCAGACCAGGGAAAACATCCTTAATGCTGTCAAGGAGAAAAGATTAATCACCTATAAATGGCAACCAATTAGAATCACCTCAGATTTCTCAGCAGATTCACTCAAAGCAAGAAGAGCCTGGAATGATGTATGCCATGCTCTAAAAACAAACAACTATCAACCAAGAATACTATACCCAGCTAAACTCTCCTTCATAACTGAAGGCCAAATAAAAACCTTCCCCAGCAAAGAAAAATTGAAACAATACATCTCCACCAAACCAGCCCTACAAAAGATTCTTAAAGATGCCCTACACATAGAAAATGAACAAGGCCACAATAGAGGACAAGAAACTTCACACAAACTGAGAATCCAAGAATCATAGGATGAATCCAGTTTTTTCAGCCCCCAAGAAAATGGATAAAATGGCAGGAACTTCCAAATACCTCTCTGTCCTATTTCTTAACATTAACAGACCTAACTCTCCAATTAAGTGACAAAACTATCTAGCTGGATTAAAAAGCAGGATCCTTCTTTCTGCTGCCTTCAGGTATTTTGCCCATAAAAACAAACGCATTTTCAATGTGAAAGGTTAGAACAAAATCTACCAAGCAAATGGCCTCCATATATTAGCTGGAGTTGCAATCCTAATATCAGATAAAATTAGTTAGAAGAGATAAAGAAGGTCACTACATATTTATTAACGGATCTCTCCTTCAGGAGGTTATTACAATTCTAAATATCTATTTGACAAACAACAGAGCACCCAAATTTATCCAAGAAGCACTACTTTCCCTCAGATCCCACATTGATCCAAAGACATTAATTGTAGGAGATTTTAACACACAACTCGCCCCAAGAGATAGATCAACTCGGTAAAAACTCAACAGAGAAACCGCAGATCTAAACAGCTACATAGACCAAATAGATTTAACAGACATCTATCGAATATTTCACCCAGCAGCATTAGAATACATGTTTTTATCAGTAATATATGGAACAGTTTCTAAAATACCCACAATTTAGGCCACAAAGCAAACTTGTCCAAATTCAGAAACACTGAAGTTATACCTTGCATTCTCTCTGACTACAAGGGAATAAAATTAGAACATAACACCAAATGCCACCAAAGAAAGTCTGGTAACACATGGAACAACACTCTGCTGAATCATGAGTGGGTCATGGAAGAGATTAGAAAGGAAATTCAAATATTTATGCTATTCAACAAAAATGAGCATACAAATTACCAGCACCTATGGGACACAGCAAAGGCAGTACTCGGAGGCAAGTTTATAGCTCTGAGTTCCTACATCAACATATTGGAGAGATCTGAAACTAACAATTTAATGAGACATCTGAACCTCCTTGAAAAAGAGCAGCAAGGTAAACCCCAATCCAATAGACAGAAAGAAATAATTAAAATTAAATCAGAATTAAATGAATTAGAATCCAAAAAAACTATAGAAAGAATCAACAAAACAAAGAGTTGGTTCTCTGAAAAAATTAACAAAATTGACAAACCCTTAGCATATCTTATCAGAAAAAGAAGAGAACACACCCAAACAAACTCAGAGATGAGAATGGAAACATCACCATGGAAACAACCAAGATTCAGAACATTATAATGGAATAATTCTCAACACTTTATGCTAATCAGTTTGAGAGCTTGTCAGAAATGGACCTTTTCCTAGCAAATATTGACATGTCAAAAACAAACCAAGATGAGTTAAACCATCTTAACAAACCCATATCAAGCATTGAAATACAAACAGCAATAAGAGACCTCTCAGCAAAGAAAAGACCAGGACCAGATGGTTTTACAGAGGAATTCTACAAGGCCTTCAAAACAGAGCTCACACCAATACTCCTCCAAAACTTCAATGAAATTGAAAGAGAAAGTTCACTACCAAACACATTCTGTGAAACCATCATAACACTCATCCCAAAACCAGGAAGGGACTCATCAAAGAAAGAGAACTATAGACCAATTTTTGATGAACATTGATGCAAAAATTCTCAAAAAAAATTTTGGTCAATCGTGGTCAACAATTCATACAAAAAAATCATACACCATGATCAAACAGGATTCATTTCAGGGATGCAAACTGGTTCAATGTACGCAAATCAATTAATAATATTCATCACATCAACAGGAGCAAGAATAAGAACCACATGGTTATCTCAATAGATGCAGAAAAAGCACTTGACAAGATCCAACACCCCTACATGATGAAGTTTTTGGAAGAATTAGGAATCCATGGAACATTCCTCAATACAATAAAGGCTGTATATGACAAACCTACAGCCAGCATTATACTCAATGGTGAAAAACTAAAGCCATTTCCTCTTAACTCAGGAACAAGACAAAGATGCCCACTTTCTCCACTTCTCTTCAATCTAGTATTAGAATGCCTAGCTACAGCAATAGACAAGATGCAGGCATAAAGGGGATCCAAATAGGGAAAGAAGAAATAAAACTCTCCCGCTTTGCAGATGACATGATCTTGTATTTAAAGAATCTCATAGACTACACTCCCAAATTACTCAAGCTGATTCAAAACTTTGGCAAAATAGCAGGTTATAAAATTAACCCCCCAAAATCAATGTCTTTTCTGTATGCCAACAATGAGAAAAGTGTGGCTGAAATTAGGAAAGCAACCCCATTTGTAATAGCCCCACAAAAAATAAAATACCTAGGAATTAACTTAACTAAAGAAGTGAAGGACCTCTATGATGAAAATTTTAAAATCTTGAAAAAGGAAATCAACACAGAACTAAAAAAATCGCAAAGCCTCCCATGCTCCTGGATTGGAAAGATTAACATCGTAAAAATGGCAATACTTCCCAAGGCTATCTACAAATTCAACGCAATACCTATCAAAATTCCAACCTCATTCTTCAAGGAAATAGAAGAAGCAATCCAAAAATTCATATGGAACAATAAAAGACCCAGAATAGCAAAAACGGTCCTCAACGGAAAGAACACTGCTGGAGGAATAGCAATACCAAATTTCAAACTCTACTATAAAGCCATAGTAATCAAAACAGCTTGATATTGGCATAAGAACAGACCTCAGGACCAATGGAATACAATTGAAAACCCAGAAATGAACCTACACACCTATAGCCATATAATCTTCGATAAGGGAGCTAAATCAATAGATTGGAAGAAAGACAGCCTCTTCAGTAAATGGTGCTGGCAAAATTGGTTAACTACATGTAGAAAACTAAAGCTAGATCCTTACATATCACCCTGCACCAGAATCAACTCCAAATGGATCAAAGACCTTGAAGTCAAAGCAGACAATCTGAAAACATTACAGGAGGGAATAGGAGAAACCCTAGGTCTCCTTGGCTCAGGCCGAAAATTTTTGAATAGAGACCCGGAAACACAACAAATCAGAGAAAGGTGGGACAAATGGAATTGCATAAAGTTGCAGAGCTTCTGCAGGGCAAATGACATAGCTAGCAAGATCAATAGAAAGCCCACGGATTGGGAGAAGATCTTTACTAACCATACAACGGACAAGGGTCTCATATCTAAAATATACTTGGAACTCAAAAAATTAAACCCCCCAACAACAAATACTCAAAGAAACAACTGCCCAATAAATAAGTGGGCAAAAGACTTAAAGATAAACTTCTCTGAAAAAGAAAGAAGGATGGCCAATAGATACATGAAGAAATGTTCAACATCCCTAGCCATAAAAGAAATGCAAATCAAAACAACATTGAGATATCACCTCACACCAGTTAGAATGGTAAAAATCAAGAACTCTAACAACAACAGATGCTGGAGGGGATGTGGACAGAAAGGAACCTTACTTCATTGTTGGTGGGAATGTAAACTTGTTCAACCACTTTGGAAAGCAGTATGGAGGTTCCTCAAAAGACTTCACATAGAACTCCTCTATGACCCAGCAATCCCACTTTTGGGCATTTACCCAAATGTTTATAAACAAGACCACACTAAAGCTACCAGCACAACAATGTTTATTGCAGCATTATTTGCCATAGCTAAGATATGGAACCAACCTAGATGCCCCTCAGTAGATGAATGGATCAAGAAAATGTGGTATATATACACAATGGAATTCTATGCCTCCATCAGAAAGAATGACATTGCCCCATTTGTTAGGAAATGGAAAGGCTTGGAAAAAATTATATTAAGTGAAGTAAGCCAGGCCCAAAGAAACATGGTTTCCCTTATTTGCAATATCTAGTATATGTATGTCAAGCGGAAAAGGTCAGATAATGTGATGTCAGGAAAATGAACCCTTAGATATGTATTTTATTTTTTTTTCTTTCATGCATGTGTTTCTAACGCATTTATAAGATTATCTCTTTGTTGCTTTGTACATCCCTCCCCCACAGTATGACCCCTGCTTTCACTATATTTGATGTCAGTATAACTTGTGGAGGAGATGGGGAAAAACCAGTTATTTAAGGATACAGGTGGACCTGTTACAACAATGAGAAGTACAAGTTGACATGGTCAAAACGAGCTTTACAACGTCGGTGCGGGAGGGGGGGGAGAAGGAGGGGAAGGAGAAGGATTGGGATGGGGGGGAGGGGGGAGGCTGGGAAGGGATGTGAAGGGTAAACGAAAGGAGGAGGCTGCAATGCTTGGTAAGAAATGTACGCATTATCCTGCCCATGTAATTGTAACCCCTCTGTACAGTGTGTTCACAAATAAAATTAAATAAAATTAAAAAAAATTAACCCCCCAAAATCAATGGCTTTTCTGTATGCCAACAATGAGAAAAGTGTGGCTGAAATTAGGAAAGCAACTCCATTTGTAATGGCCCCACAAAAAATAAAATACCTAGGAATTAACTTAACCAAAGACGTGAAGGATTTCTATGATAAAAAGTTTAAAAACCTGAAAAAGGAAATCTTAGAAAATGGTAAAACTTCCATGCTCCTTGAATGGAAAGATTAACATCGTGAAAATGGCTATAGTTCCCAAGGCTATCTACAAATTCAATGCAATACCTATCAAAATTCCAACCTCTGTCTTCAAGGAAATAGAAGAAGTAATCCAAAAATTCATATGGAACAATAAAAGACACGGAATAGCAAAAACGCTCTTCAACGGAAAGAACACTGCTGGAGGAATAGCAATACCAAATTTTAAACTCTACTATAAAGCCATAGTAATCAAAACAGCTTGGCACTGGCATAAGAACAGACCTCAGGACCAATGGAATAGAATTCAAAACCCAGAAATGAATCTACAGACTTATAGCCATCTAATCTTGATAAGGGAGCTAAAAAAATAGAATGGAAGAAAGACAGCCTCTTCAGTAAATGGGGCTGGCAAAATTGGTTAACTACTTTTAGAAAATTAAAGCTAGATTCTTATCTATCACCTTGCACCAGAATCAACTCCAAATGGATCAAAGACCTCTGAGTCAAAGCAGACACTCTGAAAACATTACAGGAGGGAATAGGAGAAACCCCAGGTCTCCTTGGAGCAGGCCGAAATTTTCTTAATAGAGACCCGGAAACACAACAAATCAAAGAAAGGTTGGACAAATGGGATTGCATGAAGTTGCAGAACTTCTGCATGGCAAAGGACATAGCTAACAAGTTCAATAGAAATCATACAGATTGGGAGAAGATCTTCACTGGCCATACAACGGACAAGTATCTCATATCTAAAATATAGTTGGGAGTTCTCAGAAGATGGCGGAGGAGAAGCTGGAGGCAAAACAATCTCTTGCATAGAAAGCAGTTTTAGAGTTCCAGTGAACAGTCCTAAGTCAGAGAATCACACCAAGTGTGCCATCACAGGACAGAACTTAGAAAATTGCAAAATCTCCCATGCTCCTGGATTGGAAAGATTAACATCGTGAAAATGGCAATATTTCCCAAGGCTATCTACAAATTCAATGCAATACCTATCAAAATTCCAACCTCATTCTTCAAGGAAATAGAAGAGGCAATCCAAAAATTCATATGGAACAATAAAATAACCCGAATAGCAAAAACGCTTCTCAATGGAAAGAACACTGCTGGTGCAGTATCAATACCAAATTTCAAACTCTACTATAAAGCCATAGTAATCAAAACAGCTTGATACTGGCATAAGAACAGACCTCAGGACCAATGGAATAGAATTAAAAACCCAGAAATGAACCTACAGACCTATAGCCAACTAATCCTCGATAAGGGAGCTAAAATAATAGAATGGAAGAAAGACAGCCTCTTCAGTAAATGGGGCTGGCAAAATTGGTTAACTACTTGTAGAAAACTAAAACTAGATCCTTATATATCACCCTGCACCAGAATCAACTCCAAATGGATCAAAGACCTCGAAGTCAAAGCAGACAATCTGAAAACATTACAAGATGGAATAGGTGAAACCCTAGGCCTCCTCGGCTCAGGCCGAAATTATCTTAATAGAGACCCAGAAACACAACAAATCAAAGAAAGGTTGGAAAAATGGGATTGCATGAAGTTGCAGAGCTTATGCATGGCAAAGGACATAGCTAGCAAGATCAATAGAAAGACCACAGATTGGGAAAAGATCTTCACTAGCCATACAACGGACAAGGGTCTCATATCTAGAATATAGTTGGAGCTCAAAAAATTAAATCCTCCAACAACAAATCCTCAAGGAAACAACTGCCCAATAAATAGGTGGGCTAAAGACCTGAAGAGAAACTTCTCTGAAGAAGAAAGAAGGATGGCCAACAGACACATGAAGAAATTCTCAACCTCCCTAGCCATAAAAGAAATGCAAATCAAAACAGTATTGAGATACCACCTCACCCCAGCTAGAATGGCTATAATCAAGATTTCTATCAACAACAGATGTTGGAGGGGATGTGGAACGAAGGGAACCTTACTTCATTGTTGGTGGAAGTGTAAACTTTTTCAACTACTTTGGAAAGCAGTATGGAGGTTCCTCAAAAGACTCCACATAGAGCTCCCCTATGACCCAACAATCCCTCTTTTGGGCATTTACCCAAATGTTTACAATCAAGAGCACACTAAAGCTACCAGCACAACTATGTTTATTGCAGCATTATTTACCATAGCTAAGATATGGAACCAACCCAGATGCCCCTCAGTAGATGAATGGATCAAGAAAATGTGGTATATATACACAATGGGATTCTATGCCTCCATCAGAAAGAAAGACACTTCCCCATTTGTTAGGAATTGGAAAGGCTTGGAAAAAATCATATTAAGTGAAGTAAGCCAAGCCCAAAGAAACAAAGGTCCCATGGTTTCCCTTATTTGCAATATCTAGTATATGTATGAGTCAAGCAGGAAAGGTCAGATAATGTGATGTTAGGAAAATGAACCCTTAGATAAGTATTTAAGTGTTTTTTTCTTTCATGCATTTGTTTCTAACTCATTTATAAGATAATTTCTTTGTAGCTTTGTATGTCCCTCCGCCACAGTAGAACCCCCGCTTTCACTTTATTTGATGTCAGTTTAATTTGTGGAGGAGATGGGGAAAAACAAGTCATTTAAGGATACAGGTGGACCCGATGCAACTATGATAAGTACAAGTCGTCATGGCAAAAATGAACTTTACAACTTTGGTGCGGGGGGTGGGGAGGATGGTGGCGGGGGGAGGCTGGGAAGGGATGTGAAGGGTAAACAAAGGAGGAGGCTGAAATGCTTGATAAGAAATGTACTCATTATCTTGCCCATGTAATTGTAACCCCTCTCTACTGTATGTTCACAAAAAATAAAAATTAAAATTAAAAAAAAATAAAAAAATATAGTTGGACCTCAAAAAATTAAATTCCCCAACAACAAATCCTCAAAGAAACAATAAATAAGTGGGCTAATGACTTAAACAGAAACTTCTCTGAAGAAGAAAGAAGGATGGCCAATAGACACATGAAGAAGTGCTCAACCTCCCTAGCCATAAAAGTAATGCAAATCAAAACAAATTTGAGATACCACCTCACCCCAGCTAGAATGGCAAAATTCAAGAACTCTAATAACAACAGATGCTGGAGGGGATGTGGACAGAAGGGAACCTTACTTCATTGTTGGTGGGAGTGTAAACTTGTTCAACCACTTTGGAAAGTAGTATGGAGGTTCCTCAAAAGACTCCACATAGAGCTCCCCTATGACCCAGCAATCCCACTTTTGGGCATTTACCCAAATGTTTACAAACAAGACCACACTAAAGCTACCAGCACAACTATGTTTGTTGCAGCATTATTTACCATGGCTAAGATATTGAACCAACCCATATGCCCCTCAGTAGATGAATGGATCAAGAAAATGTGGTATATATACACAATGGAATTATATGCCTCCATCAGAAAGAATGACAGTGCCACATTTGTTAGGAAATTGAAAATCTTAGAAAAAAATATGTTAATTGAAGTAAGCGAAGCACAAAAAAAACAATGGTCCCATGGTTTCCCTTATTTGAAATATCTAGTACATGTATGAGTCAGGCAGAAAAGGTCAGATAAGGTGAAGTTAGGAAAATGAACCCTAAGCTATGTATTTAAATGTTTTTTTTTCTTTCATGCATTTGTTTCTAACACATTTATGAAATTATTTCTTTGTTGCTTTGTATGTCCCTCCCTCACAATATAACCCCTGCTTTCACTCTATTTGTTATCGGTATAATTTGTGGATGGGAAGGGGAAAAATGAGTCGTTTAAATGAGGACACAGGTGGACCCGTTGCAGCAATGAGTAGTACAAGTTGTCATGTCGAAAATGAACTTTACAACTTTGGTGGGGGAAGGGAGAGGATTGTGTGGGAAGGTGTGGGGAGGCTGGGAAGGGATGTGAAGGGTAAACAAAGGAGGAGGACCAATAAAATTTTCAAAGAAGGGAAGATGAAGAGAGGCTGAAATCTGAGGATCATGGTTCAAAGCTAGCCCATGCAAGAAAGTCCATGAGGCTTTCTCTGTGTGTGCATCAGTGTGCTGTCCTATGGCTTGAACTTGTGCTGTTTTGTTCAAGAATAGAGCTCCACCAATCCCAGCTTTTCATTGATTAATGGGAGCTGAGATTCTCATGGACTTTCCTGCCTTGGTTGGCTTTGAACCTGATCCTCAGATTTCAGAAAACTGATCCATGCTGGGCTTTGCATAAGACTCTTATCTCCTCTTAGCTACCAAGAATTAAAAAAAAAACTGGAGTTCAGCTGTGACTCAAGTGGCAAACTGGGCAATCACTTTCTAGGACAGCACTCAGGGTCTTATTTCAAGCACCAAGACAAAACAAGTATAGCCACAAGTTATATTTTGGCTCATGTGGTAAGCGACTAGTCTTGAAGAAAAAGCTCTGGTATTGTATCCAGGCCCTGATTTGTAGCCTCAGGACTAGCACATAAACAAAAATAACAAACAAGGAAAATTTTTAAAAGAAAAATTGGAAAAAATAACATATTAACGTTTTTAAAAGAACAATCGGTTTGTGGTTCATGTGTATAATCAGAGCACTTCAGGAAGCTGAAATCTGAGGATCATGGTTTGAAGCCAGACTATCCAGAAAAGTACATTAAAATCTTATTTTCAATAAGCCAGCAAAAAGCTAGGAGTGGAGCTATGTTTGAATTGTAAAATATAATCCTTGTGTCAAAAAACTAATAAACAAAAGGGTGCTGAGACTCTAGCCTGTAATCCTAGATATTCAGGGGTTTGAGATATGAAAATCATGGTTCAAAACCAACTTGCGATGGAAAGTTAGTGAGAACTTATCTCTAATTAACCACCAGAAAACCTGAAGTGAATCTGTGGCTGAAATGGTAGAGCACTCACCTTAAGCTGAAGAGCTCAAAGACAGCACTCAGGCCAAGGGTTCAACTCCACCCTCTTTAAAAATAGGTAAGAAACAGCAATGAGGCCCAGAAATCAGGTCTACTGACCGCAATTAAAAAGCATTGAGGTTGAAGTCAAGAAAGAGATGAGTAAAAATATTAAAATATCAGAGGCTGGCTGCTCATGCCTGTAGATTCTAGCTACCCAGGCCGCAGTTCAAAGCCAGCACTAGCAAGACAGTCCATGAGATTTGTGTATGTAATTACCAGTACTAGGGGTTGAACTTGCTCTGTTTTACTCAAGTCTAGAGTACTACAACCCCCAGCTTTTTGGTGATTAATTGAAGATAAGAATCTCAGACTTCATCTGGGAAGTTGGCTCAGTGATAGGGTGCTAGCCTTGCATGCATGAGGACCTGGATTTGATTCCTCAGAACCACATAAGCAGGAAAAGCCGAAAATTTTTCTGCAGCTCAGATGATAGAGCACTAACTTTAAGCTGGAATGCTGATGGACAGCGCCAAAGCCTAGTTTTCAGGCCCATAACCAATGGCAAAATAATAATAAAAAAACCCTCAGACTTTGCTGCTCAGACTGGTTTCAAACCAATATCCTCAGATTTCAGCCTCCTTAGTAGTGCTGGGGTTCGCATGAGACTCTTCGAAAAGAAAGAAGCTGGAAGTTGAGCTGTGGCTCAATTGGCAGAACTGAACAAAATCTCTGAGACAGTGGCCAGTCCCTAGATGGAGAAAAAAAAAAACAAAAAATTTCAAAAACAAATAATTTAATACAGAAAATACAGAAACAAATTTTAATACAGAAAAAATCATGTTTAATATGATACAAAGGAAAACTGTTTTTTTTTTTTTACCTGCAGCAAACAAAAAACGTACTACAAAGTTTCAAAATGACATACTGAGAGTAAGGGGAAAAGGAAAATTTTTAAAATTCATGTAAATATTAAATCCAAACTGACATGACCAAAACCTAATATGATCAGAAACTTATCTCTCACTTGTAATTGCTTAAAAACAATTGTCCCTCCAGTTTCAGCACTAGCATGGGGATTTAGGAAGGACCTCTCTATACAGCCTTGACTGAATAGGCATCTCCCTGCTTTAGCCTCTTGAGTTAGAAATACAGGCTTTGCCCTTATTTTAATGCATAAATTACACTTTAAAACTCAACATCAATATTCAAATAATGGATTATGTGTAAAAGCATGAATAAACATCCACCAGAGAAGCTCTGAGCAATACAATCATAACAGTAGAAGAGCACATACCACTTAAGGTAGGTAACAGAAGGAAGATTTAGCATTTTTTTTGGAAGTGCAGGGGTTTGAACACAGGGCATCATGCTTGCTAGGTATAAAATTCAGTGACATTAATTATATCCACACTACTTTTTAACCATTACCTCTGCTTATGAACTTTCTTTTCAATACTGATGGAATCCACACAATGACCTGCACCCTTTTGTTTTGTTTTGTTTTGTTTTTGGTCGGTCATGGGGCTTGATCTCTGGGTTGGGCACTGTCTCTGTGCTCTTCAGCTCAAGGCGAGTTCTCTACCGCTTGAGCTACAGCACCACTTCCGGTTTTCTAGTGTTTTATTGGAGATAATGGTCTCACATACTTTCCTGCCTGGGCTGGTTTTCAACTGTGATCCTCAGATCTCAGTCTCCTGAGTAGTTAGGATTACACGTATGAGCCACTGTCTCCCAGGCCCAGAAACTTTTAGTCTTCCCTTTTTCCCTTATGAAATTGTTTAGTGAATATATTTCACATAAATAGATTATTTTGTGTCCATCCATGACAGACATCTATTAATTGCAGCCTTTTGTGGATGAGTCATAACTTATGCACACCTCACATTTTATAAACCAATTCATCTGGGCCCACATTCAGCAGCTTGTTCTGAGAAGAATGGTAGCTATTCTGCTAGCCACCTCTATCCTCTGCCGTTCCTACTCAAATTAGATTTAGTATCAGTTTGAGTCTGCTCAGAGGGTAGAGCCATATGGGCTGGCTTTGAACCATGATCCTCAGATCTTGGTCCCCTGAATAGCTAGGATTACAGGTGTGAGACACCTGCACCAGGCCATCATTTCTTCCAAGAACATTTCAGGGGGATGGAATAGCACTGTACCACAAACATTCATTAGCAACTGCCCCAGGGTGAGCCAGATGCTCAGACCAAATCTACTGACCTTGATACTGTCTTTGGTGTCCAAAAAGATATTGTTGGGCTTAAGGTATTCCTGTATGATTTTGTTTGGTGTAAGTAGTGAACAGCACTTACAACATGTGTGACAAGCCTCCTGGCTTCATATTCATATAGGCGGCAGAATTTTCAGATCCACCCCAGGAGGTATCCCCTAGTGGCCAGTTCCATGATGAAATACACATACTCTTCCTTCTCCATTACCTGGTACAACCTGATGATGTGTTTGTGCCATACCTTCTTAAAAATATCCACCTCATTCTTTATCCAATGATGACTCTCACTTCCAGAGTATTTTAAATGCCACGCCCTTGTTTGTGAGGAGGGAATGGGCCAGCTTCACTTTTCCATAGGTACCTGTGTCGAAGAGCTCTTTCTTCTGGTATTGTTTGATGATCTCCTCCTTCAAGGAGCTTGAGATTGATTCTTTCTGTACTTCCATCCTTCTGCTACAATGGCAGGTAGCAAGTCTACTTAAATAAATTAAATAAAATAAAGGAAAACCCATAAAGAGTAAAAAGAAATACCAAAATCCAAATAACAGCCCGTCCCCACTACCAAAAAAAATCATTTAACTTTGATTCAGTCAAGCAGGTCATCAAGCAAGAGCTCCAAGCTCTGTTAACTGACAGGTTGAAGCACAGTGGTTTCCTATATATCCTTCATGATCTCACACAATGAAGCAATCACAACCAGGCATAGTGATGTCATAGAAGAAATGGACCAATCAGAGTCTGGGCCAGTGAAGTCAGAGAAATAGAGGACCAATCACAGCCTGCCAGCATTGACACTCTAGCTCTTAGACCTCAAAGACTGTTGCTAAGGAATCCATGTGGCTTGAGGTTGCTCTGGTCATTTTCGTGGCATTTCTGAAACCACTAGGACAGTGGTCAAAATCCTCTGATTTTCTAGAGGACTACTGAATCTTATAAATTGCTTCTCTGCAGACACTAGCTAATAGCCTCCATTCTTGATGGCCACCTTATCCAATGTCTTTTTCCAGCAATAGCACTGCACAAAGGCCTCCGTCCTTCTCAAGGACAGCTGTATCCTACAACTTCTTCCTGAGGGGACAAGTTCCAGGGTGGCTTTGAGCCACCACCCTCACAATTCACCTTCCTGAGTAGTTAGGATTATAGGCCTGAGCCATCGGTAGGTACTTAGCTCATCTCTTACATTTGGAGGAAGTATATTTGTTAGAAAGGTGGGTTTTAGATATGTCCTTTTAGCACTTTAAATTTGTTTTCCTGCTGTCTAATAGTGAATCTAGTTTCTGATGAGAAATTTGTCTTAATATCATTGAAGATTATTTGTGTGTGATGAGTTGTGTCTTTGTGCTTTGGGAAGTTTTCTGTTTTTGTTTAATTAGAATGTGTCTTAATGTGGACCTGTGTAATTATTTTAATTGACTTTTTTGAGCTGATAGATTCCTGCATGGAAGGGTTCATGCTTTCAATCAAAATTGGGAAGGTATTGGTTTTTATTCCTTCAAATACTATGTATTTCTATTTTCCCCCTCTGTATACATATATATATTATACATTATATATTTA
This sequence comes from Dipodomys spectabilis, assembly GCF_019054845.1. Taxonomy (NCBI): domain Eukaryota; kingdom Metazoa; phylum Chordata; class Mammalia; order Rodentia; family Heteromyidae; genus Dipodomys; species Dipodomys spectabilis. Next base: position 3,741,301 of record NW_024870782.1, on the reverse strand, counting down.
CATTGTATATGTGAATATACATATATATATGCCTACATGTTTATATTATATATACATTTATATACATATATGCTTTCACATAGCTTCAACTTTTGTGATTGTTTATGGTAGAAAGTTTAGATTGATCCTAGGTACTCCATCAGAGTTAGAGTTTAAAGTTTTCCTCTTTATTTCTTGATAAAAATATGCATTACTCGCCAAGGATATTGAAATAGATATTAAGCACATATAGCCTCTCTCTCTCTCTCTCTCTCTCTCTCTCTCTCTCTCTCTCTCTCTCTCTCTCTCTCTCTCTCTCATTTCCTGTCTTGGTTAGGTCTCTGAGCACAGGGCCATTGCTTGTGGGGTTCTTCTAGTGTGTTGTGAAATTTTGCAGTGTAATATTCTGCTTCAAAGGCCACCAGGCAGGCCTGCACTTGGAAGAGGAGCTTCTCAAAGGCAGCCTGTATGGGTGCACGTGCCTGCCTCTGTCTTGATGTCAGAGCCCCACAGGTACTTGGGGTGGCCTTAGCAGATGCCCCTTTGCCTGGACTGCTGACTGTTGACTGTGCCAGCACAAGTACAGCCTCTTTTTATTACACATCAGAGGTCTGCGGTGGAACCTGGGGTTGTTCCCTTGTTGGTGGCTATGCTTGGAGCAAGGGTGAGGGCTGCAGAAGCCTCAATTTGTGGCCTGATTTCTGGGGCACAACAAATGCTAAGGGTTTCTCTGGGCTCTTTACAGAATACATGGGCAGGTTCAGGAGCAGAAGCTGAGCTCAGGGGGCCCCTAAACACAGGGTGGGCTTTAGAGCTGGGCATCACAGATGGATCTTTTTGAAGGGCTGCAGACACCATCTGGAAGCTGTTGGACCTTTAGGAGGTCTGAGTACATCATGAGATTAGGTGGGGGCCTCTGAGCTTTATCCATTTTTTGCAATAGGGCTGAGCCCTCCCTCCGTATGGCCCTGGTGTCCTATGAGTGTGTGCTGGTTTCTGACAGTGAGAAAAGTTTAATGTGTCTTTTATTCCCTGAGCCTCACTAGGAAGTTCTGTTGTTGGCTGGGATGATTCTGTCATTGGGAGGTCTGTGTGTTCTCTGAGTAAGGGAATCTACAGACCTCAGAGCACATCTTGGCTTTCTCTCTGAAAGGCCTAAGTTTTTAAGGCTTCAGATGCTTTATAGGTTTCCAGACATATCCAGGGCTTGTTCTTTTTGATCTTTCAATGACAGCTCTAATTTCCTCTCTTAGTCATGGTCTATTGGCCCCTTTGACTCTGGCATAAATGAGGGAAGACCGGCAGGGCTGTTGTGTTGCTAAGGAAAGCAGACAGGGCTGCCTTGTTGCTGAGAAAAAGCAGTCAGGCCTGTCTTGTTACATAGTTTCATTTTATTCCCCGATGTTGGTAAATAAAACCTTCAGGTTGGACTTCAGGAGCTGCCCATGATCATTGTTCCATTCCTTTTCGCTGCTCCTACCATACTGCCTTTCTATTTAAATTCATTTTTGCTTTTAATTTTTGTCAGAAACAAAGAGGCAATTAAAAAATCTATATGTAATATTAATTTTAATTCTTGATTTACTAAAATACATGAAGAACATGTCAATTAAAGCAGCATAAAATGGCAGATGGCGTGGGCTTGATCACTGTCCCTCTACTCTGCCTCTCTTGCTCAACCCTGGGGTGACCACTGCGACTAGATAGTTATGTATCCCTGCATCAAAACCAAATGTGCTCAAAGAACAGGGTATTAAAAAGAGACTTGCCCACAGCTATCCAATTCCCTCAAACTGCTATCTTAGTAGGAGGCCAAATTTCCATTCACACTATGGATATTCAAACGTCTTTGATCCATTTGGGTTTGATTCTGGTGCAGAATGATATATAAGAATCTAGCTTTCATTTTCACAAGTAGTTAATCAATTTTGCCAGCACCATTTACTGAAGAGGCTGTCTTTCTTCCATTCTATTTTTTGAGCTCTGTTATCGAAGATTAGTTGGCTATAGGTCTGTGTGTTCACTTCTGGGTTTTCAATTCTGTTCCATTGGTCCTGAGGTCTGTTCTTATGCAGCTACAATGCCGTTTTGATTACTATGGCTTTGTAGTAGAGATTGAAGTTTGGTATTGATATTTTTCCAGCCCTGTGATTTCTGTTGAGGATTGTTTTTGCTATTCGTGGTCTTTTACTGTACCATAGGTATTTTTGGATTGCCTCTTCTAATTCCTTGAAGAATGAGGTTGGAATATTGATAGGTATTGCATTGAATTGGAGATAGCCTTTGGAAGTATGGCCATTTTCCCTATCTTGATCTTTCAAATCCAGGAGCATGGGAAGTTTTGCCACTAAGTTCTGTTTTGATTTCCTTTTTCATGTTGTCAAAGTTTTCTTCATAGATGTCCTTCACTTTTTTGGTTAAGTTAATTGCTCGGTATTTTATTTTTTGTGGGGCTATTACGCATGCAGTTGCTTTCCTAATTTCAGCCTCACTTAATTCATTGTTGGCATACAGAAAAGCCATTGATTTTTGAGGGTTAATTTTATACCCTGCTACTTTGCCAATTTTTCAATCAGCTTGAGTAATTTGGCAGTGGGGTCTGTGGGATTCTTTAAACACAAGATCATGTCATCTGCAAAGAGGGAGAGTTCTATTTCTTCTTTCCCTATTTGGATCCCCTTTATGTTTGCATCTAGTCTTATTTGTAGCTAGGCATTCTAATACTAGATTGAAGAGAAGTGGAGAGAGTGGACGTCCTTGTCTCGTTCCTGAGTTAAGAGGAAATAGCTTTAGTTTTTCACCATTAACTGTAATGCTGGCTGTAGGTTTGTCATATACAGCCTTTATTGTATTGAGGAATGTTCCATGGATTCCTAATTTTTCCAGAACCTTCATCATAAAGGGGTGGTGAATCTTGTCAAATGCTTTTTCTGCATCTATTGATATATCCATATGGTTCTTATCCTTGCTCCTGTTGATGTGATGAATTATACTAATTGATTTGCATATATTGAAGCAGCTTTGCATCCCTGAAATGAATCCTGTTTGATCTTGGTGTATGATTTTTTGGATGAATTGTTGAAGTCGATTGGCCAAAATTTTGTTGAGAAGTTTTTCATGAATGTTCATCCAAGAAATGGGTCTATGTTTCTCTTTCTTTGATAAGACCCTGCCAGGTTTTGTGATGCGGGTTATGATGGCTTCATAGAATGAGTTCAGTAGTGAACTTTCTCTTTCAATTTCATTGAAGAGTTGGAGGGGTATTAATGTGAGCTCTGCTTTGAAGACCTTGTAGAATTCCGCTGTGAAACCATCTGGACCTGGGCTTTTCTTAGATAAGAGATCTCTTATTACTGTTTATATTTCAGTGCTTGATATGGGCCTTTTAAGGCGATTTAACTCATCTTGGTTTAGTTTTGGCATGTCAGTATTTGTTAGGAAAAGGTCCATTTCTGCCAAGTTCTCAATCTTATTAGCATCAAGTTTTGAGAAGTATTTCCTTATAATGTTCTGAATCTTGGTTGTTTCTCTGGTGATGTTTTCATTCTCATCTCTGAGTTCATTTATTTGGGTATGTTCTTTTCTTTTTCTGATAAGATTTACTAAGGGTCTGTCAATTTTGTTAAGTTTTTCCTAGAACCAACTCTTTGTTTTGTTGATTCTTTATATGGCTTTTTTGGGATCGAATTCATTTAATTCTGATTTAACTTTAATTATTTCTATCTGTCCATTGGGTTGGGGTTTATCCTGCTGCTCTTTTCAAGGAGGCTCAGATGACTCATTAAATTGTTGGTTTCAGATCTCTCCAATATGTTGATATAGGAACTCAGAGCTATAAACTTGCCTCTGAGTACTACCTTTGCTGTGTCCCAGAGGAGTTGGTAATTTGTGTACTCATTTATGTTGAATATCATGGACATTTGAATTTCATTTCTAATATCTTCCATGATGCACTCGTGATTCAGCAGTTTGTTGTTCAGCCTCCATGTATTACAGGACTTCCTTTAGTGGCTTTTGGTGTGGAGTCCTACTTTTAATCCCTTGTGGTCTGAGAGAATGCAAGGTATAACTTCAATATTTCTGAATTTGGACAAGTTTGCTTTGTGGCCTAAAATGTGGTCTATTTTGGAAAATGTTCCATACGCTGCTGAGAAAAATGTGTATTCTGTTGCTGCTGGGTGAAATCTTCAGTAGATGTTGGTTAAATCTAGTTGATGTTTGCAGTTGTTTAGATATGCAGGTTCTTTGTTGAGTTTTTGCCAAGTTGATCTATCTAGTGGGGATAGTCGTGTGTTAAAGTCCCCAACAATTAATGTCTTTGGATCTATGTGGGATTTGAGGGAAAGTTGGGTTTCTTGGATAAATTTGGGTGCTCTGTTTGGTGTATAGATATTAAGAATTGTAATATACTCCTGAAGGAGAGATACATTAATTAGTATGTAGCAACCTTCTTTAACTCTTCTCACTTATTTTAAATTGAATTCTATTTTATCTGATATTAGGTTTGCAACTCATACCTGTTTATGGGGGCCGTTTGCTTGGTAGATTTTGTTCCAGCCTTCAACATTGAAAATGTGTTTGTTTTTATGGGCAAGATATGACTCCTGAAGGCAGCAGATAGAAGGTTCTTGCTTTTTAATCCAACTAGACAGTCTGTCTCTGAATTGGAGAGTTAAGTCCGTTAATGTTGAGAGATAGAACTGAGAAGTATTTGGGAGTTTCTGCCATTTTATGCACCTTCTAGTGGGCTGCAGGACCTGGGTTCTTTCTATGGTTCTTGGATTCTATTTTAGCTGCGGTTTCTTGGCCTTTTTGTGGTCTCGTTGGTTTTCTATGTGTAGGACATCTTTAAGAATCTTTTGTAGGGCTGGTTTGGTGGAGATATATTGTTTCATTTTTTCTTTGCTATGGAAGGTTTTTATTTGATCTTCGTTTATGAAGGAGAGTTTAGCTGAGTACAGTTTTCTTGGTTGATTGTTGTTTGTCTTTACGGCATGGCATACATCATTCCAGGCTCTTCTTGCTTTGCTTGTCACTGCTGAGAAATCTGAGGTGATCCTAACTGGTTTCCCTTTATAGGTGATTGATCTTTTCTCCTTGACAGCTTTAAGGTTCTTTTCCTTGGTCTGAATCGATCCTTTGAAGATAATAATGTGATGCTGGGTTGTCCTGTTCTGGTCCAGTCTATTTGGAGTTCTAAATGCTTCTTGTATCTGAATAGGCCTGCCTTTTTGCATGTTTGGGAAGTTCTCTGCTAGGATCCTGTTAAACAAATTTCCTAATCCATTAACTTCTGTTTCTAGGTGCTCCTCTACACCTATTATCCTCAGATTAGGCCTTCTGATGATGTCTTCCAAATGTTGAATAGATCTATCACATTTCTTGGACTTTTCTTGGATGGTTGTATGTTCTTTCTCCATAATATCTAGGCTGTCTAAATGCCTAAGACTTCGTAGGAACATAGTAGATATCATTGAATACTGATACACAGTTCTGGCACTCTCTACTAATACGCATTTTTTGGCATATTACCACCTGCTTATCCATGTATGGCTATTTTGGCCACCTCTAGGGCTTGATCTCAGTGCCTGCCAAGAATTTCATCCTCGAGTAAGAAGCCAAGTTTGACACCTGTTTTGCTTTTCTGGGAGAGTGCTGGGTGTCAGGCATGATGGAGAACAAGGCTACAAATCTAGATGCAATTTGATAGATGTAAACAATGTCATATATGTTTAAGTGTCCTCACAGTTGGGAAAATAAACGGTAAATAAATGAATAAAACAACAAATACAATGTATAACCACACCAAACATGATATAGACTGAACACGTATATGGAAGTTCAATCTATCTTTAAAATATATATAAGGAGTATGACTGGGGCATGAATTCAGGCCTATGGAACAGGCCTGAATTTCTGCTCTTCAAGCATAGTGAGCTTCCCCTTCCCCCACAGTGCAACATAGTTAGCCAGTCCCTAAGTTCAAATCCCAGCCCTTGCTGGAGGAGAAAAAGTGGCGGGAAGTTCCAACTGGCGCCGCTTTTAGGTTTATTTTCATGTGAATGTTGACTGAATGTTGAGAACGAACCCGGTGGACTGCAGATTGAAGGTGACCTGGTGTGGCTGAAGGCCTGCTGGCTGTCGGGGGAGCCACAGGATGAACGGGCAATGGAGGTCCCGAGTTTGAATCCTGGTCAGCCTCCTACATTGAGGGAATGACAGGAGTTCCTGAGATACTCAATTCTGGACCTAAGAAGAGCCGTGAAATATGATCAATCTCTTCCTTGAATAAGTAGTTCCCGAGGATTCGAGTAGGAAATGATAGTCAAGACTCATGGGGTATCGATTATTTTTAGTCAAGAGTTGATGAAGTGTGACCATAATCATCACAGTCATTAAATGGAGGCATTGGGGGAAGATCCAAGAATCAGTAGTCACAGGGTAGATTGGATTCAATCACAGGTCTCCATCTCTCCTACTCTATACAGATATGTACTTATTTGCTTACTACCTTCAGCTGATGAATGGATGACTATTGTGCTCCCCCTGCCTTACCCCTAGGACTCGATCTCAGGTCCTGGGAATGGCCTAGCTCCTTAGTAGCTCACAGGCTGGTGTGCTTATGTGGACCCATTCGCCTATTAGGCCTGCTAGGTGCTGAGTTCAGATCCCAGCATTGCCAAATATTCATCCTGTCAGAAGCCAGACGTTGCACCTGATTTCCTGTGTGAGTCCTGGGTTTCAGCTAGGATGGAGAATGCATGGGCCACCCTGTGGCCATGAGAAAAGGTTGTCATCCATGTCAGCCCAATTACACCTGTCATATATACTCAAGAACATACATAATACATCCATGAATAGCATACAAAATAGAGAGGATAACTAAGCCCAATGCATAAAGCAGTCCACACACGGATGTGAATATACATCCCATGATGTATTGAGGACTCTTGTGGCCTCCCTGGGGCTTGATCACAGCTCCTGGGAACAGACCAGCTCCTTAGTGGCTCACAGGCAGGTTTGCTCATGTGGACCCATTGGGCAGTTGGGCCTCCTAGGCCCCGAGTTCGAATCATAGCACTTCGAAAAATTCACCCTGATGTGAGAAACCACTCGTTGCACCTGTTCTTCTGTTCTGTGCAAGTTCTTGGTCGCAGCTAGGATGGAAAATGCATAGGCAACTCTATACTCATGGGAATAGCTTGTCATCCAGGTCACCATAGTTATATCTGTCATCCTATGCTCAAGAAAATACACAATACATCAATGAGTAAGACACCAGACAAAGACAATAACTACACTGAACCCAAGATGCCGCACACCCATGTATGGAAATAGAGATCCTCTGTTTAAATTCTGAATTTATGACTACTATAGCGCCCACCGGGGCTTGATCTCAGGTTCCAGGAAAGACCTAGATGCTTAGTGGCTCACGCGCTGGTGTGCTCACCATGACTCATCCACCACTTGAGCCTGCTAGGCCTTGAGTTCAAATCCCAGCACTACCAAAATATTCATCCTGATATGAGAAGCCAATGGTTGCACGAGTTTTCCTATGCTGTGAAAGTCCTGGGTCTCAGCTAGAATGGAATATGCAATATAGGCAACTCTATACTCGTGGGAATTGGTTGCCAGCAATGTCAGCATAGGTATAACTGTTATCACAGTCAGTAAAATACATACTGCATCCATGAATAAGACACGAAATCAAGAGAATGAGTATACTGAATGCAAGATGCCACCCACCCCACCCACTTATGGAAATATAGCTCCTGTCATTAAATTATGATTTCATGAGTATATTGACCCTCATGGGGCACGAGCTCAGTTCTGTGAATGGCCTAGCACCTTAGTGGCTCACAGGCTGGTGTGTTCACCTTGACCCATTCCCCAATTCTGCTGCTTAGCTCTGAGTTCAAACTCCAGCACAGCCAAAAGATTCATCCTGATGTGAGAAACCAATGGATCCACATGATTTCCTGTCCTGTGAAGGTCCTGGGCCTCATTGAGGATGGAGAATGCTATATAGGCAACTCTATAGCCATGGGAATAGGTTGTCATTCACGGCAGCACAGATATACCTGACACCATACTCAATAAAATACACAATACATCCATGAATAAGACTCAAATTTAAAAAAAAATAACTACATTGAAAGCAAGATGAATACAACACCTGTATGTAAATAGAGATCCTATATTTAAAAAAGGTAAGCTTGTTATTTAGTCCACTGCTGGGTCTTCAAATCAGGCCGTGGACCAGGCCTGACATTCTAATCTTCAGGGATGATGAGCTTCCCCTTCCCTCACAGTGCAACAGGGTTACCCAGACCTGAGTTCAAATCCCAGGCCTGACAAAAGATTCATCCCTATGTCAGAAGCCAGTCATTATGCCTGATTTCCTCTAATGTGGAAGTCCTGGGTCTCAACTAGGATGGAGAATGAATGCATAGGCAACCTTATAACCGTCAGAACAGGTCGTCATCCATGTCAGTACAGTTATATCTGTCACCATACTCAGTAAAGTTCACAATACCATCATGAATTAGACATAAATTAAGGAGAAGTAATGCACCGAATGCAAGATGTTCCCACACATATATGTCAATACAGATCCTATGTTTCAAGTATGAACTTATGCCTATCCTGGCCTCCCTGGGGCTCATTGTCAGGTCCTGGGAACAACTGAGGGGCTAGGCCCTTGACTCTTTCACCAATTGGGCCTGCTAAGCTCTCAGTTCAAATCCCAACATTGCCAAAAGCAGAATCCTGATGTGAGAACCCATAGGTCGACCTGTTTTCCTGTCCTGTGAATGTCCTTGGTCTCAGCTAGAATGGAGAAGACATAGGCAACTCCATGGACATGGGTATAGGTTGTCATCCATGTCACCACAGTTATATCTGTCATCACACTCAATAAAATACAAAATGCATCCCTGGCTAAGACACACAATAAAAAGAATAACTACACTGAAAGCATGAGGCATTCCACCTATGTATGTAAATAGAGACCCTATGTGTAAAATAGTTGGGCATATGAATTTTGGCAGTGCTGGGGCTTCAATTCAGGCCCTGGGACCAGTCCTGACTTTGTAGTCTTCAAAGATGGTTAGCTTACCCTTCCCCAATAGTGCTACAGAGTTACCCAGACCTGAGCTCAAATCTCAGCTCTGGCAGTAAAATGGCGCGAATTCTGTGCTAGGGTGTTTCCTTCCTTCATATATATATATATATATATATATATATATATATATATATATATATATATATATATATATATATATATATATATATATATATATATATATATATATATATATATATTTTACCAGACCCGGTGCTCAAACTCAAGTAGTGGCAACTCTGCCTCAGCTGTGATCATCCTATGCTGTGGCCTCTGGACCTACAGCCCATCCTTGAATCCTAGGACCCTAGGGCTTGCAGGAAAAAAGAAAGCTGCGAGGGGAAAAAAAGCTGTGGGAAGTTCCACCTGGTGCTTTTATGTTCATTTTCCTTTGTACCGTGACCATGGTGGGTCTGAACCAGGTGACCTACAGAGTGAAGGTTACCTGGAGTGGCTGAAGTCCTGCAGCTGTTGGGGAAGCCCCAGACCATCCAGGCAAAGAGGCCCAGAGGTCGAATCCCAGTCAGCCCCCCTACATTGAGGGATTGGCGTGAGATCCTGAGATACTTGTTTCCGGACCTAGGAAGAGTCATGGAATGTGATCAATCTCATCCTTGAGTGAGTAGTTCCTGCAGGATGTGAGTAGGAAATGATAGGCAAGATTCCTGGGGTATTGATTATTTTTAATGAAGAATTGATGAAGCGTGACCATAATCATCACAGTCATGAAATGGAGGCATCGGGAAAGGTCCAAGAATTAGTAGTCACAAGGTAGATTGGATTCCATCACAGGTCGCCATCTCTCCTACTCTAAACAAATATGTATACTATCTTCAGCTTATGAATGGATGACTATTGTGCTCTCCACCTGCCCTATCCCCAGGGCTCAATCTCAGGTCCTGGGAACCGCCTAGTTCCTTAGATGCTCACATCATGGTGTCCTCACCTTGACCCTTTCTCCAATTGGGCCTGCTAGGCTCTGAGTTCAAATCCCAACACTGCCAAAAGAGGAATGCAGGTGTGAGAATCCAATCAGTCCACCTGTTTCCTGTCCTGTGAAAGTTCTGGGTCTCAACTAGGATGGAGAAGGCTTAAACAACTCTATAGACATGGGAATAGATTGTCATCCATGCTAGCACAGTTATATCTGTCATCATTCTCAATAAACAAAATGCATCCATGACTAAGACACACAATAAAAAGAATAATTGTACTGAACGAATGTATGTGAATAGAGATCCTATGTTTAAAATAGATGGGCATATGATTTTTGCCAGTGCTGGGGCTTCAATTTAGGCCCTAGGAGCAGGCCTGACCTTGTAGTCTTCAAGGATGGTAAGCTTCCCCTTCCCCCACAGTGCTATAGTGTTACCTAGACCTGAGTTGGAATCTGGTGTGAATTCTGAACTAGAGTGCTTTATTAGTTTTTAGGGTTTTTTTTTTTTTTTGCTAACCAAAGGATTTGAACTCACTTCATGGCAACCCTGCCTCAGGTTCGTTCACTTTAGGCAGGTAGGCTGCCATAGGCTCATAGTCGACCCTGTGATCCTAGGCCCTAAAGCCTTGCAGGAGTAAAAAAAAAAAAACCCACACAGAAAAATAGCCACCGGATGGATTTTTTTACATTTTATTCCTTTGCATGGTGACCAACCTGGGTCCAAATTACACGGCTACAAAGGGTACTTCACTTTGCATTGGCCGTGGCTAGCAGACTATCAGGTAAGCCACAGGCCCATATGTCATTATAGGCCCTGATTTTGAATCCTGGTCCTGATACCTACCAATGGGGGGACTTCCCACCAGACTCGTTCTTATGCATGGGAATAACGATGGAATGTGAGCAAACTCATGAATGCATGAGAAGTTTCTGCGGGCATCATTCTAGTCTAAAATTATATACAATGATCCTAAGATGTTGATTGATCTTAATGAATGGCTTACTAAGCGTGAAAACAATACTATTCCTTCAATGGAGGCATAATAAATACCTAAGAGTTCGTAGGAATGTAGTTGATGTCATTGAATCATAGGTTGATGTCTCTGGAATTCTATACAAATATATATTTATTGATATATACCACATGCCTATCCATGTATGGCTACTTTGTCCACCCCTGGAGCTCAATCTCAGGGTCTGGGAACTGACTGGCAGCTTCCTTGGCTAGAGGTGGCTGTGTTGACACACCCATTCATGAATTGGGTCTGCTAGGCCGTGAGTTCATATCCCAGCACTGCAAACGTTTGGATCATGGAATAAGAAGCAGAGTGTGACACCTGTTTTCCTTTTCTCTGAGAGTTCTGGGTGTCAGACATGATGGAGAAAACGTCTACAAATTTAGATACTATGTGATGGGATGTCATCAATATAATAAATGGAATGCGTGTCATCACAGTCAATAAACGGTAAATAAATGAATAAAACAAAAATACAATCAATAACCACAATATGGACTGAACATCTATAGGTAAGTACAAATCCTATCTTTATAATGTATATAAACAGTATGTTTTCTAGGGCTGGGGATTGAATTCAGGCCTAGGGACCAGGCCCGAATTTCTTGTCTTCAAGCCTGGTGAGCTTCCCTTCGTCCACAGTGCTGCAGAGTTTCCTAGACTCTGAGTTCAAATCCAAAGTAAAAAAATGGCGAGAATTGCAAGCCAGTGAGCTAAATTTTTTTGTGTGTGCGGGGGGTGGGGGGAGGGTTTTTTTTGTTGTTTTGTTTTGTTTTGCCAAGCAAGGTCTTGAACTCAGTGATGGCACTCTGCCTCAGCTTCTATCACACTAGGCTGCTGTGCAGCCGCTGGAGCCACTGCCCATCCTGGGATCTTAGACCTCCAGCCCTTGTGCTGGGAAAAAAATATGTACAGAAAATAGTGGCAAAGCCAGGCACCGGTGGCTCACACCTGTAATCTTAGCTACTCAGGAGGCTGAGATCTGAGTATCTCGGTTCAAAGCGAGGAAAGTCCGTGATACACTTATCTCCAAGAAACCACTAGAAAACTGTAAGTGGCGCTGTGACTCCAGCAGTAGAGTGCTTGCCTTTAGCTGAAGACCCCAGGCAGAGTGCCCAGGCCCAGAGTTCAAGCCTTATGACCAAACCCTCCCCCCCAAAAAGTGGCACGATTGCATTTTTACAGTTTATTCCTTTGCACTGTGACCATTTGGTCTGAATGACATGGCTCCAAAGGGTACTTCACCTTGCATTGCTGAAGGATGGCGGGCTATTGGGGAAGCCATAGTCTCGCAAGGCAATGTAGGCCTAGTGTTGAATCCCACTAATGTCACATCCAGAGGGCAGAGATCCTAAGAGACTCATTCCCATCCACAGTAATAGTGATAGAATGTTATCAATGGCACAGTTGAATGAGCTGATCATGAATACTACTCGTATAAAATTAGAAATCATGATTTCAGTAGACTGATTTTATTTAATATGAAGCATTAAAAGAATACTATTTCTTACAGAGACACAATAATTTCAGGACACTGATTTACTTAATAGTTTATTAAGGATGAAAACAATAACATTAATTACATGGAGGCATAATAAATACAAAAGAATTGGTAGGAATGTAGTCTACATAACTGAATAATGTGTAGACATGTCTGACACTCTATAAAGATATATATTTATTAGCATACTACCATCTGCGTGTCAGTCTGTTCTTATTTTGTAAAACCCTGGGGCTCGATCTAAGGTCCTTGGAACTGCCTGTCATCTCAGTTTGCCCAGGATGGAGTGTTGACACTCACGCATTCATGAATTGGGCCTTGTAGGCCGTAGTTCAGATGCCAGCATTCCCAAAAAATGAATCGTGGAGTAAGAAGCTGATTGTGACAAACGTTTTCCTTTTGTGTTAAAGTCCTAGGAGTCAGGTATGCAGCGGAACATATATGCAGACCTATATCCTAGGGAATCAATGTTCTATGTGCCATAATAGTCAATAAAATAAATGGCCTATACATGAATAAAACAAAAAATAAAAATGAATACACTGAAAGCTATACAGAGTCAACCTATGTATATAAATATAAATCATATATTTAAAATGTACATGAATAGGATGTTTTCTAGTGCTGGGGATCGATTTCAGGTCTAAGGAACAGACTTGAATTTCATGATTTCAAGGAAGCGAGCTTCCCCTTTCCACACAGTGCAAAAGAGTTACCCAGACCATGAGTTCCGATCCCAGTCCTGACAGAAAAAATGGCAGCTGTATACTATGTGATGTCCAATTCTTAGGTATTTGATTCTGCCTCCATTTAATGAATGTGATTATTTAAATGCTTCATAAGGTATTAATTAAAATTGATCAGTGTCCTATAATATAATTGTGTATAATTTTATCTTAGAATCATTCAAGAACTGCCCATTCAATCACATATATCACATGCCATTGGTATTTATATGGATAGGATTGAGTTTTTTAGGATCACCTGCCATTTGGAGGTGGCAGGAGCAGGATGTGGGCTCCAGTTCTCACCACTTAAACCCGAGGATAAGGAAATCACTGGTCTGTCCAAGAACATCAGCAACATCGATGATTAGGCAGGCACCAATGGCTCTCAGCAATCCTTGATACTTACAAGGCTGTGATAGGAGGATCATGGTCAAAGTCACCCTAGGCAGGAAAGTCCTTGAGACCCCTGTCCAACTTCAGTGCCAACAAAGCCAGAAGTACAGCCATGTGGCTTCACTAGTTGGGGGCTAGCCTTGAGCAAAAGCAGCTTAAGGACTGTGCCCTGATCCTGAGTTCAAGGTCAGGGACTGGCAACAAACAGTCATACACAACAATCTGTGCAGCCATCCAGCTAAAGCAGGTCACCCTCATGACCTCAACTGGACTGGACAGAGTTTCATGTGAAAGTGGTGCTGTCATCTTGACTCTGCCCTTTCTGCCTGCATCACAGGATTCCGTCCACACTCCCATTCTTTCATGTTTCTTTCTGACCAATGGGAAACAAGAATGGTGGACACGCCCACATTCCATGCTGCCTGGTAGCACCTAGATTCCCTCAGTTGGTTGACACCACTACTAGCAGTTGAGGAAGGTAGAGGTGGCTGAGTGGTGAGCAAGATACTCGAGGCCACATTGGAGTAAAGTAGGAAATTGAGGTCCTAGACAGTGAGTGGGTGAATAGAGGATTTCCCAGACCTTGGAAAAGTGGCCAGCCCATCTTTCCCAGTGCTCAGATGTCTGAAACAACAGGACTCCATGAGAGTGCTGTGGGCACGAAATTGCCACAAAAACACTGGCAGAAGAATCCTCCCAACAGATCTGCAACATTCAAGAAAACTAAGAACATGAAAAAGTGAAGGATCCCCAAGACAAACACCACTGGGGAGTGTGATTCAAAGTAGAGTCCAGCCAAATGTGATGCTGACCATGGGCCTCCCCTGCCTTTGGACACAGCCACAGCCACCAGGGTCCAAAGTGTCAATGGTCTCGATAACACCAAGGATCTGCAGAGGTGTACTAACATGTAGTGTCCACCCTGGATCCCAGCAAAAGAAGAAAAGCGCTCTGTGCCAAGATCCAACCACTGAAGTAGGAAAAGACAAACCTGCAAGATGAACGGGAGTAAGAGAGGAGAAGATAGCCCAACTGCATGCAGCAATGAAAAGGGAGCTAGAGATCTACAAGGCACCCATACAGAGGTTGGTTTGGGAAGAAAGTGATTTACAATGTTCAACAGCCCACGTGCAGCAGGCGACCGATGACAGAGAAAGGGAGCATGAAGCTCTCACCAGCTGCCTGTAGACAGCAGAGCAGCACATGGCAGGGGTAGATGGTGGATTCTGTGGTCACTGCTCACAGAATGAAACTTAAGTGTTCTTTGAACAGCTGAATGATATGACCCTTCAACTCGAGGAAAAGATCAGAAGCTTCAATGACTTGGAGCAAGTGAACTCTGAGTTACAGGAGAAGCTGGAAGCAATATGGACACAGTGGAGCAACATGAAGAGCAGAATCTACAAGTTCCAAGAAGCACTGGCAGGGCATGAGGTACTAACGAGACTACTGGACAACCTGAGCTGGATGGTGACTGCAGCGAATCTAGAGAGAGACACCTTCAAAGAAGACCTGAGCATTGAGAGGTCCGTGCAGAAGGAGGAGGCCCAGCGGCTGACCTAGTGGGTGAACCAACTGACAGAGGAGAAGAATCGAGGGTCAAGGCAGGTGTTTGACCTAGAGAAGGAGCTGGGGGAACTGAGAAGGAAGCTGGCAGAGCATGGCCCCTTTCGGGACCACCTCCGGTCAAGCGGCAGGTGCAAGCCCAGGCCTATTGCAAGCAGATGGAGTTGAAAAACCTGGAGGAACAACTTCACATCCAGGTCCAGGAAAACCAAAGGCTCTGTTTCCAGAACACGGAGCAGCAGAAGCAACTGTGGAGTCTGTAGGAGAAGGCCAAGGATCAGCAGAAGAGCTGCAAGATCCCACGATGCGCATGTGTGCAACGGACAGATGGAAGAACAGCTGGCCCTGCTGTGGGACACTCTCCACATGATGAGCAGTGAGAAGGAGAAGCTAGCCAGCATCTTGGACTCAGAGCAGCAGGTAAAGAAACATTTGTGAGATCAGCTGGACCACACAGTGGAGAAGATACAGGAATGGAAAGAGGTGGCTGAGAGAGAAAGCCAAGCAGCTTGGGAGCTGCAGGAGTGGCAGGAGCAGTCCCTGGCCCAGCTGCAGGAGCTCAGAGCCACCTGTGAGCTGCACATCACCTCCAATGAGCAGCTGAGCTCTGAGAAGGAGGCCCTGCAGCAGCACCTAGAGAGGCAGACCCAGCTGCTGGAGCAGCTGAAGCAAGTGCAGGCCCCACAAAATGTCGGGACCAGGTGGTGCCCCCAAAGTGGCAGGACACCCTCAAGTGCCTGAAAGTGACCAGACCACAGGAGGAGAGACTGCAGGCCCAGCTGAGCTTCCTGGCTTTCCCTGTGGAAGGGAAAATTGAGAGCCCTGGAGAAGCAAAAGGTGATGAGGCAACTCCCCCAGACGTGACCATCGCAGAGGATGGAGACATCCCCCAAACCGAGAGGGATGTGGATCTGGGGGCGCTCTCCATGGCTGAAATCCACAGGGGGAAACTCCTGCACCAAGAGTGGCAGTCCCCCTGCAGGTGCCCAGTCCACCTGGCAGCTCAGTGCCAGAGAAAGCTACAGCCACTGTCCCCCCATCCTGCGACCTGGCACCACAGCATATACGAGGATGGGAAGCAGGACACGTGGGCATCCGAGAAGAAAATCTGCTTTGTCCACGACCTGGCTGTTCAGGTGGACTTCCGGAGTCCAGCGGATGAGCTCCACCATCGATGCAGCCAGCTGTTGGCACACATCCGCACCATCGAGGACTCCCTCGTTGTGTGTAAAGAGCAGATGTCAGGAGAAAGCTGAGCACATGTGCTGGCTGTCCCAGGAGAAGATGAAGAGGAGAGAGCTGTGGGAGCCCCTGTGGTTCCTCTCAGGGGAAGGCATGGACAACAGGCACCAGATGCCGACCCAGGCTGAGTCCCCCACCACCATCACCGCGTCAGACACCTCAGGCTCCACGGTGGTCAAAATGAGAAAGGAGCAAAAAGGTTTTGAAGAATTGCCACTTCAAAGTAGTGTGGAAACTGCCAAAGGACAGGTCAGGGTACCCTACCCCATAGAGGACATCCTGCCACAGAAGGCACACATGCAGATCACCCACAGCTCACAGGCTCAGGCGGGGAGTATTCCCTCCCTTTCTTCTGTAGACTGATGCAGATGATGACTCTCTATGTGACATACTGACTCTCAAAAACCTCAGCAGCCACCACAAGTAGGTGGCCAGGTGGCCTTCTCTCAGGCCTCCATCTCCAGGTGATGAGTAGGGTAAACTGCGGTTCAGGTAGGGCAGAGGTTGCCGGGAGGTGGCCCATATTCAAGGGACATCTAATGGGCCATTCGTGGCCAGGGAAGATGCCCATGTTATGCTTATCACAAAGAATGAATAGTTTTCAAAGGGAAAACAAGCCTCCAACAAAGATTTGTTCTTCCCGTCCTGGGGCTTGAACTCAGTGCCTGGCTACTGTCCCTGAGCTCTTTTTCTCATGGTTAGCACTCCACCACTGAAACCACAGTGCCACTTCTTGTTTTCTGATGGTTCATTGAGGATAAGAGTCTCACATACTCTCCTGCCCACGATGGCTTTGAACCGAGGTCCTCTAGATCTCAAATTCCAGAGTAGCTAGGATGACAGGCATGTGCCACCAGTGCCCAGCATGTGATGCCTTTTGACGGCATATTGGCTATTCTGTATAAGGAGCCCCAAAGGGCCTGGATGGACCTAGACCCAGTCAAGGAGCTGGGAAGGCTGATGTTCTAGCCATTCTGTTCCCCAAAATTAAAGACGCCAGCTGGTGTTGGATGCATCAAACACCTAGGTCAACATCCACCAGGCTTAGTGGGGAAAAGGTAGAGGATACCCAAAGATTGCAGTGTAGAAATCTCTGATTTTGCATGTATGTGGTGTGTTTGTGTGTGTGTGTGTGTGTGTGTGTGTGTGTGTGTGTGTGAACTCAGGGCCTAGGCTCTATCCCTGAGTTTTCTTGCTCAAGGCTAGTGCTCTTCTACTTGAGTCACAGCCCACTTGCTTTTTGATGATTAATTGTAGGTAAGACTCTCAAGTACATTTCTGTCCAGGGTGGCTTCGAAGCATGATGGGGACCCAGGGAAGCAAGAGTAAACACAAGTCGCAGGTACAATCCCTATGGTGGGTGACTCCTGCCCCCTTGTAGCCAGATGCGGGACATGTGGCCCCGTGCCATTGTGGGGGACTACCATCATCTAGAGTTCAATTGGGGGAAGTGACCAGGGCCAAGCTGACTTTTGCCCACCCTGAATGCTGATTCCAGAGCAGATCTGTTCTATCCTAAGCCAAGAGAGCTCCAGGAGGCCCGGCTTCCAGGGGCACAAGGAACGGAGAGGTCAGCTCAAGGCCAAGCTAAGAGCCTTTGACCATGGACACTCCAACTTGGCCTTCCTGATCACTGTAAGGCCTGTCAATGAACAACCTCCCCCCAAAAAAACAAAATTGGAGCCGTGTGTCAAAGTGGTTGAGCTCTAACGTTGAACCAAAGAGCTCAGAGACAGGGCCCCCACGCTGTGAGTTCAAGACCCCCAGCTGACCCTCCCCCATAAAACATAGGTAAGCTAAAGGTGAACTAGTAGGATTTGTGAAGTGTTTCTGAAGAATAGTGATACAGAAGAGAGCACCCTAATTCTAATGACAGCTGAACTTGTGACATACAGCTATGTGCTGAGTCGTTCACAGGGTGCTGTTTTCTGGGTCCTTCCCACATGGGGGTTTTGTGCTGAGTCCTCAAAAAGCATTTTGTGTGCTGAGTCATCACAAAGGGTGCTATATTATCAGTCCTTGAGAAGAGTGGGCCATGCTGGGTTTTTCAAAGGGTGCTGTGTGCTGAGCCCATTAAACAATGTACTTTATGCTGAGTCCTTCAAAAGGTACAGTGTGCTAATTCATCCCAAAGGGTGCTATGTACTGAGCCCTTGAGAAGGGAGGGACAGGTGAATTTTTCAATGGGTGCTGTGGGCCGAGTCCTTTACACAGGGTACTTTTGCTGAGTCCTTCATAGGGGGCTGTATGCTGAGTCATCCCAAAGAGTGCAATGTGCTGCCTCCTTGAGAAGAATGGGATGGGGTGAGTTATTAGAGTGCTGTGTGCCGAGTCCTTTATATGGGGTGCTCTGTACTGTCCTTCAAATGGTGCTGTGTGCTGAGCCCTTCCACAGGGTGGTATATGCTGAGTCCTTCAAAACTCTGCTATGTGCTGAGTTTTGTAAAGGGTGCTGTGCACTGAATGTTTTACACAGGGTGCTACATATTCAGCCCTTCAAAGAGTGGTGTGTGTGGAGCCTTAACACAGGGTGTATGTGCTGAGTCCTGGAAAAGCATGCTACGTGCTGAGTTTTTCAAAGCGTGCCATGAACTGAGTCCTATACACTGCATGCTATGGACTTCCCCCTTCAAAGGGAGCTGTATGTTGAGTTATCCCAAAGGTTACTATATGCTAAGTCCTTCAAAGGGCAAACTGTGCTGAGTCCTTTATACAGGGTGCTTTGTGCTATTTTTTGAAGTGTTCTGTGTGCTGAGTCATCCCAAAGGGTGCTTTGTTCTGAGGTAGTTATCCCCAACAATCTCTCTCTCTCTCTCCCTCTCTCTCTTTCTCACTCACACACACACACACACCTACATACACACACACCGTGTACCTGCTTGATGTGTGGAGTGGAGAGGAATGGAGGAGAGTCTCCTGCAGTGGTGGGGCTGAGGGGAGATTTGATTCCCTGGGCAAGTGTTAGGGTTGGCGGGGAGTGCTGTGCTGTGGTGAGGCTGCAATTCCCATGGCCTGGAAGCCTTAGAGCCCAGGCGGGGCTGCTCTTGTAGGCAAGGGTGGCGGGCGGGGATGAGGGGAGTAGGGGGTGGGGCTGAGGGGAGTAGGGGGCGGGGCTGAGGGGGGTAGGGGGCGGGGCTGAGGGGGTAGGGGTAGGGGCTGAGGGGAGTAGGGGGCGGGGCTGAGGGGAGTAGGGGGCGGGGCTGAAGAGAGGAGGGGGTAGGGCCGAGGGGAGGAGGAGGCAGGGCACAGGAAGCTCACTGTGGTGGTAGCAGTGGCCAGGGGCTCTCAGTGGCAGGCAGACATGCGTGGAGGGGTCGAAGTGGCCCGCAAGAGGAGTGGAAGCAGAGAGAGAGCAGAGAGGAGTAAGTACATGTAGGAGAGGAAGTGGCTTCAGTGGCTGGCTGAGGCCTCAGTTAAAGTGAAGGTCCTGACTGGGAGCTCAGAGCATGAGGAGCTAGCACAGCAGACACATTCCCTCAAGCAGCCCCATGGTGGCATGGTGGCCATGAGCTGTCCCAAGTCCAAGGTTCCAATTACCATGGTGGTGGCAGTGGCCACAGAGGAGGAGGTCACTGAGGAGGAGGCAGCTGAAGAGGCAGCCTTGTAGGCAGCAGTGGCAGGGGTGATGGCGGCATTGGCGGAAACAGGTCTGGCTGTGGATGAGGCAGGAGCTGAGTTGTCTGCAGCTGAGGGGGAGTTAGAGGCCATACTTGCCCTACCATGCACCCTCAGATCCCGCCCCTCCCTCCCCGACCCTCCCCAAGGTGCCGCGTTTCAAAAATGGCACTGCTGGCCTAGACCCAGGGAGCTTCTCTCAGTTGCCCAGCTGAGATAACGCACCCCTGGCTGGCTTGTTTCAGTGACCCGGTCCAGGTCCCTGGTCCTTGGATTCCGGGCCTGCCACACCTAGAGCTGCTGCCTACAGCTTCTCCCAGCAGCACACGTGAGTGGCCACCCTGCGGGCCCACACCCTGGGACCCCATTGCTCAGTGAACCCCTCGACCCGCCCCCATAGCCTCCCCCATTCTGCGGACCTGGACCCGACCTGTGCCTCCTGCCTCCCCTCTCCTGTCCCACCTGTGCCTCCCCTGCATCCCACAATACACCCTGGCTCTGCCGCAAATGCACCCCAAGGGTGGGGGTTTGTAGGTGGGTTGCAACCCGAGGATCCCTCACATGTCCCTAGTGGCCAGTGTCCCAGGAAACGGGAAGATGCAGGGTTGGGTTAGGAGAGGGCGCCAGAGAGCTCCTGGCCTGGAGTAATGGAGCCACACAGCCACCCATCTGCACCCTTCCTCACCTTGGTAGGAACCTGGTGGCTTCAGTCAGAGGTGGGGAGCAGCATCTCTAAACCTGCCTTCTCAGGTCTTTTCCTTTTTTCTTGCGGTGGGGGTGTTGGATGCAGAAGATAGACCCCCTTGGTGTGTGAGCCCTTGTCCTCTATGCTCGGTCACCCTTTCACCTGAGGAGGGTCCCAGAAGAGCCCACTACGGAGGTGAGGACACTGGGGGTCAGATAGAAGATGAATATCTGGGAGTAACACACCCCCTCTCACCCACACCCAACCTATTCTTCCCACCCCAGCTGTCATCAGTTCTCACAGGGTGATCACATTTCCCAGCTCTGCCAGAATCTGCTGTTGCTCCCGGTCCATCTGGTCTCCTCATCCTCCCCAAGAATGCGCCAAGTCACCCAGAAGCATCTAGACTGGAAGCAGGAAGTCCATCCATGTATGTAACATTTAGGAGCCCATCCATTTCCCCAACACCGCCCCCACCCCAGGTCATACACCCCTCTGGGGGCACCATGAACTCCTGCTTGTTATCTGTCCTGGCTTTGAGGAGCCACCTGTCTCAGCACTCCTTTTTCCAGCATCCTGGCCTAGGGTTTTGGTTTATGTGGAATTAAGGTTTGTTGTTCCCAAGAGGAAGATTCTGACCCTGGAGAAAGGGAGAGGCAGGGTGGTTCTTTTTTATTAGAGTGGTGCTCCCCTTTGGTGGGATCCCCTGGTTCTGACAAGGGAACCCCATGCCCCAGCTTGTACATTGTCCCAGATGAGGAACTGACAAACTCAGGAGAGGCACTGTTCTGAATCTGTGTGTGTGTGTGTGTGTGTGTGTGTGTGTGTGTATGTTTGTATGAGAGAGAGAAAGAGAGAGTGTGAGAGAGAGAGAGAAAGGGAGAGAGAGAGGGAGGGTGGGAGAGAGATCATCTTTCAACTTGTACAGCATGACTGTGCTCAGGTGAGTGATCAGTTGGCAAATTGCAGTCTTCTGTCACAGGTCTGGATTGTGTGTGTGTGTGTGTGTGTGTGTGTGTGTGTGTGTGTGTGTTGGGAGAGCAGGGAGATGAGAACAATGGAAACATATTTAAGTCACCATGTCTAAAAAGAGCAAAAGCATTTTATTTGTGTGTATGTGTATTGTTCTTTTGTCATCAATGCCAAGTATGATCCCAGCCACAATTTTTATTTTCTCCTTCAACGTTACATGAATAGTTTGGGGAAGGTTTCAGTAGATGTTCCTTTCCACCTCTCCCTTCCCCTTTCCTGTAGCTCACAATAGCTGCTGGGTCTGCGTGGGTCTCCCCTTGGAAGTCTGTGTGAATCACAGATCAGAGTGGACACCTGTACTTCTGTGTTCAGGCTGGTGAGGCAAGTGTGACCACAGCCACATTCATACAGCCAGACAACCTGCTCTGGTGTGTAGAGTTGGAGCTAATTCAAGGGTTGGGAATGTGTCTGCCAAACATAATTAGGGAATGAGATGGGTGGAGTATGGCAGAAGATGTGAAGCTAGGAGGGTCTGGTGGGTGGCGAATGGTGTGACATAGCAGATGGTTCACCACAAACAAGGATGAGAGGGGAACCTTACTCAGGGCTTTTGCGGTGTCCATGGGCATCTGGGCAGGGGTTCCAGGCCCCCACTGGTGGCATGGATTCCCTCCTAGGGCAGTGCCCCGGTGGGCAGTCCTCCCTGGAGTCCTGTAGACTCCAATCTGTGTCCTGCCTGTGCCGTTTGCAGCTGGGCAGTGGTAGGCAAGTGCGTTCTCCCTGCTGAAGCCTGCACAGTATCAGGCCATGGCAGTTAGCTAGGGCTGTCTGAATGCCTGTTTCTGTAACCTGCTGTAGGCTGTCTGGAAGGAAAAGGGGACCACTGACTTTGGAAGCCTTTAAGTTTGATTGGGACAACTGAAATGCCAGCTTTTCCAGGATTTTTTCTTTAAGCTGTCAATTACTACTAATGATTGGGGTTATGGGTCAAATTAGACTGACCATTTCAGCTGCCAAACAATGATGTTCAAGGCAGCATAGGCAGAGTTCCCAAGCCAGATCATCTCCTGTCATGAACATCCTGCTTTGACTGCCTTCCTCCAGCAGCTGCTGATTCTCCTCTGGTTCTCTCTAGGGTGACCACCACAGTCAAGGACTTCATGGGGAGCAGAGATGTTCACCTCGCAATCCCCAGGTTGCCAGCTGTAAGCAGAGACGATTCCCAGAACTGCATTGGAATCTGGGAGATTCAGAGAACCGGGAAGCCTCAAGGATCCTTTCTCTGCAACATGAAACTTGAGGGCCGGATGTGGTAGACCATCCTGTCTGGCCCCAGGAGGAGGAGAGGAGGCCCCTTGAGCCAGGCTTTCACCTCACGTGCCTCATTCACACCTGAGGGCAGAATTGAGTGCCAAACTGTGGGTTAGCCGCTGGACAAAGATTTTTGAGAAGAGAGGCATCACAGAGCCCCAGAATCCAGCGAGTACATCGTTGCTCACATCCTCAGAGCCAAAAGAGTTAAGTGCAGTGGCTCCAGGAGGGCAGGAAGTGGGACGAGGGAGAACTGTGGAAAAGCCACTTCAGGCTTCAACACCGCCCCCACTAACCCCTCCACCCCTAGGATGCTTACCTGAGTTAGATGGGAGTTTTCTGTAATATTGTCGTAGAGAGATGCTCACTTATTTATCCAACAAACCTTTACAGTGAGTGCCAGGTCCAGGAATCATAGACGATGAAATGTTCCAGTTCTGGTTCCACAGCACATGAAGAAATCTTGGTTTGAGCTGGATGCTAGTGCTTCACACCTGTCATCCTAGCTACTTAGGAGGCTGAGATGGGAGGACTGAGGCTTAAGTCCCAGGAAGAAAAGCCTGTAAAACTCTTATCTCCAAAATACCAAAAAGAAAACGCCAGATGTGGATGAGTGGCTCAAGCAGTAGACTCTTGGCCTTGAGTATAAAGGCTTAGGGACAGCACCCAGGCTCTGAGTTCAAGGCCCAGGAGTGACACAAAGAAAGGGAAGAGAAAGAGGAGGGAAGGATGAAGGGAGAAAAGGAGGAAAGGAAGGAAGAACGGAACATACAAGCCTTGGTTTGGAGTCCCTGGATCAAGGGAGCCAACCACTCACAATCTCTGTGGGGACAGTTTCAAAGCATAAAGCCAGTATGTAGGACCAAGCCACGGACACCTTAGCAACTTCATGACATCCAGGAGCTATGTGGTCGCCGACTGCAGAGGGAAACAACCTTGGGTAGACCCTACGGCTCAGGGTGTGTCACCAAATTTCAGTCTCCCCTGGCCCACCGAGTTTATTTTCTAGTCAGATAAGAAGAAATTGTCCAAAGTATAGGGAGGTATAGGCTGAGGGAGTGTCAAGAGTGGGGTGTCAAGGGATAAGCAAGAAGATGAAGAGGGAGGATGATCCCAGGTCAGGTGTGTCAGGCCATTGGAGCCATGACCTCACCTAACAACTTAGACCATCAGTGATAAAGACTTTGACCCAGCCACATGGCTGTTAAAAGTCCTGGCACTTTGGGTTCACCATTGACCAGCTGGCTGTCATCCACTGCTAGATGCCTGTGTGGTACATCCTTGGGGACTGGAACTTTTGCTGGCTCAATCTGAAGATGACACCCCCAGTGTTCATTCCTCGACCAGAGACAGAGGTAAGCCTGCCACTGGCACAGGACATCCAGAGAATGAGGGGGGAAGTCAGACCCATGTTCCCCCAAGCCTTCCTGTAGGGTCCCGTGACTGCCATTCTCAGAGATAGAGGTGGGTCCCTTTGCTGGCTCAAACTTTAGTCTAGATGGCAGATTTAGGATTCAGAGAGGGCCGACTGAAGGTGGGGCAGGGCTGGGTGGTGGGAAAACCAGAGGCACTGAACTCTGAGCAGGGTTGTTTCATTGAGGATACTCACAACCCAGGAACATTCCTGGGATGGATAGGTCTTTTCTCCTTCCTGAGAGAGGGACCTACAGCCCTTCAGTTTGCATCCCTTAGCCAAGAAATCCTTTCAATCCCATATCTTGTGGCTGGATAACTATACCTCAACTGACTGCCCAGTGTCGAGGGATCTTGAGGCCTTGATGAGGTCACGGGATCCTCAGTATGAGATTGTACTTGAGTGTCCTGACTTGATGCATGGTCAGTCCCATCTAAGACTGACATAATCTAGGACATAGGATGAGGTCTATTCTGTGAGTCTTGAGTATTATGTATGAGCTTTGAGCTCCCGTGTGCCCACCTGCTTCCCTTTCTTGGGTAGGTCTATGCTAGAAAAAGTTTATAAATAGGGCCTGGGTCCCATCCCTTGTGTTATGCTCAAAGGTAGCACTCTGCCATTTGAGCCACAGGTCCACTTCCAATTTTTTGGGTGTTTAATTAGAGATAAGAGTTCTCATGGACTTTGCTGAGAAGGCTGCATCCAACTGCAGTCTTCATATCTCAGTCTCCTGAGGGGATAGGATGACAGGCTTGGAAAAGTATCTTTGGCCAGGTGCCAGTGTCTCATGGTTATCATCCTAAGTACTCAACTCAAGAGTGGAAATCTGAGGATCACGGTTCAACTCAAAGCCAGCTTGGGCAGGAAAGATGTTCATTTCGGTTAGGGGGGTGGGGTACAGAGGAAAGACCCCAGACCTGACACCTCCTGGGGGACATTTGTTCTTGTGACAGAGCCAAGTCATTGCTGTGGATAAGGAGGAAGCCGCCACCAGACTGACCTGGAACAATGCTCAAAGATAGGTAGGCTGTTGAAGTATCAAACCCACTCAAGTCTAATTCCCACTCCCAACAAGGAGGTGCAGTGTGGGTGGCACAGCACTGGGCCTAAGGGATTATAAATGGATGGTGGCGGTCAGGAGCTTGTGGCTCCCACCCATCATCCTGGCTATTCAGTAGTCTGAGGACTGATGGTCTTGACTCAAAGCCAGCCCGGGCAGAAAAGTCCGTGAGATTCTTATCACCCATAAACCACCTCTCTCCCCCAAACCCACACACAAAATAGCCAGATGTTGTGGTGTAGCTCAAGTGGTAGAGCCTCAGCCTTGAACAAAAGAAGCTTAGGGATAACACCCAGGCCCTGAATTCAAGCCCTAAGGCTCACACAATCATAATAAAATAAATGAACAGTGTACACATTTTATCTGACTATCAAGAAAGATGGATTCAGTCTTCTAGCTGGCTGGTACTTCTAGCCAAAGGTAAGGGGCTTCCCTTGATGTTCCCCTAAACCTCTCCTTCTCTCCATTATCTGTCCAGGCTTTGGTTGCAGGACAGAATTCGGATCATCCCCCTGGATATTACCTTAAGTACCCTTGCCCATCCACCTTCCTTGGGGTCAGGATCCTTTATGCACTCCCTACTTGGAGGATGAGGCACCACAGAGATAAGGGTAGATATCCCTGACACTTACACACACACACACACACACACACACACACACACACACACACACACACACACACAAATACCCCTAGCCAACTCAGACTAGCCTTTTCCAAAGACACTTTATCTCTTGGGATTAACTGACATAGGAAAGGGTTTTGATCCCCAGTAACTGATTATTTTAACTTGGGCTTGCTAGTTGACTGGAGATAAACAAGAGCAAAAAAAAGCATTTGGTGTCTGTCACCTGGGGCTCAGGCTCATCCCTGTCATACTGGCTACTAAGGAGGCTGAGATCTGAGGATCACTATTTGAACCCAGCCATAAGCTGAAAAGCCCGTGAGACTCTACTCTCCATGGAACCATCAAAAAGCCAGAAGTGGAGCTGTGGCTCACGAGGTAGAACACCAGCCTTGAGCAATAAAACTCAGAGAGTCTGCTCCCAGATCTTCAGTTCAAGCCCACACAAAAAAATGGCCCTGTTTATCACCACAGACTGCCTGGGCTTCGAGTGCCCTCTCACGGAGTGTGATAAAACACCTGTCTCTGTGTGGTGTATCAGGGCCTTCAGAAATCCAGTAGTGGAACCCAGGCCTGCCCCTTTGTGCACTCTCAACCCACACTGGTCAGAAGGCAGAGTGTGACAAAGCCGGCAGCCTGCAGAGCGGAGAGGCTCCAGCTCTGCCAAGGTGATCAAAAGGGGCTTCTTGGAGACAGCACTTGAAAAGGGGGTCCTGCTTAAGAAGGAGGATCTGACAGGAAACACAGAGAGCAAAGTGCTGCAGATGATGGATAGCATAGCAGAGCATGTTCATTTCTAGCCAGGGCTGCAGGTGAGAGACTCGGTACAGTTGTGTGAGTCTTGGTATAGATGTGCGAGATTGTCCCGATACAGTTCTCCACGGGACCTTAGTGACATGTGGATGTCTATGCCCTGAAGCTCTTAGTAGATCCATCCATGCTTTGTGTCTCCTTTTTGACAGAGGGGAGCTGGACACTGTTCTGCCCTGAGCACCCCTGGACCCAGTTATCAGCAAACCTCCCAACGTCTTCCACCAGGACATGGAGCAGCTGGCCCCAGAAATCCGCAGGTACCTGTTGGGTGGTGCGGGGGGATACAGGGTCTGATCTTCCCTGGACGACCAGTTCATCCAGAGGTGGCAGATGGGAACTTAGAGAGGGCTAGTGATGTGGAAGGGCCCTTTAAAGCCTATGGCCCTACCCAAATTCTCAGCATCCCTTTGCTGTCCCTGAGGGATGTAGAGGAGTGTCTAGGTGGTAGCGTCTAGAGGCGGACTATTGGAAATTCTGAAGGACAACACACCTTAAGCTGTGTGCAGGTGGCTCACACCTGTCATCCCACGCCTGTCATCCTGGCCACTTGGGAGGTTGAGATCCAGAGGATCTCATTTCCCAGCCCAGGCAGGAAAGTACCACGAGAACTTCATCTCCAATCCAACTGGAAATGGAGCTTTGGCTCAAGTGGTAGAGCACTGGCCTTGAGGAATAATAGACATCAGAGACAATAGCCAAGCCCTGAGTTCAAGCCCCCAACCCAAAAGAAAGAAAGAAAGAAAGTTAGAAAGAAGGAAAGAAAGAAAGGAAGAAAGAAAGAAAGAAAGAAAGAAAGAAAGAAAGAAAGAAAGAAAGAAAGAAAGAAAGAAAGAAAGAAAGAAAGAAAGAAAGAAAGAAAGAAAGAAAGAAAGCCACCCGTTCTTTGCTTGTAAGAGTTGGTGAAGTAGTAGGGGTGCTGTGGTTGGGAGAACAGGTGCTGGCCTCACTATACAGGTTTACCCCAGTGTGAAGCCACAGCACAGTGGGCAGTGCATTACCAAGAACTCCAGAGCTCGTGGCCTGTGGCAGGCAGGGACTGGATGAATTGCAGCATGTGTGGGATGGTAGAGGCTGAGATCTGAGGATCGCGGTTCAAAGCCAGCTTGGGCAGGAAAATCTGTGAGACTTTATCTCCAGTGAACCACCAGAAAGCCAGAAGTGGCACTGTGGCTCCAGTGGTAGAGCACTCACCTTTAGCTGAGGAGCTGAGGGACTACGCACAGGCCCAGAGTTCAAACCTCATGACCGACAACCAAAAATAAGGTAGCTGAGATTTCTGCGTAATGGTGTGTACATTTAGGAAATGCCAAGCTATGTTATGAGCCATTCCAGACTTGTGAGAGGCTCTGAATTTTGTCTACAGTTGGTCTGAGGATAGTAGTGCCATCTTCTTGAGGGTAGGATGGTCAGGGTGCTCAGGGACTGTTGAGGCCTTGGGCTACCTGTGTGCATGCGTGCGTGCGTGCGTGCGTGCTTGTGTGTGTGTGTGTGTGTGTGTGTGTGTGTGTGTGTGTGTGTATTTCCCTCATCTTCCTCTGTCCCCTTCCTGAGCTGCCTCTTTCTGACCTCGGATGGTGCCCCTCCTCCACACTGACCTTGCCCTTTAGCCCCCTATCAGGGTCAACAGTGAGTCCTAAATTGCCAGAGGCCTGGATTCCAGCTTTTCTTTGGGGCCCAAGTCCGGCCTGTCCAAATCTTTGGGTGCCTCCAGGGGATTCTGTGTCAGCAGGGCCGGCTTACATAAGTTCTCCCCTGCCTCTGGGTGGGCCTTAGTCATGTGATGTCCTGTCCTTTTCCTCAGCTGGGCCTCTGGCTCAAGTCCCTCCCTGCATGCTGGCAGTGGAGTGGGGGAAGGAGGGTTTGTGGTGGCTCTGGCCAACTCGAGCTTGATAGCTGATTGAAGGCTGCCCAAGCAAGGAGGATCCGGGGTTACATGGGATTTGAGGTCAAGGTGGCTTGGAAGTATCCATCGGTGTCTAGGAAATGTCAATGTACCTTGTTGCAGCAAAATTTATCTTCCCACCCCAGCTTGGCCTTTCATGTCCTTCTAGACAATTTTGGGTGCCCAGAATACAGATGCACACACTTTAAATTCTAGGTCCAGGAAACTGGGGGGATTAAAGACTAGTATGGCCAATACCTCAATGTTCTGGGACATTAGCCTTGACCTGGCTATGCCCCCGTTGTTGTACGTTCACTTCTTAATCCAGTGCTGGCCACACACTGGCCACTTGTGGCAGTGCAGAGAAAGCAGCAGGAAGTGAGATACAGGGTGACCAAAATCTGGATTTATGGCCTGATTGGGGGTGGAGTGGGGGCAAAGGGTGTCTTAAAAAAATCTTAGAGCTGGAACTCAGGTCCTAGGCGCAGTCTCTGAGCTTCCTTTGCTCAAAGCTGACACTCTACCACTTGAAACACAGCCTAACTTTCATCTTTTTTAGTAGTTTAGTGGAGAGAAGAGTCTCACGGATATTACTGCCTGGGATGGCTTCAATATGCCATCCTAAGAGCTTAGCTTCTTAAGTAGCTAGAATTTCTGGTATGAGCCATTGGGCCCTGCTAAGGATATTTGTGTGTGTGTGTGTGTGTGTGTGTGTGTGTGTGTGTGTGTGTGTGTGTGCGTGTTTGTTTGTGGGCGTGTGTTTGTGTGAGGTTACCAGCTTGAACTCAGAGCCTAGGTGGTATCCTTTAGCTGGTTTGCGCAAGGTTGGTGCTCAACCACTTGAACTAAAGTACACATCAGCTCTCTGCATCCCCTGACTGTGTGGAGAACAAAAAGCTCAAACCTGATTCTATTTCTTTGTCCTCAGGGGAGGGTATGATTCCTGTGAAGCCTGGAGAAGTAGGGGTGGGATAGGAAGGGTAACTGTACATGGGTGCTAGGCTGGGAGAGAGGCACTTTGTCTTTAACCAAGAAGGACAGTGTGGCCAGGTGCTAATAGGTCATGCTCTCATATTCCTAGCTACTCAGAAGGCTGAGATCTGAGGATTGCCATTCAGAGGCAGCCCAGCTAGAAAAGGGTGTGAGACTCTTTTCTCCCAATAACCACCCAAAAGCTGAAAGAAAAGCTGTGGCTCAAGTGGTAGAGTGCTAGCCTTGAATGAAAAAAACTGAGGGACACAGCCTGGGCCCTGAGTTCAAGCCCTAATACCAAGATGCGTGCGCACACAGAAAGGTGGTAATGATGAGCTGAGCCAGAACTGGGGGCAGTCCTGAGGCAGAATAGTAGTAAACTCTTAAGCCAGTTCACATGATTTCTCCTTAAGTCCTTCTTGGGCTGAGGGGTCTGCACCATGTCAGTAAGTTCGATGGAACCTGCCTCTCCATTCATGCACAGGGCCACAGGGCCAAGGGAAAGAACACTAGGGATGCTCCTTTGTAGTAGGTCAATGATTGTAGACCTTCATCTGCCCCCGAGCACTGGTGAGGAAAGCAGGGCTCTGAGCCCTGGGACTCCTGGGATAGCAACTGCTACAAGCAGCAGCCAGCTCGCTGTGGATTTGTGAGCCCACAAATCTTTCATGAGCCCAACTCAACACCCTCTCGGGGTGTGCCTGACAGATTTGCACTCTTGTGATACCACATGGGCAGGCGTTACCTGCCATGCCATCTTGCCCTCCTTGCCCCAAACCGTGGTCTGAGAAGTTGATTTACTGCTCAGATCCACACTGCACCCATGACAGATGCCATTCTGATGACCCGGACGATGACGTCCGTTCCCCAAGGCTAGACACTTCTCTGATAATGTGGACCACTCTGTAAGCAATGGCCTCCAAATGGGCTTCTCTCAAGACTTGTAGGATACCTAGACATTGGGAGAAACACAGGGGCACACTGGCAAGTAGTCTGGCTAGAGCCAAAAAGTGAGTTCCAAGCAGGCCAGGAGAGTTGGTCATGGAACTGGAACTCTGGGCCTGGGCGCTGTCCCCTCACTTCTTCAGCTTATTGCTTAAGCTAGAGTGTCACTTCCAGTTTTCTGGTGCTTCCTTGGAGATCAGAGTCTCCCGGACTTTCCTGCGCGGGCTGGCTTTAATCCATGCTCCTCAGATCTCAGCCTCCTGAGGAGTTAGGGGGACAGGTGTGAGCCACCGATGCCCAGCTCATCTGGTCATTCACCACAGTAGACAAGGAGCTCCTGAAAATTTTTCTTAATGCAGTTACTGGCCTTGAACTCAGAGTCTGGTCTCCAGTCACTTAACTTTTCCCTCAAGGCTGGCACTCTACCACTTGAGCCACAACACCATTTCTGGCTTTTGGTAGTTCACTGGCAAGAAGATTTTCACTAACTTTCCTTCCTTGAGCTGGCTTTGGTCTGCGGTCTCTGATCCCAGTCTCCTGAGTAGCTAGAATTTAAAGGGGTTGAGCCACTGATGGCATTGGGTTAGAAGCTTTTCTTTTCTTTCTTTTTTTTTTTTGGGGGGGGGGTGGGTCCAGTCATGGACCTGAACTCTGGGCCAGGGTGCTGTCCCTCAGCTCTTCAGCTCAAGACTAGCACTCTAACACTTGAGCCACAACGCCTCTTTTGGTTTTATTCTTTTTGCTTATGTGGTGCTGAGGAATCGAACCGAGAGCCTCATGCTTGCAAGGCAAGTGCTCTACCACTGAGCTACCTTCCCAGGCCAGAAGCTTTTCTTAAGCAAGTGTTCATCCTGCATTTGCCCTGACTCCTCAATGCAAAGGAGACCTAATGGTCAGGAGCTGTGAAAAATAGGCTTCCAGCCACAGGAAATGGCTGGGGTCCATGGTGAAAAGAAAAGCTAATCTTCCCCCTGGGCCTCATTCTCTTTCCTCCACCCTCTTTCATACCTGTGACTCAAGTACAAACCTTGACCCAGCCTTGAATGTCCTGCCAGACTTGTCTGAAGCCAAAGAACTTTCATTCCACACACTCCACCTGCTCTACACCACACCTCAGGATTTTTGCCCATTCTGTACCTTCTGCCTGAGGCTCTCTGTCCTGTTCCAAGCCTTAGAACTCCTGTGGAATTTTGGCACCGGTTATATCACCTCCTGGAGCAAATCTTTCCTTCCTTTCTCTCTCTAGAGGTGGAACTTGTGCAGGCTTACTGGCAAATGCTCTATCTTGGTGTGTGTGTGTGTGTCTGTGTGTGTGTGTGTGTGTGTGTGTGTCAGTTCTGAGGTTTGAATTCATGGCCTGGACGCTATCTGTTAGCTTTTCTGCTCAAGGTTAGCAGTCTGCTACTTGAACCACAGCTTTACTTCTGGCTTTTTGGGTGTTTAATTGGAGAAAAGTGTCTCATAAAGACTTTCTTGCTTGCAATTGTGATCCTCAGATCTCAGCCTCCTGAATAGCTGAGATTACAGGGGGGAGCCACCAGCAGCTGCCCTCTACCTCTTACCTCTCACCTCGGCCCTCCTGAGTCCCAGAAGAATATGTATCACCAGGCTCACTTTTTTTTTGTCAGTCATCGGCTTTAACTCAGGGTCTGGGCATGTTCCTTAGCTTCTTTTGCTCAAGGCTAGCCACAGTGCCACTTTTGGCTTTTTCTGTTTCTGTATTACTGAGGAATCGAACCCAGGGCTTCGTGCATGCTAGGTAACCTCTCTACCACTAATCCACATTCACAGCCCAAGGCTGACTTGTAACAGGAGTTATGATCGTGGGATTTATTGGCTTACCCCTTTCGGCAGAGAAATTGCTGACTATTTCATAACTTTGCCGAGATTTTGGACCAGTTTGTGACTCTGCAATGAGGAATGATGAATGAGTGAGAGCCACCAGGCCCTAGAGGTCTAGGCTCACATACTACATAGGGATAGATAATATGGATCCAGAACCTTCAACCACTCCTAGCCTAGGAACTCTGAGGGCTTGTCCCAGCTTGCCCAAGTTGGGTGGGCTGAGCATGGGTAACCTGCTGAATGCCCATCATCCATACATCATCCATCCATACACAGAGACATGGAGTGATTGCCTCCTTTTTTTTGGGGGGGGGGGAGCAGTTCCGTGTTTGTACTATGAGCCTAGGCCCTGTCCCTGAGCTCCTTTTGCTCAAGGGTAGCACTCTGAAACTTGAGCCACAATCCCACTCATGTTTTTTTTTGCTTTTTTTTCCAGTGATCTGTTAGAAATAAGAGTGTCACCGACTTCCCTGCCCTGGCTGAATTCAAAATGACATTCTCTACATTCTCAGCCTCTGGAGGAGATAGGATTACAGGTAGGAGCCATTGACACCTGGATTTCTTTTCTTCTTGTTGTTCTTTTTTTAATTATGACAATCTGAGATCTTCACGGTATCATTCCAATGGTTTGCATTCGAAGTAAACTACCCAGGCTTGGAGTTCAAATGCTAGGACTGCCACACACAAATGGAGGGATATCCTGACAAACTCATTCCTATTCATGTGAATGCTAATGGAATGCTATAAAAGTCATAATTAAATTTGCAGTTGATTCATGATTCTATTTTAGAATGCCACACAAATATTATTGGATTTATATCTTCCATTTTAGCACCATAGTATGATTCCCCTAATGGACAGATATTAACTAATTTTTAATGAATGCTTTTATAAGTATTCAACCATGATACTTCATTAAATGGTGGCATAATGTAATAACTAATAATTGGTAATAATATATATATAATTTAATATCCTCACATTCCCTCTCTCTCTCTCTTTATATATATATATATATAAAGAGAGAGAGAGAGACATACACATATACATATCTATCAATGTATATATTGGGCACTACTGTGGCTTGATCAAAGGTCCTCAGAATTTCCTGGCAGCTCAGTTTCCTGGAGGCTGGTATTTTAAGACTATGACCCCATTAATGAATTGGGCATTGTAGGCAGTGAGTTGAAATCCCAGCATGGCCAAAAATTTATTCGTGGCATAAGAAGACAATTTTGACACATTTTTTTCCTTCTCTGTAAAAGTCCTGGATCTCAGTACAATGTACAAACCACATGCAAATATAATCTAGGTGATATGATGTAATAAATGAAGTGTTATACGTGTAATAATACATAAATAAGGGTAATAAACATCATACGCAGAAAACCCATGTATGTAAATAGATCTCATATATGAATATTATTTTTTCCAGTGTTGAGGCTTGAAATCAGGCCCTGGAAACTGGTCTGAATTTCTTGTCTTCAAGGACGGTGAGCTTTCCCTTCACCCATAATGTCACAGAGTTTACCAGGTCCCAAGTTCAAATCCCAGGCCTGCTAGAAAAAATGGTGCAAATTCCAAGCCAGGGCCTTATTATTATTATTTATTTATTTTTTGGCCAAGCACGGGGCTTGAACTTAGGTCTTGGCACCTCTGCCACAATCAACCCTGGATTCTAGGATGCAAGTTCAAAGATCGGGACGGCAAAAAAAAAAAAAAAAAAAAAAAACAAGGATAAGGATTAAACTGAGAAGTTCAAGAAGGTGATATTACTTTTTTTTTCCTTTCTATTGTGACCATCCTGGGTCTAAATGACAAGGCCCAGAAAGTGCACATGACCTTGTATTGCTGATGTTTGGTGGGCTATTAGGGAAGCCATAGCCAAAACCAGCAACTTGGGCCTGGAGGCCTAATCCCGGGACTTCCACTAATGAATGGTGGGAGGTTCTGAGAAACCCATTTTGATGATACATCCATACAAATGGAATGTTATAAAAGTAACAATTAAATTAGTAGTGTATTGTATTCATATTATAAAATTTTACACAATTATACTACATTGAATAATTTTCAATTAATACTTTATTATGTATTCAATCATGATAATTAAAAAAGGAAGGAATAATTTAGTTGCCAATAATTAGTAGTAATATGGTATATGCAATTTCATAATATAGACATCTCTCTTAGTTTATACATATACATCTAACTATGTATCTACCAATCTACACATTTATCTGTTTATACACATGTCACTCCTGGGGCTCAGTGGTAGAGTGCTCCCCTAGTACATACAAAGCCCTGGGTTCAATTCCTCGCTACCACATGCACAGAAAAATCCAGAAGTTTTGCTATCGCACGAACAGTGAGCACTAGCTTTGAGCATAAAAGCTTAGGGACTGTGTCTAGACCCTTACTCAAGACCCAAGACTGGCACCAAAAATAAAAAAAATAAAAGAATGTTCTGACCTCAACGATATAAGGATAAGACTACAAATATCTCATCACAGAGCAAGCTGAGAGTCTGGTGCTGACAGCTGCTATCTAACCTGACTTAGCCAGAGGTAAACTGCTGCAACCCAGCTCCATGGAATCAGATGCTGCTGACTCACTCACCCCTATCATCCAAGATAGCCCAGGGATGAGATCTGACACTGGTGGGTTTAATACCCAGCCCTGGCATGAAGTCTGCAAAACTCTGAGATGTGGCTCAAAGTGTTAGAGCTCTAGCCTTGAGCTAAAGGTCTTAGGATAGTAGCCCCAAACTTTGAGTGCAATCCCTGTGGCTAATTCCCCCTAAAACAACCCCACCCCTTTAAACCATTAGATGTGAACTTTGTGCAGTTTGTGATGTGTTTCTGAAAAAATGGTGATACTGATGAAAACACCCTAATTCTAATGACAGCTTGTGGGATACAGCTATGTGATGAGTCCTTCATGAGGTGTTGTGTGCTGAGTCCTTCACGGGGTGCATTCTTTCATCTGGTCCTTGTAAAAGCTCCACAAGTAAGATGATTGTGCACATGAGAAAGTTGAAGCTCAGATATATCCCCATGTCAGGGACAAAATTATGTATGTACTGAGCTCTAATGAGTTGTCTCCTGAAGACAATTGTTTTGGTTTATTTTTCTTGGTCATAAATATTGAACTCAGGGCACTGAACTTTCCCTGTTGGGTTCATGGCTAGTGTGTATCATGTGGAGTCAAGGACCCTAGGCATCTGTAGCTGAGGTCTGTCATCCTGCCTACTCAGGAAGCTGAGATCTGACAATCTGGGTTCCAACTATCCCAGACACAAAAGGTCCCATAAGACTATTATCTCCTACTCACCATTTAGCAATTTGAAATGGAAGGCAAGTGCCACAGACTCATGCTTGTATTCCTAGCTGCTCAGGAGGCAGAGAACTGAGGATCAGGGTCCAAACCAGCCTGGGCAAGAAATTCCTTGAGATGGTTATCTACAGTGAACCACCAGAAAACCTGATGGGATGCTGTAGCTCAAGTGGTAGAGTGCTAAACTCTGAGCTGAATTGCTCAGAGACAGCAACCAGGCCCAGACTTCAACTCCTCCAACTTACAAGAAAAGAAAGCAAGAAACCTGAAGTGGAGTGCTGAGAATGTGTCTTAGGGGTAGAGTGTTTTGCATATATGAAACCCTGGGTTTGAATCCTCAGTACCATGTCTCTAGAAAAAAAGCCTGAAATGTCTCTGTGGCTCAAGTGGAAGAGTGCTATCTTCGTACAGGAGAAACTCAGGTATAGTGCACAGGTCCTGAGTTCAATCTCCAGGACTGGTGTATGCACACACACACACACACACACACACACACACACACACACACACACACACACACACACAAAGATAACAGAAGTGAAGCTGTGACACCAAATAATAAAGCAAAGTTCTTCTGCTCTGAGCTCATGATCAGCACCTTGGTCTTGTGTTCAACCGCAAAACTTAGCCACTCAGGGCCCATCTAGGAGAGGTCAAAGGTTTCAAAACCTGATGAGCTTCACCAGCCCTAGGTGACCAGAAACATTGTGATATTACAAAGGTACTTAGATTTAGGGATGCACCGTTGCCAATAATAAATCATTTCATTAGGTTCAGCTCCATAGTTGTCTGCCATAAGGACTCTTGAATTAATTATAGCAATTTGTTTCAACACTGGGACATAGTCTAACAAAGACAGGATAAGTGCAGGGAACTTGGCCTGCCACGGGAGGTGGCACAAATGAAGGCTTCCTGTCAAAACAGAGCACTGGGAGAGAAAGAGCTTGGGTTACAAAGAGGCCTTTTTCTCCTGGACTTCAGAGCCCATACACATTCATCCTCACTAAATGCCCCCGGATGAACTGTTTGTTTCACAGCTTTACAGGAGTGAGCCTTTTTGTCTGCCTGTTCCAACAATGAGGCAGACTTCCTCCAACAGCCTGGGGTATGGAGAAACCCTCGGCTTCACTGGGAAAAGTGAGGAGAGCCTCTGAACATACACTGTCTTGAAAGCACTCTGTGTGCTATGAAATCATTCTATTCAAAGCAAATTTCCTAGCTGGGTGCCTTTCTTCATAGAGACTCCGGATGTTCACCAATAGAAATACATGCATACATACACATGGAGTTACTGGCTCTATTTTTGTGTGGCAGATCCTGAGGCTTG
Source organism: Dipodomys spectabilis (assembly GCF_019054845.1). Taxonomy (NCBI): domain Eukaryota; kingdom Metazoa; phylum Chordata; class Mammalia; order Rodentia; family Heteromyidae; genus Dipodomys; species Dipodomys spectabilis. The sequence goes on along the minus strand of NW_024870782.1, from coordinate 3,704,013 downwards.
AACTGTTAGGCTAGACATTGTCCTTGAACTGATTTTGCTCAAGGAAGCATTTTATTGTGTGTTAAACCATGATTACCCTTGGATAGGGTGCAGCTTTTACACCCACAGATGATCCAGGGATCCTAGGGCCTGAGTTCAACTCCCAGCACTGGCAAAAAAATATGAAAACCAACACAAACGAGAAGGAAAAAACCAGGAAGTTTTACATAACCATTTTGCCTTTGTTTCCTTTTCACTTGACCATCCTGGGTCTCAGTGACTCAGCTTGAAAATTGAAAATTGAACGTGACCTTGCATGGCTGAAGGCTGGTGGGCTATCAGTGAAGTCTGAGCCCAACCCACAAACGTAGGCCCTGAGTTGGATCCTGGGACTGGCACCTACACACTGCTGAAGATCCTAGGATACTCATTCCTATGTATAGGAACACTAATATACTAATTGAAATATACTAATTGAAATATACTAATTGAATTACTAATTAGCTAGTAATTCTAGTATAAGATTGTATGCAATAAATACAGGCCATTGATTAATTAAATACTTTCTTAAGTCTTCTATTGTGATTAATTAATGGAGGCATAATTTTAGACCAAATAATCGGTAGTAATAGGACATACAAAAATAAGATATAGACATCACTCTTTATATAGAGTTATACACTAGAATCTACATAAATACCTATTTGTCTCTGTATACATTTATAGATGCATATACATATGTAAATACACACACACACTTCAATCTACACATCTATGTGTTTATATATTGGCCACTCCTAGAGCTTGATCTCAGGTCCTCAAATTAGCTCAACAACTTCACTTGCATCAGACTGGTGGGCTAACATTGACCATTCATGAAGTGGGCTTCTAGGCCCTGAGTTCAAATCATAGAACTGCCAAAAACTTAATTCTGGTGGAAGAAGCCAATTGTCTCACTTATTTTCCTTATTGGTGAAAATCCTGGGTCTCAGGAATGATGTATAATACATAGGCAAATCTATATCCTATGTAATAGGATGTAAGAAATATTATTATATATGTAATCATACTCACTAAAATACATAATAAATAAATATACACAAAATAAAATGAATAACTATACTAACTGCAATATATGCTGTAAACATGTGTATGGAAATATAAACAATGGATTTAAAATGTATATGAGTGCTAGGACTTGAATTCAGGCCCTGGGAACAGGCCTGACTTCCTTTTCTTCCATCATGGTGAGCTTCACCTTCCCCCACTATGCTGCAGATTTACCCAGACCCTGAGTTCAAATCCCAGTTCTGACATAAAAAAATGGCATGAATTCCAAGCCAAGAGCCTCAAAAATTTTTAAATATTTTCAATGTATGTATGTATGTATGTATGTATGTATATATGTACGTATGTATGTATGTATGTATATATTTTTATTTTGTCAAGGACAGGGCTTGAACTCACGTGGTGGCAACTCTGCCTCAGCTTCGATCACTCTAGGCTAGGGTGCAGCCACTGGACCCACAGCCGAACCTGGATCCTGGGCCCCAAAGGCTGACAAGAAAAAAAAATAAAATGACACAGGAAAAAAAAAAAACAAACAGCAACTTGCAGGTAGCTGCAGGTTTTACATTTGTTTTCTTTGCAAGGTGACTTTCCTCGGTTTGAATGACATGGCTGAAAAGTGTTGGTAACCTGGCATTGCTGAAGGCTGGTGGGCTCCCAGGGAAGCCACAGGCCAACATGACAACATAGGCCCTGGGTTTGAAGCCGGGTCCTGACCTCTACCAATGGAGGGAGATCCTAAGGGTCTCATACCTATTCATAGGAATACCATTGGAAGGTTGTGAATGTCAAGGTTGAATTAGTTGTTACTGAACGATACTACTATAAAATTAGAGTGATTTTAGGTTACCGATTGATTTTAATGAATATTTTTGACACATTAAAAGAATACTATTAATTACATGGACACAATAATTCCAGGACAGTGATTGATTTAATTAATAATTCATTAAGTATGAAAACAATATTAATTACATGGAGGCATAATAAATACCTAAGATTTGGTAGAAATGTAGCATATATCACTGAATAGTGTATAGACATCTCTGACACTCTATAAAGATCTATATTTATTTGTGTACTACCATCTGCATGTCAATCTGTTCTTATTTTGTCAAATCCTGGGGCTCCATCTCAGGTACTGTGAACTACTCGTCAGCTCAATGTGCACCAGGCTGGCGTGCTGACAATTACCCATTCATGCATTGAACCTTGTAGGCTGTGAGTTCAGATGCCAGCACTCACAAAAATTGAATCGTGGAGTAAGAAGCCCATGGTGACACATTTTCCTTTCTTGTGAAAGTCCTGGGTGTCAGGTGTGAAGTTTCATACATAGGTAAATCTACATCCTCTGTAATAAATGTAATAAAGATTCCATGTGTAATAACAGTCAGTAAAATAAATGGTAAATAGATGAATAAAACAAAAAATTAAATGAATAACTACACTAAGCACAATAGAGAGTCAGCATATGGGGCTCGATCTCAGGGCCTGGGAACTGCCTAGGAGCTGAATTGGCTAGAGGCTGCTGCACTGAAAATCACCCATTCATGAAATTCTAGGCCCTGAGTTTAGATCCCAGCACTGCCAAAAATGTAATCTTGGAGTGAGAAGCCGAGCATGACACGTTTTCTTTCTCTTTGAAAGTGCTCGGTGTCAGGTAGGATGTATAATATGGGTGCAAATCTATATGCTATGTAATAGGATGTCATAGGTGGAATAATTGTCACTACAATAAATGATGAAGGGTTGAATTATTGTATCATTGTAAATAAAATTAGATGCAGTAATTATAGGATATGTATTAAGTTTTATTAATATTTTATTAAGCATTAACAGAATAAAAATTGCATGGAGTCATAATTAAATACCTATTATTTGGTTGTGACACATGATGCATAATTTAATTATATATAGACATCTATCTCATTCTATAAAATATGTAAATATATGTATGTATATATGTACACATATGATAATAACAGGATATTGAGTAATTTTAATTAATGTTTTATTAATTGTTCAACTGGGACACATCATTAAGTGGAGACATAATTTAATATCTAGTTATTGGCAGTAATATCTATAAGTTAATAATTTAGGGATATCTCTGTTTTTGTGTACATAATAGTTATATACAGCAATCTCTATCTGTTTATACCTTGTTCACTCCTGGCGCTCGGTGGTCTAGTGCTTCCCTAGTAAGCAGGAAGCCCTGAGTCAATTCCTCAGTGCCACATAAACAGAAAATCCAGAAATTCTGTTGGCAATCAATTGAGTGCTAGCCTGGAGCACAAATGCTTAGGGATAGTGTCTAAGCCCTTACTCAAGGCTCAGGACTGCTGCCAAAAAAAGGTAGAATGTTCTAACTGCAAGTATAGAAGGCCAGGACCTCAAATACATCACCACAGAGCAAGCTAGGAGTCTGGCGCTGACAGCTGCCACCTAGACTGACTTAGCCAGATGTAAACCGCTGCAACCCAGCTCCAAGAAATCAGTCGCTGCTGGTTTACTGCTGTCATCCTGGCTGCTAGGAGGCTTTAAAACCCAGCCCTGACAGGAAGTCTGTGAGACTCCTGGAAATGAGGCTCAAAGTGGTAGATCTCTAGCTTTGAACAAATGGTATTAGAACAGTATCTCCATGCATTGAGTTCAGGCCCCATTGGTAATCCCCCCAAAAACCTACCCCCACTAAACCATTAGATTTGAACTTGTATGGTTTATGAAATGTTCCTCACAGAATGGTGATACTGATGAAAGCACCCTAATTCTAATGACAGCTTTTTAATAGAGCTATGTGCCGAGTCCTTCATAGGGTGCAGTGTGCCGAGTCCTTCATAGGGTGCAGTGTGCTGAGTCCTGCATTGGGTGCTGTGTGCTGAGTCTATCACATGACGCTGTGTGCTGAGTCATTTAAAGAGTGCCATGTGCTGTGTCCTTCACAGGGTGCATTCTTTCATCTGGTCCTTTTAAGAGCTCTACAATTGAGATGATTATGCAGACAAGAATATTGAGGCTCAGATATGTTCCCATTGGAGGGACAAAATTTTGTATTACTAAAGAGTGGGTGGGTTCTCTCCTGCAGACAATTGTTTAGTTTTGTTTTTTCTCAGACATGAACCTTGAAATTATAGCCTCAGCAATGACTCTTACCTCTTGGGCTCATGGATAGCACTCCACCATGTGGAGCCAAGGACCCCCTTGCAGCAGAGTGCCATGGCCTAGGGGTGGATAGCTGAGGACTGTCATCCTGCCTTCTCAGGAAGCTGAGATCTGAGGGTCAGGTTTCCAAAGTATTCCAAACACAAAAGATCCCATGAGATTATATCTCCAATTCACCACTACGAAAACTGAAGTGGAAGCTGGGTGCTTTTGGCTCATGCCTGTTATCCTAGCTACTCAGGAGGATGAGATCTGAAGATCATGGTTCAAAGCTAGCCTGGGCAAGAAAGTCCTTGAGACATTTAGCTCCAATGAACCACCAGAAAACCTGAAGTGGCCTCTGGCTTAAATGGTAAGGCACAAGACTTTAGCTGAAGAACTCAGGGACAGCACCCAGGCCCAGACTTCAATTCCCACAACCAACAACAACAACAAAAAAAAGACAAACACAAACTAACAAACCTGAAGTACAGGGCTGGGAATGTGCATTAGGGGTAGAGTGCTTCGCATATATGAAACCCTGGGCTATCAGTACCACATTACCAGGAAAAAGCCTGAACTGGCTCTGTGGCTCAAGTGGGAAAGGGCTATCCTTATACAAGAGAAACTAGGTACAGGGCTCAAGTCCTGAATTCAAGCTCCAGGACTAGTGTATTCACACACACACACACACAAACACACACACACACACACACACAAAAGCAGAAGTGAAGCTGTGACATAAAATGGTAAAGCACTAGTCTTCTGCTCTGATCTCATTGTCAGCCCCCAGGCCCTGTGTTCACAATCAAACCAAGGCATCCACGGCCCAACTAGGAGATGTAAAGGTTTCAAAACCAGATGACCTTCACCAGCCCCATATGACAGGAAGTATTGTGATATCTGACATGTGCTTGGATTTCCCAAGCTTCCGGAAACTTAGGAGAGGCATCATAGGCTCATCATCATCTGCAATGAAACATTTCCTTAGGTTCAGTGCCCTAGTTGTGTTCCTGAAGGACTCCTGAATTACATTTAGCACTGTATATGAACACCAGCACATAGCCTCACAAAGGCAGAACAAGTGTAGGGAACTTGGCCTGCCACGGGAGGTGGCACAGATGAAGGCTTCCTGTCAAATCAGAACACTGGGGAGAGAGAGAGCTTGGGGTACAAAGAGGCCTTTTTCTCCTTACCTTCAGAGCCCGCCCACACTCATCCTCACTAATTGGCCCAGATGGAATTGTTTCTTACATAGCTATACAGGAGTGAGACCTTTAGCCTGCCTGTTCAGACTATGTGAGAGACTTCTTCCAGCAGGCCTGGGGTGCAGACAAATACTCAAGCTACACTGGACCCAGTGATGGGAGCCCCAGAACATACATTGTCATGAGAGCCATCTCTGTGCTATGAAATCATTGTATTGAAAACAAATTTCCTAGCTTGGTGCCATTCACAAAAGCGACTCTGGAGATTCCCCTATAGGAATGCATCCATACATACACAAAGACATGGAGGTACAGGCTGTTTTGCTGGGGCAGGTCCTGGGGTTGAACTATGAGCCTAGGGTTGTCCCTGAGCTCCTTTTGCTCCAGGGTAGCTCATTACCCTTGAATCACAGTCCCACATCTGGGTTTTTTCTCTGATTTCTTAGAAATAAGCATGTTAAGGACTTTCCTGCCTGGGCTGGATTCAAACTGATAATCTCTACATCTCATCTATCTGAGGAGCTGGGATTATAGTCAGCAGACACTGGCACCTGTCTTTCGTTTTTTCTTCATTTTTTAATCTGGACAACTGACTTCTTCACAGGGTCATTCCAATGGTTTGAATTTATAAGTAAACTACCTAATGTTCTTTGTAGCTGCTTTCTCTGAGAAGGATTCACTATCCTTATCTTCCCCTCTGGTAACAGGTTAGAAGCCAAAAGTGAGAAATGAATGTCATAGGATTTGGGAGCTAAGGTCCACAGTTCATGCCAGCTCTGTCACTTAGCTTTGAGCTGCAGTGAATTTACTGTCTCCGGATAATAGGACCAAAAGCTGAAGTGATTCTCACACTGTCTCCATTTGTCCTTTTGCCTATAAAATGATGTAATAGTTATGAGTGTTATGTGTCTCCAAGCTTAAATATCTAGAACACACTAGAAACATCTTCATGTTTCTGTTTTTCTCTAGTACCTCCCGAGATTTAGACTAAGGTTTTGTGTGGAGCGGCTCCTTGGTGAATCCCTGAGGAAAGCTGCTTGAAGCCTCCTCAGAAGATCGCCATCCAAAGCCAGCCCATGCAGAAAAGTCTGTGAGATTCTTAACTCCAATAAACCACCAGAAAACCAGAAGTGGATCAGTGGCCCAGACAGTAGAGCTCCAGTTTTGAGAGAGCCGAGCAGGAAGTACAGGTCCGACCAGGCAAGCCTGGGTGGTCCTTATATCCAATTAATGACCAGATGGCTGGAAGTGGAGCTGTGGTGGTGGTATAGACTCAGCCTTGAGCAAAACATCTGAGGAATACATGAGGCCTTGACTTTAGGCCCTGGGATGGCCAAAAAAAATTCAAAAAGAGAAGGTCATGTTATGTATCAATGCTCTACCTATTTATGTGTGTATATTACCTCCCTGAGGGCAAACAGATCATATGCAATGCTTCTGCTTTTATTTACTGATTAATTTTTCAGATATGCTTCTTGCACATACCACATCATTCTCTTCATTTCACACCCATCGATTTTCTTTTCTAGGGTTCCAGGCTTGTGTCCTTATATAATGCACTTAAACTCTCAGCAGCCTTTATTTATATTTCATTATGAGGCCAAGGCCGGTACAGTCACAAATCAGGTAGGGGAAGAGAAGGTTAGGTTTTGTAGAAATAACCGGTATTCAGAAAATTAAACTTGGAGATGTAAGATGGTGGCATACTTATGTAAAAACTTTAACTAAGAAAAAGATGAGGGGGCTTGGAATGTGGATTAGTGAGAGAGTGCTTGCCTCGCATGCAAGAAGCCCTGGGTTTGATTCCTAAGTAGCACACACACAAAAAACATGAGAATTCATGCTGTGACTCAAGTAGCAGAGTGCTAGAGACAGTGCCCAGGCCTAGAGTTCAACCCAAGAACTGGCAAAAAGATAGCTAGTTATGTAGGTAGGTATGTAGGTAGAGAGATGGATGGATGGATAGATAGATAGATAGATAGATAGATAGATAGATAGATAGATAGATAGATAGATAGATAGATAGATAGATAGATAGATAGATAGATAGATAGATTGATAGATAGATAGATAGATAGATAGATAGATAGATAGATAGATAGATAGATAGGTAGATAGATAGATAGATAGGTAGATAGCTACATAGATAGATAGATAGATAGATTAGATAGATAGATAGATAGATAGATAGATAGATAGATAGATAGATAGATAGATAGATAGATAGATAGATAGATAGATAGATAGATAGATAGATAGATAGATAGATAGATAGATAGATAGATAGATAGATAGATAGATAGATAGATAGATAGATAGATAGATGAATATGGTCTTGGACTTCAGGAGGAAAGAAGGGAACAAGTCCCAGTCATGAGGTCTTCTGCAGCGTTAAAGGACGCCAGCATCACCTTCACACAAACACAGAGCAGGAAGACTGTCTCTGTCCCACTTCTCAGGCAGCAGAAGACACCAAACCAAGAGGGCAGAGCCAGGTTCTAACTCAGGTGCTTGGAGTCAGTAGAGAAAGGGCCCTGCCTCTCCTTGGACTGGGTATATGCATTAAGTATGTGGAGAAGGAAGGAAGGAGAATGGACTGCCAGAGTAGAAGAAGGGCCTTCAAATCTGACAGATACAGAATCAAAAACCCACTTGCTAAGATCAGAGAGCAGGGTTTTTGGATTCTGTTCCTCCCCTCTCCCCCAATGAATGGCTCTCTATTGTTAACCTAAAGATAGCCTGAGGCTCTCTTCACCTAAGGGAGGAAGGTTAATTAGTCATTGTTTGAAGAGGCTGAGAAAAGCCTGACCCTGGTGTAACTCTAACAAATGTTTTAGGTTTCCCCTCATTGCTGGCATGCCTGGAATGAATGAAGTGCTTTTGCAGCTCACTTCCCTGTTGAGTGTGTACAATCTTCCCCCTAATCCTGAAGCCTGGGTCTCTTCACCCAGCCTGGCTTTTGAAACTGTTTCCCGTCCTTCAAATACAGTGTTACACTGGAGTTCTTCCTGCTAACAGGGCTAAGGCTTGGATCCTGAGAATTTCATTTGAACCCAGGATTGGTAAATAATGTTTCTTTCATGCTTCTATAGCTCAAGAAGTCTAAGAACATTTAGAGTACAAGTAACTTATCACCAAGGAAAACTCAGGAAGCTCTTGAACGTCTGACCTTTTAGCAGTGGAAGTCATAATGTCATATACTTTCCCTCCCTGGTTGGCTTCACCCTGTTATCCTCAGACCTCAGCCTCCTGAGCTAGGGTGACAATCGTGAGCTATTGGTTCTCTGCTAGGTTCAGAAATGTAAATACATTGACAATACAAGTCAAATGTTTACCACAAAAGGCTTCTGGAGCATATTAAGCCTTTCAACATTGGACCTTTCAGAACCCAGTAGGACACAAGGCTATAATGCTATAGCCTGAAAGTCTGGTCATATTGATGACCTACACTTCAACCTTGAGCTCTGACTCAAATTCTGGTGTACATCGGGATTCATTTTCCAGAGAATGTTCTCCTAATTATCAGATAGGAAAAGTACTTTGATTAACCTTCACTTTTTCCAGTTGTGTGTCTTGAACTCAAGCCTGCGCATTGTCCCTGAGCCCTTTAGCTCAATGGGAACACTCTAGACTTGAGCCACAGCACCACATGGGGTCTTTTGTGGTTCATTGAAGGTAAGAGGCTAAGAGGCTTTTCTTGCCTGGGTTGTCTTTGAACTGTGGTCTTCAGATCTCAGCCTGCTAAGAAGCTAGTGTTCCAGTTGTGAGCCACTGGCATCTGGCTGATAGTTTTTGACAGTTCTGGGACTTTATCTTAGGGCTCTGATACTATCTCTGAGCATCTTTTTCTCAAGGCTAGCACTCTACCACTTGAGCCAATCTACAGCTTCTGGCTTTTTCTTTGTATGTGGCACTGAGGATTCAAACCATGGCATTCATGCATGCTGAGCAAGTTCTCTTCCACTAAGCCACATTACTAGCCCCACCCTTACAATTTTATCCCTCAACTTGCTTCTGAGTATAAATCATTTAAAGAAATCTCTATAGGAAGGTGTCCAAAAACACAGAAGACAAAGCTCATACTTGAGAGAGACTCTAAACATGTGAAGACCTTGACAATGCTTCCATTTAATTATGTATCATGTTTCAACAAAAAAAGTATTAATGAAAAATGAGTCAATGTCCTATATTATTAAATTTTTGCTGTATAATATTTTTTATTGTGAAAATACTGTGCAGAGGGGTGTACAATTGCATGGACAAAATAATGAGTACATTTCTTATCAAGCATTGTAGCCTCCTCCTTTGTTTCCCCTTCCCATCCTTTCCCATCTTCCCCCCGGCTCCCCCACCAAATCTTACCCCCCCCCCAAAATTGTAAAGTTTGTTTTCAACATAACGACTTGTACATCTCATTGTTGCAGTGGGTCCACCTGTATCCTTATTTAAACGATTTGTTTTTTCCCTTCCCCTCCACAAATTACACTGACATCAAATACAGTGAAAGCAGGGTTTATACCATGGGGAGGGACATACAAAGCAACAAGGAAATAATCTTATAAATGTGTTAGAAACAATAGCATGAAAGAAGAAAAAAACATTTGAATACATATCTTAGGGTTAATTTGCCTAACATCAATTTATCTGACCTTTTCTGCTTGACTCAGATATATACTAATTATTGCAAATAAGGGAAACCATGGGACCTATGCTTCTTTGAGCCTGGCTTACTTCACTTAATATAATTTTTCCAAGTCTTTCTATTTCCTAACAAATGGGGCAATGTCATTCTTTCTGATGGAGGCATAGAATTACATTGTGCATATGTACCACATTTTATTGATCTATTCATCTACTGAGGGGCATCTGGGCTGATCTATATCATACCTATGGTAAATAATGCAGCAATAAACATAGTCGTGCTGGTAGGTTTAGTGTGGTCTAGTTTTGAATATTTGGGTAAATGCCCCAAAGTGGGATTTCTGGGTCATAGGTGAGTTCTATGTGTCTTTTGAGGAAACTCAATACTGCTTTCCAAAGTTGTTGAACAAGTTCACAATCCTACCAACAACGCAGAAAGATTCCCTTCTGTCCACATCCCCTCCAGCATCTGTTGTTATTAGAGTTCTTGATTACTGCCATTTTAACTGGGGTAAGGTGGAATCTCAATGTTATTTTGATTTGCATTTCTTTTATGTCTAGGAATGTTGAGCATTTCTTCATGTGTCTATTGGCCATCCTTCTTTCCTCTTCAGAGAAGTTCCTCTTTAAGTCTTTAGCCCACTTATTTATTGGGCAGCTGTTTTTTTCAAGATTTGTTGTTGGGGGATTTAATTTTTTGAGTTCCAGGTACATTTTAGATATGAGACCCTTGTCTGTTGTATGGAAAGTGAAGATCTTCTCCCAATCCGTGGGATTCCTATTAATCTTCCTGGCTATGTCCTTTGCCATGCAGAAGCTCTGCAATTTCATGCAACCCCATTTGTCCAAACTTTCTTTGATTTGTTGTGTTTATGGGTCTTCATTAAGAAAATTTTGCCCTGTGCCAAGAAGACCTAGGGTTTCTCCTGTTCCATCCTGTAATGTTTTCAGAGTGTCTGCTTTGACTCCGAGGTCTTTGATTCATTCAGAGTTGATTCTGGTTCAGGGTGATATATAAGGATCTTGCAATAGTTTTCTACAAGTAGTTAACCAATTTTGCCAGCACCATTTACTGAAGAGGCTGTCTTTCTTCCATTCTATTTTTTGAGCTCCCTAATCAAAGATTAGATGGCTATAAGTCTGTGCATTCATTTCTGGGTTTTCAATTCTATTCCACTGGTCTTGAGGTCGGTTCTTGTGCCAGTACCAAGCTGTTTTGATTACCATGGCTTTGTAGTAGAGTTTGAAATTTGGTATTGATATGCTTCCAGCACAGTTCTTTCTGTTGAGAATTGTTTTTGCCATTCGGGGTCTTCAATTATTCCATATGAATTTTTGGATTGTGTCTTATATTTCCTTGAAGAATTAGGTTGGAATATTGATAGGTATTGCATTGAATTTGTAGATAGCCTTGGGAAGTATTGCCATTTTCACGATGTTGATCTTCCCAATCCAGGAGCATGGGAGTTTTTGCCATTTTCTAAATTCTCTTTTGATTTCCTTTTTCAGGTTTTTAAAATTTTCATCCTAGAGGTCCTTCACTTCTTTGGTTAAGTTAATTCCTAAGTATTTTATTTTTTGAGTGGCTATTATGAATGGAGTTGCTTTCCTAATTTCAGCCCCACTTTTCTCATGTTGACATACAGAAAAGCCATTGATTTTTGAGGGTTAGTTTTGAATAAGCTTGAGTAATTTAGGAGTGGAGTCTGTTGGATTCTTTAAATGCAGGATCATGTCATCTAAACCTAGGTAGAGTTTTACGTCTTCTTTCCCTATTTGGATCCTTTTTATGTTTGCATCTTGTCTTATTGCTGTAGCTAGGCATTCTAATAGTAGATTGAAGAGAAGTGGAGAGAGTGAACAACCTTGTCTCATTCCTGAGTTAAGAGAAAATGGCTTTAGTTTTTCAACATTAAGTATAATACTGGCTGTAGGTTTGTCATAAACAGCCTTTATTGTATTGAGGAATGTTCCATGAATTCCTAATTTTTCCAGAACTTTCATCATAAAGGGGTGATGAATCTTGTCGAATGCTTTTTCTGCATCTATTGAAATAACCATGTGGTTCTTATCCCTGCTCCTGTTGATGTGATGAATCATCCTAATTGATTTCCATATATTGAACCAGCTTTGCATCCCTGAAATGAATCCTGTTTGATCATGGTATATGATTTTTTTGATATATTGTTGAAGAAGATTGGTGAAAATTTTGTTAAGAAGTTTTTCATAAATGTTCATCCAAGAAATGGGTCTATACTTCTCTTTCTTTGATGAGTCCTTGCCTGGTTTTGGATGAGGTTTATGATAGCTTCATAGAATCAGTTCGGTAGTGAACTTTGTCTTTCAATTTCATTGAAGAGTTGGAGAAGTATTGGTGTGAGCTCTGCTTTGAAGGCCTTGTAGAATTCTGCTGTTAATCCATCTGGTCCTGGGCTTTTCTTAGGAGGGAGGTCTCTTATTTCTGTTTCTATTTCAATGCATGATATGGGCCTGTTAAAATGGCTTAACTCATCTTGGTTTAGTTTCAGCATGTCAGTATTTGCTAGGAAAAGATCCATTTCTGCCAAGTTCTCAAACTTATTAGAGAAAGTTTTGAGAAGTATTTGAGAAGTTTTGAGAAGTATTATAATGTTTTGAATTTTGGTTGTTCTGTGGTGATGTTTCCATTCTCATCTCTGAGTTTATTTAGTTGGGTGTGTTCTCTTCTTTTTCTGATAAGATTTGCTAAGGGTCTGTCAAATTTGTTAATTTTTTCCAAGAACCAACTCGGTTTTGTTGATTCTTTCTATGGTTTATTTGGATTCTAATTCATTTAGTTCTGATTTAATTTTAATTATTTCTTTCCGTCTACTGGATTGCAGTTTTTCTTGCTGCTCTTTTTCAAGGAGGCTCAGATATCTCATTAAATTGTTGGTTTCAGGTCCTCCAATTTGTTGATGTAAGAACTCAGAGCTATAAATTTGCCTCTGGGTACTGCCTTTTCTCTGTCCCAGAGGAGCTGGTAATTTGTGTGTTCATTTTTGTTGAATATCATGAAATTTTGCATTTCCTTTCTAATCTCTTTCATGACCCACTCGTGATTTAGCAGTGTGTTGTTCAACCTCCATGTGTTGCAGGACTTTCTTTGGTGGCTTTTAGTGTTGAGTTCTAATTTTATTCCCTTGTGGTCAGAGAGAATGCAAGGAATAACTTCAATGTTTCTGAATTTGGACAAGTTTGCTTTGTGGTCTAAAATGTGGTCTATTTTGGAAAATGTTCCATGTGCTGCTGAGAAAAACGTGTATTCTGATGCTGCTGGGTGAAATATTCGGTAGATGTCTATTAAATCTATTTGATCTATGCAGGTGTTTAGATCTGTGGTTTCTCTGTTGAGTTTTTGCCAAGTTGATCTATCTAGTGGGGATAGTGGTGTGTTGAAGTCCCCAATAATTAATGCCTTTGGATCTATGTGGGATTTGAGGGAATATAGTGTTTCTTGAATAAATTTTTATGCTCCGTTATTTGACGAATATATATTTAGAATTGTAATATCCTCCTGAAAGAGAGATCCCTTAATATGTATGTAGCGACCTTCTTTATCTATCCTCACTAATTCTACTTTGAAGTCTATTTTATCTGATATTAGGATTGTGTGTCCCACCTGTTTATGGGGGCTGTTTGCTTGGTAGATTTTGTTCCAGCCTTTCACATTGAAAATGTGTTTGTTTTTATGGGCATGATGTGACTCCTGAAGGCAACAGATAGAAGGATCTTGGTTTTTAATCCAACTAGACATTCTATGTCGATTAATTGGAGAGTTAAGTCTATTAATGCTGATAGAACTGAGAAGTATTTTGGAGTTCCTGCTATTTTATCCACCTTCTTGGGGGTGTGGCAACTGGGTTCTTTCTATGGTTCTTGGATTCTCAGTTTGGCTGCGGTTTCTTCGCCTTTTTGTGGTCTTGTTGGTTTTCTATGTGTAGGATATCTTTGAGAATCATTTGTAGGGCTGGTTTGGTGGATATAAATTGTTTCAATTTTTCTTTGATATGGACAGTTTTTATTTGACCTTCGGTTATGAAGGAGAGTTTATCTGGGTATAATATACATGGTTGATAGTTGTTTGTCTTTATGGCATGGCATACATGATTCCAGGCTCTTCCTGCTTTAATCATCTCTGCTGAGAAATCTGAGCTAATTCTAATTGGTTTCCCTTTAGAAGTGATTGATCTTTTCTCCTTGACAGCTTTAAGGATGTTTTCCTTGGTCTGAATTGATCCTGTGAGGATTATAATGTGATGCTGGGTTGTCCTGTTCTGGTCTGGTCTGTTTGGAGTTCTAAAAGCTTCTTGTTTTTGACTAGACCTATCTTTTTGCATGCTTGGGAAGTTCTCTGCTAGGATCCTGTTAAATTTCCCAGACCGTTAACTTCTGTCTCTAGGTGCTCCTCTACACCCATTATTCTCAGATCAGGCCTTCTGATGGTGTCTTCCAAGTGTTGAATAGATCTATCCTACTTCTTGGATTTGTCTTAGATGGTTGTATGTTCTTTCTCTATAATATCTAGGCTGTCTTCAATCTCTGAAATTCCATCTTCTGCATGGTCTAAGCTACTATCAAGACTTTCTACTTTGTTTTTTATTTCTTTGCCTTCTAGTTGGTTGGCTTTGATTGCTTCAAATTCTTTGTTGGAGCTTTGTTTTAGATCTTGTAAGAAGTGCTTTACTTCCTTAATTTGGTTTTCAGTGTTTATTTTCAAATCACTTATTTTATTGGTTATGGTTTCCTTGGACTGCCATTCCTTCTGTTGGGTTCCATTCAGCATTCCCTTTGTGGTCTCCCTGACTTCTTTCAACTTTATGTTTATGGATTCCATGAATACCTTTAGCGATCTTTGTGTGTTTTCATCCTGCTCTCTCAATTCCTGTATTACTCTTTGATGAGCATCCTCACGTCCACGCAATTCCTGTAATTCTCTTTGAGTGTTCTTAACCCTGCCCATTTGGGATGAAATTAACACGTTTTGTGCTAGAACACTCTCTTAAGGCAAGCATCAACCAAAGTCTGTAGTTGTACAGTCAAAAGTCTGCAAATACAATCTAGTCCAACAGATATATCTATTCAACATCCAACAACTATGTATTAATTGGTTACGAACTTTAAAGAAGAATTTGGTAAACCAGAAATTATTAGGTTTAGGGAGAGATGTGGGAAAAAATAGGAATAGAGGGATGTGGACAGGCTGAAAAGGTCCACTTAACTAAGTCCTAATCTCAAAGTGGGAAATAGATTGGATAGAATGATAGTAGAGAGAGAAAAAGAAGAAGAAAGAGAAAGAGAAAAAAGAGACAAGAAAAAATAGAAAAAAATTAAAAGTTAAAAAGAAACACTTATAAACTTAAAAATTATGCAAATTTAAAAACATAATATTCAGAGAAGAACATGCATAGGATAAGAGAAGGGTAGGGATAGAAAGGAGATGTGAAAAACTTAAAAATAAAAATGCTTAAAATATATAAGTAAAAAGATGTATTACTGCTATTAAGGAATTTAAGTCTAAGAGGTTTTGAATTGAGTAATAAATTTCTGGATTAAATGTGTACACAATGGGGGATAAGGTCTAATAATCGACTATGGGTATATCTCAGGATGAGCAGAACATCAATTAAGTCACGCAAAGAAGAATGAAAGAGACGAAAAGGTGAAAAGAATGAGAAGGAAAGAACAAAAAATGATCAACAGGTCAATAAAGCTAAACAAAAAAAAATTTTTAAGAAAAATAAAAAAAAGAGAAAAAAAGCACACACACATATACCCCTAAAATAAAAATTATAAGAGGAAGAAAAATGTTAATAGAAAACAAAATTTTTTAATGTTAATAATTAAAAATTAAAAACAGTTTTAGAAAAAAGTTCTTTATAAACGGTACAAAAAAAGAGTTCTTTGCGTTTTTTGGGTGGAATGGAAAGATCCTGTATCTCTCTTGTGTCTGTAACCAGTTTCTAGTTGGAGTCTCTTGTCTGCTTGTGGTGTTTGATTTTCCTGTGGCTTGGTTGGTTTCTTAAGTCAGTTTGTTTGAGCAAGCAGAAAAATGCTCTGCTTTACCCAGGATTTTGTGATCCTCCTCCTAGTCTAGTTCAATGGGAGGGAGATCTACTTTGAGTATCACAGAAGAGGGAGATGGCTTTTTTCTCGTTTGGAGATGTTGTGATTAGGCTAGGTTCTGGGTAGAGTTGAGGCCTTTCATCAAACATTAGCTTTTCCCTGAGGGACTAGCTTCTGAGACACTCACAGAGCTCTGCCTGGAGCCATTCTCAGGGTTTATGTTTAATGAATTTCAATTGATTGTCAAGGCTGCTGTAGAGAGGGGAAGCCTCTGTCTCAGTTTATCCAGTGAAGGAAGACACTCCTGGGCTGGCAGCCCAGGCTGGGTGACTTTTCCCTGGGTTGAGCTGAGCCTGGCAGGTCAAGTTAGGTTCCTGTGACCTGCTTAATGACTCTTTTGTTTTCTTCCAAGGCCTGAGTTGGAGCTAGCTGCTCAGCCAGGCCTTTGCCATCATCAAAGATGGAGATCTCCCATAGTGGTGGGGGAGGGGTGGCCTTCCCTCCTCTGCTCCCTGAGAGAATGTCAGGCTTCTACTCAAGCCAGAGTCTTGGTTCCTGGGTCGTCTCTGGTCTGTGAAATGCAGGATGATAATGTGTGCTCCTTGTCAGTTCTTGCTGGAGTTGAGTAGAATCCACTCACTGGCCAAGTCTGGCACCTTTGTCTTGGACTCTCTGTGTTGCAGGTATGGGGTCTATGGCCACCGCCAACGCTGCTGCCACTGCCACTGCCGCCGCCACCGCAGCCACGGCTGTTGGCAAGTGCTCAGATCTGTCTCCTTGCCTGGATTTTCCCTCTCTAGCCTAACACTCTTTACTGTGATAGCATACTTTGTGTGATTCTCTGGCTTAAGACTGTTCATTGGAGCACTAAAACTTCTTTCTATGGGAGAGCTTGTTTAGCCCCCAGCTTCTCCTCCACCATCTTCCCAGAACTCAGCCCTATATTATTGTGTATAATTTTATAATAGTTGTAAAACATATATTAAATATTATGTGTATAATAATACTAAATAGGGGCTGGGAAGGTGGCTCACTGGTAGAGCTCTTGCCTTGCATTCATGAGGTCCTGGGTTCAATTCCTCAGCACCACATAAGCAGAAAAAAAAGCCAGAAGAGGCGCTGTGGGCTCAAGTGGTAAAGCGCTAGCCTTGAGCTGAAGATCTGAGGGACAACGCCCAGGACCAGAGTTCAGGCCCACGACTGGACTTCGCCACCAAAAATTCTAAATTCAATAGACAAGAAGTAAATGAATCAAGTAAAAACTAAAATATATGAATCAAGTAAAAACTAAAATAAGTACAAAATCAATAATAAAAATCATAATATGTTATAAACATACATAAGAAAATATATATAATATATTACACATACATAGAAAAGTTTTTCCATTGCAGGGCCTTCATTCAGACCCTGGTAACTCTAACCTGAATTTCTTTTCCTCAGGGACAGTGAGCTTTGCTTTCACCCACGGTGCAAAAGAGTTATCTGGATGATGAGATCAAATCCAAGCACTGAAAGAAATACTGGCACCTTTTCCAAT
Organism: Dipodomys spectabilis; assembly: GCF_019054845.1. Taxonomy (NCBI): domain Eukaryota; kingdom Metazoa; phylum Chordata; class Mammalia; order Rodentia; family Heteromyidae; genus Dipodomys; species Dipodomys spectabilis. The sequence goes on along the minus strand of NW_024870782.1, from coordinate 3,686,352 downwards.
ACAGTGACTTAATTCTTTTTAATGGAAGCAGCTATGATTACTCAATTCCATACTGAACATTAAAATAAAATCAGTGTGGAATTTTGTACATCTATTCAGACCTCTTTCCCTTACCCCCAAACTGCTTCTCTGAGCACTACTTTTTTCATTTTTTATTGTAAAAATGTTGTAGAGAGAGGTAACAGTTAAATGAGCAAGGTAATGATTATATTTCCTATTGAGGATTGTAGCCTCCTCCTTTGTGTTCCACCTACCATCCCCCCACCCCCATCTCCACATCTACTCCCCCTGCCGAGCTCAGTGACTTAATTTTTATGTTTGGCTTTGCACTGGGCTTGAATTCAAGAAGTGGCAACTTTTCACTTTCGTGCACACTGCTACAGAGTTACTGAGACCTGAGTTCAAATCCTAGGCTAGGAAACAAAACTGGCAGAAATTCCAAATCAGGGAGCTTTCTTTCTTTTTTAATTTAGTTAAATAATTAATTTTTAATTTATTCTTTATTTTGCCAACAGGGGGCTTGAACTCTGGTCGTGGCAACTCTGCCTCAGCTTCGATCGCCCTAGGCTGGTGTGTAGCCTCTGGACCCATAGCCGATCCTGGGACCCTAGGCCCACTTTGCTTGCAGGAAGAAAAAACAGTAGCATAGAAAAAAGTGGTGAGCTGCAGAGGGCTGGGAGTTTTGCATTATTTTTCTTTGCACAGTGACTATCCTGTGTCTGAATGAAAAGGTTGCAAAGTGGACCTGAACTGCCATTGCTAAAGGCTAGTGGGGTATCAGGGAAGACATAGGCAAACCTGTCAACATAGGTCCCGGGTTCAAATCCCGGTCCTGACACCTACCAATGGCAGGAGATCACAAGAGACTCATTCCTATGCATAGGAATACCAATTGAAAGAGTAGTTCATGTTTCGGTCTAGTCTAAAATTGGATGCAATAATCCTAGGAAACTAATTGATCCTAATTAATAGTTTATTAAGCATGAAAAGAATAATATTCCTTCAATGGTGGTATAATACATGCCTAAGAGTTGGTAGGAACGTAGTAGGTGTCATTCAATCATAGACGGCTTTGGTGCTCTTTACCTATGTATATTTACTTGTATAGCACCATCTGCCTATCCATGTATCACTGTTTTGTGCAAACCTGGGGATGGATCTCATCACCTGGGAACCACCTGCCAGCTTAATTGGCTAGAGGCTGCCATGCTCACACTCATCCATTCATGAATTGGGCCTGCTAGGCCCTGAGTTCAGATCCTAGCACTGCCAAATATTTAATCTTGGAGTAAGAAGTCGAGTGTGACAAATGATTTCCTTTTCTGGGAGAGTCCTGGGTGTCAGATATGATGGAGAACATATCTACAAATCTAGATGCTATGTGATAGGATGTAAACAATGTAATAAATGGTAGAGGTGTCATCTGAGTCAATAAAATAATTGGTAAATAAATGAATAAAACAAGACATACAATGAATAACCACACCAAACACAATATGGACTGAATATCTGTATGAAAATATAAATTCTATCTTTAAAATGGTTATAAGGAGTATGCTTTCCAGGCCTGAGGCTTGAATTCAGGCCTAGGGAACAGGCCTGACTTTCTTGTCTTCAAGCATGTTCAGATTCCCATCCCTCACAGTGCTGCATATTTACCCAGGCCTTGAGTACAAATCCTTGGCCTGGCAGAAAAAATGGCACGAATTGTGAACCAGGGAGCTAAATATTTTTTTAATTGTGGGCTTTTGAAGAAGCCATAGTCCCACATGGCAACATAGGCCTACAGTTCGAATGCCAGTCATACCACTTCTGGATGGTGGGAGATCCTAAGAGACTCATTCCTATTCACAGGAATAACGATGGAATGTTATCAATGTCATGGTTGAAAGGTTGGTCATGAATGATACTTGAATAAAATTAGACTACATGATTTCAGTCAGCTGATTGATTTTATTTAATTATCTTATGAAGCATTAAAAGAATACTATTTCTCACAGGGATGCAATAATTTCTGGACACTGATTTGCTTAATAGTTTATTAAAATAATAACATTAATTACATGGAGGCATAATAAATATCCAAAAATTGGTAGGAATGTAGTCTTTATAACTGAGTAATGGATAGATATCTCTGACACTCTATAAAGATATATATTTATTATCATACTACCATCTGGGTGTCACTCTGTTCTTATTTTTTCAAAACCTGGGGCTTGAATTAAGGTCCTAGGAACTGCCTGTCAATTCAATTTGCCCCAGGATGGTGTGTTGACACTCACCCATTCATGAATTGTGCCTTGTAGGCCTTGAGTTCTCCCCCACAAAATGAATCCCACAAAACGAATCGTGGAGTAAGAAGCTGATGGTGATACATGTTTTCCTTTCCTGTGAAAGTCCTGGGTGTCAGGTATAAGTGTAATACGTGTGCAGACCTATATCCTATGTAATAAATGTAATCAATGTTCTATGTGCCATAATAATTAATAAAATAAACAGTCACTACATGAATGAAACAAAACATAAAATGAATAACTACACTGAAAGTAATCTGGAGTCAACATATGTATGTAAATATAAATCACATATTTAAAATGTACATGAATAGGATGTTTTCTAGTGCTGGGGATCCATTTCAGACCTGAGGTGTACACATGAATTTCTTGACTTCAAGGAGGCCAGCTTCCCCATTCCACACTGTGCAACAGAGTTACCCAGACTAAGAGTTCCAATCTCAGTCCTGGCAGAAAAAAAATGACACCTTTATACTATGTGAGGCCCAATTCTTAGGTATTTCATTATGCCTCTATTTAATGAATATGATTGTTTAAATGCTTCATAAAGTATTGAATAAAATAATCAGTGTTTTATAATAAAATTGTGTATAATTTTATCGTAGAATAATTCAAGAACTGCCCATTCAGTCATAACATACATCACATTCCATTGGTATTCGTATAGATAGGAATGAATTTCTAAGGCTCTCCTGCCATTTGGAGGTGGCAGGACCAGGATTCAAACTGTGGGCTCCAGCTCCCACCACTTAAACTCTAGGATAGGGAACTCACTGGTCTGTCCAAGAACAGCAAGATCAATGATTAAGCAAGAACCAGTGGCTCTCAGCAGTCCTCCTTGATATTTACAAGTCTGTGATAGGAGGATCATGGTCAAATTCACTGTAGGCAAGAAGGTCCTTGAGACCCAGGTCCAACTTCAGTGTCAACAAAGCCAGAAGTAGAGCTGTGTGGTTCCAGTGGTAGAGGGCTAGCCTTGAGCAAAAGCAGCTCAAAGAATGTGCCCGGATCCTGAGTTCAAGGTCCAGGACTTGCAACAAACAGACATACACAACAATATGTGCAACCATCTGGCTAAAGCAGGTCACCATCTTGTACCCAACTGAATTGGACAGAGTTCCCTGGGAAAGGGGCTGGGGGAGATGCTGTCATCTTGACTCCACCCATGCTGCCTGCATCACAGAATTCTTGCCACAACCCCATTTTTCATGGTTCTTTCTGACCAATGCGATACAAGAATTGTAACCATCCCCACATTCCACGCTTCCCAGCACCAGGACTCCCTCAGTTGGTTGACACTAACAACAGCAGTTGAGGAAGGTAGAGTTGGCTGAGTGGTGAACAGGAGACTTGAGGAGACTTTGGAGTAGATTAGGAAATTGACGTCCTAATCAGTGAGTGGGAAAATAGAGGATTTCCCAGAGCCTGGGAACATGGCCAGCCCATCTTTCCCATCCCAGTGCTCAGATGTCTGAAACAACCGGACTCCATGAAAGACCTGCAGGCAAGAAACAACTGCCAGAACATCAGCAAAGGAATCCTTCCATCAGACCTGCAACATTCAAGAAAACAAAGAACACAGAAAAGGGAGGGATCCTCAAGAAAAACACCACTAGGGAGCATGATTCAATGGAGTGTCTGGCCAAAGCTGATGCTGATTGTGGGCCTCCCTTGCCTTTGGACACAGTCACAGTCACCAGGATCAGAGTGTCAATGTTCCCGATACTACCAAGGATCTGCAGAGGTGCTAGCAACATGTGATACCCACCTGGAATGCAGCAAAAGAAACCAGGCGCTCTGTGCAAAGATCCAACCACTGAAGCAGGAAAAGACAGACCTGAGGGACTGACTGGAGAAAGAGAGGGAGAAGATAGCTCAGGTGCACGAAACACCAAAAACAGAGCTAGAGATCCTCAAGCCACCCATACAGAGGTTGGTTTCAGCAGAAAGCGATTTACCATCTGCGCCAGCCCAAGTCAAGCAGGCAGCCAATGGCAGAGAAATAGAGCAAGGAGTTCTCACCAGCCACCTATAGGTCGAAAGCGGTGCATGGCAGAGCTGGAGATAGTGGTTTCTGTTGTCACTACTACACAGAAGCAGATAGAAATGTTCTTCAAACAGCTGAAAGATGTGACACTTCAGCTCAAGGAAATGACCAGAAGTTTTGATGACCTGGAGCAAGTGAACACAGAATTTCAGGAGAAGCTGGAAGTGCTCTGGACACAGAAGAGTAACAGGAAGAACAGAATCTGCAAGTTCCCACAAGTGCTGGCGAGGCGTGGGTACTGAAGAGACTATTGGACAACCTGAGCTGCATGGTGAACTCAGCAAATCTGGAGAGAGACACCTTCACGGAGGACCTGAGCATTCACAGGTCTGCATGGAAGGAGGAGGTTCCTTGGCTCACCGAACAGGTGTACCAACTGACAGAGGAAAAGGAGCGAAGGAAGAGTCAGGTGATGTACCTAGAGAATGAGCTGGGGGAACTAAGGAAGAAGCTGGCAGAACCATCTCAGGCTGAGCGGCAGTTGCAGGCCCAGGAATACCATGGACAAATGGAGTTGAAAAACCTGGAGAAACAACTTCACATCCAGGTCAAGGAAAACCAGAGGCTCTGTCTCCAGAATCCGGAGCAGCAGGAGCAATTACAGAGCCTGGAGAAGAAGTCCAAGGATTGGCAGGAGATCCCCGAGACACCACGATGCACATGTGTGTGTAAACCATAGCAAGAGGAGCAGCTGGCTCTGCTGTGGGATGCTCTCCACAGGGTAAGTGGTGAGAAGGAGGAGCTAATCAGCACCCTGGACTCAGAGCAGCAGGTGAAGAAACATCTGTGGGAACATCTAGTCCACTCAGAGGAGAAGATAGACGAATGTAAAGAGGTGGCTGAGAGAGAGAGAGAGCCAAGCAGCTTGGGAGCTGCAGAAGCAGCAGGAGCAGTCCCTGGCCCAGCTGCCAGAGCTCAGAGCCACCTGTGAGCAGCACATCACCTCCAATGAGCAGCTGTGCTCCAGATAGTAGGTCCTGCAGTAGCACCTGCTGGAGCAGCTGAAGCAAGTGCATTGCCCAACCAACTGGGGGGACCAGGTGGTGTCCCCAACGCGGCAGGACACTTTTAAGTGCCTGGAATTGACCAGACCACAGGAGGAGAGCCTGCAGACCCAGTTGAGCTTCCTGGCTTTCCTTGGGGAGGGAAGCTGTGAGCCCTGGAGAAGCAAAAGGTGAGGAGTGACTTCTCCCAACGTGACCATCGCAGAAGACAGAGACATGCCCCAGACCTAGAATGACATGGCTCTGCGAGCACTCTCAGAGGCTGAGATCCACAGGGGGAAACTCCTGCTGCAGGAGCGGTGGCCCCACTGCAGGCGCCCTGCTAACACAGCAGCTCAGTGCAAGATAGAGCTGGAGCCACAGAGCTGCTACCACAGCAGGCATGAGGATGGGAAGTGGGACACGTGGGCATCCGAGAAGAAAATCTGCTTCCTCCATGACCTGCATGATAAGGTGGACTTCCATAGTCCAGCAGATTAACTCCACCTTTGATGCAGCTAGCTGTCGGCACACATTTGCACCATAGAGGAGTCCCTCGTGGCGTGTAAAGAGCGGATGTTCGTCCTGGATGAGCTGTGTTTGGAGAAAGCCAAGCATGTGTGCCAGCTCTCCCAGAAGATGGAGAAGAAGAGAGAGCTGTGAGAGCTGCTGTTGGTCCTCGCAGGGGAAGGGGCTGACAGAATGCTCCAGATGCCGCACAGGCTGAGCCCCCCGCCACCACCGCTCCTTCAGACGCCTCAGGCTCCGGAGTGGGTGAAATGAGCCTGGAGCAGAAAGGTTTTGAAGAACTGAAACTTCAAGACAGCTTGGAAACTGCCAAAGGAGAGGTCGGAGTTCCCGACCACATAGAGGACTCCCACATGGAGCACGTCCTGCAGCAGATGCCCCAGAACCAGAGAAGCCTACAGCTCGAGGGCTTGAGCGAGGAGCACTCTCTCCGTTTCTTCTGTAGACTCATGAGGATGATAACTCTCTATGTGACATAATGACTCTCAAATGCCTCAGCAGCCACCAGAAGTAGGTTGCCAGTTGGCCATATCTAAGGCCTCCATCTGCCAGGTGATGGGAAGGGTAAACTGTGGGTCATGTAGGGCAGAGGCTGCCAGGAGGCTGCCCAAATTCAAGGGACATCTAATGGACCATTGGTGGCCAGGGAAGAGGCCCATATTATGCTTATCACAAAGAATAATTTGTTTTCAAAGGGAAAAAAAGCCTCCAACAAAGATTTGTTCTTCCAGTCCTTGGGCTTGAACTCAGTGCCTGGCCACTATCCTTGAGCTCTTTTTGATCAAGGCTGTTGCTCTACCAGTTGAGCGCCACCTCTCTTTCCAGCTTTTTCTGTGTGGAATCAAACCCAGGGATTCAGGCATGCTAGGCACACACTCTACAGCTAAGACACGTTCTCAACTAGGATGATCTCCTGTTCTCCCAAACCCATATGGCCATTCCTCAGATAAATAGGAAGTAGGGGCTAGGATGAATATGAAGCACAAGTCTGGTTCACACAGAAATATTCCTCTGCCCCCTCTTCCCACACTCTTAGTTGAAGTTTCTCTTCTACCATTGAGGGATGAGAGAGGGAGAGGGGAGTCCTGAGAGAGGAGTACCAACAACAGTGCCCCCCTGAGCCCCACATCCTTCCCCAAACAAGTGGTTCTCCAGATTCCGATCTTACCTGACTCTATGTGGATTCTACACTGACTCCCCACTCCTGCAAGGCTCAGGATGAAATAAAGGTCAGTCCTGGCCTCAACCCACAGTTAGGGTGGAAGTTCTTAGTCCCAGACCCACTTCCACCTCTGACTGCCTGTGTTAGCCTGGACCACAACCACTCACCACTATGCTGGTGGTGATGACCTCACAGATGTATTCCAGGAAGAAGGTCTATGACAAAGAGCAGAAACAGCAGGGTGAGCAGAGCAGAAGGAGGCGAGGTGATTGCTCTGGGATCTTCCTCCTTGAAGCCCTCTCATCCAGCCAGGACCATGCTGACCCAAAGCATGGCCAAGGTCAGGGGGTGAGACGAGATGGAGGAGCATGGGACTAAAGGAGGTACTGCTTTTTCTTGGAGCACTTGAAAATTCCAATTACATTTAGCCCATGCTAATCCCAAAGCCAACATGCAATACCTCTCCTTGTTGTTGGCTGTGAGAATTGTCCCTGAGCTCTTTTTCTCGAGCCTGGCACTCATCACTGCAGCCACAGGGCCACTTCTTGTTTTCTGAAGGTTCATTGAGGATAAGAGTCTCACATACTTTCCTGTCCATGCTGGCTTGGAACCATAATGCTCCAGATCTCAGCTTCCTGAATAGCTCAGATGACAGGAGTGAGCTACCAATGCCCAGCATGTGATACCATTTCAAGGCTTCTTGGCGAGTCTGTTAAAGGACCCCCAAAGGGCCTGGATAGACCTTGACCCAACCAAGGACCTGGGATGGGGGAAAGCTGACCTTCTATCCATTCTGTTCCCTAAAATCAAAGATAACAGGTGGTGCTGTATGCATCAAACTCTTAGGCAAACAACCACCAGACTTAGTGGGGAAAAGGTAGAGAATACCCAAAGATTGCAGTGTAGAAATTTTTGATTTTGCATGCATGTGGTGTGTGTGTATATGTGTGTGTGTGTGTGTGTGTGTGTGTGTGTGTGTGTGTGTGAACTCTGGGCCTAGGCTCTATCTCTGAGTTTTCTTGGTCAAGCCTAGTGCTCTGCCACTTGAGTCACAGCCCCACTTGCTTTTCTATGGTTAAATGTAGGTAAGAGCCTCAAGGACTTTCCTGTCCATGGTGGCTTTGAAGCATGATGGGGGCCCCAGGCAAGCAAGAGTAAACACAACTCACAAGTACAATCTCTATGGTGGGAGACTCCTGACCCCTGGTGGCCAGACACGGGACATCGCCCCCCCCCACCATAGTCCTCTACAGTTCAATTTGGGAAAGTGACCAGGGCCAAGGGACATCGCCCCCCCCACCATAGTCCTCTACAGTTCAATTTGGGAAAGTGACCAGGGCCAAGCTGATTTTTGATCACCCAGAGTGCTGATGCCAGAGCAAGTCTGTTCCACCCTAGGCCAAGAGAGCTCCAGGAGGCCCGGCTCTGAGGGGCACAAGGAAGGAAGAGGTCAGCTCCAGGCCAGCCTAAGAGCCTTTGCCCACGGCACCCCTACTTGGCCTTTCTGATCACTGAAAGGCCTGTCAAAGAACAACCCCAAAAAAACAAAATTGGAGCTGTGTCTCAAAATGGTAGAGCTTTAGCATTGAACCAAAGAGCTCAGAGACAGGGCCCCCAAGCTTTGAGTTCAAGACCCCCAACTGACCCTCCTCCATAAAATACAGATTACCTAAATGTGAACTAGTAGGATTTGTGAAGTATTTCTGAAGAATGGTGATACTGAAGAAAGCACACTAATTCTAATGACAGCTGAACTTGTGACATTACAGCTATGTGCTGATTCCTTCACGGGGTGCTGTTTGCTGGGTCCTTCCCACATGGGGGCTTTGTGCTGAGTCCTCAAAAAGGTGCTGTTTGCTGAGTCATCACAAAAGGTGCTATGTGCTGAGTCCCTAAGAATGTTGGGCCGTTCTGGGTTTTCCAAAGGGTACTGTGTGCAGAGTCCATTACACAATGTACTGTTAACTGAGTCCTTCAAAAAGTGTGGTGTGCTAATTCATCCCAAAGGGTGCTGCTATGTGCTGAACCCTTAAGAAGAGAGGGATGAGGTGAGTTTTTTGAGTGCTGTGTGCCGAGTCCTTTACACGGTGCTCTGTACTGTCCTTCAAATGGTGCTATGTGCTGAGACCTTCCACAATGTGATTGTGCTGCGTCCTTCAAAATTGTGCTATGTGCTGAGTTTTTGAAAGGGTGCTGTGCACTGAGTGTTTTACATAGTGTGCTATGTAGTCAGCCCTTCAGAGGGTGCTGTGTGTGGAGTCTTAACCCAGGGTGCTATGTAATGAGTACCTGGGAAAGAGTGCTACATGCTGAGTTTTTCCAAACATGTCAGGCACTGAGTCCTTTACACTGCAGGCTATGGTCCCCCTCCTTCAAAAAGTGCTGTGTGCTGAGTACTCTACACAGGGTACTATCTGCTGAGTCCTTCAAAGTTAACTGTGTGCTGAGTCCTTTACACAGGGTGCTTTGTGCTGTTTTTGAAAGTGTGCTGTGTACTGAGTCATTCCAAACGTTGCTATGTTCTGAGTCCTTGAGTGGTAGTTATCCCCAACAATCACACATACACAAACACAATCACAAACACACACGTACACACACACATATGCACACGAGGGTCACCATGAACCTGCTTGGTGTGTAGAGTGGAGGGGCATGGAGGAGAGTCTCCTCCAGCGGTGGGGCTGAGGGGAGATTAGTTCCCCCCGGGCAGGTACTGGGGTTGGTGGGGAGTGCTATGCTGAGTCTGCAATTGCCATGGCCTGGAAGCTTCCATGGCCTGGAAGCTTCAGGGCCCAGTCAAAGGTGCGATTGCAATCAGGGGTGAGGGGGCGAAACCAGGGGAAGGGGAGCCCAGGGGCACACTGCAGTGGCAACCAAAGCCAGGGCCCTGTGGGGGTGGGCACACATGCACTGGCGGGGGTGGGGAAGCCGAGGATAGGAGTGGAGGGCAGAGAGTGAAGTCAGAGAGAAGAGCAAGCACATGCAGGAGGGGAAGCGGCTTCAGCGGCTGGTGGCCACTTGGATCATAGTGCGGGTCCTGGCCAGGAGCAGAGAGCACGCGGAGCCAGCACGGCAGGCACATTGCTGAGCAGCCCCATGGAGAGGAAGTGGCCACGGAGCCCCTGAATCTGAGATCCTGGTGGGGGGAGCAAGGCAGAGATGGTTGAGGTGCAGCAATGGAGACGGTGGCTGCTGAGGCCAGGGCGGTGGTGGAAGTAGCTGCTCCTGGGGAGGAGACCACTGAGGTGGTGGCAGAGGCTGCTGAGAAAAGGGCAGCAGCAGCAGCTGAGGAGGAGGAGCAGAGGAAGCTCACAGCCTTGCCAGGCACCCTCAGATGCCCCCGCCCCCTCCCAGCAGTGCCGCATTTCACACATGGTGCTGCCAGCTTGGATCCTTGTTGCCTCTCTCAGTTGCCTGGCAGAAATGGCACAGCCCTAGCCTGCTTGCAGCCCCGACCTGACCCCGGCCCCAGGTACTCAGACTCCAGGGCCCTCAAGCACCAGGTGCCACAGCCTACAGCTTCTCCCCAGCAGCACACTTAAGTGGCTGCCCCTTGGGCCCACACCCCGTGACCCCTGTACCTCGTGACTCCCTGTCACCTCCCCGCAGTGGACCCAGACCTGTGCCTCCCCTCTCCTGTCCCACCTGCACCTCCCTTGTGCCCCACAGTCCGCCCTGGCTCTGCCACAAATGAGAACCAGTTACTGGGGTAGGGTGTTGACCCTGGGATCCCATCCCCATCCCTAGCGGCCAGTGTCCCCAGGAAAAGGGGAGATGAAGAAATGGGTGAGGTGGAGAAACCACAGAGCCCCTGGCCTGGAGCAGTGTGAGCCACACAGCCGCATATCTGCACCCTTCCTCTCCCTGGTGGGAACCTGATGGCTTTAGTCAGAGGTGGGTAGCAGCACCTCTCGGGTCTTTTCCTTTTTTTCTGGGGGTGGCCCTCTTATTGCTGTGGGAGCCCTTGTCTGTCTTCTGTTTCTCAGGCACACCTTCAAATGAGGAGGTCCCAGAAGAGCCCAGTAGGGAGGTGAGGACACTGGGGGTCAGATAGGAGGTAAATATTTGGGAGGTGTGTTCGTCCAACACACATACACCTGTCCTGTCCCCCCACACCCCAGTTTTTAACAGTTTTTCCACGGTGATCACATTTCCCAGCTCTGCCAGCTCTGCTCGTGCTCCTGGTCCATCTGGTCTCCTCGTCCTCCTCAAGAATCCACCAAGTCACCCAGAAGCATCTAGGCTGGAAGTGGGGAGTCCATCCATGTATATAACCTTTAGGAACCCATCAAATTCCCCAGCAATGCCCCCACCCCAGGTCAGACACCCCTCTGGAGGCACCATAACCCCCTTCTTTGTTTTCTCTCCTGGTTCTGAGGAGCCACCTGTCTCAGTATGCCTTCATGCCTTCATGCCTCAGTATGCCAAACATAATTAGGGAATGAGATGCGGAGGAGGAGGGCAGGGGCTGTGAAGCTAGGAGGGTCTGGGAAGTGGTGAATGGTGTGATATGGCAGATGGCTCACCACGACAAAGGATGAGAGGGGAACCATACCCAGGGCATTGATGGTGTCTGTGGGCATCTGGGCAGGGGGCTACAGGCCCCCACTGGTGGCGTGGATTCCCTTCTGGGTCAGTGCACTGTTGTGCAGTCCTCCCTGGAGTCCTGCAGACTCCAATCTGTGTCCTGCCTGGGCCATTTCCAGCTGGGCAGTGGTAGGCAAGTGTGTTCTCTCTTCTGGAGCCTGCTCAGTATCAGGACATGGCAGTTAGCTAGGGCTCTCTGAATGCCAGTTTCTGTAACCTACTGTAGGCTGTCTGGAAAGAAAAGAGTCCACTGACTTTGGAACCCTTTAAGTTTGACTGGGACAAGTGAAATGTCATCTTTTCCAAGGCTTTTTCTTGAACTTGGCAATTTCCACTAACACCTGGGATTATGGGTCAAATTAGTTGGACCATTTCAGCTGCCAAACAATGATGTTCAAAGCAGCACAGGTAGAGTTCCCTAGCCAGATGGTCTCCTGCTATGAACGTCGTGCCCTGACTGCCTTTCTCCAGCAGCTACTGATTAGCCTCCAGCTCTCTCTAGGGTGGACACCACAGTTGAGAATGTCGTGAGGAGCAGAGATTGTGACCTCACCATCCCCAGCATGCCAGCTGTGAGCAGAGACGATTCCTAGCACCTGTACTGGACTCTGGGAGTTTCAGAGACCTGGGATGCCTCAAGGATCCTTTGTCTCCAACATGAAACTTGGGGGCCGGATATGGTGGACCATCCAGTCTGGCCCCAGGCGGTGGAGAGTATGCCCCTTGAGCCAGGCGTACAGCTGATGGCAACCTTGTTCACACCTGAGTGGGGAATTGAGTGCCACAAAGCTGGTCAGCCTCTGAACAGAGATCTTTGAGAAGATAGGCATCCAAGAGGCCCCAGAATCCAGCGAGTACATCGTGGCTCACGTCCTCGGAGCCAAAAGAGTTAAGTGCGGTGGCACCAGAAGGACAGGAAGAGGGAGTAGGGAGAACTGTGGGAGAGCTACATCAGGTTTTGCCCACCCAAGATGCTTACTAGAATCAGATGGGACTTTTCTGTAGTATTGTCGTAGACAGATGCTTATTTATTTATCCAACAAAGAGTTACAGTGTGTGCCAGGCTGGGGGGGGGGAGGGGTGGTCATAGATGATGAAAATTTCCAGTGCTGGTTCCACAACACATGAAGACACCTTGGTTTGAGCTGGATGCCTGTGCTTCATGCCTGTCATCCTAGCTACTTAGGAGGCTGAGATGGGAGGATCGAGGCTTAAGTTCTGGGCAGGAAAGCCTGTAAGACTTTATCTCCAACTAACTACCAAAAAGACAATGCCAGAAGTGGATGTGTGGGTCAAGCCTTAGTCCATTGGCCTTGAGTACAAAAACTCAGGGACAGCACCCAGGCTCCGAGTTCAAGGCCCAGGAGTCAGAGAAAGAAAGGAAAGAGAGAGGAGGACGGTGGGAGAAAAAGAAGAAAGAAAGGGAAGAAGGGAGCATGCAAGCCTTGGTTTGGAGTCCCTGGATCAAGGCAGCCAACCATTCACAATCTCTGTGGGGACAGTTTGAGAGCTTAAAGACAGTATGTAGGACCAAGCCAATGACCCCTCAGCTACTTTATGACATCCAAGAGCTTTGTGGTCACCGACTGCAGAGGGAAGCAGCCTCGGGTAGACCATAGGGCTCAGGGTGTTTCACCATGTTTCGAACATCCCCAGCCCCAACAAGTTTATTTTCTGGTCCAAGATCTAGGGAAGTATGGGGGTGAGGGAGTGTCAAAGCGGGGGAGGTGGGGCAAGGAAGATGAAGAGGGAGGATGATCCCAGGTCAGGTGTGTCAGGACATTGGAGCCGTGACCTAGCCTGACAACCTCAACCATCAGTGATAGAGCCTTCGACCCAGCCACATGATTATTAAAAGTCCTGGCACCTTGGGTTCACCATTGACCACCTGGCTGTCATCTGCCACAGGATGCCTGTGCAGTACATCCTTGGGGACTTGGACATGCCCGGGCTCAATCTGAAGATGACACTGAGAAGACTGAGGCCTGGGTGACTCCATCTTGAGCTAGTGAGCATCTTCTGAGGTATGAGTTATGCAGCTGACCATGAACCCGACCTGGGAATGAACAGAAGAAGCATTTCCCAGGGGACTAGGAACATAAACAATCCTTGGGAAAACCGCAGGCAAGCAGGTGCTGGAGTGCTTGGTGACCCTGCAGTCAGGCCACAGTTGGTGTTTGTTTAAAAAAGCAACTCTGCAGTTTAGCATGTATCCTCTTGAGACTCCCCTGTGTTGCAAGCCAACCAGTTTAAAGAATGTTGGCCCCCTTGATCTAACCAACAACTTGTTTCTGGTCCTTTCCCTCTTTGTAGTGTGCCAATCATACTATAGAATTGTTTTGTGATTTTCCTGGGGTTTGTAGTGATTTGTTACAAGAAATTATGATGTACACAAAGCCCTACATTCCCTAAAAAAGTGTATGAAAAGTGATGTAACTATGGGCTCGGGGCCTCTCAGCATCATGGGCTGCTGCCATGTACACTGCGGGGACCAAGCTCAAGCTTCCAATAAAGACTCCTTTGCTTTTACATTGGTGATAGTCTCTGATGGTCTTTTGGGTAAGGATTTCCGAGTTAGGCTTTACAACACCCCCGGTGTTCATTCCTACACCAGAGACAGAGGTAACTGTGCCAATGGCACAGGACAGACAGGGAATGAGGACTGGAGTCTGGACCCGTGTAGCCCCGAGACTTCCTCTAGGGGGCACTAGGACCTCTTGACTGCCATTCTCAGAGGCAGAGGTGGGGCTCTCTTCTGGCTCACCCTTTAGTCTAGATGGCAGATCTGGGATTCAGAGAGGGCCAACTGAAGGTGGTGCAGGCTTGGGTAGAGGCTGGTGGGAAAACCAGAGGCCCTGGGCTCTGAGCAGGGTTGTTTTTGAGTATACTCACAACCCAGGAACATTGCTGGGATGGATCAGGCCTTTTCTCCTTCCTGAGAGAGAGGGACATAGAGCCCTCCAGTCTGCTTCCCTTGGCTGTGAAATCCTTTCGTTCCCACATCCTGTGGTTGGATAACTAGACCTCACCTCACTGTCCAGTGTCAATGCAGGACAGTGAGAGATCCTGAGTCTCTGATAAGGTCAGGGATCCTCAGTATGAGATTGTACTTGAACGTCCTAACTTGGTGCATGGTCAGTCCCATCTAAGATTGCCATGATGTAGGACATAGAATCTAGAGAATCAGAGCAGGATTGGGTCTGTTCTGGGAGTCTTGAGTATTATGTGTGAGCTTTGAGCTCCAGTGTGCCCATCTGCTTCCTTTTCTTGGGTGGGTCTTTGCTAGAAAAAGCTTGAAACTAGAGACTGGGTCCTATCCCTTGTCTTTGATGCTTAAAGCTAGCATTCTACCATTTGAGCCACAGTTCCACTTCCAACTTTTTTGGGTGTTTAATTGGAAATAAAGAGTTCTCATGGACTTTGCTGAGAAGGGTGCATCCAAATACAGTCCTCAGATCTCAGTCTCCTGAGGAGATAGGATGAACGGCATGGAAAAGTATCTTTGGCCGGCTGCCCGTAATTCATGGGTGTCATCCTAGTTATTTAGGAACTGAGATCTGAGGATCACGGTTTAAAGCCAGCTTGGGCAGAAAAGTTCTGTGAGACTTGATGTCCGGTGGACCACCAGAGAATAGGAAGTGGAGCTGTAGCTCAAGTGGGAGAGTGCTTACCTTTAGCTGAAGAACTGAAGGACAGTGTCCTGGCCCAGAATTCAAACCCCCTGACCAACAACAAAAAAAGAGGTGACTACGTTTTCCACATAGCAGTGTGTACAGTAGGAAATGCCATGCTGGGCTATGAGACATTCCAGGTATGTGAGAAGCTCAATGTTTTGTCTACAGTGGGTCTGAAGTCTGGAGTGCCACCTTCTCGGGGGTGGGATGTGATCCTAATGGAGGGAGTTCATGGTTCTCTTCTCAGAGACTGCTGAAGCCTTGGGCTGTCCGTGTGTGTGTGTGTGTGTGTGTGTGTGTGTGTGTGTGTGTCTGTGTGTCTGTGTGTCTGTGTCTGTGTCTGTGTCTGTGTCTGTGTGTGTTTGGAGGTAGAAGAACTGGGGCTTGAACTCAGGACCTAGGTGCTGTTCCTGAGCTATTGTGCTCAAAGCTAGTGCTCCGACACTTGAGCCACAGCTCCATCTCTGGCTATTTGGTGGTTCACTGTAGATAGGGGCCTCACAGACTTTCCTGTATGGGCAGGCTTTGAACCGTGATCCTCAGATGTTAGCCTCCTGAGTAGCTAGGATGACAGACATGAGCCACCCGTGCCAGCTTTGTGTGTATGTGTGTTTGTGTGTGTGTGTGTCTGTGTGTAGAAGTGGGTTGTAACACGGAGCACTGGACCCTTTGGTAACTTATAACTGCTATCTTTGGGGGATGCATGTTTTTTTTGGCAGAGGTTTAGGGGCCTATAAGGGTGGAACACTTGAAGGGGACTCAGCACCATTAAATTATAAGACCAAAGGATCTGTGTGCCCTGTAGGTGTCTACTCCCTTAGGCCTGGTTGGTGGCAGAGAGAGCTCAGGAAGACCTGGGCGTGGGGCCCGCAGGGGGTGACTCCCCAGGGGGACAGACAGCATAGCCAGCTCTTAGTAAGAATGTGAGCCCTGTTAGTATGGAGTGCACTGGTATGGGTCAGAGTCCGGTTCTTCTCATAATGACGTCTCATGGGTGAGGCCAACGCTATTTTAAATCTTGACCTGTGATCTTCAGATTTCAGTATCCTGAGTAGCTAGAATTACATGCATGAGCATCTGGCACAAGGCCTCTGATTCTTTTTGGTATATTAGGGTTTGTACTCAAAGCCTTAGACTTGCCAATCAGGTCTTCTACCATGTGAGCTAAGCCTTTCTGTCTTGGGCATATATGCTCAGGCTGGGCTGGATCGCAGGCCTCCTATCTGTGACAAGCATGTGCCAGCAGGCCTGGTCCTCTTTAGTTGGAATGTTAGACATGTAGTGCCACGCTCAGTCATTGGTTTAGATGGATTGTCCCAAACTTTTAGTCCATGGCAGCCGATTCTTGACCTAACGTGAAGCTCTGGATTGGGCCTCGACCATTGGTCCTCAGTCTCCTCCTGAGACAATTTTGAGGAAACAAGGAATCAATACAGGGGGATCTCTGGGGCAGAGCCAGGCATAGAGGGAGAGGCTGTCAGATATGGTTCTTGGAAATTCTATGAGCATATGACAGGAAGATACCCGGAAAACGCTCAGATGGGGCCTGCAACAGGTACGGGATTATGAAACAAAACATGGCTCTCTTTCATCCTTACCCTATCCCCATGAGGAAAGGGATCCTTTACTGTGCTAAGTTTTGTAGCTGGGGAAAATGAGGCATGGATATGCTAGGTGACCTACTCATGACCCCCAGCTGACAGCAAGCTCGGCCTGACTTCTCTGCCATATTCCCTAAGACAGTGGATGTTATTCAGTCCACTTCTTGTGGTGGCAAGTCCACTTCTTGTCAGTTGTGAGGCTTGAACTCTGGACCTGGACACTGTCCCCGAGCTCCTCAGATCAAGGCTAGCACTCTACCACTTGAGCCACAGCATCACATCCAATTTTCTGGTGGTTCTTTGGAGATAAGAGTCTCACAGAAATTCCTGCTTGGGCTGGCTATGAACCATGATCCTCAAATCTCAGCCTCCTGTGTAGTTAGCATTATTGTCCTGTGCCACCGACACCCGGCTAAAGTGTAATTCGGATTTTCTTTATTTCTTTCTTTCTCTCTTTCTCTCTCTCTTTCTTTCTTTCTTTCTTTCTTTCTTTCTTTCTTTCTTTCTTTCTTTCTTTCTTTCTTTCTTTCTTTCTTTCTTTCTTTCTTCCTTCCTTCCTCCTTCCTTCCTTCCTTCCTTCCTTCCTTCCTTCCTTCCTTCCTTCCTTCCTTTCTTTCTTTCTTTCTTTCTTTCTTTCTTTCTTTCTTTCTTTCTTTCTTTCTTTCTTTCTTTCTTTCTTTCTTTCTTTCTCTCTCTCTCTCTCACATTCTCTGTCTCTCTCTGTCTCTGTCTCTCTCCCTACCTATCTCTCTCACACAGGAACTGGTTGAATGGGTGCTGGAGGAGGTGGCCCAGGGTCGCCATGTGGCTGGGAGTCAAGGTGGCCCTCTCATTCTGGAGGTGGGCTGTGGGTCAGGAGCTGTCTTGCTCAGCCTATTGAACTAGCTCCCTGAGGTAAGCCCCTCTGTGCCTGGGTTTGACTGTGTCAGATATTCATCATCTGTCCCTCCCGTGAGTCCTTCCCCACTACCTTCTGCTAAGACAGTTAAAAAAAAGTGGATATAAGGAGGCATCGCATTTTCCTACCACCCAGCAAGATCCAGGGCCTCTGATCCTCACCACCACTTATCTTGCCAGACCCTGGTTATAAGAAAATGAATCCACTCTATGTCTACTTCGCTTTGCTGGAGTGTGTTGTTTTGGGTTGGAGGGGCAGTATGCAGAGGAAAGACACTAGGCCTGATACCTCTTGGGGGACATTTGTTCTTGTGACAGAGCCAAGTCATTGCTGTCAATAAGGAGGAAGCTGCCATCAGACTGACCCGGAACAATACTCACAGGCAGGTAGGCTGTTGAAGTATAAAACCCACCCATGTCGGCTTCCCACTCACCACAAAGGAGGTGCAGGGTGGGTGGCCCAGACCTGGCCCTAGAAGATTATAAATGGATGGTGGCAGTCAGGTGCTGGTGGCTCCTGCCTATCATCATGGTTATTCAGGAGGCTGAGGTCTAATGGTTGTGACTCAGAACCAGCCCAGGCAGGAGAGTCTGTGAGATTCTTATCTTCCATAAACAACCTCCCCCCATACACAAAAAAGCCAGATGTGGTGCTGTGGCTCAAGTGGTAGAGCCTCAGCCTTGAGAAAAAGAAGCTCAGGGATGACACCCAGGCCCTGAATCCAAGACCTAGGACTCACAAAAAAAATAATAAAATAAATGTTATCTTACCTGTTATCTTACTACCAAAAAGGATGGATTCAGTGTTCTCTCTGGTACTTGTAGCCAAAGATAAGTGGCTACCTTTGATGTTCTTCTAAACCTCTCCTTCTCTTCATTATCTCTCCAGGCTTCAGTTGCAGGATAGAATTCAGATCATTCCACTCGATGTGACCTTACATACCCTCCCTACCCACCTTCCTTGGGGTGGGGATCCAGGATGGACTCACCACTGGGAGGATGAGGCACCGCAGAGATGGATGTAAGTATCCCTGAAACTCATTCTCTCTCTCTCTCTCTCTCTCTCTCTCTCTCTCTCTCTCTCTCACACACACACACACACACACACACACACACACACACACACACACACACACACACTCACCTAGGCCAATTCAATTCAAAGTAGCCTTTTCCAAAGACATTTTATCTCCTTAGATTAACTGATCTAGGCGACAAACTTGAACCCCTGAAATTGACTATATTAACTGGGGCTTGCTAGTTCACACGAACTAAACAGAAGCTCAAAAGAAAGGCTCTGGTGCGTGTCACCTCTGGCTCAGGCTCAAGCCTGACATCCTGGTGACTTGGGAGGCAGAGATCTGAGGATCAAAGATCAAAGCCAGTCATAAGCTGGAAAGCCAGAGAGACTCTTCTCTCCATGGAAGCACCAAGAAGCCAGAAGTGGAGCTGTGGCTCAAGTGGTAGAGCAGCAGCCTTGAGCACGAAAACTCAGAGAGAGAGCTCCCAGATCCTGAGTTCAAGCCCACACAAAAAATGTTCCCATCTTGTTGCCCCATACTGCCTGGGCCTCGAGTGCCCTCTCGTGGAGTGTGGTACAGCATCGGTCCCAGGGTAGTGGGTGGTGGAATCCAGGCCTTCTCCTTCATGCAGTCTCAATCCACACTGGCCAGAAGGCAGATTGTGACAAGGCCGGCAGCCTGCAGAGTGAAGGTCCCTCTCTGCCAGGGCAAATGGAGTGGGCTTCTTAGAAGCAGGACTTGAAAGGGGATTGCAGGGAGCCGGGACAAACGCCATTACAAGATGGCGCCCGCTTCCTTTCAGCCTAGAAGTAAACAACTCCATATTAGGCAAGTGCTTGGCGGGGCTGCGAGTCCCCAGCTGTGCGCATGCGCCATCATTATGAATCCTGAGCCAATCCCGTGGCACCTGGTGACGGTGGAAGGCGGACAGCCAATCCTGAAGCGACCCGTGTTCCAGACCCTATATAAGCGGCTGCATTTCCTTGCTCGCTCTCTTGCGCTCAAGCTCTCCCTTCAACTAAAAGGCTCTCCAATAAAGTGTGATCTGAGAAGACTCCTGGTGTGGTGGTCGTTCTTCCTCGCTGGCCGAGAAGGCGTTCACCGCAAGTGGTGCCGAGACCCGGGACCTGCGCAAGAGGTCGAACAGGAGCCAGAACTCAACACACGGAAAGGAGACGACGGTAAGTATCCCTAGGTATGCTGTTTTTTACTATGGACTATTGGTTGTTTGCATTGCTGCTTCCTTTGTGGTTTGTCTTTCTGGTGGTTCTCTGTGCCTGTCTGCGTTGTGGGGATGACCACAAAGAGGGGGTCTCAAGGAGACCCCTGTACCCTTCTTTGAAGGAATTTTCAAACCGGTTCTCAGCCCTACATGTGGAAGGGCAGGACCAAGAACGCAGTGATCCTGTGAGTGACTCAGAGGAAGAAATGTTAGAGGAGGAGGGAGAGCAGCTCGATCCAGCTGATAATGAAGACTTAGAAGAGGCTGCGGCTGAGTATGAGGCAGACAGATATGGGGGGTGGCGTCCCCAAACGATAAGAGTACCGCAGCAGCCAGAAAGGAGAAAAGGAGCTGGCCCTCACCCGTCGGCCCCCCCCTCCCCCGCCGTACCCGCCGGCGGGGTGGAGTCACTTTATAAAAGGGAGCACCTGGTCGCGGCTGGCGGCCGCCTTTCCAGTTTTTGAAAATCCAATTACTAATGAAAGAAATTTTGAGCCGGTTTCCTACTCCCAGCTTAAGGACCCGAGCTGCAAATTTGTCTAAACAATTGTCAAGTTATCTTTTAGGTAATTGGACTGGCGAGTTTGATGAGATGCTGGAGCAGCTGCGGATTGCCATTGTGATTGTCAATTCAACGCGAATGGATCCCGGATTTGTGGAGGGGCTCCAGTCCTGGATTTCCTCCGCTGTTTCCTGGTTCAAGGAATGGGTGGGGGTGGGGTTTATTTTTAGCTTGCTGCTTGGGCGGATGCGTGGTCTGCCTATGGTTGGTCTGTCGCCTTCGAGCCCAAACCAGTAGGGACAAAGTTGTTATTTCGCAAGCATTAGCCGCCTTGGAGAGTGGATCCTCACCCCAAATTTGGCTGTCGGCCCTGAGAGGTCATTAAGCCTTATCATTTCGCATAGCCCTAGCACCCCGAGGGATCTGGGGATCCCATTGCACCGGGACGGGTATGTGACTGATAACTTGGAACAGGGTGCAAGGCAAGTGCACTGCACTTGAGAAGAATTTTCCTCTCAAGAAGAGCACGTTGGGCTGCAAGTGGGTTGATGCCCAAGATCCCACCTCTGCAAAAAGGCATCGGACGGGCCTGGTCGTCACTGGGGAAGGCGCCCCCCAGGCGAAGGCCAGTGCAAGGTCCTCTCTTTGAGACAGAGGCCCGACCACTACTCTTACCTGTTACCAAAACAAAAAGGGGGAACTGCAGGGAGCCGGGACAAACGCCATTACAAGATGGCGCCCGCTTCCTTTCAGCCTAGAAGTAACTCCATATTAGGCAAGTGCTTGGCGGGGCTGTGAGTCCCCAGCTGTGCGCATGCGCCATCATTATGAATCCTGAGCCAATCCCGTGGCACCTGGTGACGGTGGAAGGCGGACAGCCAATCCTGAAGCGACCCGTGTTCCAGACCCTATATAAGTGGCTGCATTTCCTTGCTCGCTCTCTTGCGCTCAAGCTCTCCCTTCAACTAAAAGGCTCTCCAATAAAGTGTGATCTGAGAAGACTCCTGGT
Organism: Dipodomys spectabilis; assembly: GCF_019054845.1. Lineage (NCBI taxonomy): Eukaryota > Metazoa > Chordata > Mammalia > Rodentia > Heteromyidae > Dipodomys > Dipodomys spectabilis. The sequence continues at coordinate 3,664,824 of NW_024870782.1, read as the reverse complement.
GTGGTGGTCGTTCTTCCTCGCTGGCCGAGAAGGCGTTCACCGCAGGGGATCTTACTTAACAAGGAGGATCAGACAGGAAGCACAGAGTGCAAAGATGCTGTAGATAAAGGACAACATAGCTATGCATGATCATTTCCAGCCATGGCTGCTGCTGAGAAACTCGGTACAGATGTGCAAGACTGTCCCGAGACAGGCCCAAGGGGTCACAGTAAAACAGCTATCCAAGGTTGGGATTGTGTCTTAGCAGTATTGGGCTCGCTAGCAAACAGGAAACCCTTGATTCAATTCCTAGGTACCACATACACAGAAAAAAGTCAGAAGTGGCACCTTGGCTCAGATGGAAGAGCAATCACCTCCAGCAAAAGAAGCTCCTACACAGCGCTCAGGCCCCCAGGTCAAGCCCCAGAACTGTCCACATAAAACAGCATGCAAAGGGACCTTGGTGATTGGTGGATGGCTATGCCCTGTAGTTCTTAGTAGTTCCATCCATGCTTTGTGTCTCCTTCTTTGACAGAGGGGAACTGGACACTCCTTCTGCCCTGAAAACTTGGACCCGGTTATCAGCAACCCTCCCAACATCTTCCACCAGGACATGAAGCAGCTGGCCCTAGAAATACTCAGGTACCTGTTGGATGGGGCAGGGGGATACAGGCAGGCCCCAGAAGTCCTAGTGGGTCTGATCTGCTCCGGATGACCAGACCATCCACAGGAGGCAGATGGGAGCTTAGAGAGGGGTAGAGATGTGGAGGGGAACCTTTAATGCCCATGGCCCTACCCAGATTCCAAGCCTCCCTTTCTGTCCCTGAGGGCAGTAGAGGAGTATCTAGGTGGTAGTGTCTAGAGGAGGACTAGGAGGAAATTCTAAAGAATGAGACACCATAAGCCCTGGGCTGTTGTCCCACACCTGTCATCCTGGCTACTTGGGAGGCTGAGATCCAGAGGATCCCGTTTCCCAGCTCAGGCAGGAAAGTCCCATGAGAGTCTCATCTCCAATCTCCAACTGGAAGTGGTTCCATGGCTCAAATGGTAGAGCACTGGCCTTGAGCATAAATCATCATCGGAGACAGTACCCAATTCCTGAGTTCAAGCCCCTCAACCAAAAACAAACAAAAAAAACCGGAAAGACACCCCTTGCCTGCAAGAGATGGTGAAGGAGTTGGGGTGCTGTGGTTGGGAGACCAGGTGCTGGCCTCAATGTACAGAAATTTCTAAGATCTTCCCAGGTTTGCCCGAGTGTGAAATCACAGCAGGGTGGGCGTTGTCTTACCAAGAACTTCAGAGGTTGTGGCCTGACTTAGGCAGGGAGTGGGGTGAATGTGAGCAGGGGTGGGATGGTAGTGTCAATTTTATTCTCTCCATACATGGAAGTATGGTTTTGGATGCTGGTGTCAAAGTCCCAAGCAAAGGATTGCATGTGATTTGTAGCCTGACAAGTTGGGTTTCCCTGGGTATAAGAAGGTAACTGAAGCCGGGTGCTGCCAGTGGCTCACAACTGTAATCCTAGCTACTCAGGAGACTGAGATCTCAGGATCGCAGATCAAAGCCAGCTTAGGCTGGCTTTGAACTACCAGATAACCAGAAGTGGTGCTATGGCTCCAGTGGTAGAGCGCACACATTCAGCTGAAGAGCTAAAGGACTGTGTGAAGGCCCAAAGTTCAAACCCCATGACCAACAACCAAAAATAAGGTAGCTGAATTTTCTGCATAGCAGAGTATAAAGTAGGAAATACCATGCTGTGTTATGAGCCATTCCAGATGTGTGAGATGCTCTGAGTTTTGTCTACAGTTGGTCTGAGGATGGTAGTGCTATCTTCTCGGGGGTTGGGATGTTCAGATGCTCAGGGACTGCTGAGGCCTTGGGCTACCCCTGTATATGTGTGTGTGTGTGTGTGTGTGTGTGTGTGTGTGTGTGTGTGTGTGTGGTTCCCTCATCTTTCTCTGTCCCCTTCCTGGGCACCTGTCTGCCTCTTCCTGACTTCAGAGGTAGCCCCTCCTCCATGGCACCCTGCCTATAGCCCCCTATCTGGGTCTACAATGAGTCCTAAATTGCCAGAGGCCCGTATATTCTAGCTTTTTGTTGGGGCCCAAGTCTGGCTGTCCATAACTTTGGCCACCTCCAGAGGATTCTGGGTCAGCAGGGCCAGCTGGCATAGGTTCTCCCTGCCCCTGGAGGGGAGGGGCTCAGTCATGCCATGTCCTTTCCTTTTCCTCAGCTGGGCCTCTGGATGCATGTCCATCCTAGCAGGCTGGCAATGGAGTGGGGGAAGGGTGGTTGCCAATGCCTCTGGCCAACTTCAGCCTGATAGCTGACTGAAGGCCGCCCAAACAAGAGGATCTGGGGCTACATGGAAGGTGAGGCCAAGTTATCTTCGAAGTACCCATTGGTGTCTAGGAAATGTAAATGTACCTTATTGCAGGAAAGTCTATCTTCCCCCCCGCCCAGCTGGGCCTCTCAGGTCCTTCTAAACAATTCCGGATAATCATAATAGAGAGGCACAGACTAGATTCCAGGGTCAGGGTAGAGGGGGTGAGAGACTGATATGGCCAGTACCTCAATGTTCTGGGGCATTAACCTTGACCTGGTTATGACCCCCTTGTGTAAGTTCAATTCTTAACCCAGTGCTAGCCACACACAGGCTACATGTGAGAGTGCTGTGGAAGTGGCAGGAACGAAAGTGAGATCTAGGATGACCAAAATCAGGAATTATGGCCTGTGTGGTTGGGGATGGCAAAGGGTATTTATTTTAAAAAAATCTCAGAGGGCTGGGAAGGTGGCTCAGTGGTAGAGCGCTTGCATTGCATGCCTGAGGCCCTGGGTTCGATTCCTCAGCACCACATAAGCAAAAAGGAAAACCCGGAAGTGGCGCTGTGGCTCTAATGGTAGAGCACTAGACTTGAGCTGAAGAGCTGAGGGACAGTGCCCAGACCCAGAGTTCAGGCCCCATGACCGGACCCCCCGCCAAAAAAAATCTCAGAACAAGAACTCAGGGCCTAGGCACTGTCCCTGAGCTAACACTGTACCACTTGAATCACAGCTCACCATTCATCTTTTTTAGTAGTTTAGTGGAGAGAAGAGTCTCACAGATTTTCTTGCCTGGTCTGGCTTCAAGCTGCCATCCTAAGAGTTCAGCCTATTGAGTACTAGATAGCAGGTATGAGACATTGGCACCTGCTAAAGATGTTAGTGTGTGTGTGTGTGTTTGTGTGTGTGTGTGTTTACCGGGACTTGCACAAGGGTGGTGCTGTACCATGTGAACTAGTGTAGCTTTGCTTCCCAGCTTTTTGATGATTCATTGGAGATAAGAGTCTACCCAGGCTAGCTTTGAATCTTGATTGATCCTGAGGTGTCAGCTTTGAGTAGCTAGGATTATAGGCATGAGCCACTGGCACCCAGCTGCAAGGATGTCTTTTCATACGCTCTTCTGTTCTAACAGCTGTCTACTTGCCCTGGCCTAGATCTCTGATCTCTACATCAGCTCCTAGCAGCCCATGACTGTGTGGAGAACATAAAGCTCAAACCTGATCCCATTTCTTTGTTCTCAGTGGAGGGTATGTTTTGTCTGAAGCCTGGGTTGGAGAAGTAGCTGTACATGGGTGCTCCGCTGAGACAGAGAGGTACTCTGTTTTATCCAAGAAGGAAAGTGTGGCCAGTTAGGTACTAATATCTCATTCTCTTATATTCCTATCTCCTCAGAGGCTGAGATCTGAGGATTGTCATTCAGTGGCAGCCCAGCTAGAAAAGTATGTGAGACTCTCATCTGCAAATAACCACAGAAAGCTGGAAGAAAAGCTGTGGCTCAAGTGGTAGAGTGCTAGCCCTCAATGAAAAAAACTCAGGGACAGAGCCTGAGCCCTGAGTTCAAACCCCTGTACAAATATGTGCATGCATACATGCATGCACACACACACACACACACACACACACACACACACACACACACACACACACAGAGGTGTTAATGATGAGCTGAGGTAGAACTGTGGGCAGTCCTGAGGCATAATCATAGTAAACTCTCAAGGCAGATCAAGTTGTTTCTCCCTAAGTCCTTCTTGGGCTGAGGGGTCTGGGACATGGCAGTAAGTCCCATGGAACCTGCCCCTCCATCCATGCATGGGGCCACAGGACCGAGGGAAGGACACTATGGATGCTCCTTTGTAGTTGGCCCATGATTTCAGACCTTCATCTGCCCTGAGCACTGGTGAGGAAAGCAAGGCTCCAAGCCCTGGGACTCCAGGGGTAGTTACTGCTATAAGCAGCAGCCAGCCACCTGTGGATTTCTAAGCCTACAAGTCTTTCATGAGCCCAACTCAACACCTGTCAAAGGTGTGCCTGACAGATTCACACTTTTGTGATACTTGTGCGAGTGGGCATTACCTGCTGTGTCATCTTGCAGCTCCTGCCCCTCCTGGCCCAGAACGCTGGTATGACATGTAGATTTACTGCTCAGATCCATACAGTACCCATGACAGATGCCATTCTGATTACTCGACCGATGACCTCTGTGCCCCAAGGCTTGACCCTTCTCTGATACTGTGGCCTACTCTGTAGGAAAAGACCTCCAAAGAGGCTGCTCTTAAGACTGGTGGGACACCTAGACATTGGGAGACCATCAGGGGCCCATTGGAAAGTACTCTGCAACAGAGTGAGATCCAAGCAGGCCAGGTGTTGGTCATGGGGCTTTTACTCTAGGCCTAGGCGCTGTCCCGCAGCTCTTCAGCTTACCACTTGAGCCACAGCGCCACTTCCAGTTTTCTGGAGGTTCCTTGAAGTTCAGAGTCTCCCACACTTTCTGACCTGGGCTGGCTTTGAACCACAATCCTCAGGTCTCAGCCTCCTGAGGAGGTAGGAGGACAGGTGTGAGCCCCCGGTGCCGGGCTGATCTGGAGTTTCACTACAGTGGACTAGGAGCTCCTGAAAACTTTATTTTTTTAGGTGCCAGTACTGGGGCTTTAATTCAGGGGTCTGGGCTTTGGTCTCTCAACTTTTTCCCTAAATGCTGGCACTCTATCATTTGAGCCACAGCTCCATTTCTGGCTTTTGGTAGTTCATCAGCAAGAAGTGTCTCAGTAATTTCTTCCCTCTGATCTCAGTCTCCTGAGTAGCTAGGATTTACAGGGGTTGAGCCACTGGTGGCATTAGGCTAGAAGCTTTACTTTTTTTGGGGGGGGTCCAGTCCTGGGGCCTGAACTCTGGGCCTGGAAGCTGTCACTCAGCTCTTCAGCTCAAGACTAGCGCTCTACCGCTTGAGCCACAGCGCCACTTCCGGCTTTTTTCTTTTTGCTTATGTGGTGCTGAGGAATCGAACCCAGGGCCTCAGGCATGCAAGGCAAGCGCTCTACCACTGAGCCACCTTCCCAGCCCCTAGAAGCTTTTCTTAAGCAAGCTTTCTTCCCTGCATTTGCCCTGACTCCTCCATGCAAATGAGGCCTGAGGGTCAGGAGCTATGAAAAATAGGCTTCCAGCCACAGGAAATGGCTGGGGTCCATGGTGAAAAGACAAAATAATCTTCCCCCTGGGCCCCATTCTGTGACCCCAACCTCTGCCCTACCTGTGACTCAAGTGCAAACCTTGACACAGCCTTGAATGTCCTGTCAGACTTGTCTGAAGCCACAGAACTTTCATTCTTCACAGAACCTTCTTCTTCACAGAACCAACCACACCACCTGCTCTAAACCACACCTCAGGACCGTTGCCCATGCTGGACCTTCTGCCTGAGGCTCTCTGTCCTCTTTCACATCTTAGAACTCCTGTGGAATTTTGGCACTGGTTATATCACCTCATGGAGCAAGTCTTTCCTTCCAATCTCCCTCTTTTTTTTTTTTTTAGTATTAAGTTTCTAGAGATGGAACTTGTGCAGGTTGAGTGGCAAATGCTCTATCTTGATGTGTGTGTGTGTGTGTGTGTGTGTGTGTATATGTGTGTGAGGTTGTGTGTGTGTATGTGTGTGTGTGTGTGCATGTGTGTGCCATTCCTGGGGTTTGAATTCATGGCCTGGATGTTATTCTATCCCTGAGCCTTTGTGCTCAAGGCTAGCGCTCTACTACTTGAACCAGAGCTCTACTTCTGGCTTTTTGGGTGTTTAATTGGAGAAAATTGGCTCATATAGACTTTCCTGCTTGCAGTTGTCATCCTCAGATCTCAGCCTCCTAAGTAGCTAAGATTACAGGGGTGAGCCACCAGCACCTGCCCTCTACCCTACCTCTTACCTATAACCTCGGCCCTCCTCTGAGTCCCAGAACAATATATCTCACCAGGCAGACTTTTTTTTGCCAGTCTTGGGGGTTGAACTCAGGGTCTGGGCATGTTCCTCAGCTACTTTTGCTCAAGGCTAGCACTCTACCACTTAAGCCCCAGTGCCACTTTTGGCTTTTTCTGTTTCTCTGGTACTGAGGAATAGAACCCAAGGCTTCGTGCATGCATGCTATGTAATCACTCTACCACTAAGCCACATACACAACCCAAGGCTCACTTCTAATGGGAGTTATGAGCTTACCCCTTTTGTTGTAGAAATCACTGACTATTTCATTTCTTTGCCAATATATGGGACCAGCCTGTGACTTGGCAATGAGGAATGATAAATGAGTGATAGACACCAGGCCCCGGAGGTCTAGGCTCACATCATACAGAGGGATAGAGAATATGAAGCCAGAACCTTCAACAACTCCTATAGTCTAGAACTGTGGTCTCCGTGGAGGCAGTGTCTGGCTTCTAGGTGTCCCAATGGGACACCTCGGCCAGAACATAATGCTCCAGTTCTTTAAATGGCAGAGAAGGATGCTTTGTTCAGGTTGCCGGCTCAGACTTAGTACTTTCTGAGGGCTTGTCCCAGCTTGCCCAGGTTGGGTGTCTGGGCATGGGCAACCTGCTGAATGCTCATCATCCATACAAAGATACAAGGAGTTATTGCCTCCTCTTTTTTTTTTTTTGGCAGGTCTGTGGTTGTACTATGAGCCTAGGCTCTGTCCTTGAGCTCCTTTTGCTCAAGTGTAGCACTCTGCCCTTGAGCCACAGACCCATTCATGGTTTTTCTTTTTCATGTGACCTCTTAGAAAGAAGGGTATCATGGACTTTCCCACCCCGGCTGAATTCAAATTGGCATTCTTTACATCTCAGCCTCCTAAGGAGCTAGGATTACAGGCAGGAACCACTGACACCTTGCTTTCTTTCCTTCTTGTTCTTTTTTTAAATCATAACAATCTGAAATCTTCATGGTGTCATTCCAATGGTTTGCATTCAAATTAAACTACTCAGGCTTGGAGTTTGAATGCTAGGTCTGCCACCCACAAATGGAGGGAGATCCTGACAAACTCATTTCTGTTCATGTGAATGCTAATGGAATGTTATAAAAGTAATAATTAAATGTGCAGTTGCTTCGTGATTCTATTTTAGAATGCCACAGAATAATTATTGGATTTATATCTTCCATTCTAGCATCATGGTATGATTGAGGATATTGACTAATTTTTAATTAATGCTTTCATAAGTATTCAACCAGGATACTTCATTAAATGGAAGCACTAATAACTAATAGTTGGTAATAATATATATATAATTTAATATTCTCACAGTCCCTCTCTCTCTCTATATATATATATGTATAGATATATACATATATATCTCAATCTACATATCAACATATATATGTATATTTGTATATAATATATATATATATCATCATTCCTATGATCAAGCCACACTAGTCCCATATATATATATATATATATATGTGTATATATATATATATATATGTATATATATATATATATATATATACGTATATATGTATATATATATATGGGACTAGTATATATATATAGATATATATACTAGTATATATATGTAGGATATATATATACATATATATGTGTGTATATATATATATATATATATACATATATATATATATATATATATATATATATATGGGACTAGTGGGCTTGATCATAGGTTCTCAGAATTTCCTGGCAGCTCAGTTTTCCAGAATCTGGACTGCTAAGACTGTGACCCCATTTATGGATTGGGCATTGTAGTCCATGAGTTGAAATCCCAGGATGGCCAAAATTTTCTTCTTTGTAGTAAGAAGCCAATTTTGACACATTGTTTTCCTTCTCTACGAAAGTCCTTGGTCTCAGTATGATGTATAAAATATATCCTATGTGATATGATATAATAAAAGAAATGTTATATGTGTAATAATACTAAATAAATAAGGGTAATAAATGTCAACACAGTAAACCCATGTATGTAAAAATATCTCATATATGAACATTATTTTTTCCTGTGCTGGGGCTTCAATTCAGGCCCTAGGAACTTGTCTGAATTTCTTGTCTTCAAGGACATTGAGCCATTCCCCTTCACCCACAGTGTCACAGAGTTACCCAGACCCTGATTTCATATCCCGTGCCTGCCAGAAAAATTGTGCAAATTCAAGCCAGGGTATTATTATTACTATTATTATTATTATTATTATTGCCAAGTACAGGGCTTGAAGTCAGGTCTTCACATCTCTGCCACTGCCAGCACTGGGATCCTACCACCTGAGTTCAAATCTTGGGACAGGGAAAAATATAAAAAATAAAAAGGAAAAGCATAGTACTGAGACGTTCAAGAAGGTAGTTTTACATTTTTATTTCCTTTGTATTGTAACCATCCTGGGTCTAAATGCCAAGGCCCAGAAAGTGTACATGACCTTATATTGCTGATGTTTGGTGGCTATTAAGGAAGCCATAGCCGAAACCAGCAATTTAGATCTGGAGATAGAATCCCAGGACTGCCACTAATGAATGGCGGGAGATTCTAAGAAACCCATTCCCATATGCATCCATAGGAATGGAATGTTATAAAAGTAACAATTAAATTAGTAGTTAGTGTACGATTATATTATAAAATTATACACAACAATTATACTACATTGACTAATTTTCAATTAATATTTTATTATGTATTCAATCATGGTACTTTAAAAAGGAAGGAATTTAATTGCCAATAATCAGTAGTAATATTCTATATGCAGTTACATAGTATACAGACATCTCTCTCTTGTTGTATACATATACATCCATTTATCTGTCAACCAATCTATACATTTATCTGTTCATACTCTTGTCACTCCTGGAGCTCAGTGGTAGGGTGATTGCCTAGTACATACAAATCCCTGGGTTTGATTCCTCACTACCGCGTGCACAAAAAAATCTGGAAGTCATGCTGTCCATCAAGCAGTCAAGCACTAGCTTTGAGCATAAAAGCTTAGGGACTGTGTCTAGACCCTTACTCAAGACCCAGGACTGGCACCCAAAAAAAGAAAATAGAATGTTCTAACTGCAACGATATGAGGATAGGACTGCAAATACCTCATCACAGAGCAAACAGGGAGTCTGGTGCTGAAAGCTGACATCTAACCTGACTTAGCCAGAAGTAAAGCACTGCAACCCAGCCCCACGGAGCCAGATGCTACTGGCTCACTCAGCCCTGTCATCCAAGATACTCAGGGGCTGAGATCTGATACTGGTGGGTTTAAAACCCAGTCCTTGAAGGAAATCTGCAAAACTCTGAGCTGTGGCTCACAGTGGTAGAGCTGTAGCCTTGAGCAAAGATCTTACAACAGTACCCCCAACCTTCCAGTGCATCCCCTGTGGCTGACCCCCAGCCCTCCCAAAAAGACCCATCCCTCTAAATCATTAGATGTGAATTTTGTGTGGTTTGTGACGTGTTTCTGAAAGCATGGTGATAACGATGAAAGCACCGTACTTCTAATGACTGCGTGTGGGATACAGCTATGTGATGAGTCCTTCATAAGGTGTGTGCTGAGTCCTTCATGGGGTTCATTCTTTCATCTGATCCTTGTAAGAGTTCTACAAGTAAGATGATGGTGTAGATGAGAAGCTTGAGGCTCACCAAAATTATGTATGTACTGAAATCTAGTGAGTTGTCTCCTGCAGACAATTATTTATTTTTCTCAGTCATCAACATTGAACTCAGGGCCTAGGCACTGACTCTTCCCTATTGGCTCATGGCTAACGCCCTACCACGTGGAGCAGAGGACCCTCTTGCAACAGAGAGTTAGATCTAGGCGTCTGTAGCTGAGGTCTGTCAACCTGCCTACTCAAGAAGCTGAGATCTGAGGATTTGGGTTCCAAACTATCCCAGACACAAAGAGAATATTATCTCCTATTCATCACTTAGAAAATTGAAGTGGAAGCTGGGCACCACTAACTCACCCCTGTCCTCTTAGCTACTCAGGAGCCTGAGAGCTGAGGATCAGGGTCCAAAGCCAGCCTGGGCAGGAAATTCTTGAGATGGACGCTATTCTCCAGTGACCCAACAAAAACCTGAAGAAATGCTGTAGCTCAAGTGGTAGCGCACTTGGCTTTAGCTGAAGAACTCAAGGAGAGCACGAGGCCTAGACGTCAACTCCTCCAACACACAAGAAGAGAAAAAAATAAAACCTGAATAGGAAGCCTTAGACTGCTTTGCATGTATGAATCCCTGGGTTTTGATTCCTCAGTACCACATCACTAAAAAAAAATCCTGAAGTGGCCCTGTGGCTCAAGTGGTAAAGTGCTATCCTTGTACAGGAGAAACTCAGGTACAGTGCTTAGGTCCTCAAGTTCCAGGAAAAGTGTATGCACACACACACACACACACACACACACACACACACACACACACACATATCAGAAGTGAAGCTGTTACACGAAATTGTGTTAAAGCACTGAGCTTCGGTTCTGAGCTCATGTTTAGCACTTAGGCCCTGTGTTCAACCCCAAAAGCTAGCCATCCAGGGCTCAACTAGGAGGGGTCAAAGGTTTCAAAACCTGATGAGCTTCACCAGCCCTACACGACAAGAAGCATTGTGATATTACCCATGTGCTTAGATTCAGTGAGCTTCTGGAAACCTAAGGAGGCAACTTTGCCAATTAGGAATCTTTTAATTCGGTTCAGCTCTCTAGTTGTCTGCCAGAAGGACCCTTGAATTAATTGTAGCAGTTTGTTTCAACACTGGGACATAGTCTAACAAAGACAGGATAAGTACAAGGAACTTGGCCTGCCAGAGGAGGTGGCACAAGTGAAGGCTTCTTGTCCAAACAGAGCACTGGGGAAAGAGATAGCTTTGGATGCAAAGAGGTCTTTTTCTTCTGGCCTTCAGAGCCTGCCCACACTCATCTTCACTAATTGGCCCAGATGGAGTTGTTTTTTTTTTTTGTTTTTTTGTTTTTTTGCCAGTCATGGGGCCTGAACTCTGGGTCTGTGCGCTGTCCCTCAGCTCTTCAGCTCAAGGCTAGCGGTCTACCACTGGAGCCACAGCACCACTTCCGGTTTTTTCTGTTTATGTGGTCCTGAGGAATCGAACCCAGAGCCTCATGCTTGCAAGGCATACACTCTACCACTGAGCTACCTTCCCAGCCCCCAGATGTAGTTGTTTATTACACAGCTGTACAAGAGTGAGACCTTTTTTCTGCCTGTTCCAACAATGAGTCAGACTTCCTCCAGCAGCCTGAGGTTCACAGAAACCCTCAGGCTACACTGGGAACAGTGAGGGGAGCCCCGGAATATGCACTGTCTTGAAAACGTTCTCTGTGCTATCAAACCATTTTATTCAAAGTAAATTTCCTAGCTGAGTGCCTTTCAACATAGGGACTCTGGATCTTCACCGATAGCAATACATGCATACATACATGGGTAGACATGGAGTTACTGTTTTTTGTTTTTTGTTTTTGGCAAGTCTGGGGGTCATACTATGAGCCTAGGCACTGTCTCTGAGCTCTTTTTGTTCAAAGGTAGTGCTATGCCCTTAAGCCACAGCCCCACTCATGTTTTTTTTTTTTTTTAATTCCTGTGATCCCTTAGAAATAAGATTGTCCTGGGCTTTCCTGTCCCGACTGAATTCAAATTGTCATTCTCTACCTCTCAGACTCCTGAAGAGCTAGAATTACAGGCAGGATCCACTGACACTTGACTTTCTTTTTTCTTGTTCTATTTTTCTCATGACAATCTGAAATCTTCACAGTGTCATTCTAATGGTTTGCATTTCTTAGTAAACTACTCAGGCCTGGAGTTGGAATGCCAGGACCGCCTCCTACAAATGGAGGGAGATCTTAAGAAAATCATTCCTATCCATGGGAATGCTTAATGGAATTTATAAAAGTTACAATTAAATTGACAGTTAGTTCATGATTCTCTTATAGAATATCACACAAAAATTATTGGATTATGTCTTCAATTCTAACACACTGGTTTCGTTCTCCTAATTAAAGAATACTGACTTCTTTTACATTAATAATTTGGTAAGTAAGTGGAGACCTAATTTCATAACTAATAATTCATAATATATATAATTTAATATCCTCACATTGTCTCTCTCATATATATAGCAAACTACACATCTATCTATCTGTCTATCTATCTATCTATCTATCTGTCTTTCTTTCTTTCTATCTATGTATCTATCTATCTATCTATATCTATCTTTCTATGTCTATATCTATGCCTATATCTAACTATATATATATATATATATATATATATATATATCCCACTACTATGGCTTAATCTCAGGTCCTCAGAACTGGCTGGCAGCTCAGTGTGCCAAAGGCTTTTGTTCTACAACTGACCCATTCATAAATTATGCATTGTGGCCTGTGAGTTCAAATCCCAGCATTGCCAAAAGTTTATATGTGCAGTAAGAAGCCAATTTTGACACATTTTTTTCCTTCTCTGTAAAAGTCTTGTGTCTCAGTATGATGTATAATCCATATGCAAATATATCCATGTGATAAGATATAATAAATGAAAAAAGTTATATATGTAATAATGCTAAATAAAATAAACAATGAATAAAGAAGGGCAATAAATGTCATATGAAGTAAACCCATGTATGTAAAAAGATCTCATATATGAGTATTATTTTTCCAGTGATGGGGCTTGAATTCAGGCCCTTGAAACTGGTCTGAAATTCTTGTCTTCAAAGACGGTGATCTTCCCCTCACCCACAGTGCCACAGAGTTCCCCAGACCCTGAGTTCAAATCCCAGGCCTCCAGAAAAATGGAGCAAATTCCAAGCCACAGCCTTAATTTTTTTGGCCAGGCCCGGGCCTTGAACTCAGCTTGTGGCAACTCTGCCTCAACCTTTATCACTCTAGGCTGGGGTGCAGGCTCTGGACCCACAGCCCATCCTGAGATCCTAGGACCTGAGTTCAAATCTTTCTGTGGCAAAAAAAGGTGAAGTCTTGGGAAGGTGGCTCAGTAGTAGAGTGCTTGCCTTGCATGCACAAGGTCCTGAGTTCAGTTCCTCAGCACCACATATGCAGTAAAAAGCCGGAAGTGTTTCTATGGCTCAAGTGGTAGAATGATAGCCTTGAGCTGAAGAGTTGAGGGACAGTGCACAGACTCAGAATTCTGCCTGACAACCGACAAAAAAAAAGAGGGTGAAGGAAGGAGAAAGATAAAACTGGGAAATTCCAGAAGGTAGTTTTACATAGTTTTTTCCTTTGAATTGTGACCATCTTGGATCTAAATGACAAGGCCCAGAAAGTGTACGTGACCTTGCACTGCTGAAGTTTGATGGGCTATCAGGGAAGCCATAGCCCAAACCAGCAAACTAGGTCCGGGGATCAAATCCCTGCCACCTACGAATGCCAGGAGATCCTAAAAAATACATTCCAATAGACAGCCATATGAATGGAATGTTGTAAAAGTAACAATTACATTAGTACTTAGTGTATGTTTATATTATAAAATTACACACAATAATCATAGTACATTGCCTAATTTTCAATTAATACTTTATTATGAATTCAAACATGATACCTAAATAAAGGAAGAAATAATTTAATTATTGATAATTGGTAGTAAAATAGTATATATAACTTAATAATATACAGACATCTCTCTCTTGTTTTCTATCTATCTATCTATCTATATATATATAAATGTATATATATATATATATATGTATATACATATATATATATATATAAAACAAACCGTATATATTTCTACTTGTCACTACTGGGGCTCAGTGGTAGAGTGTTTGCCTAGTATGTATGAAGCTCTGGGTTCATTTCCACACTATCACATGCAAAGAGAAAGCCAGAAGTGGTGCTGTCACTGAAGCACCAAAAACAAGTTAGAATGTTATGACTGCAACTATAAAATGACAGGGTTTCAAATACCTCATGACAGAGCAAGCCAGGAGTCTGAAGCCGATGGCTGACATCTAACCTGACTTAGCCAGAGGTCAACAGCTGCAAACCAACTCCATGGAACCAGACGCTGCTTGCTTACCCCTAGCTGCTCGGGGATGAGTTCTGAAACTGGTGGTGTGAATACTCAGCCCTGGCAGGAAGTCTGCGAGACTCTGAGCTGAGGCTCAAAGTGGTAGAGTTCTAAACTTGAGGAAAAGGTCTTAGGAGAGTACCCTCAACCTATGAGTGCAATCCCCAAGGCTGAGGACCCTCCCCTCCACTAACCACCCCTTTAAACCATTAGATGTGAACTTTTGTGGTTTGTGGTGATTTTCTGAAAGAATGGTGATACTGATGAAAGCACCCGAATTCTAATGACAGCTTGTGGGATAGAGCTATGTGATGAGTCCCTCCTGGTGTGCTGGGTGCTGAGGTGTTATGTGCTGAGTCCTTCATGGGGTGTATTCTTTCATCTGGTCCTTGTTAGAGCTCCACAAGTAAGATGATTGTGCAGATGAGAAACTTGCGGCTCAGATATGTCCCCAAAGCACGGCCAAATTTACATGTGTACTGAACTCTAGTGACTTGTCTCCTGCTGACAATTGGTTTGGTTCCTTTTCTCCATCATGAACCTTCAACCCAGAGCCTAGGTGCTTGGCTTCTTCCTTCTTGGGCTCATGGCTTGCACTCTACCACGTGGAGCCAAAGATACCCTTGCAGAAAGTGTCACGGCTTAGGTGTTTTTAGCTGAGGTCTATCATCCTGCCTGCTCAGGAAGCTGAGGATTTGGGTTCCAAACTATCCCAGAAACAAAATGTCCCATGAGACTATTATCTCCTATTCACCACTTAGAAACTTAAAGTGGAAGCTGGGCACCAGTGATTCGCACCTCTCATCCTAGTTATTCAGGAGCCTGAGAGCTGAGTATCATGGTCCAAAGCCAGCCTCGGAATGAGATTCCTTGAGATGGTTATCTCCAAAGAAACACCAGAAAGCCTGAAGGGGCACTGTAGCTCAAGTGGTAGAGTGCTAAACTTGAGCTGAATTACTCAGCTCAGAGACAGCACCCAGGCCCAGGCTTCAACTCCTCCAACTTACAAGAAAAAAAATCAAGAAACCTGAAGTGGAGTGCTGGGAATGTGCCTTAAGGGTATAGTGCTTTGCATGTATGAAACCCTGGGTTTGAATCCTCAGTACCACATTCCTAGAAAAGAAGCCTGAATTGGCTGTGTGGCTCAAGTGGTAGAGTGCTGTCCTTGTACAGGAGAAACTAAGGTACAGTGCTCAGGTCCTGAATAAAAGCTCCAGGGCTGGTGTATGCACATGCACACACTCACGCACGCGCACACACACACACACACACACACACACACACACACACACACACAAAGATACAAGAAATGAAGCAGTGACACCAAATGGTAAAGCAAAGAGCTTCTTTTCTGCGCTCAAGGTCAGCACCCTGGCCCTGTGTTTAACCTGAAATCTACCTACCCAAGGCCCAACTCGAAGAGGGCAAAGGTTTCAATACATGATGAGCTTCACCAGCCCTAGATGACAGGAAGCATTGTGATTTTGCACAAGTGCTTAGATTTAACAAGCTCCCGGAATCCTAGGGAGGCACCTTTGTCAATTAGGAATCTTATTAAGTTCAGCTCCCTAGTTGTCTGACAGAAGGCCTCTTGAATTAATTGTAGTAGTTTTTTCAACACTAGAACATAGTCTAACAAAGACAGGATGAGTGCAGGAAACTTGGCCTGCCATGGGAGATGGTACAAATGAAGGCTACCTGTCAAAACAGAGCACTGGGAGAGAAAGAGCTTGGGGTGCAAAGAGGTCTTTTTCTCCTGGCCTTCAGAACCTGCCCACACTCATCCTCACTAATTGCCCCACATGAATTGTTTGTTACACAGCTGTACAGGAGTGAGGCTTTTTTTTTTTCTGCCTGTTCCAACAATGAGGCAGGCTTCCTCCAACAGCCTGGGGTGTGCAGAAACCCTCAGGCTACACTGGAAACAGTGAAGGGATCCCAGGAACACGCACTGTCTTGAAAGCACTCTCTGTGCTATGAAATCATTCTATTCAAAGCAAATTTCCTAGCTGGGTGCCTTTCTTCATAGCGACTCTGGCTGTTCACGTATAGAAATACATGCATACATACACAAACACAGAGACTTAATGGCTCTTTTTTTGTGTGGCCGCTCCTGAGGCTTGAACTGTGAGCCTAAACATTGTCCTTGGGGTCCTTTTGCTGAAGGAGGCCCTTTATTGTGTCTTAAACCATGATTACCCTAGGCTGGGGTGCAGCATTTACACCCACAGATGAACCATGGATCCTAGGACCCGAGTTCAACTTCTAGCACTGGCATAAATCAATCCAAGCAACAAAAATGGAGGAGGAAAAAAACAGGCAGTTTTACACAACCATTTTACCTTTGTTTCCTTTGCACTGTGACCATCCTGGGTCTCAATAACTCAGCTTGAAAATTGTATATGACCTTGCATGGCCGAAGGCTGGGTGCTATCAGTGAAGCCTGAGCCCAACCGAGACACCTAGGCCCTGAGTTTGATCCTGGGACTGCCATCTACACATGGCTGAAGATGCTAGGAAACTCATTCCTATATATTCCTATCTATAGGAAGACTAATAGAATGTTTGACATGTACTAATTGAATTACTAATTAGCTATTTAATCTAGTATAAGATTGTACACAATAAATATAGGTCATTGATTAATTGAATTAATACTTTATTAAGTCTTCTCCCATGATTAATTAATGGACACATAATTTTAGACCAAATAATTGGTAGCAATAGAATTTATAAGAATAAGATATAGACATCACTTTATATAGAGAGTTATGCAATAGAATCTACACAAATGTCTATCTGTCTCAGTATACATTTATTTATAGATGCATATAAATATGTAAATAAACACACACACTGCAATCTACACATCTATCTGTTTATATATTGGCCACTCCTAGGGCTTGATCTTAGGTCCTCATATTTGCCCGCCAACTTCGCTTGCATCAAACTGGTGTGCTAACATTGACCCATTTATGAAGTAGGTCTTGTAGGCCCAGAGTTCAAATCACAGAACTGCCAAAAAGTTAATCCTGGTGGAAGAAGCTAATTGTCCCACTTGTTTTCCTTATCGGCAAAGTCCTGGGTCTCAGGAATGATGGATAATACATAGGCAAATCTATGTTCTATGTAATAGGATGTAAAAAATATTATATGTGTAATCATACTCACTAAAATTCATAAGAAATAAGTAAAACACAAAATAAAATCAATAACTACATGAACTGCAATATGCAGTAAACCTGTAAATATAAGTCATGTATTTAAAATATATACAAATATTATTGTTTTCAAGTGCTAGGACTTGAATTCAGGCCCTGGGAACAGGCCTGACTTTCTTGTCTTCCAGCATGGTAAGCTTCCGCTTCCCCCACAATGCTGCAGATTTCCCAGACCCTGAGTTCAAATCCCAGGCATGGCAGAAAAAATGGAGTCAATTCCAAGCCACGGGGCCTCATAATTTTTAAAATATTTTAATGAATTTATTTATTTATTTTTATTTTGTCAAGCACGGGGCTTGAACTCAGATAATGGCAACTCTGTCTAAGCTTTGATCACTCCAGGCTGGGTTGAAGCCACTGGACTCACAGCCGAACCTGGGTTCCTGGGCCCCAAAGAATGACAGGAATAAAAATAAATAAAATGACACAGATAAGGTTTCCCTTATTTGCAATAACTAGTATATGTCTGAGTCAAGCAGAAAAGGTCAGATAAGTTGATGTTAGGGAAATGAACCCAAAGATAAGTATTCAAAAGTTTTTTTTTATTTCATTCAATTGTTCCTATCATATTTATAAGATGATTTCTATGTTGCTTTGTATGTCTCTTCCCCACAGTATAACCCGTGCTTTCACTGTATTTGATGGTGGTATAATTTGTGGAGGGGAAGGGAAAAAACAAATCGTTTAAATAGGGATACAGGTGGACCTATTGCAACAATGAGATGTACAAGTCATTATGTCGAAAAACGAACTTTACAACATTGGTGGGGGGGAGGATCTGGTGGGGGGGCAGAGAGGGTATGGGAAGGGATGGGAAGTGGAAACATATGAGGAGGCAACAATGTTTGATAAGAAATGTACTCATTGCAGGGAAGGTGGCTCAGTGGTAGAGCGCTTGCCTTGCATGCATGAGGCCCTGAGTTTGATTCCTCAGCACCACATAAGCAGAAAAATAAAGCCAGAAGTGGTGATGTGGCTCAAGTGGTAGAGTGCTAGCCTTGAGCTGAAGAGCTGCCGGACAGCGCCCAGGTCCAGAGTTCAGGCCCACGACCAGACCCCCCCCCCAAAAAAAAAGAAATGTACTCATTATCTTGCCCATGTAATTGTAACCCCTCTGTATGGTATTTTTACAGAAAAAAAAAATAAAAACAAAAAACACGAAAACAAATCGGCAACTTTCAGATGGCTGCCGGTTTTACATTTGTTTTCTTTGCAAGGTGACCATACTGGGTCTGAATGATATGGCTGAAAAGTGTTTCTAACCTGGCATTGGTGAAGTCTGCCAGGCTACCAAGGAAGCCATAGGCCAACACGGCCACATAGACCCTGTGTTCGAAGTCCGGTCCTAACCCCTACCAATGCAGGGAGATCCTAAGAGTCTGGTTCCTATACATAGGAATACCGATGGAAGGTTATGAATGTCAAGGTTGAATTATTTGTTTCTGAATGATACTACTATAAAATTAAACAGTGATTTTAGGAGACTGATGGATTTTAATGGATATTTTTTGACACACTAAAAGAATACTATTAATTACATGGATGCAATAGGTTCAAGACAGTAGTTGATTTAATTAATATTTCATTAAGGATGAAAATGAAAATATTAATTACATGGAGGCATAATAAATACCCAAGAATTGCTAGGAATGTTGTTTATATAACTGAAGAATGTATAGACATCTCTGGCTTTCTTTAAAGATCTATATTTATTTGTGTACTACCATCTGCATGTCAATATGTTCTTATTTTGTCAACCTCTGGGGCTCCATCTCAGGTGCTGGGAACTTCTTGTAAGCTCTATATGCCACATTCATGAATTGGGCCTTGCAGGCTAAGAGTTCAGATGCCAACACTCACAAAAATTGAATGGTGGAACAAGAAGCCTAAGGTGACACATGTTTTCCTTTTCTGTGAAAGGCCTGGTTGTCAAGTGTGAAGTTTCATACATAGGCAAAGCTATATCCTATGTAATAAATGTAATAAATGTTTCATGTGTAATAAAAGTCAATGAAATAAATGGTAAATAAATGAATAAAACAAAAAATAAAATGAATAACTACACTAAGTGCAATATGGAGTCAACATACAGGGCTCGATCTCAGGGCCTGGGAACTGCCTGGCAGCTGAATTGGCTAGAGCCTGCTGTGCTGGCAGTCACCCATTCATGAACTGAGCATCTAGGCCCTGAGTTTAGATCCCAGCACTGCCAAAAATGTAATCATGGAGTGAGAAGCTGAGTATGACACGTTTTCCTCTTCTTTGAAAGTGTTCGGTGACAGGTAGGATGTATAAATTTTATGCAAATCTATATGCTATGCATTAGGATATCATAAATGATATAGGTGGAAGAAAAAAAGATTGAATTAGTAGTGAATCATTCTTGGATAAAATTAGATGCAATAATTATAGGACTTGGATTAAGTTTAATTAATATTTTATTGAGCATTAAGAGAATAAAAATTATATGGAGACATAATTAAATACCTAATAATTGGTAGTAACACACGATGCATAATTTAATTTGTCTCATTTATGAAATATGTAATTATATGTATGGATGTATGTACATATATGATGAATAATAACAGGATATTGAGTAATTATTAATTAATGCTTTATTAATTGTTCAACTGGGACACATCATTAAATGGAGACATAATTTAAAACCTAATAATTGGTAGTAATATTATCTACAATTCAATAATATACAGACATCTCTCCTTCTGTGTATATAATACTTATATACAGGAAGCTCTATCTATTTATACCTCGTTCACTCCTGGGGCTCGGTGGTTGAGTGCTCACCTCGTAAGCAAGAAGCCCTGGGTTGTATTTCTCAGTGCCACATAAACAGAAAATCTAGAAGTTCTGCTGTTTTTCAATCAATTGAATGCTAGCCTGGAGCACTAACCCTTAGGGACATTTTCTAAGCCCTTACTCAAGCCTCAGGACTGCCGCCAAAAAAAAGGTAGAATGTTCTACCTGCAATGATATAAGGACAGTACTTCAAATACATCATCACAGAGCAAGCTAGGAGTCTGGCGTTGACAGCTGCTACCTAACCTGACTTAGCCATATGCATACCGCTGCAACCCAGCTGCACAGAACCAGACGCTGATGGCTGGCATAACCCCATCATCCTAGCTGTTTGGAGGCTTTAAAAACCAGCCCTGGCAAGAAGTCTGTGAGACTCTTTAAAATGTGGCTCCTAGAGGCAGAGCTCTATCCCTGAGCAAATGTTATTAGAACAGTATGCAGATGCTTTGAGTTCAAGCCCCATGGATAACCCCCCTCACAAAAAACACCCATCTAAAACCTTAAGATGTAATCTTGTGTGATTTGCGAAATGTTCCTCAAAGAAGGGTGATACTGATGAAACCACCCTAATTCTAATGACAATTTGTGGAATAGAGCTATGTCCTGAGCCCTTCATAGGGTGCTCTGTGCTGAGTCTTGCACAGGGTGCTATGTGCTGAGTCCTTTACAGGGTACATTGATTCATCTGGTCCTTGTGAGAGCTCCACAACTGAGATGATTTGCAGACAAACAATGTGATATATACAGAATTCCATATTTTATATATATATATATATATATATATATAAATAATATGGAATTCTATGCCTCCATAAGGAAAAAAATCACATTGCCACATTTGTTAGGAAATGGAAAGACTTGGAAAAAATTATATTAAGTGAAGTAAGAAAGGCTGAAAGAAACATAGGTCCACAAGCAGACCAGAGACTCCAACAAGAGGCTGGTTAAGGACACAAGGGAGATATAGGATTTTTCCCACCCCTCCCAAAAAAATCAAAGAACTTTTTTCCTCTTCTTCTTCTTCTTCTTCACCTCCTCCTCCTCCTCCTCCTCCTCCTCCTCCTCCTTCTTCTTCTTCTTCTATTTTTGGTACCTTATATAAAAAATTTAAAAATTTTTTTCTTTTCTAAAATTTTTTAATCTTTAATTATTGCCTTTTTTGAAAAAAATTGTTTTCCAGTAACTTTTTTTCCTCTTATAATTTTTATTTTAGAAATACATGTGTTAGTGTGTTTTTTTTCTTTTTTGATGTCTTTCTCTTTTTTTAATTATCTTTTTGTTATTTATTTAGCTCTACTGAACTTCTGATCTTTTTTCTTCCTTTCTTATCCTTTTCACCTTTTCCTCTCTTTCGTTCTTCTTTATGTGACTTAATTGTGGTCCTGAACATCCTCAGATAAACCTGTAGTTGACTATTAGACCCTATCTCCCATTGTGTAGACACTTAATCCACAAATTTATTACTCAATTCAAAACCTCTGAGACTTAAATTCCTTAATAGCAGTACTACCTCTTTATACCTATATAATATTTTAAGCATTTTTATTTCTAAGTTCGTCACATCTCCTTTATATCCCTCCCCTTCTCTCATTATATTCACATTCTTCTCTAAATAGATTGGTTTCGTAACTGCACAATATTATTAATTTTTACTTTTCTATTTTTTCTGGTCTCTTTTTTTCCCCTTTCTCTTTCTTCTTTTTCTCTCTCTCTCTACTTTCATCCTACCCAACCTATTTCCTGCTTTTAGATTAGGACTTAGTTAACTCTCCCTGTGCCTTTCCACATCACTCTTTTCCTATTTTTTACCCACATCTCTTCCTAAACCGAATAATTTCTGGTTTTCCAAATTCTTCTTTGCGGTACGTAGCCCATTAATATATAGTTGTTTGATGTTGAATAGATGTATCTGTTGAACTAGATTGTATCTGTAGACTATTGACTCTGCAAATTCAGACTTTAGTTGATGCTTGCCTTAAGATAGTGTTCTAGCACAAAACTGGTGCTATTTTCATCTCAAATGGGCAGAGTAAGCCGGAAAACACAAGAAAAATGGCAAGTAAGGGTATCTCAACTCCCACTCTTGATAATCAGGGGACAGATCAGATAATGAATAATCCAGAGGAGAGTTCCCAAAGAGCTCTAAAAACACTGCTGTCAAACATGATAAATGAAAAGATTGAAAACCAACAAGGACTCTGTATGAGTGTGATAGGGAGAGAGAGGAGGCAATCCAAAAGTTTATAGAAGAATATCATAAGCGTGAGGAAGCTATTCAAAAACTGATACAGGATTTGCGTGAGCATCTTGAGAATACTCAAAGGGAAAGGCAGGAATGGCGTGACCAGGCTGAGAACACTCAAAGAGAACAAAGAAGTGAAGGACCTCTATGATGAAAACTTTAAAATCCTGAAAAAGGAAATCAAAACAGAACTTAGAGGAAATAGAAGAGGCAATTCGAAAATTCATTTGGAACAAAAAAAGACCCCGAATAGCAAAAACGCTCCTCAACGGAAAGAACACTGCTGGAGGAATATCAATACCAAACTTCAAACACTACTATAGAGCCATAGTAATCAAAACAGCTTGGTATTGGCATAAGAATAGACCTCAGGACCAATGGAATAGAATTGAAAACCCAGAAATGAACCTACAGACCTACAGCCATCTAATCTTCGATAACGGAGCTAAATCAATAGAATGGAAGAAAGACAGCCTCTTCAGTAACTGGTGCTGGCAAAATTGGTTAACTACTTGTAGAAAACTAAATCTAGATCCTTATATATCACCCTGCACCAGAATCCACTCCAAATGGATCAAAGACCTCTGAGTCAAAGCAGACACTCTGAAAACATTACAGGATGGAATAGGAGAAACCCTGGGTCTCCTTGGCTCAGGCTGAAATTTTCTTAATAGAGACCCAGAAACACAAGGACAAATGGGATTGCATGAAGTTGCAGAGCTTTTGCATGGCAAAGGACATAGCTAGCAAGATCAATCGAGAGCCCACGGATTGGGAGAAGATCTTCGCTAGCCATACAACAGACAAGGGTCTCATATCTAAAATACACTTGGAACTCAAAAAATTAAATTCCCCAACAACAACTGTCCAAAGAAACAACTGCCCAGTAAATAAGTGAGCTAAAGACTTAAAGAGAAACTTCTCTGGAGAAGAAAGAAGGATGGCCAATAGACACGTGAAGAAATGCTCAACATCCTTAGCCATAAAAGAAATGCAAATCAAAACAACATTGAGATACCACCTCACCCCAGTTAGAATGGCAAAATTCAAGAACTCTAATAACAACAGTAGCTGGAGGGGATGTGGACAGAAGGGAACCTTACTGCATTGTTGGTGGGAGTGTAAACTTGTTCAACCACTTTGGAAAGCAATATGGAGGTTCCTCAAAAGACTTCACATAGAGCTCCCCTATGACCCAGCAATCCCACTTTTGGGCATTTACCCAAATGTTTACAAACAAGACCACACTAAAGCTACCAACACAACTATGTTTATTGCAGCATTATTTACCATAGCTAATATCTGGAACCAACCGAGATGCTCCTCAGTAGATGAATGGATCAAGAAAATGTGGCATATATACACTATGGAAATCTATGCCTCCATGAGAAAGAATGACATTGCCCCATTTGTTAGGAAATGGAAAGACTTGCAAAAATTATATTAAGTGAAATAAGCCAGGCCCAAAGAAACGTATGTCCCATGATTTCCCTTATTTGCAATATCTAGTATATGTATGAGCCAAGCAGAAAAGGTCAGATAAGGTGATGTTAGGAAAATGAACCCTAAGATATTTATTTGAAATGTTTTTTTCTTTCATGCATTTGTTTCTAACGCTATTATAAGATTATATCTTTGTTGCTTTGTATGTCCCTCCCCCACAGCATAACCCATGCTTTCACTGTATTTGACGTCAGTTTAATTTGTGGAGGGGAAGTGGAAAAACAAGTCGTTTAAATAAGGATACAGGTGGACCTGTTGCAACAATGAGAATGCAAGTTGTCATGTCAAAAACGATCTTTATAACTTGGGTGGGGATTGGGGGGAGGGAGGATGGGAAGGATGGGTAGGGTAATCAAAGGAGGAAGCTACAATGCTTGTTAAGAAATGTACTCACTATTTTGTCCATGTAATTGTAACCCCTCTGTACAGTATTTTCACAATTAAAAAAAAAGAAAAAATAAAAGCATAAAGTAAAAAAAAAAAAAAAAGAAACTAGGTACACTGCTTAGGTCCTATGTTCAATCTCCAGGACTCGTGTATGCATGCATGCACACGGACACACACACACACACACACACACACACACACACACACACACACAGAGACCAGAAGTGAAGCTGTGACACCAAATGGTAGAGCACTGGGCTTCTGCACTGATATCATGTTCACACCCAGGCCCTGTGTTCAACCCCAAAACCTAGCCACCCAGGGCCCAACTAGGAGAGGTCAAATGTTTCAAAACATTATGAGCTTCACCAACCCTAGATGACAGGAAGCCTTGTGATGTCTGACATGTGCTTGGATTTCCCAAGGTTCCAGAAACCTAGGAGAGGCATTATAGGCCCATCATCGACTGCAATTAAACATTTCACTAGGTTCAGTGCCCTAGTTGTCTGCCAGAAGGACTCCTGATTTATACTGAACAATGTATCTGATCACTAGAATATAGTCTCACAAAGGCAAGATAAGTGCAGGGAACTTGGCCTCCCTAGGATGGTGGCATAAATGAAGGCTTCCTTTCAAAACAGAGCACTGGTGAGAGAGATAGCTTGGGGTACAAAGAGGCCTTTTCCTCCTGACCTTCAGAGCCTACCCACACTCATCCTCACTAATTGGCCCAGAGAGAGTAGTTTGTTTCACCACTGCACAGGAGTGAGTCCTTTTGTCTGCCTGTCCAGACAATGAGAGACTTCTTCCAACAGGCCTGGGATGCATAGAAACCCTCAGGGTACACTGGGAACAGTGAGGGGAGCCCCGGAACATGCAATGTCTTGAAAGCCCTCTCTGTGCCATGAAATCATTGTATTGAAAACAAATTTCCTAGTTCAGTCCATTCATCATAGCTACTCTGGAGATTCACCTATAAGGATACATCCATCCATGTACAATACATGGAGCTACACGGTCTTTTTTTTTTTGGTGGGGGGCAGGTCCTGGGGTTGGACATTAACCCTAGCTGTTGTCCCTGAGCTCCTTTTGCTCAGAGGTAGCACATTAAAATTGAGTCACAGCTCCATTTCTGGGTTTTTCTCTGATCTCATAGATATAATATTGTCAACTTTCTTACAATGGCTGGATTCAAACTAAGGTTCTCTACATGTTAGCCTTCTGAGAAGCTGGGATTACAGTCAGCAGCCATTGGCACCTGCCTTTCTTTTCTTCTTCATTTTTACTCTGGACTTCTGACTTCTTAACAGGGTCATTCCAATGGTTTGAATTTATAAGTAAACTACTCAATGTTCTTTATAGCTGCTTTCTCTGAGAAGGATTTTCTCTCCTCATCTTCCCCTCTGGCCAAAGGTTTGAAGCCAAAAATGAGAAATAAATGTCCCAGGATGTTGGAGCAAATCTCCACAGGACATGCCAGTTTGGTCACTTAGCATTGAGCTGCAGTGAATTTACTGTCTCAGGACGAGAGGACTGAAACCTTGAGCGATTTTCAGACTGTCTGCATTGCTCTTTTGTCTATAAAATGACCTAATAATTATAAATGTTTTTGTCTACACCCTCAAGTATCTAGAACACACTAGAAGCATCTTCCTGTTTCTGTTTTTCTCTAGTTCCTCTCAAGATTTAGACTAAAGGTTTTGTGGAGTGGCATCTCAGCGAATCCCTAAGGAAAGGTGCTTAAATCCTCCTCAGGAGATAACCATTCAAAGCCAGCCTGAGCAGGAAAGTATGTGAGCTTCTTATCTCCAATTAACCACCAGAAAACCGTAAGTGGAGCAGTGGCCCAGATGGTAGAGCTCCAGCTTTGAGAGAGAAAGCCAAGCAAGAGATACTGTGCAGAGCAAGCAGGAAAGCCTGGGAGGCGCTTATGTCCAATTATCGACCAGATAGCTGGACGTGGAGCTCTGTCGGTGGTAGAGCCTCAGCCTTGTGCAAAACAGCTCATTGCATTGGACCCTGTGTTTAAGTCCTGGGATGCCCACAAAAAATTCAAAAAGAGAAGGCCAAGTTATGTATCAGTGTCCTCCTACCAACTTATGTGTGTATATTACTTCCCTGAATGCAAACAGACCATAGGCAATGCTTCTGCTTTTACTTACTGATTTATTTTTCAGATATGCTCATTGCGCATACTGTACCATTCTCTTCATTTCAAGCCCATCGCTTTTCTCTTCCAAGGCTCCATGCCTGCATCCTTACATGATGCACACTTAAGCTCTCAGCAGCCTTTATTTACATTTTATTATGTGGCCAACACAGAAACAGTCACAAATCAGGGAGGGGAAGAGAAGATCAGTATTCATATTTATAACAGGTATTCAGAAAAATTAACTTGGTTGTGAAAAATGGTAGTGTACTTATGTAAAAACTACCATTAAGAAAAAGATGAGGGGTCTGGGAATGTGGATTAGTGAGAGAGTGTTTGCCTAGCATGCAAGAATCCTTGGGTTTGATTCCTCAGTAGCACATACACAGAAAAATCCAGAATTGGTGCTGTGACTCAAGTAGCAGAGTCCTAGAGACAGTGCCAAGACCTTGAGTTCGGCCCACGAACTGCCAAAGAGATACCAGGTAAGTAGGTAGGTAGATAGATAGACAGACAGACAGACAGAGAGAGTGAGAGAGAGAGAGAGATTGATAGAAAGAAAGAAAGAAAGAAAGAAAGAAAGAAAGAAAGAAAGAAAGAAAGAAAGAAAGAAAGAAAGAAAGAAAGAAAGAAAGAAAGAAAGAAAGGAAGAAATATGATAGGTGAATATGGTCTTGGATGTCAGTAGGAAAGAAGGGAACACTTCCCAACCATGAAGCCTTCTGCAGTGTGCCAGGACACCAGCATCACCTTCACATAACCACAGAACAGGAAGACTGTCTCTCTCCCACTTCTAAGGCAGTGGAGTGCCCCAGAGTCAAGAGGGCAGAGCCAGGTTCTAACTCAGGTGCTTGGAGGCAGAAGAGAAAGGGCCCTACCTCTCCTTGAACTGGGGATTTACATTAATGATGTGGAGAATGAAGGAAGGAGAATGGACTGGCAGAGGTAGAAGAAAGGCCTTCAAATCTGACAGATGGAGAGTCAAGAACCAACTCCCTAACACCAAAAAGCAGGATTTTTCTACTCTGTTCCTCCCCTCTTCTCCACTAAACTGGCTCTCTATTGGTAACCTAAAGATAGCCTGAGGCTCCCTTAACCTGAGGGAGGAAGGATAATTTTTGAAGAGGCTGAGAAAAGCCTGACCCTGGTGTGACTCTAACAAATATTTCAGGTTTCCCCCCATTGCTGGCTCACTTCCCTGTTTAGTGTGTACATTCTGCCTCCTAATTCTGCAGGCCTAGATCTCTGCACCTAGCCTTTTTTTTGAAACTGTTTCCTGTCCTTCAAATACAGAGTTACTTTGGAGTTCTTCCTGCTAACAGGGCTAGGTCTTGATCCTGAGAACTTCATTTATACCCAGGATGGGTCAATGATGTTTCTTTCCTGCTTCTATAGCTTGGGAACTCTAAGAACATTTAGAGTGCAAGTAACTTCTCATCACCAAGGGAAACCCAGGAATTCTTGAACATGTAACCTTTCGGAAGCCCACTGGAGGACACAAGATGATTACAATCTTCACGTGAGTGGCTGGGCAGATGATCTGCTACACTTGAACCTTGAACTCAGCCTGCTCTCCTAGTCTATGTTCTTCTTTGGTGCTTGTCCTGTTAGCTCCTCAGGAGCTTCCAAGATAGAAATATATTGATCAAACCCAAAAGGAGTTACTGGCTTTTTCCTTCTTTTTCTGTCCTTTGCTTTAAATGTTTTTCAGTCTTTGGGCTTGAATTGTGGATCTAGGCTCTTTCCCTGGACGCCTTTGACTCAAGGCTAGCGCTATGCCACATGAGTCCCTTTCTGCTTTGTCTGTGGTGAAGTGGAAGTCAGAGCCTCATAGATATTCCTGCCCTGGCTGTCTTCACCCTGTGATACTCAGACCTCAGTCTCCTAAACAAGGGTGACAAGCATGAGTTTCTGTTGCTCTGCTAAGTTCAGAACTGTAATGACATTGAAAATACAAGTCAAATGCTCATCATAAAGGGCTTGGGAAGCATATTAACCCTTTCAACATTGGACCTTTCAGAACCGTGTAGCACACAAGGTTATAATCCTAAAGATAGAGAGCCTGAGCATATAGATCTTCTATACTTGAACATTGAGATCTGACTCCAATTCTGGTGTACACCAGCATTCATTTTCCAGAAAATGTTCTCATAATTAACAAATAGGAAAAGTACTTTGATTAACCCTCACTTTTTTCCAGGTATGTATTTCTAACTCAAGCCTGGGCACTATCCCTAAGCCCTTCAGGTCAAGGTGAACACTCTACCACTTGAGTCACAGCTCCACGTGGGGTCTTTTTGTGGTTCATTGGAGGTAAGAGTCTAACAGGCTTTCCTTGCCTAGGCTGTCTTTGAACTGTGGTCTTAAGGTCTCAGCCTCCTGATTAGCTAGGGTTGTAGGTGTGAGCCACCAGCATCTGGCCTATTGTTTTTGCCAGTTCTGGGGCTTGAACGTAGGTCCGGGGTACTGTCTCTGAGCTTCTTTTTCTCAAGGCTAGCACTCTACCACTTGAGCCATTCCACAGCTTCTGGCTTTTTCTGAGTATGTGGCACTGAGGATTTAAACCCTGGCATTCATGCATGCTGAGCAAGCTCTCTACCTATAAGCCACATTCCCAGCTTCACTCTTACTATTTTATCCCTCAACTTGCCTATCCTCAAGAAAAAGTCTCTGAGTATAAATCATTTAAAGAAATCCCTGTAGGAAGTTGTCTAAAGATGAATAAGACAAAGCTCATACTTGGGACAGACTCTAAACATGTGATGACTGTGACAAATGCCTCCATTTAATTATGTATCATGTTTCAACACTTAATAAGGTATTAATGAAAAATGACTCAATGTCCTAAATTATTGTTTATAATTTTATAATAGATGTATGAAACGTAATAAATATGTATGTAATAATACTAAATACATTAAACAATGAATAAATAAATAAAATAAAAATAAAATAAATAAAAAACAATGACAATAATCATATTATGTAATAAACATACATATGTAAGTATATACCATAACTATTTTTCCATTGCAGAGCCTTACTGCAGGCCCTGGGAACTCTAGCCTGAATTTGTTTTCCTCAAGGACAGTAAACTTTGCCTTTACCCGTGGTGCAAAAGAGTTACCTGGAATGTGAGATCAAATCCCAGCAATAGCAGAAATACTGGCCCCATTTCCAAGACAGAGACAATTTTTCTTTGATGAAAGCAGTTATGTTTATTCAGTTCCATACTGAACATTTTAAAAAAAAAAGCAGTGTAGAATTTTGTATAGCTATTCAGGCATCTTTCCTTTACCCCCAAAGTGCTTCTCTGAGCACTACATTGTTTATTTTTTGTATGATGTTTACTGTAAAAATGATGTACAGGGGGTTACAGTTATATGAACAAAATAATGAGTACATTTCCTATTGAGCATTGTTGCCCCTTCCTTTGTTTTCCCCCTACTATCCCTTCCCTCCCATCTCCACAACTACCTCCCCCTGCCAAGATCAGTGACTTAATTTTTTAATTTTGGCTTGGCACGGGGTTTGAACTAAAGTAGTGGCGACTCTGCACCTTCTCTCACATTGGTATGGATTTACCAAGTCCCTGAGTTCAAATGCCAGGATAGGAAACAAAACTAGCAGAAATTCCAAATAAGGGAGCTTTATATTTTAATTTAGTTAAATAAATAAATTATTTATTTATTTGTTTGTTCTTTTTTTTTTGCCAACCACGGGTCTTGAACTGAGATCATGGCAATACTGCCTAAGCTTTGATATCCCTAGGCTGGGCTGCAGCCTCTGGACCCATAGCAAATCCTCGGATCCCAAGCCAAGAGGGCTTGCAGGAAGAAAAAAAAGTGGAACAGCAACAAAAGTAGTGAGCTGCAGAGGGTTGGGAGGTTTATAATTTTTTCTTTGCAGGGTGATCCTACTGGTTCTGAATGACACAGCTGCAAAGTGGACCTGACCTGCCATTGCTGAAGGCTGGCAGGCTATCAAGGAAGCCATAGGCCCACCTGTCAATATAGGCTCCAGGTTCAAATCCCTGTCCTGACACCTACCAGTGGTGGAGATCCCAAGAAACTCGTTCCTATGCATAGGATACTGATTGAAAGAATAGTTCGTGTATTGGTTTAGTCTAAAATTGGATGCAAGAATCCTAGGATGCTGATTTATCTTAATTAATAGTTTATTAAGCATGAAAAGCATAATATTGCTTCAATGGAAGTATAATAAATACCTAAGAGTTGGTAGGAAAGTAGTAGATGTCATTTAATAATTCACAGTCCGCTCTGGCACTTTTTACCATGTATCACTGTTTTGGCCAAACCTGGGGCTCATTCTCAGCACCTGGGAACCACCTGGCTAGAGGCTGCCAGGTTTACACTCACCCATTCATGAATTTGGCCTGCTAGGCCCTGAGTTCATATCCTAGCACTGTGAAAATTTAATCTTGAATTAAGAAGCCGACTGTGACACGTTTTCCTTTTCTGGGAGAGCCCTGCGTTTCAGGCATGATGGAGAACACATCTAAAAATCTAGATGTTATGTGATAGGATATAAATAATATAATAAATGGTATAGGTGTCATCAGAGTCAATAAAATAAATGGTAAATAAATGAATAAAACAAGAAATAAAATGAATAATCACACAAAACACGGTATGGACTGAACATCTATATGGAAGTATAAACCCTACCACACTAAACATGATATGGACTGAACATCTGTATGGAAGTATAAGTGCTATCTTTAAAATGTATATAAGGAGTATGTTTTCCAGGCCTGAGGCTTGAATTCAGCCACCATACTAAGATGGTATGGAGGGAGATCCCAATATATTAGTTTATGGACCTAGGAAAAGTTATGGAATGCGATTGATGTCATCATTGAATCAGTAGATCATACGTGATGGGAGTAGGAAATGATAGGCAAGAATCATGGGGTATTGCTTATTTGCAATGAAGATTTGATGAAGCATGACAATAATCATCAGTTGTGAAACGGAGGCATCAGGAAAGATCCAAGAATCGGTATTCACACAGTAGATTCAATTCCATCACAGGTGGCCATCTCTCCTACTCTCTCTATATATGTACTTATTTGCATACTACCTTCAGCTTATGAATGGATGACTGCTGTGCACCCTCACCCTACCCCCACCTGGGTGCTCAATCTCAGAGAACAGCCTAGCTCCTTAGTGGCTCACAGGCTGGTGTGCTCACGTGGACCCATTCACCTCTTGGGCCTGCTAGGCCCTAAGTTCAGACCCCAGCACTGCCAAAAGAATCATCCTGATGTCAGAAGCCAATCGTTGCACCTGTTTTCCTTTCCTGTGCAATTTCTGGGTCTCAGCTAGGATGGAGAATGTATGGGTTACCCTGTGGCCATGGGAACTGGTAGTCATCCATGTCAGCACAGTTATACCTGTCATCATGTACTCAAGAAAATACACACTACATCCATGAATAGCATACAAAATAGAGGGAATAACTACACTAACTGATTGATGCAGTCCACACACAGATGTGAATATACATCTCATGTTTCAATGATGGATTGATGTCTATTGTGGCCTCCCTGGGGCTTGATCTCAGTTCTGGGAACAGCCCAGCTCCTTCATGGCTCACAGGCTGGAGTGTGCACGTGGACCCATTGGCCATTTGGGCCTCCTAGGCCCCAAGTTCAAATCCCAGCACTGCCAAAAATTCACCCTGATGTGAGAAGCCAGTCTTTGCAGCTTTTTTTTCTGTGCTGTGCATGTTCTGGGTCTCAGCTAGGATGGAGAATGCATAGGCAACTCTCTACTTATGTGAATAGATTGTCATCCAGGTCAACACAGTTATATTTGTCATTCTATACTCAAGAAAATACACACCACATCAATGAATAAGGCAAAATAATGAGAATGACCACATAGAACGCAAGGTACTGCCCACCCATGTATGGAAATAGAGGTCCTCTGTTTAAATTGGGAATTTATGACTCTATTGGCCCCCACTCTGGGGGGGATCGATCTCAGGTCCTGGAAACGGCCAAGCTCCTTAATGGCTCACAGGGTGGTGTGCTCACCATGTCCCATTCACCAATTGGGCCTGCTAAGACATGAGTTCAAATCCCAGCACTGCCAAAAGCTTCACCCTGATGTGAGAAGCCAATTGATCCATCTGTTTTCCTGTCGTGTTAAAGTCCTGGGTCTCAGCGCAGATGGAGAATACTATATAGGCAACTCTATAGCCATGGGAATAGGTTGACATCCATGTCAGCACAATTATATCTGTCAGCATATTCAATAAAACATACAATACATCGATGAATAAGACATAAAATAAAAAGAATAACTACACTGAATGCAAGTTACATAACATACCTGTAGGTAAAGAGTGATCCTATTTTTTAAAAAGGTGGGCTTGTTATTTTGTCCAGTCCTGGGGCTTCAAATCAGGCCCTGGACCTGGCCTGACATTCTAGTCTTCAAGGATGGTGAGCTTCCCCTTCCATCACAGTTCAACAGAGCTACCCAGACCTGAATTCACATCCCAGCAGACAAAAGTTTCATCCTGATGTCAGAAGCCAGTCGTTGCAAATGTTTTCCTCTCCTGTGAAAGTTCTGGATCTCAACTAGGATGGAAAATGAATGCATAGGCAACCCTATAACTATGGGAACAGGTTGTAATCCATGTCAGCACAGTTTTACCTGTCACCAATAAAATACACAATACCTCCATGAATTAGGAACAAAATAAGGAGAACAAGTGCACTGAATGCAAGATGCTGCCCACACATGTATGTAAATATAGATCCTATGTTTAAATTATGAATTTATGACTATTGGCCCTCCCTGGCACTTGATGTCAGGTCCTGGGAATGGCCTATCTCCTTCATTGCTCACAGACCTGTGTCCTCACCTTGACCCTTTCCTCAATTGGGCCTGCTAGGCTCTGAGTTGAAATCCCAACACAGTGAAAATATGAATCCTGATGTGAGAAGCCAATCGATTCACGTAT
Organism: Dipodomys spectabilis; assembly: GCF_019054845.1. NCBI lineage: Eukaryota > Metazoa > Chordata > Mammalia > Rodentia > Heteromyidae > Dipodomys > Dipodomys spectabilis. Next base: position 3,631,232 of record NW_024870782.1, on the reverse strand, counting down.
TTTCCTGTCTTGCGAATGTCTTGTGTCTCAACTAGGATGGAGAAAGCATAAGAAACCCTATAGACATGGCAATAGGTTGTAATCCATGTAAACACTGTTATATCTGTTACCATACTCAGTAAATGCACAATATCTCCATGGATAAGACACAAAATAAGAAGTACACCAAACACGAGATGCTGTCCACACATATATGTAAATATAGATCCTATGTTTAAACAATGAATTTATAACTATTGTGGCCCACCATGGGGATCAATGTCATATCCTGGGAATGGCCTTCCTCCTTAGTTGCTCACAGGATGGTGTGTTCACATTGACCTATTTGCCAATTAGTCCTGCTAGGCAATGAGTTCAGATTCTAGCACTACCAACAATTGGATCATGGAGTAAGAAGCTGAGTGTGAAACTTGTTTTCCTTTTCTCTGAGAGTCCTGGGTGTCAGGCATGATGGAGAACACTTCTACAAATCTAGATGCTATGTGATAGGATGTCATTAATGTAATAAATGGAATGGGTGTCATCATAGTAAAATCAATGGTAAATGAATACAACAATAAATACAAGGATCAACCACACCAAACTTGTATGGACTGAACATCTATAGGTAAGTACAAAGCCTATCTTTATATAAATAGTATGTTTTCAAAGGCTGGACTTGAATTCAGGCCTAGTGAACAGGCCTGAAATTCTTACCTTCAAGTACAGTGAGCTTCCCCTTCATCCACTGCAGATTTACCCAGACCCTGAGTTCAAATCCAAAACCTGGCAGAATAAATGGTGGAAATTGCAATCCAGGGAGCTAATTTTATTTTATTTTATTTTTTCCCAGAGTGGGGCTTGAACTCAGCTTCGATCACCCTAGGCTGAGGTGCAGCCACTGGACCCACAGCTGATCCTGGGATCCTAGATCCCTAGGCCTTGAAGGGAAAAAAAAATTACAGGAAAAATGTGGAGATGGCCTTTTTATGTTTTCTTCCTTTGTGAGGTGACCCTCCTGGGTCCGAATGACATTGTTGCAAAGAGTATTTTACCTTGCATTGCTGAAGGCTGGTGGACTATTGGGGAAACCATAGGACCACGTGGCAACATAGGCCCTGATTTCAAATCCCAGTCCTGACACCTACCAATGGCATGAGATACTAAGAGACTCGTTCCCATCCATAGGAATGTTATCAATGTCAGGTTGAATGAGTTGATCGTGAATGATTCTCCTATAAAATTAGACAAGATGATTTGCGGAAGCTGATTGATTTTATTTAATATTTATGAAGCATTAAAAGAATACTATTACTTACAGGAACGCAATAATTTCAGGACACTGATTTTAATTAATAGTTTATTAAGGATGAAAACAATAACATTAATTACATGGAGGTATAATAAATACCCCAGAATTTGTAGGAATGTAGTCTATATAACTGAATAATGTATAGACATCTTTGGCACTATATAAACATATTTTTATTAGTGTACTGTCATCCGCATGTCAATCTGTTCATATTTTGTCAACCTCTGGGGCTTGATTTCAGGTCCTGGGAACTGCCTGTCAGCTCAATTTGCCCCAGGATGGAGTGTTGACACTCACCCATTCATGAATTTGGCCTTGTAGGCCATGAGTTCAGATGCCAGGACTCCCAAACAATTAATTGTGGAGTAAGAAGCTGATGGTGACACATTTTTTTTCCTTTTCTTTGAAAGTCCTGGGTGTCAAGTATAAAGTGGAATACATATGCAGACCTATAATCCTATGTAATCGATGTAATCAATGTTCTATGTGTCATAATAGTCAATAAAATAAACGGTCAATACAAGAAAAAGACAAAAAAAGAATAACTATACTAAGTGTAATATGGAGTGAACATATGTATATGAATATAAATCATATATTTAAAATGTACATGAATAGGATGTTTTTTAGTGCTGGGGATCCAATTCAGGACTAAAGAACAGACTTGAATTTCCTGACTTCAAGGAGGCAAGCTTCCCCTTCCCACACAGTGCAACAGAGTTACCCAGACAATGAGTTCAAATTCCAATCCTGGCAGATGTGAGGTCGAATTCTTAGGTATTTCATTCTGCCTCCATTTAATGAATGTGATTGTTTAAATGCTTAATGAAGTATTAACTAAAATCGATCAGTGTCCTAGGATATAATTGTGTATAATTTGATCCTAGAATCATTCAAGAACTACTCATTCAATCTTGACATTGATCACATTCCATGGGTAGTCTTATGGATAAGAATGAGTTTCTTAGGTTCTCCTGCCATTTGAAGGTGGCAAGACCAGGATTCCTGCTGTGGGCTCCAGCTCCCACTACTTCAACCCGAGGATAGAGACCTTACAGGTCTGTGCCAGAACATCAGCAAGACCAATGATTAGGCAGGCACCAGTGGCTCTCAGCAGTCCTCCTTTATACTTACAAGTCTGTGATAAGAGGATCATGGTCAAAGTCACCCTAGGCAAGAAAGTCCATTAGACCCCTGTCCAACTTCAATGTCAACAAAGTCAGAAGTAGAGCTGTGTGGGTCCAGTGGTAGAGGGCTAGTCTTGAGCAAAAGCAGCTTACAGACTTTGCCTAGATCCTGAGTTTAAGGTCCAGGACTGACAACAAACAGACATACACAGCAATCTAAAGCCAGTCACCCTCTTGTCCCCAACTGAATTGGACAGAGTTCCCTGGGAAAGGGGCTGGGGGAGCCATTGTCATCTTCACTCTACCCATTCTGCCTGCATCACAGGATTCCGGCCACACTCCCATTCTTTCATGGTTCTTTCTGACCAATGGGATATAAGGATGGTGGTCACACCCAAATTCCATGCTGCCTGATAGCACTGGGATTCCTCTGTTGGTTGACACCACTACCAACTCTTCAGGAAGGTAGTGGTGGCTGAGTGGTGATCAAGAGACTCAAGCCATAGGAGGAGAGACCTTGCTCAGCCCCGCCACGCACCTGCCCACACCCCGGTCCCCTTCAGCATTCCATGTGGCACTGCATTTCAAACCGAGCACTGCTTGCTTGGACCCATGGCACCTCTTGGAGTCCTCAAGTGAAGGCATGCCACAGGCAGGCTTGTGGCCCCAACCTGGTCCAGGTCCCCCTGTCTCTGCTCCAGGCCTGAGTATTTGCCATGCTACTGCCTTCACTGCTCGAACCCACCCAGAGCTGCCTCCAACAGCTTCTCCCAGCAGCACATGTGAGTGGCCTCCTCCTGGGCCCATCCCCTGTGACCCTCACACCACACGTTTCCCCCCCCTCCCGACTGGACCTCCGGCTCCCCCATGCCCTAGACTCTGGCCAGGGCTCTGCCACAAATGTGCCCCAGGGGTGGGGGTGGGAGTGGGTGTTGAGCAGGGTATCCCACCCCATCCCTAGCTGCCAGTGTCCCAGGAAACAGGGAGATGTAGGGATTGTTGAGGAGGGGGCACCACAGAGCCCCTGGCCTGGAGCAGTGGGAGCCACACAGCCATGCATCTGCACGCTTCCTCTTCCTGGTGGGAACCTGGTGGCTTTAGTCAGAAGTGGGGAGCAGCACCTCCACATCTGCCTTCTTGGGTCTTTCCCTTTTTTCTGGGGGTTGGGAGTGTTGTATGCAGAAGATAGGTCTCTCTTGCTATGTGAGCGCTTGTCCTCTGTGCTAGGTCACAATTTCACCTAAAGAGAGGGTCCCAGAAGAGCCCATTAGGGAAGTGAGAGTGTTGGGGGTCAGAGCAGAATGTGAATATCTGGGAGAAACACCCCCCCCAAACACACATACACATATACCCAGCCTGTCCCCTCCCCCAACTGTCAACAGTTCTGACAGAGTGATCACATTTCCCAGCTCTGCCAGTTTCTGCTGGTGTTCCCAGTCCATCTGGTCTCCTTGTCCTTCTCACGAATCTACCATGTGGCCCAGAAGCATGTATGCTGGAAGTAGGGAGTAAAGTCCATGTATGTAGCCTATAGGACCCCATCCATTTCCCCAATACTGCTCCCACCTGGGGTCAGACACCCCTCTGTGGTCACCATGAGCCCCTGATTATTTCCTCTCCTGGCTCTGAGAAGCCACTTGTCTTGGGACTCCTTCACCCAGCGTCCTGGCCTAGGGTTTTGGTGAATGGTGAGTCAAGGATCTGGCCCTGGAGAAAGGGATAGGCAGGGTGGCGCTGCATCATTAGCGTGGTGCTCCCCTTGGGTGGGAGCTCTTGATTCCTCCAAGGGAAACCCCATGCTCTAGCTTGTACATTGTCCCAGATGAGGAACCAACAAACTCTGGAGAGGCACTGCTATGAATCTGTGTGTGTGTGTGTGTGTGTGTGTGTGTGTGTGCTGCATCATTAGAGTGGTTCTCCACTTGGGTGGGAGCCCCTGATTCCTCTAAGGGAACCCCTGTGCTCCAGCTTGTACATTGTCCCACATGAGGAACCAACAAACTCTGGAGAGGCACTGCTCTGAGACTGTGTGTGTGTGTGTGTGTGTGTGTGTGTGTGTGTGTGTGTGTGTGTGTGTGTGTGTGTCTGTGTCTGTGTCTGTGTCTGTGCATGAGAGAGAGAGAAGGAGAGAGAGAGATATCATCTTCCTCCTTGTATAATCTGACTGTGCTCAGGTGAGTGATCATTTGGAAAACTGCAGGTGCTGCATGGAGGAGTCTTCTGTCACTGGTCTGGATTTGTGTGTGTGTGTGTGTGTGTGTGTGTGTGTGTAGAAGTGGGTTTAACAAGAGGCTGGGTCCTCTGGTAACTTCTGCCTGCTACATTTGGGGGATGCATGGGATTTGTGGCTGAGGTCTGGGGGCCTGGAAGTGTGAGACGCTCGAAGGGGACTCAGCAACACTAAATTATAAGACCAAGGGAACTTTGTGCCTTGGAGCTGTCTACTCCTTTGGGCCTGGTTGGTGGCAGCTGGAGCTTGGGAGGACCTGAGTATGGGGCCTACAGGGGTTGGCTTCCCAGGCAGACAGAGAGCATGGCCAGCACTTAGTAAGGATCTGAGCCCTGCTGGTATGGAGTGCACCAGCATAAGTCAGACTCTGGGTTTTCTCATCATGACTTCTAATGGGTGAGGCCAAACCTATTTTAAATCTTTTGCTGTGATCTTCATATCTCAGCCTCCTGAGTAGCTAAGATTGTACAAATGAGCCTCTGCCACTGGGACTCTCGTTCTTTTTGGTGTATTAGGGTTTGAACTGAAGGCCTTAGGCTTGCCAGTCAGGTCTTCTACCACGGTATCCAAGCCTTTCTGTCTTGGGCATTTCAGAGATAGAGACTCACTCAATATGTGCTCAGGCTGGGCTGGATCGTGGTCCTCCTATCTATGACAGATGTGTTCCACTAGGCCCGGTCCTCCTTAGTTGAGATGGTAGACATATAGCACCATGCTCAGTCATCGGTTTAGATGATTGTCCCAAACTTAGTTTACAGCAGCCGTAAAGCTCTGGGTTGGTCCTCCACCATTGTACCTCAGTCTCCTCCTGGGTCAGTTGTGAGGAAACAAGGGATCAATAAAGGGGGATCTCTGGAGCAGGGCCAGGCACAGAGGGAGCGGATGTCAGATAAGGTTCTTGGCAATTCTGTGAGCATACGACAGTCAGATAACTGGGAAAGGGCTCAGATGGGGCCTGTTATTAGTGGTGTGACATGTTCGCGATTATGAAACAAAACATGATTCTCTTTCATCATTATCCTATTCCCATGAGGAAGGAAATCCTTCACTGTGTTCAGTTTTGTAGCTGGGGAAAAAGAGGCACCGAGAAGCCAGGTGACCAACTCATGACCTCCAGTTGACAGAAAGCTCAGCCTGACTTCTTTGCCATGGTTCCTACGAGAATGTGTGGTATTCAGTACACTTCTTGTGGTGGGAAGTCCACTTCTTGTCAGTTGTGGGACTTGAACTCTGGGCATGGGTGCTGTCCTTGAGCTCTTCAGCTCAAGACTAGCACTCTACCACTTGAGCCACAGTGCCACTTCCAGTTTTCTGGTGGTTCTTTGGAGATAAGAGTCTCATGGGCTGGCTATGAACCATGTTCATCATACCTCACACACTTAGTTAGGATTATAGTCCTGAGCCACCGGCACCCGGCTTAATTGTAATTCCGACTTCTTTTCTCTCTCTCTTTCTCTGACAGGAACTGGTTGAATGGGTGCTGAAGAGGTGGCCCAGTGTCCCTATGTGGCTGGAACCCAAGGTGGCCCTCTCATTTTGGAGGTGGGCTGTGGGTCAGAAACTGTCTCAGTCAGCCTGTTGAACCAGCCCTATGAGGTAAGCCCCTCTGTGCCCTGGCTAGACTGTGACAGTTGTTCATTGTCCATCCAGCCTTATTGGACTTAATATTGTTTTCTACGTCCTTTTCTAGCAACTGGCCAAAATTATGATACATAGTTATGGAATGAAAATATAATACCATATTAAGAAAGTCATTTAGAGCTCTGGGAATGTGGCTTCATGGTACGGTGATTGCCTACCATGCATGAAAACCTGAGTTCAATTCCTCAGTACCACATAAACAGAAAAAGAAACACTGGGATTGGTGCTGTGCCTCAAGTGGTAGAGTGCTAGCCATGAGAGAAAGAGAAAGCTCAGGAATAATTCCCTAGCCCTGCGTTTAAGCCCAGGGACTATAGGACTGGCAAAAAAAACAAACCAAAAAACATAAAAAAACATTTAGTTAGTAAATGCAAAATAAATAATCCATACTTGGAATATATATTGCTCCTTCCATACTAATAGCTGACAATACTCCCTAACTCATGTGCTTTACCTATATTAGGATACTGTGTTGAAAAAAAAAAGTTTTGTTCATTAGGTCACAACAATTAATGCTAGGAATGTGCTTAGATGTCAGGTGAAGATTAATTCTAGAAATTCGAAGATTCCAGGCTTTTGAGGGGGTCACTGCTAATCACAATGAGAAGGATAGTCTAAATGAGATTTGGAAATCTTTTTGGTCAGTCATGGCATCAAAAAGGCAGAGGCAAATTATCAGTTGGGACAAGAGAAGGAATAACTCTAGAAGAAAGGAACAAATGATAGTAACTAGTGCATACCAGAAACCATTCTAGGGAACCATTTTTGGTTATTGAAGAACTAGTTATCAACCAGGCTTATTCTTCATTGCCTTTAGCATTCTAAATCTCTTAGGCTAGTTCTTAATCTCTGTGTGATAAATGTATCTCCTCCTATGTTGTTTTTCCATACCTGATCCCTTTTGGTTTCTAAAAATCTCAGTCTCTCCTAATACTAAATACACCTACACAGATGGAAAGGGGTTGCTAATGTAAGGGTCGCATAGCTCATGAGTCATTAAAGTAACAAAATGGAATAGGAGGACTTATTTATTGCTACCTCAATTTTTCTGAAAAGTTGCCATGTCATCATTTGATTCAAATTTCCATTATTTGTCTACATAGTGTCATTAAGTGCACTAAGTGGAAATATGAGCTGTATACTGGTGGGTTAAGTCTGTAATCTTAGTTAATCAGGAGGTTGAGACCACAGGATTGCAGTTCAAAGCCAGCCTGCTCTGGAAAGTGCATAAGAATCTTATTTTCAATTAACCACCAGAACCCCAGAAGTGGTGTCATAGCTAAAGTGGTAGAGCACTGAGCTTGAACTGAATAGCTGAAAGACAGCACCCAGGATCAGAGTTCAAGCCCCACGACCAACAAAAAGTGCAAATATGACTTTAAGTTTCCCCAAAAAGGAAGGACAAGGTCAATAGTAATCTTGCAAAGCAGAAAAAAATAATACCAAAATGATTCAGTGCACTTACTTTTGCTGAGTTATTTAAGTTATGGCTTCTTGGTTGGACATATTGTCTTCTTTTAAAAATTGTAAAATATTAGCTTTATAATAAACTTCATTTAGTATTTCGTGGTTCAAAACAGAAGTCTTGATGCAGTTGATGGCACTTGGCGTTTTTCTTTTGCCAGTCATGGTGCCTGAACTCTGGGCCTGGGCAATGTCCCTAAGCTCTTCAGCTCAAGGCTAGTGCTCTACCACTTGAGACACAGCACCACATCCAGCTTTTTCTGCTCTTGTGGTGATGAGGAATTGAACCCAGGGCCTCATGCATTCAAGGCAAGCACTCTACTCCTCAGTCACATTCTCAGCCCATCACTTGGCTTTCTTTCTATCTCAGTTCAAAGCAAACCCAGGCAGGAGAGTCTGTCAAACTCTCATCTATAATTAACCACCAAAAAGTCCAGAAGTGGAGGTTTGGCTCAAGCAGTAAAGTACTAGCTTTGGGGGCAGGTGGGCAGGAAAGACATCTATTCAGGGACATGGTCCAGTCTCTGGGAGCAAGCCCCAGAACCAGCACAAACTAAACAAGCAAGCAAACAAAAAACCCAAGGTATTTCTTTGGGACCCTCCTTAAAGGAGTACTGGTCTGAGAAGGGACTGCTTTTGCTGATTAAACTCACTGGATCCTGATTTTTTGGATTCCTTATTGCTATGGAGAACTCAGGACCAGACTAAAGGAATGGATAACTACATCCTGCAACAAGAGACTCATCTCAGGAGTGAAATGTCCATCTCTAAAGCACTTTAAAATCTCCATGCCTTTTTTTCTTTGCAGTAGAATACTTTTAAAACAACGTTATTTTCTTTTGTTCTATGCTGGACCTCAAATGGCACATTATTTCCTTTTGTAATACTCTCAACCAGAAGTTTACAAACAAGTTTTATATGAGTAAAAAGCACACTCGAAAAATCAGGGACAGAGTTTCCCTCAAGCCTTGGATCCTTTAACTGTACAGTAAAAAGGAAAGCACAAATTAACTTGAACTTTGTCATACCTCTACGTTCAATTCCTCTCCTGGGATCAGTTTCCACATCCAGTAATAGGTCCAGTAACAACTTATGGTGTTGCATGAGGTATAATGTTTACTGGCTTCATTGAAAAAGCACAAGGACACCTTTGGACATCATGTAGCAGTGTTTCAGAGACAACTTAGTAAAGAGAAAATATGAAATTTAAATTGCTTATAAATACATTATCCATGAGTACATTGAGTTCAAACTTCATAAATGGTCTGTAAATTAAGGCGAATTTTAAATGGGAAGAGGGTTCTCAGATCATTTTTTTTGTGAGTGTATGTGCTGTGCATTATTTTCTAAGTGAACAAGAGTTAAAAGGAAGAGAAACAATAGCAATAATAGGAGAAGTTCTTTGTTTAAGGGTTCAATACAATATAGAAGGCTGTACAAATAAGACAACATTGAAACAATGAAGCCAAGTTCAGTATGTAGATTTACAGAAGTGATATAGAGAAAACATTTCTCTTACGTGGAACATGAAGTATGAGGCCACTCCCTTTCTAAATCACACGTCCAATCGTGCAAATTTGTAAAAAGTAGAATAGAAGTATGATTCTGGTTCAATGCCAGTCAGATATAAGAGAATGGACTTAACTGGAAAAAAAGTCCATCCTGAAAAAGCAGGGATTATACTAGCAATGAACCTGTAGACAAAGATCATATTTCTTTATATTTCATATATATATATATATATATATATATATATATATGTGTGTGTGTGTGTGTGTATATATGTGTATATATACGTATATATATACATATATGCATATATATATATATATATATATATATATATATAGTTGTTGTTGTTGGTCGTGGCACTTGAACCCTGGGCGCTGTCCCTCTGCTATTCAGCTCCAGGCTAGTGCTCTACCACTTGAGCCACAGTGCCACTTCCAGTTTTCTTGTAGTTAATTAGAGAAAAGAGTCTCCGGGACTTTCCCACCCGGGCTGGCTTTGAACCTCAATACTCAGATCTCACTGCCACCTAGATTAAGATCACATTTCTAACAGTGTATATTCAGCATATGTAATGTGTATGTTCGTCTATCTTTATATGAATTCTTGAGTTAAAAATCTGGGCTACAGGTTAGACTTAACACTCACAAAAATGTTTGTAGTTTAAAAGTTGATACTCCTGGAAAAATAAAACTTAAGGATGTAAAGGAGTCTGGGAAGTTCAGTTTGCACCCAGTCTGGGCAGAACAGTCTTTGAGACACTATCTATAATTAACCAGCCAAAGCTGAATTGGAAAAACATTTCAAGTCATGGAATACCACTCATGAGCAAGATTGTTGAATAAGAGCTTGAGGCTTTTGCATACATACACACAAACATACGCATACACACAGAGGCACTTTTATGTGCACACATGAATACACAAATGAAACAACTTTCAGAATATGTAGAAAACTTAGAAAGCAATAGAAAATATGTCCTGCATGAAACTAGAATCAAGTGATAAATTTTAATATTAAAAAGTCCTCAAGTGAACTTTCTTCAAAAAAGTTTGAGACTATTACATAGGTAGGGACCAGAGTTAGTAAGAAAGTCAAGTAATCATTATTAAAGGGATCGGATCCATGGAGGAATGAATCAGAGACCCCTGCATGTGCATCAGAAAATGTTCATATCCTGTGTCAAATGTTAGAACATCTTTCAAAATTGTACATAAACAATCTGAATAGTCAATGGATAAGATCATCAGAGAAGTTCAGAATTGCTAGTGTGTTTCTAGATTAAATAAAACAACAAACTATGGCTGGGCAATATGATACAAGCCAGGAATTCTAGCACTCAGACTAAGACAGGAGATTAGAGAGTGGAATTACATAGTGATACCTTCCCTGGACCAGGTAGTATAATTTTGTCTCAATAAAACAAACCAAATTACAAGAAAGTAATACACAGTTGGAAGTTTGGGCTAATTTTGTCATTATGTTTTGAGAAGTCAAGTTTCCTATTGAAATGCAATTGATATATAATCCTCAGTTGTATTTTAAATCTCTCTTCATTAAAGAACATTATTAGATGCAAAATAACTTGTGATTCCCATCCAAAATTTGAAAAAGTAAGTAAGCATCATTCTGTTGGATGCCAAAGAAAGGATGAAGGTTTACAAAACTTAAGCCCGGAGAAATAGCACAGTTCGTCTAATGTAGGAATTTGTGGACCTTGCAAAATTATAATTTAGATTCAAAATAAATAGTTTGTTTTTTTTTGTAATTCCATATTCTATTGGATATTACAAAATTCTTTTTAAATAGAGGTTTTAACTGACAAATTCACAAATGATTCTAGCATTCTGTTTGCCTAGAATATTCTTTCAAGAGAGTTATAATTAGAATTTAGTTAATAGATCATTCCAACAGTTCATGTATAAAATGATAATGTGAATAATCTAGACAGAGTTGCCAACAAATGGATGATATTAATTTATAAATTTAGAAAAAGCATTTTTTGAGGTTTTGGTATAACATGGTATGAAGAGAATAATTGTGTGACATCTTCTTTCATCTACTTATATGTTACACAGGAAGCAATTTCGTTAATTATATGTCTCTGTATACAATGAGAAAAATGCTAGGTTTGGGTTCATTTTTATTTTATTTTTTTTGGGGGGGGAGTCAGGTCCTGAGGCCTGAACTCTGGGCCTGGGCGCTGTCCCTCAGCTCTCCACCTCAAGGCTAGCGCTCTACCACTTGAGCCACACGCCATTTTCGGCTTTATTTCTTTTTGCTTATGTGGTGCTGAGGAATCGAACCCAGGGCCTCATGTGCGCAAGGCAAGCGCTATACCACTGAGCCACCTTCCTAGCCCAATTTTTGTTTTTGTTTTATTGGTTTGACCTAGGGCTTGAACTCTGGGCCTTGACACTGTCTTTGAGCTCAAGGCTCCTGCCCTACCACTTCAACGTCAGTGCCACTTGTGTCTGGCTTTTTCTGAGAAGTTTATTGGAGATAAGAGTTTAAGGGACCTTCCTGCCTGGATGGGCTTTGAACCATAATCTTCTGATCTTAGTATCCTGAATATCTATGATAGTTAAAAAAGTATAAATGTAAATAATATTTGCAAGAGCTCTGATCTCAAGAATACCACTGGGGGAAAATTGATGCAACTGAGTTTATTGTGGTGTTCTTTGCAGAACAAGGAGGGCATCACAATACCAGAGGTGCAGTATTTTTTCACAGTAGAGATAAGTTATTCATGATGTAAAATAAGGAAATTTTAAGGTGCACCTTACAAGTTGGAAACTGTTGGGCTAGGATGACTTTATGGCATAAAGCTTGGGATTGCTAACTCTTGAAGTATTATTACAGATGCTTCATAGTTTTATCCTCTACAAGAATGTGGCTATTTTTCTGTTGACTTCTCAATGTGTAACACACCATTGGAAACTGCATCTATTGCAGAATTACATAACATGAAAACAAGTACTGTTTTGAATCTCTCAGGTATGGAATGTTCAGAATTTGAAAATGAGTAGTTATTAGTCATAGGAATTTTGAAGAACACATATATTCTTTCCTAACAACTTATTTAATTTTAAAAGTTATGGGTTTCCATAGAATTAAACTGTTTTCCGTTTTATGTGTATGAAAGTACTAAATTAATTTTTTTCCAAAATATGCAAGTATATTGTGAAGTATATTGTCTAGTTGGATAACATTCAAGCTGACGACCTTCTGATAAAGAAAGGGTAATTAAATCATATTAGATGCCAAATAGTATTGATTTTTAAAATTTTACTATATAAAGAATAATATTAACTATACCAATACAGTGAAATTTTATTTTATGCAGCTTATTTTTTTAAATTTAATTTTATTGTCAAAGTGATGTACAGTCGGGTTACAGTAATTGTAAGGTAGTGAATACATAACTTTTCAAACTTGTTACCCCCTCCCTCACTTTTCTCACAGTTTTCCTTCACCTACGTACCCCTCACAAGTTGTAATGTATATTTACTACATATTGTCTTGTGAGTATTGTTAATGCATTGGTTTGGCCTTTGTCATTTGTGTCACCATTGTGATGTGCCTCTTCCCTTCCCTAATTAAGGTAAATGTATACACAATACACAGGGTACCAAAATCAAATACAGCAAGTGATAAACCAAAGGGGAAAAACCAAAGAAAATAGAAATCACATAATACATAAAAAGCAACAACCGCAAATAATAATCTCTGATTCCATATCTTGGAGTTCATTTTGTTCAACATCAGCTTATGTGGTCATATATATGCATAACAAAGCCACTGGAAAATAATAATTGTATAAATATATCGTGAAAACAACATGTTAACTGTTTTTCATGGTAAGGGGGTATTAGGATTGGTGAATTCGCAGTTTTGATAAAGGAATTTCAAAAGAGTTTTAAAAATATGACACGTAAATTTTAATTGTTCAAACTTTTAAACAACGTAGCCTATTAAGAAAATTTAAAATTGCCTGGGAAAATAGGCTTTCATGCAAAGAAATCCATGGAGATCTAGTGGAGAGGGAGCAATATGAGTGAAGATGACTCATTTTCACACTAAACAAACAAACCTCAGAAACCTTGCTGTAAATCCTGTAGCTTTCCTTGAAAACTGTCCTTACCCAGGAAATATTCTCTCACTGTGTGAAACAAGGTTATAGTGCAATTTAATTCAAATTTCTTTACAAAAAGACATCAAAATTTGTGAATTGACCTTTAATTACCAAACAGTAATTCTCTGAAAAAGATAATTTGGGTCAAAATACTTAGGGAGAAAGTGCCCTCCACAATGAAAAAAGGTATTGGGTTTACACTTTTGGTTTGTAATACTTTCCACAATGTCTTTGCCCGTGAAGCACTGAAACACAGAAAAAAATCTGATTGGATACTTCCAACCAGTGATTTCACATTTCTAATTGGCTCACAAATATAAATCCTTATTAAAATGAGATAGTGATGACTTCTCTTTTTACATAAGACAAAAAGTTTTTGGTTCAGAAAAGAATTGAGCACATGGAAAAAGTAAGAAAACAGTGTTCTTAGAAGCACTAGCTAAGAAAATTGGCTTCAGCAGTGGAGGGAGGCCAAAACTTTTTGATATAAATTGTAATATTTTTGCTACCTAAAGTGATTTTACAGAGCCGATTTGGCTCACTAAAATGCAGAACGGATTGAGTGAAGACATGAAAATAAATCTCACATCCAAAGAGGCAACTTAAAAGAGTTTTAAAGGAGAAACCATGAAGATGTAGCAGTGGGGGAGGCCTTAGAATCCTTCAGCTTCACTAGACTTGGAGCCAAGAAGCTGTGATTAATTGGAAATCAGGCAAGAGCTAAGAGGAGGACATAGAAGTAGGACATAGAAGCATTGTCCTTTGTAACAGGCACTGCCATCCAAGGTATGGGTGATTGAACTTTATTCTCTGCCATACATCTTGTTGATCAAATGCAAGACTAAGAGAAAAATAATCTATTGAAATAATTTTGCAAAGAATAATTTCACTGTTCCTGATATGGTATCTAAGGACACTCTTAAGTGAGAAGATAAAAGTGGAGTATTCTGCGGTTTCCTCTAAGCATCTTGTTAGCAAAACATATCTTTGAGGTTAGAAGTGATTGAACCAAAAAGTGGTGGAGTACTTATGTTTGTGGGCACTTTAGACACAAGAAGACTTTCTTTTTCTTTCTTTTTTTTTTTTTTTGGGGTCCAGTCGTGGGACCTGAATTCTGGGCTTGGGCGCTGTCCCTCAGCTCTTCAGCTCAAGGCTCACGCTCTACCACTTGAGCCACAACGCCACTTCCGGTTTTTTTCTTTTTGCTTATGTGGTGCTGAGGAATCAAACTCATGGCCTCAAGCATGCAAGGCAAGCGCTCCACCACTGAGCCACCTTCCCAGCCCAACACAAGAAGACTTTCAAGTAAAAGAAAAACGGATATCCAAATATTTGTGATCACAGTTTCTTGGATTGGTTTTTTTGGAGACAAAGTTTTACATTACATTTTGTCCTGATTATCATCAATGTTGGGTTTTTATGGCAACCAAATGCAGGGGTGAAGTTTAATGGACTCCCGTGAACAAGTAAACAGCATGCTAAAAGAAATGGCAAATAATATTTAGTGAATTACTTTCACCAACTACTTTTCCAGAACAAAGAAGGAAATATATAACTCAAAATCAATTGATTTAAAAGTATGAAGAAAGAGTAGTGAAGAGAGATGAAAGAAAACATAGAGAATTGTTTTCTCTCCAGCAGAGTAATGGGTTCTTGATCTTTTCTATTGCATTCTATCTTCACAAGCTATCAAGTGTGGCTCAGGACTGCACTATCCAGTTCAGACAGAGAGAACTCACAGAAGGAAGATAACATTTGCAGCAGATAAAGTTGATTTATAACCTGAGGCAATCTATTTCTCTGTTCTAATTTCTCCCCTACTCCAAACTGCCCTCTTTGAATAATTTTGTTTGCTTGTCCCAAGACTTCCCTTCATTAACTGCTTAAAATTTTGAGAGGTCATATTCATACTCTCTAGAGATTGCTGTTTGGTTGTAATTTTTGTGTGATTTTTCACTGAATTTCAAAAGGTTGTGCAAGTGTGTTACAGTTAAATATGGCCATCTAATTGTCCAATGCTCCTGGATCAGATTCACTCCTATCATTGTCAACCAACTCCTTCTCCAAAATTTATTTCAGATTTACCACTTCCTTTATCACATGTGTACATTGATATTCTAGCTGTACTTGCCCCTTGTTCCATTTTTCATTCATTCTATGTATTTACTATTATTCCTCTCTGGCTTCAACTTCCTGATAATCATTCTGTTAAACTGTCTGTTAATAGTTTAAAAGGTTTATATACATTCCATGGAGTTTCAATCCTGCATATACTTGAACTTATGTCATCTTATATTTCCATAATTCATTCATCTGCTATAAGAATTCATAAGACTGGAGACGTGAAGCACCTAGACATGATTTAATTCTCATCCATTTGGAAGATTAATCTTTAGTCAACAAGAAAGTTTAAAAATGGTTTAGAATGTATTCCAAACTACCAATTTTATAAATGGCTTTGTACAATAGTGTGTGATTATTTTGTTATATATGGGATAATATTTTCTACTACATTTAAGTTTTGGAAAAAATAAAATTAAAATTTAATATTATAGAGGAATATGATAGAAATAAAAGACAGATTTTATGTTTGTCACATCTCTGATGAGTACCCATATTCAAGACTTACTATGTTAGACAGATAGGGAAAACATAAAATAACATATGATAAGGCAATTATTTGGGACTTTTTAAAATGTACCTTATTAAATCATGAAATTTACTTTATTAGGTAACGTTTGGGTTTGAAATATGGGAGGCTGAGATATTTAACAAATTTTGAAAGACACCTAATGAATAACACAAACGGTGGGTGGTACTATTTCTACAGTTTAATGAATGGTTGAACCTGATTGGCATTAGTGCTGGGTAAGTAAATCAACTCTACTGTAACTCTATTGTAACTCTATTGCCACTAAGTATCATCTATTTGTCAAATGTTATTTTGGTGAATGTGATTTTTTTTGGTAGGTCGTGGGGCTTGAACTCTGGGCTTGGGCACTGTCCCTGTGCTGTTCAGCTCAAGGGGAGCACTCTACCACTTGAGCCACAGTGCCACTTCTGATATTTGAGTGGTTTATTGGAGATAAGAGTCTAACCGACTTTCCTGCCCGGGCTGGCTTTGAGCCGTGATCCTCAGATCTCAGCCTCCTGAGTATTTAGGATTACATGCATGAGCCACTAGCACCTGGTTTGCGAATTTGATGTTTCAAAGTTTATTTGAAAAAGAATACACTTTCAGGAGATTAAATATTTTGAGAATGACAACATTTTTATACCACAGAACCAAGTTTTACTGAAGTACCTGTGTATTTTTTTTATTGTGAAAATACTGTACACAGGGGTTACAATTACATGGACAAGATAATGAGTGCATTTCTTATCAAGCATTGTAGCCTCCTCCTTTGTTTCCCCTTCCCATCCCTTCGCATCCTCCCCCTGCTCCCCCGACCCGATCCTCCCCACCACCACCCCCCCGGACCAAAGTTGTAAAGTTTGTTTTTCACATGGCAACTTGTACATCTCACAGTGTTATTCAGCAATAAGGATCTTCTCAATTAATGGTTTTTTTGTGAATTACATTTGACCTCTAAGTCAAGTTTTCCTGGCCTTTATAGACCAATTGTGGATCTATCCTTCCAGGAGCTATTTTTCTGGCCCACTTATGCTGGACTGAAATTGTTCATTAATCATTAGAGGAGGGGTATTAAAAATAATCTTGTGACACTTTGTGATCTTGTTCACTCATATGAGCTGGTCATTTGTAAATTGAAAGTTTGAATTGCAGTACTTTCTCTTAGATTTTGTGATCTCATCCTTCATTTTAAGTTGACTTGCATTTCACTATTGCTTACTGCTAATTCCTGCTTCTCAAGGAATTGAGGCCCTGAAATATTATAGGAAATGAGAAATTGACATGGATCTTCAATTACTTTCTATTGGCAGGTTGCCTGGGCCTAGTAGAGAAGTCTTGACCCTATTATCTGATGATGTGGGTAACTGGGACATGGGATCCTAGAACCCATACATTTTGCAGAAGATAAATATCTTGCATACATGATATCAGAAAAATTTGCGTATAATCAATAGGTATGCTTCAGAAATATGGAGAAAAACAGTTTGGAACCAGCGAGTTAAAACAATAAACAGAGCAGCAGAGTAAAATCCTTTATAGTTTAGAGGAAAACAACATTTTTTTTTACCATGTGAATTCAGAAGAACAAGAACACTTAGAAGGTATCACAAGTTTATAGTGAAGACATTACATTGATACTTTTTATATTCTCGTATGTATTCTAAACCTAATTATTTATATTCCAATTCTCTTTATTGGAATAAATAATTATCAATTTATTTGTCAAATTATCAATTTATTTTACTAAGGTTCACTGTGTGAAATATGAAATCAGCACATATAAATATAAAATATCTAACTATATATAATATAATAAAAAGGGCACATGTTTTGCATTGTTCTGTTGTGGTTAGGGTATCAAAGACAACTCTGTTTTAAAGTATTATTGCATTATCTGTACCTCAGTGTTAGGTAGAGTTAGACCTAAAGCTTTAGCATTTGTAGAGGCAAGAGGAAACACTGTGATTAAAACATTACCAATTTAAGGCCTAATAATGAGGAGAAACATGGACTTCTCCTGGAGCTATGGAAATATTTGGTGATAGAAAGTCAGTAGTGTAAGTTCCTGCCTGGTTGGAAGGTAGACAGGCCAGACATCAGGAAATCATGCATATGAAGAATTTTTTCACCTTGGTGTTAACCTACTTTTGAAATGGTAGGTATAATAAACACTTAAATTTTGATAAAATACCTTCTAGTCTGAACAGTTCTGTCCGAAATGTTCATCTCTCTATGATCCCTTGTAACTAAGATTAGTTTTGTTCCAGTAAGACAATCTATGCTGTCAGGGTAGGATATTCTGGTTCGTCTGTTCCTACATGCAAGAAGGATAAAGGGTCAGGTAGACATTTGTGCCAGTAAGACCTCATTTGGGAAAATTTAAGCTGGAGAAGTTTAGAAGTAGCTCTTAAGCAAGGCTTACTTTGAAACTATTAGCTCCACAAAGCTAACTCAGTTACATAAATAAGTACTTGAAAAAGCCATCACCTTAGGACCTAGCTATAAGTGCTTCAAAGTATGATCAAATCTAAAATGAAAAAGCCTTAAAATTGTCATTGACAAAAAAACACAAATGTGAGCAATTGACTGAACAATATAATTTTTTTCCACTATACACATTATTTTAGGGAAATAAGATCAATAGTATTGTTAGGAACAATAAGGTTTCCTTGCTACAAATAGGCACCCAAGGATATAAGCCTGTATAAAGATTGCATCATTAATTACTTAAATTTAGAGGATACTACCTGCTTCAGTAGTACGTATACCCAAATTACAACAATACAGAGATTAACATGACACTTGCACAAGGATAATATGGAAATATGTGAAGTATTCCATATTTTTCGTTCTTCAGTTGCAGAAATGAAAAACAGTTATTAAGAAGTTGATTGCAAAATTACAAGCGTAACAATATATGCAAGTGTTAGAATTAAACATTAGTTTGACATCAGCGTATTAAATCTTCACCTTAGAAAGGCCTTTACATAGAATAACCTTTACAAAACTTTTGAAATTAGTTAACATTGTCATTTTATCCCAAAGAAACATACTACTATAAGAACCTAGAAAAAGAGACTGGGAAGGTGGCTCAGTGGTAGAGAGCTTGCCTTGCATGCTTGAGGCCCTGTGTTCGATTCCTCAGCACAACATAAGCAAAAAAAAGGCAGAAGTGGCGCTGTGGCTCAAGTGGTAGAGTGCTAGCCTTGAGCTGAAGAGCTGAGGTACAGCATCCAGGCCCAGAGTTCAGGCCCACGACTGGACCAAAAAACAAAAACAAAAACAAGAACCTAGAAAAAAGTAATCTTAAATTTTCTATATGGAATGCAATCTGAAAGGACACATTTATTAATAAATATATATATTATAAAACAATGTTGAATTCAAAGTATATCTAGGAAAGAATGAAATAGATTATGGATATTATGCAAACACAGAATATAGAATATTTTAAAATATACTTTTTTCAGAAAAGAACCAGAAATATCTTTAGTTTCTGTACCACTCATTTCAACAGATAAGATCAAATTATTTCTGATTAAAAAATCTTAAACTGTGCAGAAATCATTACAGATGTACACAAACAACTCACATTTTGACATCAAAGCCAGGCAATTCACTTGGAAAAATTCCACGGAATTTTTACATTAAGATATTGCTGTTATTTGGATTGTGAAAATATTTTGTATGGACACAAAGAATGGACTGGCATTTTGATGTTTAAGAAACGTAACTGATATCTTAACTATGCTAAATAATGCTGCAATGAACATAGTTGTTCTGGTAGCTTTAGTATGGTCTTGTTTGATGCCTCTAAGTAGATGAATGGATTAAGAAAATAGAATCCTATGGAATGGAATTTTATGCCTCCCTCAGAAAGAATGACATTGCCCCATTTGTTAGGAAATGGAAAGACTTGGAAAACAATATATTAAGTGAAGTAAGCCAGGCCCAAAGAAACATATATCCTATGGTTTCCCTTATTTGCAATAACTAGTATATGTCTGAGACAAGCAGAAATGGTCAGATAAGTTGATGTTAGGTGAAATGAACCCCAAGATAAGGATTCAAATGTGTTTTTTTTCTTTCTTGCAATTGTTTCTAACATATTTATAAGATGATTTTTTGTTGCTTTGTATGTCCCTCTACCACCGTATAACCCCCGCTTTAATTGTATTTGGTGTTGGTATGATTTGTGGAGGGGAAGGAAAAAAACAAATTGTTTAAATAGGGATACAGGTTGACCCATTGCAACAATGAGATATACAAGATGTCATGTAGAAAAACGAACTTCACAACTTTGGCCAGGGGGAGGGTTAGTGAGGGGGGAGGGGAGTAGGGGGGAGATGAGAAGTTATGGGAAGGGGAAATAAAGGAGGAGCCAACAATGCTTGGTAAGAAATGTACTCATTACCTTGCCCATGTAATTTTAACCCCTCTGTATGGTGTTTTCACAGTAAAATAATAAAATTCAACAAAAAAAAAGATAAAAGAAAAGAAACTTATCCGAAACATTACAATTTAATAGAACAATTTGTACAGCCTTCCACAACTTCAAAGAGGTAGTGATGCATACTTATCCTTTTGGTAATATCAAAGGCAGTTTCTTCCAAGTTGTTCTTCAGACCTGGTTTGATATAATGTTTCAAGAGAAGGAGATCCAGTGTATTTTTGCTATCTATAGTCCCAGGAGCAAGATGCAAGGGAGTCAAGAGGCGTTTAGTTTGGGCATTGGTATCTGCATCATGATGAAGTAAGAAAGACACCACACTGGTATTATTACACGAGTAAGCACTGCACAGGGGTGTCCAGCCATTAACAATTTTTGCATGAATATCTGCTGCTTGAGCCACCAACTCATGAACAATGTATAAGTGTCCACTGTAGGCTTCCCGATGAAGAGGGGTATATTCATTGTCATCCCTAGTATTCACATGAGTGGCCTTTATGGAAGGTAGTCAGAACACTCTACTAAGCCGATTATTTTCAGCAGCTCAAAGAAGAAATTTGCTTGATCCTACTCCATTTTTTTTCTTGCAATTGATACGATTTCTCACTTTTTCATTTTGTTACTCACCTTCATCAGAATTTCCTAACTAGAGACTTTCAGTGCCAGTGGGAATAAGGTGTCCATGTATTTCCCCAATATTTCATATTTTTTGAACTTGTGGGAAAAATACAGTGAATTTTCTGCATCTTTTTTTTCATGATGATTTATTTTCTCTTTTTACATTTTTATTATTCTAAATCATTCTAACTGGAAAGTTGGGAATTGATGGAGAGCCGAGGAAAGATGTTCCTCCGTATTCAAATGTACAGACTGAAAATGAGGATCACTGTTGTCTTCATGTGCAGCTTCTTCCAGGAATGAGAAAATAGAAGGTGGCTCAGGGGTAGAGTGTTTGCCTTGCATGTACGAGCAATGGCAGGTCATGTTCACTTTGCAGCCTTGTCATTCAGACCCACGGTGCAAAGAAAAAGACGTAATACCCCAGCCCTCTGAAGCTTGCCACTTTTTGTGGTATCCTACTTTATTTCTTTCTGCAAACCCTCAGGGCCTAGGATCCCAGGATCGGCTATGGGTCCAGAGACTGCATCACAGCCTAGGGTGATGGAAGCTGAGTCAGAGTTGCCACAACCTGAGTTCAAGCCCCGTGGTTGGCAAAATAAAGAATAAATAAAACAATTAATTAACTATTTAACTAAATTAAAAAGAAATAAACCTCTCTAGTTTGGAATTTCTGCCAGTTTCCTTCCTTAGCCTGGGATTTGAACTCAGGGTCTTGGTAAATCTGTAGCAATGTGAGGGTAGGTGCAGAGTTGCCACTACTTGAGTTCAAACCCCGTGCCAGCCAAAAATAAAAAAAAAGTCACTGAGCTCTGCAGGGGGAGTAGTTGTGGAGATGGGAGGGAAGGGATGGTAGGGGGAAAACAAACAAAGAGGAGGCAACAATGCTCAATAGGAAATGAACTCATGACCTTGCTCATGTAACTGTGATCCCTCTGTACAACATTTTTTGCAATAAAAATGTACAAAAAAAGAAACAATGTAGTGCTCAGAGAAGCACTTTGGAGGTAAGGTAAGGATGTCTGAAAAGCTGTACAAAATTCTACAGTGCTTTTTAAAAAAATGCTCTTTATGGAACTTAATGAACATAACTGCTTTCATTAAAAAAATTAAGCCACTGTCATGGAACTGGGGCCAGTATTTCTGTAATTGCTGTGATTTGATCTCACCCTCCAGGTAACTCTTTTGCACCATGGGTGAAGGGGAAGCTTACTGTCTTTGAGGAAAAAAATTCAGGCTAGAGTTCTGAGGCCCCAAATGAATGCCCTGCAATGGAAAAAAATATTTCTATACATGTGTAATATATGATATATACTTACATATGTATGTTTATTACATATTATTTTTATTATTGATTTTGTATTTTATTTTTTATTTGATTCATTTATTTATTGTTTATTGTATTTAGTATTACTATACACATAATATTTAGTACATGTTTTACATCTATTATAAAATGATTCACAATAATTTAGGACATTGACTCATTTTCATTTATACTTTATTAAGTTTTGAAACATGATACATAATTAAATGGAAGCATTTGTTACAGTCTTCACATGTTTAGAGTCTCTCCCATAGATGAGTTTTGTCTTCTTTATCTTTGGACACCTTCCTATAGGGATTTCGTTAGATGATTTATAATCAGAGGCCTTTTCTTGAGGATAGGCAAGTTGAGGAATAAAATTGTAAGGGTGGGGCTAGAATTGTGACTTAGTGGTAAGGAGCTTGCTCAGCATGCATGAATCCCATGGTTTGAATCCTCAGTACCACATACTTAGAAAAACTCAGAAGCTGTGGAGTGGCTCAAGTGGTAGATCTCTATTCTTGAGAAAAAGAAGCTCAGAGACAGTACCCAGGCCATAAGATCAAGCCCCAGGACTTTCAAAAATAAAAGGCCAGATTCTGATGGCTCACATCTGGAAAAGTAGGAAAGCCTGTTAGACTCTTATCTCCAATGAACCACCAAAAGACACTGTGGCTCAATTGGTACTGTTTGCCTTGAGCTGAAGGGCTCAGGGACAGTGCCCAGGCTTGAGTTCGAGACACACAACTGGAAAAAAGTGAGGGTTAATCAAAGTATTTTTCCTATTTCCTAATTAAGAGAATGTTCTCTGGAAAATGAATGCTGATGTATACCAGAATTGGAGTCAGAGCTCAAGGTTCAAGTTTAGTAGATCCATATGCCCAGCCTCTGAGACTCTAGCATTATAACCTTGTGTGCTACAGGGTTCTGAAAGAGTTAATATGCTCCCCAAGCCCTTTGTGATAAGCAGTTGACTTGTACTGAAAATGTCATTACAGTTCTGAACCTAGCAGAGAATCAGTTGCTCACGCCCATCACCCTAGCTTAGGAGGCTGAGGTCTCAGGATCACAGGGTAAAGTCAGCCAGAGTAGGAAAGACTATGACACTCTGACTTCCACTTCTGAAAGGTCAAATGTTCAAGAGCTTCCTGGGTTTCCCTTGGTGATGAGAATTTACTTGCACTCTAAATGTTCTTACAGTTCTCAAGCTATAGAAGCAGGAAAGAAACATTATTGACCCATACTGGGTTCAAATTAAGTACTCATGGTCCAAGCCCTAGCCCTGTTAGCAGGAAGAACTCCACTGTATCACTGTATTTGAAGGACAGAAAATAGTTGCAAAAGCCAGGCTAGGTGAAGAGACCAAGGCCTGCAGGATTAGGAGGCAGAAAAGACACACTCAACAGGAAAGTGAGCTGCAAAACCACTTATTCATTCCAGGCACAACCAGCAACCGGGGGGGGGGGGGGCGGGCTTCAAACATTTGTTAGAGTTACACCAGGGTCAGGCTTTTCTCAGCCTCTTCAAACAATGACTGATTAACCTTCCTCCCTCAGGTGAAGGGAGCCTCAAGCTATCTTTAGGTTACCAATACAGAGCCAGTTTAGTGTGTGAGTGTGTGTGTGTGGGGGGGGAGGAACAGAGTTGAAAACCCTGATCTCTGGTTTTAAGGAGTGGGTTTTTCACTCTTCATCTGTCAGATTTGAAGGCCCTTCTTCTACCTCGGTGAGTCCATTCTCCTTCCTTCATTCTGCCCATCATTAATGCCAATCCCTAGTCCAAGGAGAAGCAGGGCCGTTTCTCTTCTCTCTCCAAGCACCTTAGTTAGAACCTGGCTCTTCCCTCTTGGCTCTGGGGCCCTCATGTGCCTGAGAAGCGGGAGAGAGACAGTCTTCCTGCTCTGTGGTTATGTGAATGCGATACTAGTATCCTGGCAAACTGCAGAAGGCCTCATGACTGCTAATTGTTCCCTTCTTCCCTCTTGACGTCCAAGAACAGATTCATCTATCATCTTTGTATCTATCTATCTATCTATCTATCTATCTATCTATCTATCTATCTATCTATCTATCTATCTATCTACCCACCCACCTACCTACCTACCTATTTATCTCTTTGCCAGTTCTCTGTTGAACTCAAGGCCTGGGCACTATCTGTAGCAATCTATTACTTGAGTCACAGCACCAATTCTGGCTTTTTCTGTGTATGTGCTACTGAGGAATCGAACCCAGGGTTCTTGCATGCTAGGCAAACAGTCTCTCACTAATCCACATTCTCAGCCCCCTCATCTTTTTCTTAATGGTAGTTTTATATAAGTAGGCTGCCATTTTTCGTCCCCAAGTTAATTTTTCTGAATACCGGTTACCTCTAAGAAACCTGAACTTGTCTTCCCTTGCCTGATTTGTGATTGTTCCTGTGTTGGCCTCATAATAAAATGTAAATAAACCCTGCTGAGAGCCTAAGTGTGCATCATATAAGGACACTGGCCTGCAACCCTGGAAGAGAAAAGCGATGGGCCTGAAATGAAGATTATGATGCAGTTTGTGCAACAGGCATCTCTGAAAAATAAATCAGTAAATAAAAGCAGAAGCATTGCATATGGTCTGTTTCCACTCAGGGAGGTATTACACACATAAGTAGGTAAGGCACTGATACATAACTTGGCCTTCTCTCTTTGAATTTTTTTTGTGGCCATCCCAGGGCTTAAACTCAGGGCCCTATGGAATCCTGAGTTGTGTTACTCAAGGCTGAGGCTCTACCACTGCCACAGCTCCACTTCCAGCCATCTGGTCGATAAAAATTGGACATGAGCACCTCGCCGGCTTTCCTGCCTGCTCTGGCCAGTATCTCCTGCTTGGCTTTGTCTCTCAAAGCTGGAGCTCTACCCTCTGGGCCACTGCTCCATTCTGGTTTACTGGTGGTTTATTGGAGAAAAGAGGCTCACAACTTCCTGCACAGGCTGGCTTTGGACGGCAATCTCCTGAGGAGGATTCTAGCAACTTTCCTCAGGGATTCGCCAAGGAACTGCTCCACACAAACCTTTAGTCTAAATCTCAAGAGGTACTAGAGAAAAACAGAAAATGGAAGATGTTTCTAGTGTGTTCTAGATACTTAAGGTTGGAAACATTCATAATTATTAGGTCATTTTATAGGCAAAAGTACCACTTCAGACTGCATGAGGATCGTTCCAGGTTTCGATCCACTCATCCTGAGACAGTAAATTTACTGCAGCTCAATGCTAAGTGACTGAACTGGCATGTCTTGTGGACATTTGCTCCCAAATCCTGGAACACTCCTTTCTCACTTTTGGCTGCAAACCTGTGACCAGAGTAGAAGATGAGGAGAGAAAATCGTTTTCAGAGAAAGCAGCTATAAAGAACATTGGGTAGTTTACTTATAAATTAAAACCAATGGAATGACCCTGTTAAGAAGTCAGCTTGTCCAGAGTAAAAAATGAAGAAGGAAAGAAAAGGAAGTGCCAGTGGCTGCTGACTCTAATCTCAGCTCTGAGGAGGCTGAGATGTAGAGAACCTTAGTTTGAATCCAGCCAGTATTGGAAAGTCCATGACACTGTTATTTCTAAGAGATCACAGAAAAGCCCAGATGTGGGGCTGCGACTGAAGGTTAATGCAATACCTGAGCAAAAGCAGCTCAGGGATAATGCCTAGGCTCATAATCCAACCCCAGGACCTGCCCTCGCAAAAAGGGCCTGTACCTCCATGTCTTTGCGTATGTATGGATGTTCCTTTAGGTATAGATTCAGAGTACTCATAATGAACAGCACCAAACTAGGAAATTTGTTTTTAATACAATGATTTCATAGCATAGAGAGTGCTTTCGAAACAGTGCATGTTCAGGGACTCTCCTTACTGTTCCCAGTGTAGCCTGAGGGTTTCTTCCCACCCCATGCTGTGGGAAGAAGTCTCACTCATTGTATGAACTGGCAAACAAAAGGCCTTACTCCTGTACAGCGGTGAAACAACTCCATTTGGACCAATTAGTGAGGATGAGTGTGGGTAGGCTCTGAAGGCCAGGAGAAAAAGGCCTCTTTGTACCCCAAGCTATCTCTCTCCCCAGTTCTCTGTTTTGACAGGATGCCTTCATTTTTGTAACCTCCCTTGGCAGGCCAAGTTCCCTGCACTTATCCTGCCTTTGTGAGACTATATTCCGGTGTTCAGATACAGTGCTCAATATAATTCAGGAGTTCTTCAGGCAGAAAACTAGGATATTGAACCTAATGGAATGTTTAATTGCAGGCGATTATGGGCCTGTGATGCCTTTCCTAGGTTTCTGGAACCTTGGGAAATCCAAGCACATATCACATATCAGAAAGATTCCTGTCATCTAGGGATGGTGAAGCTCATCATGTTTTGAAACATTTGACCTCTCCTTGTTGGGCCCTGGGTGGCTAGGTTTTGGGTTGAACACAGGGCCTGGGTGCTGAACATGAGCTCAGTGCAGAAGCCTAGTGCTTTACCATTCTGTGTCTTAGTTTCACTTCTGGTCTGTGTGTATGTGTGTGTGTGTGTGTGTGTGTGACCCTGTGTGTGCGTGCAGACACCAGTAATGGAGCTTGAATTCAGCACTGTACCTTGTTTTTCTTGAACAAGGATAGCTCTCTCCCACTTGAACCACAGAGCTACTTCAGGCTTTTTGCTAGTGAGGTGGCCCTGAGAAATCAAGGCCAGGGTTTCATATATGCAAAGCACTCTACGGCACATTCCCAGCCCTCTACTTCAGGTTTGTTAGTTTGTTTCTGCTTTTTTGTTGTTGTTCGTTGTAGCAGATGATGTATGGGCCTGCGTGCTGTCCCTGAGTTCTTCAGCTCAATTCTGGTGCTCTACCACTTGAGCCACAGAGCCACTTCAGGTTTTCTGGTGGCCCATTGGAGCTAAGTGTCTCAAGGACTTTTCTGCCCCAGACTAGCTTTGAACCATGATCCTCAGATCTCATCCTCCTGAGTAGCTAGGATGACAGACATGAGCCACAAGTACCAAGCTTCCACTTCAGGTTTCTTAGTGTTCAATTGGACATAATAGTCTCATAGGACCTTTTGTGTATGAGATAGTTTGGAACCCAGATCCTCAGATCTCAGCTTCCTGAGAAGGCAGCTATCGACCCCCTAGGTCATGGCACTCTGCTGCAAGGGGGTCCGTGGTTCCACATGGTGGAGTGGTAGCCATGTGCCCAAGAGGTAAGGGTCAGAGCCTAGGCCCTGAGTTCAAGGTGATGACTTAGCCAAAGCAGAACAAAACAATTGTCTTCAGGAGACAACTCACTAGTCTTCAGTAATACATAATTTTGTCCCTGCCATGGAGACATATCTGAACTCAAACTTCTTGTCTGCATAATCATCTCAGTATGTAGCTCTTACAAGGACCCAATGAAAGAATGAATCCTGAGAAGGACACAGCACGTGGCACTCTTCGCATTACTCAGCACACAGCATCCTGTGAAAGACTCAGAACACAGCACCCAATGCAGGACTCAGCACACTGCACCCTTTGAAAGCCTCTACACATAGCTCCCTGTGCAAGACTCAGCACAGAGCACCCTATGAAGGACTCAGCACATAGCTCTATTCCAAAAGTTGTGATTAGAATGAGGGAAATAATAGAAATATACTGTGACATCATGAATATTGTGACATCACATTGCTAGATGTAATGATTATTGTGTCACATTGTCACATCACAAATCTGTTCTGACTTCATCACATTTGTGCCAACAAATCCCTTTGGAATCCTCACAATCACATTCTAAAATTATATACTCGTTGTGAGTTAATGACAATTGAGGCATGTCATTGTCACATCAGCAATCTACTGCGACATCACAAAGGTATTTTGAAATCATCACTATTATGGCATCACCAACTTATTGTCACATAACACTCTTATGACATAATTTGATATCATATTGCAATTGTGATATTACTGTACCATCATGTTTTCACAAATCTATTATGCCCTCATCACATCTTAGAAAATTCATGGCCTTTGGGATATCAAGTTCTTTCTATGAACGTGTTTCATTGTGAACTTTTAGCAATTGAAATTTGAAATAAGATGTGACATTACAAACTAGTTTTGACATCACTAACCCAGTTTTATATCATTAACATTTTGAAAACTGAAACCTGTTAGGAATTTTAGCACTTTTGACAAAACACATGTGTCATCACAGTTCATTTGTGTATGTCATTATGATTTCATTCTCATATCCTCACTATATACTAATGGCAATTAAGATCTGACATGCCATTTTGACATCACAAACCCTTTGTGACATCATATCCAATTTGACATCAGACTGTTGTTATGACACCATCAGCTCATTGTGACATCATCAAGCTACAGTGACATCATAGCATTGCCATTTTGCTGTCATAGACACACTGTGAATGTACTGTGAATGTATATCCTGTGATTTCATAATATTTCAAATGTGGCATATCAGTTGATATCAGAAACACATTGTGACCTCATAACCATTGTAACATTATAAACCCTGTGTGACGTCATAACCAGTGTCATATCACATTGTTATTATGACATCTTTAGCTTATGGTGACATCACAAAATGACAATGACGTTATAGCATTTGCCATTATGTCATTGTGATATCACAGTCACATTATGAATACCTGATCTGTGATTTCATTGTATTTGAAATGGGGCATATGGGTGGATATCAGAAACTCATTGTATTGTCATAACCATTGTCACATCAAAATTCCCTTTGTGACATCAATTTGGCAATATGACATAACAAAGGCAATGTGATGCTACTCAGGCACTGTGATATCACAATGGTCATGAACTCACAATGGGTTTCTGATATCAACAAACATGCCACATTAGAAATAGAATCAAATAACATAATAGGCAAACACAACGTGTATATGACATCAGAATGACAATGTGATGTTACAGTGCTATGATGTCATTGTAGTTTTACATGTCAAAATGAGCTGATGGTATCATAATGGCAACATGATGTCACAATTATGATGATGTCAGAAAAGATTTGTTATGTTTCAATGGTATGTCTGATGTCAGGTGTCATTAGTTCCCCATGAGGATATGGATCCAAAAAATTTCTGTGATGTCACAGAGGTCATGTGTGTTTTCAAAGGTGGTAAGAGGTCATAATAGTTTAGTAATGGCATGATGTGATCCATAATGTCACAATGGAAATGAGATGTCACAATGGAAATGAGAAGTCTTATTGGGTTTTTGATGTCACATTGGTGATGAGGTCACAATGGTTTTGTGATGTCAGTTTATTTGTAATATCAGAATGATATATCCAATTTCAATTACTCATAATTCAATGTGAGGATACCAGGTGATAGAAGAAGCTTCATAGTATGAGGTCATAGCATGTGAAAACCCAATAGGACAGTGATTTTACAATGACAATGTGATGTCTCAACATCATGTTATAATCATGTTGTGAGGTCACAATTGGTGACACCATACTAATGAGGGGTCACAATGGATTTGAGATGTCCCAAGGGGTTGGTGATGTCACAATGGCATGTAGGATCTCATTGTCATTAATTCATTATGTGTATATGAGTTTGGGAAGGGATTCTGATGTCACCAAAGTATATGTAGTCACAAAGGTGAAGAACTAACAGGTCTGAGATGTCCAAAGTCACACAATGGTTATGATGTCCAGTGGTGTGATATCATGATGTTACACTGGATTTTAGATATCTCATGTCATATCTGAAATATGAGGTCGAACACAGTATTTCAACTCACAAAGGGCCTAAGATACCACAATGGCATTTCACAAAAATTATGAGGACAGGAGAAGTATTTGATGTCACAGTGAGTTAGTGATATAATGAAGGCAATGTGCTGTGACAAAGAGATTTGATGTCACAAAAGTTATGAGTTCACAATGGTTTCCTGAAATCAACTCACATGACACATTTGAAATTGAATGAAATCAAAGAATAGGCATTCACAATGGGTCTATGACATCCAAATGACAATATGATGTCAAGGCAGCAATGTTTGATAGGATATGTACTCATTACCTTGCTAATGTAACTGCAATCCCTCTGTACACTATACTTACAATAAATAACACGCAGAAGAAAAAAAAAGAAAAAATGGTATGGTTTCATTGGTATTTGGTGATGTCACAATGAGATAATGATGTCATGATGACAATGTGATTTCACAGTCATAATTATTGC
This sequence comes from Dipodomys spectabilis, assembly GCF_019054845.1. Classification (NCBI taxonomy): domain Eukaryota; kingdom Metazoa; phylum Chordata; class Mammalia; order Rodentia; family Heteromyidae; genus Dipodomys; species Dipodomys spectabilis. The sequence continues at coordinate 3,600,611 of NW_024870782.1, read as the reverse complement.
TCAAAGTATTTGTGATGATACAATGCTATGTGTGATCACAATTTTCATAAGTTCACTATGAGGATATGGGTACACAAAGGGTCTGTGATGCCAGAGAGGTCATGTGTTTTCTTAAAGGTGCTAAGAGTTCACAATAGCTTTGTGATGTCACAATGTGATTGCGAAGGCACAACAGCAATGTGATGTCACAATGGGTTTGTGTTGTCACAGTGGTGATGAGGCCAAATGAATTTGTGATGTCACTATGAGTTTGTAATATCACAATGACATGTGTAATTTCAATTTCTACTAGTTCACAATGAGGATACAATTTCAAAGAAAAAAAATTTAAGCTCCAAAGACCTTGAGTTTTTAATCATAACTTGTGTGATATGCTGCCTTTAGTAAGCTTATAATGTTTTCAAACTCATAATGATTCTGGTATGACATATGATATTCGAAATTGACTCTGACATCATGAACATTGTGACATCACATTGATAGATATCAAGACCATTGTATCATATTGTGAACTCATAAATCTATTAGGACTTCTTCACATTTGTGCCAATACATGACTTTGGAGACAACACAGTCTCTTTGTGAACTCATATCTTCATTGTGAATTGATGACATTTGAGATCTGGCATGGCATGGTGACATTTCCCACCAATTGTGACAACACAAACCTATTATAGTAGAAACACATTGTGTTCTAATAGCCATTGTGGTAGCACAACCCCTTTGTGATCCCACATTTCCATTGTGATATCACTAACCCACTGTGAAATTGCAATCCTCTCGTACCCAGTCCAGGAATGAAATGTGATACCTGAATTCAGTTGACATCTAGATCATGGTGACATTACACTGATAGATGTTATGAGTATTTTGTCCTAACACCTGTTACTACTGCATCACTTTTGAGACAACGCATGCTTTTGGAGACATCACAGTTCCTTTGTGAGCTCATATACTCATTGAGAGTTAATGACAATTGAGATCACATGTATCATTTTGATAGCACCAACCTATTGTGACCTCACACACCTGGTAAATTCATCACCAGTGTGGCCTTACCAATTGTGATATCAAAACATTATTAAGTCATCATATTGCAACCTACATTACCATTGTGATATCACTGTTCCATTGTTTTTTCAAAAATCTAGTATGTCTTCATAGCATTTTAGAAAATTCATGGCCTTTTATATTCAGTCTTCTTCTGTGAACTCGTATCCTCATTGTGAAATAGTAGCAACTGAAATTGGACATGTGATTATGAGATGTGACTTCACAAAACTATTTGATTTCATCACCAATGTGACATCCCAAACCCATTGTGAACTTTCATTGTCATTTGACATCACTATCACATTGTGACATCCCAAACCTATTAGGACCTCTTAGCACCATTGAAAAAACACATGGCCTTTGTGACATCACAATCTCTTTGTGTAACTATACCCTCATTATGAACTGACAATTGATATCAGACATGCCATTGTAACATAACGAACATTTGTGACATCACCAATGTGACATATTCTCATTATGACAGCATCAACTACTTTTGACATCACAGAACTACAGTGATAACATAGCATTATGAGGACACATTTTCATTGTATTGTTATAGACAGATTGTGAATGTCTGTTTTTAATCTTTTTTTTTTTTTTTTTTGCGTGTGTGGGTCGTGGGGCGTGGAGCTTGAAATCTGAGCTTGGGTACTCTCCCTGTTCTTCAGTTCTAGGCGAGCACACTGTCACTTGAGCCACAGCGCCACTTCTGGTTTTCTAGTGGTTTTTATTGGATATAAGAGTCTCATGGATGGTGAGCATTTCTTCATGTGTCTATTGGCCATCCTTCTTTCTTCTTCAGAGAAGTTTTTCTTTAAGTCTTTTGCCCACTTGTTTATTGGGCAGTTATTTCTTTGAGGATTTGTTGTTGGGGGATTTAATTTTTTGAGTTCCAAGTATATTTTAGATATGAGACCCTTGTCCATTGTATGGCTAGTAAAGATCTTCTCCCAATCCGTGGGCTTTCTATTGATCTTGCTAGCTATGTCCTTTGCCATGCAGAAGCTCTGCAACTTTATGCAATCCCATTTGTCCAACCTTTCTTTGATTTGTTGTGTTTCAGGGTCTCTATTCAGAAAATTTCGGCCTGAGACAAGGAGACCTAGGGTTTCTCCTATTCCATCCTGTAATGTTTTCAGAGTGTCTGCTTTGACTTCGAGGTCTTTGATCCATTTGGAGTTGATTCTGGTGCAGGGTGATATATAAGGATCTAGTTTTAGTTTTCTACAAGTAGTTAACCAATTTTGCCAGCACCATTTACTGAAGAGGCTGCCTTTGTTCCATTCTATTGTTTTAGCTCCCTTATCGAAGATTAGATGGCTATAGGTCTGTAGGTTCATTTCTGGGTTTTCAATTCTATTCCATTGGTCCTGAGGTCTGTTCTTATGCCAATACCAAGCTGTTTTGATTACTATGGCTCTATAGTAGAGTTTGAAATTTGGTATTGATATTCCTCCAGCAGTGTTCTTTCCGTTGAGGAGCGTTTTTGCTATTCGGGGTCTTTTATTGCTCCGTATGAATTTTTGGATTGCCTCTTCTATTTCCTTGAAGAATGAGGTTGGAATTTTGATAGGTATCGCGTTGAATTTGTAGATAGCCATTTTCACGATGTTAATCTTTCCAATCCGGGAGCATGGGAGGTTTTGACATTTTTTAAGTTCTGTGTTGACCAGAAAGAATGACATTGCCCCATTTGTTAGGAAATGGAAAGACTTGGAAAAAATTATATTAAGCGAAGTAAGCCAGGCCCAAAGAAACATAGGCCCCATGGTTTCCCTCATTTGCAATAGCTAGTATATGTATGAGTCAAGCGGAAAAGGTCAGATAATGTGATGTTAGGAAAATGAACCCTTAGATATGTATTTTAATGTTTTTTTCTTTCCTGCATGTGTTTCTAACGCATTTATAAGATTATTTCTTTGTTGCTTTGTATGTCCCTCCCCCACAGTATAACCCCTGCTTTCAGTATATTTGATGTCAGTATAACTTGTGGAGGAGATGGGGAAAAACAAGTCGTTTAAGGATACAGGTAGACCTATTGCAACAATGAGAAGTACAAGTTGTCATGTCCAAAACGAGCTTTACAACGTCGGTGCGGGGGGGGGGTGGAGAAGGATTGGGACTGGGGGGGGAAAAGGGGGAGGCTGGGAAGGGATGTGAAGGGTAAACAAAGGAGGAGTCTGCAATTCTTGGTAAGAAATTTACGCATTATCCTGCCCATGTAATTGTAACCCCTCTGTACAGTATGTTCACAAATAAAAGAAAAGAAAAAAAAAAAAGAGTCTCATGGACTTCCCTGCCTGAGTTTGCTTTGAAGTGTTATCCTCAGATCAAAGCCTCCTGAGTAGCTTGGATTACAGGTGTTAGCCACCAGCGCCCAACTTTTTCATTGTATTCCAAATTTGACATGTGTGTTGATATCAGAAACATAATGTGACCTAATAACCATTGTAGCATCATAAATCAGCAGTGACATCAAATTGTTATTATGACACCATCAGCTCATTGTGACATCACCAAACGATAATGGCATCATAGCATTATAAATCACAGTGACATTGTTACATCATAGATGTAACAGTGTGAAAGCCTATTCTAGGAATTCATTCTGTTTCTGAAACCCATTTTGACCATATAACCATTCTGATATCACAATCCCTTGTGACATCGCATTGCCATTGTGATATCATTAACCTGCTATGCCATCACAAACCAGTCCTGTCCTTAAAAGTTTTGTGACATGTTGCCATTGTCATATATTAGGCCCTTTGTGAGCTCACAATCTGTTTCCAATCTCATATTTCTGGTATGACATGTGATATCAGAAATCCCCTCTGACCTCATACTGCCAGAGGTCATGACCATTGTGTCACATTGTGATATCACAAAACTGTTAGAATGGCATCACATTTGTGACAACACATGCTTTTGGGGACATTACAGTCCCTTTTTGAATTCATACATTCATTGCCAATTAATGACAATGGAGAACTGCCATGACAATCTGACATCATGAACCCATTGTGACATTACAAACTTATTGTAACCTCATCATGAGAATGGCATCAACAACTAATTGCGGTCTTAAAGCATTGACATGACATTGTGGTATTGCCAGTGTGATGTCACTGTCCTATTGTGTTTTTACAAACCTATTATGGCCATATCACATCTTAGAAAATTCATGGCCTTGAGACTTCAAGCTCTTTCTGTGAACTCCTGTACTTATGACCTCTAAGGCAAGGAGAAAAACCATGGAGTCGCATTTAACACAATAAACCAATTTACACTAGAAAGGGGACTGTGATTACCTTATCCTGGACTTGATACCCAGGTCCAAGAGCAGCCTTGACCACCAAACCTCAGACCTCCAATGGGCACCCTTTCTTAATTGGTCTGCAAACCAACATCCAAAAAATTATCATCTCCAAAGATCCAAACTTCAACGGGCAAGGCTTGTTACTTTTCCATCCCTCCCTCCTTCGCCACAGACCTGTCCTTCCTTCCTGGTCTTTTCCTTTTTCCTTTCCACCACTTCCTTCTTCTCTTCAGTCCACTCCACTCTCCACATGTCTGCCCTACTCTATGCCAGTGACCAATTGCCAACCTTCTGCTCTCCTTCAACTTCCTCTCTTCTCAGATTTTTTCCTTCTTGCTTTCCTCACACTTTCTTCCATCTGGGTAGCTCCCATTTTTATCTCCCCTTCCAGTGCTCTGAAAATGCTACCTATATATAGGTTGTAACCCTCCTCACTCCAATGGGTCTCCTGCCTAACCGTTTTCAACCATCACTTCCCAAACTGCCCAATGTTCAATCACTTCTTGACAGCTCACCATGTGAGGTTTGACACCTCCACCTTTGGCAGCATTCCCCACACTATCCGGGGAGCCAGGCCAAGAATTTAAAATGATTGTCAGCTCCCACAGATAATTCTGTCCCCACTGGTTATTACAGTATCCTCATAGTGAATTAGAAGAAATTGAAGTTGTATATGTCACTGTTATATTACAAACTTGATGAGACAACACAAACTCATTGTGATATCACATTGCCATTGTGCCACCATGATCACATTGTGACGTCCCCAACTTATAGTGATCTCAAAAGCATTGAAAAAAGCATGGCCTTTGGGACATCACAGGCCTTTGTGTACCCATATCATTTTGAGCTAATGACAATTGAGATCAGACCTGCCATTTTAACATCTCAAAACCTTTGTGACATCATCACCAGTGTAACATCACATTATCATTATGACAACATCAGCCCATCGTGACACCATATAACAACAATGACATCATAGCATTATGACATTACAATGTTATTGTTATGTCCCAGATGCCTTGGAATGCCTATTCTGTGATTTCATTCTATATCAAATGTGGCAGGTGAGTTGATATCAGAAATACATTGTGATCACATAACCATTATGACATCACAATACCTTGATGACACCATATTGGCATTATGATATCACTAACCCACTGTGACATCATTAAACTGTCCTATCCTCATAAATTTTTTGACATGCTGCCAGTGTGTTATCTTTGGCCTCTCTGGGTTCATAAATTGTTCAACTCATAATACTTCAGGTATGACATGTGATATCAGAAATCCAGTGTGACATCATGACCACTGTGACATCACACTGCCAGATGTCATGACCACTGAGTCACACTGTGACATCACAAACCTGTTACGACTCATTAAACTTGTGCCAATATATTCCTTTGGAGACATCAAACCCTTGTGAATTTATATATTCATTTTCAATTAGAGATCTGGCATGAGACTATGACATCACCCACCATCCCATTGTGAAATCACAAACCTATGTGACCTCCTCACCTGTATAGCATCACCAACTGTTTGTGACTTCAAAAAAATACTATATCAGGTAATGGTAACATCACATTGTCAATGGGATTTTCACCATTGCATTTTCACCAATCTATTATTTCCTCATATTTTACAAAATTCATGGCCTTTCTGAATTCTAGCTCCTTATGTGAACTCGTATCTTAATTGTGATCTAGTAGAATGAAATTGGACATGTAATGGTGATATTACAAATTCATTGTGACATCACTATCCATGTGTGACCTTATCACCACGGTGATTTCACAAACCCATTGTGACATCACATTACCACAGTGATATCATGATCACCTTGTGACATTCCAAACTTGTTGTGACCTCTTAGCACCTTTGAAAAAGCACATGGTGTTTGTGACATCACAGTCCCTTTGGGTAACCATGTCTTCATTGTGAACAAAGGACAACTGACATCAGGCATGCCATTGTACCATTACAAATGCTGTGTGACATCATCTCGAGTGAGATCACATTGTTATGATACCAACTGCCCATTGTGACATCCCAAAATGACAATGACATCACATTTTCATTGCGAGGTCATAGAGACAATGTGATTGCCTATTCTGTGATTTCATTCTATCTCAAATGTGGCATATAGGTTGATTTCAGAAACCTATTGTGACCACATCACCATTGTGACGTTACAATCCCTTTTTGAATCATATTGACATTGTGATATTATTAATGCAATGTACCATCACAAACATGTCTTAACCTTACAAATTTTGTAATAAGCGACTACCTTGACCAGGGCTGGATGCCCAGAGCTAAATGCAGCCTCAACCATGAATCCTCAGTCCTCCCAATATCAATCCAGCCATTTGTTAACTGGTCTGCAAACAACCAGCTCCCAACATAATTAACTCCAAAGCTCTACACTTCAAAGGACAAGGCTTTTTCCTTTCTCTTCATCCTCCTTCTCTTCAGACCTGTCCTATCTTCCAGGTCTTTTCATTTTTTCCTTCAACCATTCCCTTCTTCTCTTCAGGCTGCTCTATTCTTGACAGACCTGCCCTGCCCTGTCCAGGTGGCCAGTTGCCGTCCTTCACCACCTGCTCTCCCTCAATTTCCTCTCCTCCCAGGTCTTTACCCTCCTGCAGTCTCATCACTTCTTTCCTTCCAGGACTTTCCCCTTTTTCTCTCCCCTTCTGTTGCTCTGAACATGCATCCTATATATAGGCTGTACCCTTCCCCCACTGGAATATATTTCCTGCATAAGAGTTTTCAAACATAACTTCCCAAATGTCCATGCCAAATCATTTCTTGGCAGCTCACCATGTGGGGCTTGACATCCTATCTCCTTCAGCAGCATGTCCTTCCCCCTCCAGTGGCATGCACTCCCCTCTCCGGTGGTCTAGACTAGGAGGCTATTATGACTATTTGTTCCCGTGGATTATAAGGGCACTGCTGGTTATTACAATGTCCTCATGGTGAACTAGGAGCACTTGAAATTGGACAAATAATTGTGATATTACAAACTCATGACATAACTAACTCATTTTGACCTCATCACCACTGTGACATCACAAACCCATTGTGAAATCACATTGCTGTTTTGACACCAGGATCACATTGTGACATCCCAAATCTATTATGACCTCTTATAACCTTTGAAAAATTACATAGCTTTGTGACATCACAGTCCTTTGGGTACCCAAATCCCCACTGTGAAATATTAACAATTGAGACTCATACATGACATTTTAACATCAAAAACAGTTTGTGAGATCATCACAATTGTGACATCACATTGAAGTTTTGACACCATCTGCTCATTGTAAAATCACAAAACGAAAATGATATGATAGAATTAGTACTTCACATTGTCATTGTGACATCATAGACACAGTATGAATGCCTTTTCTGATTTCATTCTATTTCAAATGTGGCCTGTAGGTTGATATCATAACCAAATCGTGAACTCATAACCATTGTGATATCACAATCCCTTTGTACATCACGTTGCCATTGTGATATCACTAACCCACTGTGACAACTCAAACCTATCCTGTCATCATAACTTTTGTGACATGCTGCAATTCTGATACCATAGGCCTTTTTGTCCTCATAATCTGTTGTCGACCTCGTTAGATTTCACATATGACATTTGATATCACAAATTCCCCGTGACATCATGAACATGGTGAGATCACACTGCCAGATATCATAACCATTGTGCCAAATTCTGACTTCACAAGCCTTTTAGGATTTCAATATATTTGTGACAACACATACTTTTGGAGAAGACGCAGTACCTTTGTGAACTCATATACTCATTGTAAGTTAAAGACAATTGAGAACCATCATGTAATTGTGACATGCCCAACACATTGCGACATCACCAATCTTTTGTGACTTCATCACGAATGTGGCATCATCAACTAATTGTGACACCAAAAGAATATTTTGACATGACATAGTGAGTTGATATTGCCATGGTGATTTCACTGTCCCATTGTGTATTCACAAACCTAAAATGACCTCATAACATTTTTAAAAATTCATATCCATTAGGACTTCAAGCTCCTTCTGTGAACTTCATGCACATTGTGAAATACTAGCAATTGAAATGGGACATGTGTTGGAGATATTACAAAACCATCATGATATCAAAAACCCATGGTGACCTCATCACAACTGTATCATAAAGCTATCATGACCCTAAGTACCTTTGAAAACACACATGGCATTTGTGACATCACAGTCCATATGTGTACCCATATCCTCATTGTGTACACATGACAATTGAATTCATATATGCCATTGTAACATCACAAACCCTTTGTGACCCCATCACCACATATTCATTATGACATCATTACTTCCTTGGAACATCAACAATTTACAATGACCTCATAGCATTATGAATTATATAGTCATTGTGATGTTATAGACACATTGTAAATTTCTATTATCTTATTTCATTCTATTTCAAATGTGGCATGTGGGTTGATATCAGAAAACCATTGTGATCTCATAAATATATGGCATCATATTCACTTTGTGACATCACAGTGCCATGGTGATATTACTAACACACCATGGCATCACAAATCTGCCCTGTCCTCATAAGTCTTGAGATGTGCTGCAACTGTGATGTCTTAGGCCCTTTATAAGCGTGTAATCTGCTTTAATCCTTATAATATTTCAGTTATGATATGCGACATCAGAAATCCACTGTGACATCATGATCATTATGACATCATATTGACAGACATCACGAACATTGTGTCACACTGTGACATCACAAGCCTCTTAGGACTTCATCATATTTGTGACAACACCTGCCTTTGGAGATACCACAGTCTGTTTGTGAACTCTTATTCTCTGTGATTTCATGAAAAATGGGATCCTTTATACTATTTGGATATCACCAACCAATTATGACATCATAGACCTACGATTACCCCTTATGTATATGGCATCAGAAACTAACTGTGACATCAAAACATTTTGTGAAGTCACAATATGACACGATGATCATGACATCTGTCAGTGTGATATCACAATGGTCATGATGTCACAGTGGATTTCTGATATGTTATACAAGAAATATGATGTTGAAAACAAATTATGAGGACAAAAGGTCTAAGATATCACAATGTCAGCATGTCTCAAATGTATGAGGACAGGAGAAGTTTGTGATGTAACATTGTGTTAGTGATAGCACAATGGCACTGTGATGTCACTAAGTGATTATGATGTCAAAATGGTTATGTAGGCACAAATGTGCATTTCTCATATCAATTCTCATACCACAGAATCACAGAATAGGCATTCACAATATGTGTATAATGTTACAAAGAGAATTGTTGTCATAATGCAATATGTCATTGAGTTTGGTGATGTCACAATGAGCTGAGGTTTCCATAATGAAAAAGTGATGAGACACTGTTGAGGATGTCACAAACACTTTTTGATGTTATGGTGGCATGCCTGATCTCAATTGTCATTACTTAACAAGGATATGGATACACAAAGGGACTGTGATGCTGAAAAGGGCATGTGATTTTTCAAAGGAGCTAAGAGGTCATAATAGATTTGAGCTGTCACAATGGAATCATGATGTAACAATGACAATGTTGTCACAATGGCTTTGTGATGTCATGGCGGTGATGATGTCAAAATGGGTTTGTGATGTCACAATCAAATTTCCAATTTCAATTGCTACCAGTTCACAAGGAAGATACTGTATTAATCAGCAGGGTCCCAATAATATATAGGGTCCAATAATCAGCATGGCCCCATCTCCTGGCAAGCTGGAGAGGACAAAGTATGCCACCAAAGAAGGTGGGGCATTCGGTGGGAGGGGCTGATGCATTAATCTCCACGTGTTGAACTGTTAAGAATTTATTGGGCTGTGGGCAGTTTGGGATATTACAGTTAAAAAATGTTAGGCAGTTGGAGTATAGAAGGGGTACAGACTTTATATAAGCTGCTTGTTCAGAGCAATAGAAGGGGAGAGAAAAAGGGAAAAGTCCTGGAAGGAAAAAAGTGGTATGATAGAAGAAGGGGAAAGACCTGGGAGGAGAGGATGTTGAGGGAGAGCAGGAGGTGAAGAATGGCAAAAGACAACCCAGGCAAAGCAGTTAAGGCCTGTGGAGAGTGGAGAGGCCTTAAGAGAAGAAGGAACTGGTAGAAGAGAAAAAGGGAAAGTCCTCGAAGGAAGTATAGGACTGTGAAGGAGAGACAAAGGGAAGGGGAAAAAAAGGCTTGCCCTTTGATATTTGGAGCTTTCGATATCATAATTTTGGGGGTTGATGGTTTGGAGAACATTTATTATATTAACTGTGTCTCGATGAATTCTCTTGAACTATAGAGGTCCTAATTTTTGGAGACCCCATTGACATAATCCATTTGGATGGCATCAGGCCTTGGCCCCAGAGAAAAATCCCCATAGGAGAGAGTGTCAGCACTCAGGGTTGAGAGTCTACCTCGAGTGTCTGTCTTCAGAGGACCAACATGGACAAAAGTCATTTAGGTACCTCTAAGGATACGTCTGGGCAAGCTTGCCAGTCTGTTTTGAGGACCCCCTCTAGAGGTCAAGTGTGGCTTCCTTAGGAAGCCATCTGGGAACTCTTTGAGAGGCCGTGTAGGGCTTCCAAAGGAAGCTATCTGGAACCTCATCAAGAGTACATCTTCAACTTCCTTAAGAAGCCATCTGAGACCTACTCTGTAGGTCATCTGGGGCCTTCTCCAGGGGTCATCTTGGACTTTCTCCAGAGGTCATCTGGGGCTTCCTCAGAAGGCCACCTGAGACCTCTTCAAAAGTAGTCATTGGGGCTTCGTTAAGAGGCAATCTAGGACCACCTCTTGAGGTCATCTGGAGCTTCTTTGGGTGGTCATCTCGGGTTACCTTGATGAGAAATGTATGACTATCTTCGGACATCATCTGGGACTTCCTTGAGAAGCCATATAGGACCTTCTCTGGACGTAATCTGTGGCTTTCTCAAGAGGGTTATCTGGACCCTCCTCTGGAGTTCATATGTGGCCTCTGTGAGTGGCCATCTGGGAGCTACACGAGAGGTAATCTCAGCCACATTGAGAGGACATCTGGTACCTCCCTTGGAGGTCATCTAACACTTCCTTGGGAAGCCATTTGAAACCTCCAAGAGAGGTCTTTTAGGGCCTCCTAGGAATGACATATGTGACATCCTCCACAGATCGTCTGTGGCCTCCTCAACAGACAATCTGGGACATTCTCTCCGTCATCTGGGACCTCCTGTAGAGGTCAACATTGAGAGATGTAGGGAATGTGGGGTGTCTGTGGCTATTGGTCTGTCTGTGTATGCTGATAGTTCTGCGTCCGGTATGCACCTCTGTTTACTCCTTTTCTCAGGATGGGAGAATAAGGCCTAAAGGTGTCATATCCAAAACATATTCTCCTCCAGGTTTACAGAATTCCTCAGAGAAAGATGCACTGATGTACTGTCTCTCCTATTCTTTGCCATCAACACCTCTAATGTTGTCCTCCCATACCAAAAGTGGTTACTTGTACCAGTCTGAAGTGGTACAATGTGGTATGTTACCCTTATTACCTTTGAGACAGGAACTTGGAGTAGATGGTGGGCAAGCCCCATTTCCAATATATGTTCCCTTTACAACTAGTGACCTGTATAACTGGAAACAGCAAAATCCATCCTTTTCAGAAAAAAGGGGCTCATTACTTCATTAGAGACAGTAATTTTCACACACAAGCACATCTGGGATAAGGGTCACCAAATTTTACAGGCACTTTTCACCTGGTAGAAAAGGGAGTGAATCCTGCTTGGTGACTTGAAGGTGGTCCTTCGACCAGAGAGTAGCCCCAATATTGAACCAGCAAGTCTTTCCACAGACTTACCCAAGCTGAGACTAACAGCAATTGAGGAATGGAGGTGCTTACCTATTATTGCCAGGTTCTGTTAGCAGGGATGCCACAGTGGCTAAAAAGCCAAATCATCAATCTAAGATGGGTGAGATGGTACAGTTCCCCAGTGAGTACCCTAATGCTTTTCTGAAACTTCTTCCAGAAGCCTATAGGACATATAGGCCCACAGATCTTGAAGCCCTGGAGAATGAAAGAGTCCTATATATGGCCTTTGTTACCCATACAGCCCCAGATATTAGAAGAAAGCTTCAAAAGTCAGAAGCTTTTTAGGGAAAAGTTTATTCTAATTTGGAAGTAGTCGCCCAGAGGCTGTTTGTTACCAGAGATACCCGGGAAAGAGAGTCTAAGAAAAGGGTTTGAGTTTTGGTAGGAGCACCGGTATGGGGACCAAGAAACTCTTGGCAAAGACAGTACAATTCATTTGCAAATGGCAATAGGGAGCCTCTAGGACTACATCACTGTGCTTATTGCATAAAAAATGGACATTGGGAAAAGGAATGTCCAAGGAGGAGAAAGATAGAAAATGACAGGTTAATTAATCACATTAACCACATGAAAATGTGTTCATATCTCTGGAGAAACATGCAAAGGAGCTTAGGGCTCTGAATTCGAACTATGTTCAATTTAAAAAGCAGCCCTCTGAACTTAAGAAATGTGGCAAAGAAAAAAATCCACCCTTCTATCTCAAAACATAGTTTTATAAAAGAGTGAGTCTCCAATATGTGCCAGTCAAAACCACCAAGAGATTAAAAGCACATAGAAGAGCACATTGGAGAAAACAGAAAATTTTTTGATGTGAAGAAAAGATTTGAGGATATAAATTAGGAACTTGTGAGAGTCAAAAATGAGAAGAAAATCCTCAAAAGGATCCTAGAAAACACTCAGAATCAAATGAAATTCAAGTACATTAGCCTGGGTGAGTATGAGGCAAATTAGGGGTCCACAGATCAGAGGCAAACAGAAGCACAGGACAGCAATGCTGCCATCCTTGCTAACTACAAGTGAGGCCAAGAAGAGATCCTGATGCTGCATTAAGAAAACATTGCCATGAAAAAGGAGCTGGACCTGATATAAGAATGTTTTAGGCTGAAGTACATGTCGATTATAAGCTTTGAAGAGTGTCACCAGAAATTCAAAGCAACAGAGAAAGAAGGAAAGGGTAGTTAGCAGAGAAGATGGGAAAGTGCTGTGTCATAGAAGATGAAGCCAAGAAAAGTGAACAGGAAAATATCAGGCTCAAGAAAGAGATTGCTACTATTCAGAAAGAGTTAAAGGACCACATGCTCTGACAGAGAGTGCCAAGGAAAGGGAAAGAGCATTAGGAACAAAAACAGAAGACCTAAGCAAACAGTTGGAAGATCTGTCACAAAAATACACTAAATTGGAAAATTAGAAAGAGAAACTACTAGAATAAAAAGCCAAAAAGACTGCTGAGATCTTCACCATAAATGTAATGCAGAAGTTTCATGTCCCAATGGAACAGGTGGAGGTGGGAAAAATTACCTCTCAATAGCACCTTTATGAACTTAAGGGAGGAGCTGAAGAGCAAGCAAAGGTGTTGTGAGAAGGAGCAGCAGTTGGCCAGTCAAAGGAACTCTCCTGTGACCCTGCCAAAACACTTGCAGGTTAAGGAGCACATTGAGAAGGAGAGTGGGATCACGTAAGCAAGTATGAGAGAAAAGAAGGAGAATAAAATGGAAGAAGACTCCAAGGTTCAGAGTACAATACAGGAAGTAAAGAAACTAGAGACCCTAAGATACAGGGAAACATCTGAGCTGATCATGTAGCTTGGGAGACCACTCTAAAACCAGTTGGTTCTCTAGAGCTTCTAGTCGTTAAGATTAAAGGAAGAAGCATAAACAGTGGTAATAACTGTGCAAATGTTTATACTGAACTTGTGAAAATAGCATACAGGCTCAAGCTTTCTGTCAGTTTACATATAGATATTTGCAGGTAAATTAAGTGAGACCACTGCCTAAATCTTCTGAAAGCCAGTGGGGCCTCAGCCTGAAATTCTTTGTAATGCGTGCAGGTAATTTCCAACAGGTAAATGCTGAAAAGCTGGAACTTTTGGAAAGAATTCATGTATGAGGAACCTCAGACCGTGAATTTGGGAAAGTGGACTCCACAGAGGTAAAGCCTGGAAAGTATGAGTATTGGTATCTGTTAGTAATAGTGGACAATTTTTCAGACTGAGCTGATTTGGCTTACCCTTAGTTTTGGAGTCCAAAGATGGCCCTTCATTCATGGTCCAAGTTCTCAATTTTTAACTAACACCCTAGGAATAAATTGGAAGTTATAATCTATTTATAGACCTTAGAGTTCAAGGCACTACAAAGAATGAATATGACCTTAAAGGAAACTAACTAAATTAAATACAGATACTGGCCATGGCTAGGTAAGCCTCCTCCACTTTGCTGTCCTTCGAGCAAGATGTAGCTTCTATGTTAAAGGATTTAATTACTTTGAAATACTTTAGTGTAGACCACCCCCTTTGGTTCCTAATCTTTGGAAGGTTATATTAACAGAAATGTCTAACTACAGACTGCAGGCATTACAACATATTCTTTTATGTACCTATCCTTTGGTAATCAAGGCCCACTGGCCACCTCAGAAAAACTCCACCTGAAGGGGAGGGGACAAGATGGTGATGAAACAGCAGGGAAACACCTCAGCTCTCTCTAACCAAATAGAGTTTGGACTTCAATGCTCTGTTTCTCCAAATGACCCACAAAAAAGGCAATTACTCAGAGAGATACAGGAAGTGAAAAAAGAAAAGGGAAAAACTTACACAGACAGTAAAGTGGGAAGACCCTTCCCCCACCCATTGTTGGTGATGGGGCTCTACACTAAGCAGCTTAATTGGTGGGGTTTCATGCCAGGCTGCTTAAGTGGCCAGGCTCTGGACCGTCTGTGGACCACACACTCACAAGCATCCCAAGGGTCTCAGAAGACTCCTAAGAGGTCGTGCCAACCTAGAGAATACAAGCAGAAAACTCAGAAGGCAGAGCTAGCACGAAAACTCGCCACACCCTCCCTGGCATAGCATCTCTTCCTGGCTGGTACAAGCAGCCCAATCCAGTCAGGAGCAGCAGCAGCTGTCAGCAGTTGTGAACGACACTAGACTGGCAACATGGCACCTCTGTCCTGGTGGTTTAAATAGCCTAGCTTAACCTGGAGAAGCAGCGGCAGCTGGCAATGGTGGCAAACCACCCAGACTCCAGGCACAATGCCTCTTGACACTAGCCCACAGAAACAGCCCAGACCAGCCCTGGGTGGTAGCAGTGAATAGGGCGGGGACAGCTGCAGTGAACAACTCCAGATCGGTGACGGTTTGTGCCTCTCCATACTGGTCTGCATAAGGAGCCCAGCTTAGCCTGAGGCAGCAGCAGTGGTTAACACCTGACTTGTGGTGGGGTGCCTGGCTTGCATAAGTGGCCCAGCTGATTCTGGGGCAGTGGCAGCAGCTGGGGAAGTGGCAACACCTGTGGCAGCAGCAGCGTCATCAACAGCAGCAGTGAACAACTCCGGACCCGTAGTGGGGTGCAGCGCTTCTCCATACTGGTTTTTATAAGCAGCGCAGCCTAGCCCATGGTGGCAAAGGGGGTGAACAACCCCAGACTTGAGGCAGAGTGTGGTGCTGAACAACCCCAGAAAAGCCTCATGAACTTTCCTGACTGGACTGGCTTTGAACCTGAATACACAGATCTGAGCCTTCTGAATAGTTAGAATTACAGTCATTCACACCAGCAAGGTCTTATTCTTGCCAACCCCCTAATTTTTTCTGAAATAGATCATTTCTTAATTCATACAAGGAATTTAAGGAAATACAAGAGAATCGACATAATACCCTGTATTCTATCTGACCATAGTGGAATCAAGCTAGCTCTCAATAATATGGCATAAAATAGAAAAAACTTAAACACATGGAAATTAAACAGAACTCAGTTGAACAATACATGGGTCACCGAAGAAATTAAAGAAGAAATTAAAAACTTCCTACAATTCAATGAAAATGAAGAAACATCACAACGAAATCTATGGGCCACAGCAAAAGCAGTCCTGAGGAGCAAATTTATTGCTCTCAGTGCACACATCAAGAAAACAAAGACCGGATTGGGAAAGTGGCTCAGAGGTAGAACACTTGCCTTGCATGCATGAGGCCCTGTGTTTGATTCCTCAGCACAACATAAGCAAAAAGGAAAAAAGCCAGAACAGCGCTGTGGTTCAAGTGGTAGAGTGGTAGCCTTGAGCTGAAGAGTTGAGGGACAGTGCCCAGGCCCAGAGTTCAGGCCCCATCACCGGACGACCCCTTCCAAGAAAAAAAGAAAAAAGAAAAAAGAAAAAAAAGACCAAGTAAACAATCTTATGATGTAACTAAAACTGCTGGAGAAACAAGAAAAATTTGAACCTAAATTTGCTAGACAGAAAGAGATAACCGAAATAAGATCTGAAATTAATGAGGTAGACATTAAGAAAATTATAAATAAAATTAATAAAATAAAAAGGTTTTTTGTTAAAAAAAAAGTCAGTAAAACTGAGGGACCACTGGCAAGAGTAACTAACAAAATAAGAGAGGAGACCCAAATCAATAATATCAGAGATATCACAGGAAAATTACAACAGACATCCAAGATATCCAATTAATCATAAAGAAGTAATTCCAGACTCTAATCACAAAAGAAGGAAAACCAAGCAGAGAGGGATAAATTTCTACTGAAATTCAAATTTCTATTCCCCCCTTTCCTTTTCAGCCATGCTTCTCTACCATGTATGGTGGGGGCAGCAGTTCGGTAAACAAACATCTTTTCCTGCCTGAATAGCATGTGGTGTTCTCTTCATTGGCTACCTAATGAAACCTACCTATTTAATATACCTTACATATGGTGCCATGATTCGGATGGGGTTTTTGAGTCGGAAATGTTAGAATTTCCTAACCACCACTTTTCTGTGAACCAAACTGCCTTGAGACTTTTAACCAATACCATTGCTGGCCTTCACATCCACATCCACATTACTTCTCCAGTCTTGTGAGTGAAACTACTCTCTATGGCTCTTTGTTGGTCAATCTCTGTGCAGATGTGGCAGCCTGACAGATAGCTCCTATGGCCTTTGGCCGAAAGGCTGGTAACCTACGAAGCTGAGGATGCTAGGTTTGGGGGGCTTGGCCATTTCTCTCTAGAGGGCTCTGGGGGAAGTCGGGATGCTGCTTCTGCTTGGTCAGCTCTTCTTCATTCACCAGACTGACTCTCCTACACATTTTCTGGGGTGCTGTGAGTCATGCCCGAGCCGTAAAACCCCTCTGAAATGCCTCCTGCGCTCTCTGGATATCCAGAGCACCTAATGTTTTAATGCTATTCTAAGATTTAGACAATTATTGCCTCTGCAATGGTACATGGTCAGAAGTCTGTTTACTTTCAGGCTCTCTATGCTCTCTGCTATTCATGTCCAACTTTCTATATCTCTCCCTTTGTTTTCTACAACTTTTTGGATTGTGTCCTGAAGAATGCAATATGGGCTGGGTTCCAGGGACCCCCCTCTAGGTTCCCTCTCGAAGGCTTGCCAAACTAAGCTTGATTTTTTGTTTATGCTTTCTTTGCTTTTTTTCAGAAATTTGCCATCTTGAGTTCGCTATCTTGGCCACAGGGTGGGTTAAGGGTTTGGCCGGATCCAACCCTTACCGCTCCACCAAGCTTACTACTCCTGCACCCACCTATTCTAATGTGCCTTTCTAACAAGTTGCTCTTTTCACAGACCCTGGAAACTGAGGCCCAACCATCTGATGTGCTTTGTTAGAAAAGATGTCTAAAAAAGTCAAAAAATTTAGGTTTTGCGT
Source organism: Dipodomys spectabilis (assembly GCF_019054845.1). Classification (NCBI taxonomy): domain Eukaryota; kingdom Metazoa; phylum Chordata; class Mammalia; order Rodentia; family Heteromyidae; genus Dipodomys; species Dipodomys spectabilis. The sequence continues at coordinate 3,582,467 of NW_024870782.1, read as the reverse complement.
TTTGCCTTTTTTGTTTTGTGTTGTGTTCAAGTACTGACAACATGATTCTAAAATATTGGGCATATGTGTCCTAAGATTCTCTCATCTAATGAGTTTTTTCATTGCAGAATATTTGGTCAATTCTTGATAAGGACGAGGTAAGCTCTTCTTATTCTATTTGATCTCCTTGTTACTTTAGTTGAAAATAACAAAGGGCTTTTGTGGCAAAGATTGTAGTTCAAAGCCAGCCCGGGCTGAAAAATCCCTCAGACTCCATTTCCCAACTAACCTGCAAACAGCCAGGCAGGAAGCATTTGCTCAAGCCTCTTATCTCTAACCAGCAAACACTGCAAGTGGTACTGTAATTCAAAGTGGTAGAGTGCTAGCCTTGAGCAGAAGTGCTCAGGGACAGTGCCCAGGCCTTAAGTACAAACCTCCTTGAATACCAACTGGGACAAACCATCCCAGCAACAAGCACCTAGACTCAGCCAGTCTGGAGAACAAGGAAAAATGGAAAGGAGTAAGAGGAGATATTATCACATGATTCACTTTGTGCTGCCCTTTCAAAATTAACCAGAGCCGGGAGATCAATAGAAGTAAGAAGACTGCCCATCTAATGTCAATATCTATCTAACTTTCAACTGGAAAGGAATTTATATTCTTGCCTTTGTTACTTGACTTATTCTCTACCTAGTCACCAGATGTCAGAAATAGTTAGCGACATTTGTACCAACATTTTCAGCCCCAAGACCTTCCTCTTGCTATTTATTTGCTCTATAGTATTTTTTTCAGTCCCTCAATGCCTGAGTCTTCTCCAGACTTCATCCAAGAGACTTGCCTACTCTCGACTTCATCTAAGCACTCAATGCCCAAGTGACAGCTGTTTCCTGCTGCCTTCTCCTAGAGGGGACCATATCTCAGCCTTTTACCACTACTGTTGACACCCATGAAAACAGGAAGTGGCCAGAGAGAATCTTCGCACTTTTTCATAATTATCAAAAGGCTGGAATATAAGGTCTGAACAGGGACACCCCCCTTCTTCTTGGCTAAGTTTCCACCCAATATCTGTTACATAGATAACTGGCAGATCTGGAAGCAGTCACCTTCCCCTCCTGCTAGGTCACATCCTGGGCCACCTCTGGTCACATGCCTCCCATCTGATCTTAGGAGGGTCGCAGACCCTGAGATCACATCTGGATCCAGTGTGTCCACACCTTTTCCCCACCTGGCCACGCCTCCTCCTGTCCGTGGCCTAGATAAGTCCTGGCCCAGAGGTGGGGAACCCCTTCCTTTTCAGCCATGCTTCTCCACCATGCATGGTGGGGGCAGCCTTTTGAAAAAAAATAAATATTGCCCAAACAGAACCAAGAAGAAATAAATCAATTGAGCATGTCAATAACCTACAAAGAGATAATAGAAGTAATCAGAAGTCTTCCAACAGTAAAAGCCCAGGACCTGATGGATTCACAACAGAATTCTACATGGCCTTTAAAGAGGAACTAATACCCATACTCCTCCAGCTCCTCAGAGAAATAGAAACAGAGGGAGTAATCCCAAACTCATTCTATGAAGCCAATATCACCTTCATTCCCAAACCAGGCAAAGACCCAACAAAAAAAGAACTATACACCAATCTCTTTTATTAAGACAGATGCATGCAAAGCTCCTCAATAAAACTGCAGCCAACAGAATCCAGAAACCTCACCAAAAAAATCATACATTATAACCAAGTAGGCTTCATCCCAGAGATGCAGGGATGGTTTAACACATGTAAGTCAATAAATGTAATCCATCACATCAACAGATCCAAGGTCAAGAACCACATGAATATCAACATTGATGCAGAAAAGGTTTTTGATGAAATTCAGCACTCATTTATGTTAAAAGATCTGGGAAAAAATAGGAATATATAGAACATTTGAAAAGACAATAAAAGCCTTACATGGCAGATCAAAGGCCAATATTATACTTAATGAGGAAAAACTACAACCAATTCCCCTAAAAACAGGAACAAGGCAAGTATGCCCACTCTCTCCACTCTTCTTCAATATAGTTCTGGAATTCTTAGCCAGAGCAACAAGGCAAGAAGAAGACATTAAAGGGATCCACACAGGACATGAAGAAGACAAACTATTTTTTTTCAGATGGCATTATTTTATAAATTAATGATCCCTAAAGCTCAGCCCCAAACTCTTAGAGCTTATAAACCAATTTGACAAAGTAGCAGGATACAAAATTAACCCACAAAAATCAGCCGCCTTTCTGTACACCAACAATGTACAAGCAGAAATGGAAATCAAGGAAACAACCCTATTCACAATAAAAAAGTATCTAGGAATTAAACTAACCAAAGATGTACAGGGTCTATTTCATGGAAAGTGTAAAAGCCTTAAAAAATGAATCATAGAGTGTGAAGATTCAGGGTCTATGTTGAGGGGGTAAAATGATACAGGCTCCAGTCTCAGGATTATCTGAGGACTGTGTTTGGTATTAGGAAAGCTCTTGGCACGCCGGGCTAGAGAGGGAAAATGTTCTCTCTCCCTATCGCAAAACACATGTCATAGACTCCTGGGAGCTGAGGAAGTAGCTCTTCTGCTTACTTAAGCATAGATGAACAGCTGGTCAAGCATTTTCCTGAGATTGGAGAAGTGGTTTGAGCTTGCTCTAAAATAGTTTAGATAATAATATACCAAGACATTGTCTCATAGGTCAAGTAAAAATGTATCTGTTGAAATTTTTGTGTGAATATCTTCTGACCAAATCTTGGCAAAGATCATGCTTGCTTGTCTTTAAATACCTACTAACAATAAAGCACAGCATGCAGTGGAAATTGCATTTTTCACTCTGCATCCCCTGTGTCCTGGTGATTTCGTGACCCTTACCCAGGGACCCCAATGAACTAGACGTTGACAATTGGCGCCCGAACAGGGATCCTGCACTGTTGAATTCAGGAAGGGTTATTCAGGTAAGTACTTTTAATTACAGGGTGATGGGACAAGTTAAGTCTACTCCGTACTTACATATGCTTAAACATTTACTTGCTGCCTATGGTGTAAATATTTCTTCTTTTGACATAGAAATGTGTATTAATGTAGTTAGGGAATGGAATCCTTTGGTTCCCCGATAAAGGAACATTAGATGTTGATAATTGTAAACGAGTAAAGAATAATGTAGAAAGAGCTGTTCGAGAAGGGGAAGAGATTAGATTTTGGTCAATTTGGGCTATTTTACATACCCTTTTTAAAGCTTTGAATGAGGAAACATTAATGGCCACCCCTTCTATTGAAGATTTACAATTGGACTCTGAGGTTAAGGATGCAATAGATAAGGATGCATTGCAATTAACAAAGAAAAAACTAGAGGTAAAAATGGGCTGAAAAGGAACAAACTGAAAGTGTAAATAAAATTTCTGAGCAAATGGAATTGATTTTATCAAAATTACAGCAAATGGAGTTGGAAATTAGCAGAGTGAATGGAGAACCTGAGAAAGTGAAAGTAAAGCAGCCTTCGGCTCTTCCCCTGGCCGATGCAATATTTACAGCATCACTCCCTCACAAAACAGAGGGCTCAGACAGTGAGTCTGATGATGAAATGCCTATTTTTTCTTATCCTGTAATTCGACCACCCCCTATGAATGGTATAGCTCAACCAGCCAGATATGAAGGTGTTGCTGTTGATGATATTGGTAAACTTAAAAAGGCAGTGACGTTGTATGGTCCTCAGTATCTTTATGTTAAGGAATTGCTTAATGGGCTTGCTCGACATTACAATAATTTTGCTCCCGAAGATTGGAAGATGCTTTGTAAAGCCTTGCTTAAGGAACCTTAATACCAACAATGGCAAATGTGGTTTACTGAGTTATGTACAGAAAGGTCAAGACAAAATGCACAGAGCAGTAATTCACGCCTACAGGTGATAACCTTTCCCATGTTGAGTGTAACAGAACAATATGTGGATGCTCCTATGCAAGTGAACTCTCCGAAAGAGATCCATGAGCAGTTACAAGACATAGCATGGGAAAGGATTCGGCCAGTAGAAGAGCATTATGGCTCTTGGACTAAAGTAATTCAAAAACCTAATAAACCCTGTGTTAAATTTTTATCACAATTAAAATAGCACCTAAAAAGATACAGGCGTAAAATATTTAGGATACGTTGTTTCTAGACAGACAGTGACACCTCAAAAATATCTTTATGACGTGATCAATTACATACGTTAAATGATTTTCAAAAGCTCTTAGGAGATATTAATTGGATGTGGCCAGCCTTAGAAATTCCTACTTATCAATTACATAATTTGTTTTAATTGTTAAAGGGGAGCCTGATTTACATAGCAAAAACTTTAACTTAGGAGGATAAAAATGAATTACAATTTGTACAGCAAAAAATAAAAAAGAAATGGTTTTACATCGAGTAATGCTGAATCAACCCATAAATTTATATATTTTGGATGCATGGAAATACCCAACAGGAATTATAGGACAAAATGAGCTACCATTAGAATGGATTTATACACGGCATGGATTTACAAAGAATATTATGCCTTATGAACAACAGTTGGCAATTATTATTCAACAAGACAGGCAACGGGTATTTACCCTATCGGGGTATGATTTATTTAAAATTATTTTTCCTTTGCCAAAAGACCAAGTAAAATATTTGTTAAACATGTCTGAAATGCTACAAATAGCATTAGTAAATTTTACTGGGCAATTTTCCTATCATTTTCCCAAAGGTAGATTGTGGGATTGCTTGCATAAACAACAATTTGTCATTAATGATATAATTACCAAGGCCCCTATTCCCACTGCTCTTACCGGTTTTACAGATGGCTCCAAAACAAAAAGTGCTTATTGGACAACAAATAAATATTAGGTACAAACAACTACTTTTGCATTAGTTCAACAAAATGAACTTTTTGCTATTATTAAGGTGCTGCAAGATTTTGTGGGAGATATTAATATTGTTACTGATTCTGCTTATGCTGTAGTAGTTGTGACTAATATAGTCACTGCTGTTACATATTCATCTAAACCCCAGCTAAATCAATTATTTAAACAATTACAAGCATTACTGCAACATACTGCAACAACGTAATGCCAAAGTGTTTGTAACTCACATTGAGGCTCATTCTTCATTACCTGGGTACCTTGTATATGGCAATAATCAGGTTGATAAATTAGTTAGTTTTGCTTCTGCTGAACAGGATCATGCTCATTTACATACAAATGCTGGCCTTTCACATATGCATTATAAAATACCTTATTCTCAAGCTAAACAAATTATTAAAAGGTGTCCTATCTGCAGACCAATGCATTTGAGAGTTGTATTTGCTAGAGTAAATACTCGAGGATTACAACCTAACGAGCTCTGACAAATGGATATGACCAATGTACAAGCCTTTGGCCGTTTTTCCTTTGTACATGTTACAATAGATACTTATTCTAAATTTGTTTGGGCTTCTGTCCTTATGGGAGAAACTGTTAACCATGTAATAGAACACTTTTTGGAAGCTTTTGCCATTATTGGAGTACCTGCCAAAATAAAGACTGATAATGGACCAGCCTATAAAAGAATCAAATTTAAAAGATTTTGTGAACTTTATGATATATATGATATACTGTATATATTACAGTAATAGAATATAACCCCCAAGGACAAGCCATTATTGAACGAGTTCATGGCACACTAAAACAACAAATTAAAAAATTAAAAAGGAGGAAAAGGTTAGATGAAGGTATGGATATTTTGTGGTTTTCCATGCAAAATCCTAAAATAATTTTACATCAAGCTCTTTTTGTTCTCAATTTTTTAAACTTACCACAAGGAGATATTTTAACTACAGCTGAGCACCATTTTGAACAAGTTTCAGAAAATCCTTATTTAAATGCTCCCGTATGGATTAAGATTGCATTGGATGCAGAATGCCAGCCAGGAACATTATTACATAAGGGGCGAGGGTATGGTTTTGTGTCTACACAGGATGGCAAACAATACTGGCTTCCAGCACGATGGATACAGACGCTGCCCAGTGAGGACAGCCAGTATCCCGCAAGGAATCAGCCACCAGTTGAGGAATAAGAAAGCCCAGCTGCCCACCTGGGGGCAGGTTAAAAAGTTGACTGGAGAAGGAAAAAACATGTTACAACGTGCTGGTAAACCTGTCACTGCTGAGAACTTGTTCTTGGCCATGTGTGCCCTGCTTACTGTAAACTCTGGCCATGCTAATGCTAATGTAAGTTATTAGGCCTTTGTTCCTAACCCTCCTTTATTGGAACCTGTTGTTTGGAGAGACATGGATATAACCATCTATACTGTTCCTGCTATTTTATCTCCTCCTTGGAATAATTTGACATTTTACAATAAGGATGATGGTAGCTTTTTAAATTTTACTTACTATATTCATTCCTTGCCTGTTTGGGGCCTCCTCCATGTTTAGTTATGAATTGGCAACATTGGGCTTTACCTGGGAAACACACTTCCGATTCTAGAACACAGCTACAGTGATTAACTACTTGGTCCATTAATAGTAGCTGGGAAAGTGTCACCTTTGATGGCGAGTTATCCTTACCTATGTGCCCTGATTTTACTTGCCTTTTGTGTGGCAAGAGTGTAGAGGAACATTTGGAAAAAAGTTCAATAATTTTATTAATTGAGGAACTTTTGAACAATTTATTAACACATGTTCAGAATGGAATATTACCAGATGTGATTTATCAAATGTTACTAGGATGCCGGATGCCATTAATGGATTGCTTACTGGAGCTCGATTGATAGCCTGGGGAGATGGAGGCATTACAGATGCTCGATGGGCTTTCATGGCTGCACCCACTGCTGATCAGGCTCATCGTTGGAAGGGCGCAGCGCCGCTATACCCCGTGATGCTACCAAATGGATTGTTTTCGGGGATGGCCAACTCTGCATCCACTTATAATTTTACTTTGTACAAATCTTATAATGTAACTGCTTGTGTACCTCTGCCTTATGTATTTTTAGTGGGAAATTTTACATTTTCTCCTACTATTTTTTTGTTTTAATTGTCGCCTGTATTCTTGCATTAATTCCTCTCTTAATTTTAATGACAGTGATAGTATTATGATTTTCCACAAAGAACTCATATTTGGCTACCTGTTAAATTAGGAAGAGAATAGTCCCCAAATCCTTTGGATAGTGTTGTTATTGAATTTTTTACCAAACTACTAAAACGTACAAAACGTACAATTGGAGCCATTATAGATGTGATTTTAAGCCAAATTGCTATTACTACTGTTGCTGCAGTGTCTGGAATTGACCTACACACTTCTTTACAAACTAAAAACTTTGTGAAAGAATGGCACCGGGATTCACATAAATTGTGGGTCTTACAGGCAAAAATTGATGCTCAATTACAAACACAGATTAATATTCTTAAACAGACAGGGGGATGGTTAGGAAAAAGTTATTGGCTTTAGAAAAACAGTTATTGTTAAAATATGATTGGAATTCTACTACCTTTTGCATTACTAATGTAAAATATAATAAATCTATACATGATTGAAATGGACTACAGCAGTATTTATCTGGAAAGTCTACTGCTGCTCAATTAGTTGCTCAGTTACAATTTAATGTACATGATATTTTTGGTAAACAATTTGCAAATGATGATGCTTCTAATATTGCTGATACATTTATTAAACGGTTGGAAGGGTTAGATCTGAAAGGAATACTACAAAGCATTTCACATACTGCTAGTGGTATGGGAATTATGATTGTTATTATTCTGTTTGCACTTTTGCTGTTATATTTGATTTTTATGAAACCAAAGCAAGTTTCTATGATAACCCTGTGGAAAGCTTTACTTTTAAAACAAAAGAAAAAAGAAAGAAATTGTGAAGACTCAGGGTCTATGTTGACGGGGTAGAATGATGCAGGCTCCAGCCTCAGGATTATCTGAGGACTGTGTTTGGTATTAGGAAAGCTCTTGGCATGCCGGGCTAGAGAGGGAAAATGTTCTCTCTCCCTATCTCAAAACACATGTCACAGACTCCTGGGAGCTGAGGAAGTAGCCCTTCTGCTTGCTTAAGCATAGATGAACAGCTGGTCAAGCATTTTCCTGAGATTGGAGAAGTGGTTTGAGTTTGCTCCAAAATAGTTTAGATAATAATATACCAAGACATTGTCTCATAGGTCAAGTAAAAATGTATCTGTTGAAATTTTTGTGTGAATGTCTTCTGACCAAATCTTGGCAAAGATCATGCTTGCTTGTCTTTAAATACCCACTAACAATAAAGCACAGCATGCAGTGGCAATTGCTGTTTGCACTCTGCATCCCCTGTGTCCTGATGATTTTGTGATCCTTACCCAGGGACCCCAACGCACTAGACCTTGACAATAGAAGATACCAGGTGTCGAAAGATTTCCCATATTCCGGGATAGGCAGAATTAATATGGTGAAAATGACCATGCTGCCAAAATTAATTAACACATTCAATGCTATTTCCATTAAAATTCCAGTGACCTACTTTTCTGAAATAGAGAAAATAGTCCAAAAATTCATATGGAACAACAAAAAACCTAGCATAGCCAAAATAATTTTAGGCAAAAGAAAGAATGCAGGAGAGATCATGATACAGGACTTCAAGCTATATAATAGAGCCATAATAACAAAGACAGCTTGGTACTGGCACAAAGAGAGACGCAAAAATAAATCAGTCAGGTTAGAGGACACAGAAATATAGCCGCATATGGACAGTCAGTTGATATTTGACAAAGGAGCCAAAGATATACAGTGGAACAATCACAACCTCTTCAAATACTGTGTTGGGAAAACTGGCCACATGCAGAAAACTAAAAGTGGATCCTAGCCTATCATAATGCACTAACATCAACTCAAAATGGATTAAAGACCTTAACATCAAGCCTGAAAATCTGAAACTACTGCAGGACTGGGTATGAGAGACACTTGAACTTACAGGCATAGGCAGGAACTTCCAGAACAGATGCCCAGGGTCATTACAATTTTGAGAATGACTCGATGGGACTACCTTAAAATAAATAGTTTCCGCACAGATAAAAAAATAGCAACCACACTAGAAAGAAAGCCAAATAATTGGGAAAATATATTTACCAGCAATTATCTTGTACATGTAATTGTAACCCCTCTGCACAGTTTTTTTGCAATAAAAATAAAATAAAATAAATATTTACCAGCAATATATTAGAAAAGGGTCTAATAGCCATTATATATGGTGAACTTAAAAAACTAACTCTTCATAAATCTAACAAACCAATCTTGAAATGGTCAAGGTTGCTAAAGAGATACTTCTCAGAAGAAGAGATAAAAAATTGCAAAGGAACACGTGAGGAAATGTTCATAATTCCTGACTGTAAAGGAAATGCAAATAAAAACAACTCTGAGATACCACCTTACTCCATTCAGAATGGCCCACATCCTAAATTTAGACAATGACAAATGCTGGAAGGGATGCAAAGAAAGAGAAACATTACTGCATTGCTGGCAGTAATGTATATTAATACAACCACTTTGGAAACCAGTCTGGAGGTACCTCAGAAAGCTAAATATCGACCTCTCCTATGAGCTGGCCATACCACTCCTAGGCATCTACTCTGAACAATAGGAACCAGTATAGAAAGACACACACCTCAATGATTATTGCAGCACTGTTCACAATAGCCAAGATTTGGAAAGAACCCAGATGAGCTACTACTGATAAATGGATCCAAAAATTGTGGTACCTATATACAATGAAATACTATGCAGCCTTTAGAAAGGACAAAATGATGGCATTTGCAGGGAAATGAATGGAACTAGACCAAATTATTTGAGTGAGATAAGCCAAGAACAACAAGACAAATGGCACAGGGTCTACCTGATATGTGGATGCTAAAGCCAATATGCAAGAAGGTATGACAAAGTAAACAGGACTCGAGAAACAAAGGACAGCCACTCATTTTGTTGTATCACCATTAATGACTCCATGTTCTTGACCATGTAGATGGTAGAAATATGCATGCAATAGAGGGAAGCCAGGAGGAGGAACACAATAAGTGGGAAATGGAACAACATACAACAAAGTGGCCCATCATTTGCACTGGACATAGAAGAAAAATAACTAAGCAACCCAAACACAGTGATGGGAAGGGAGGAATGTGTGGGAAAGAGGGAAAGAAGGAATAGCCGACACTAAGCAAAAGGAAAAAATTGTAAACATCATCTGAGGTGGGAAAAATAATTTGGATTGTCAAAGCTCATAGAATTAACAAACTTTAGACCATGATAACAATAATTTGCCTTGTCAAGTTTAAAAAGTGTTTGTGACTTTAACTAAGTATCACAATTCCACAATACTGTGAAATATGTGAAATATATCTAATCACCTATCTCAATTTTTCAAAACGTGTGAGAAGGGAAGGGTTATGAGGGATGAGTGACAATATTGTCAGACACCTTGTATTCATGTACTGTTTTGTAGGATGGGAACATCTTTGTAAAACTACTTAAAGAAAATAATAATAAAAACTGTTTAAAAATAAATAAACATTAGGATGACGATAAAAAAGTTCAAATATAAAATAAGAAATTAATCCAGTTGGAACGAAAATTTCTTTGGGGAGAGTAATGTAGTGTATTCTATAGCAAGTCTCACTTCAGCATTAAATTCAAAAGCTAGACCTCAAGTAAATGAAATAAACTAAGAAATTGAATTGAAAAAAGAAAAAAAAAAGAAACTCCACCCACTCTTCCTTGCCTGGACAGCTGGTGTGGGTAAAAATGCATCATGCTCCTGAATTGGAACTGAAGTGGCAAGGACCTTACTTGGTCATTCTAACTTCACTGTTGCATATTATATTAGCATGAAAACAGCATTAGATTCATCAGTCTCTAGTAAAATAGGCAGTGGACCCATATACAGAGAAGGCTACAAGATGGACTGTGCAGACACTCAGAGGGACCCTTAAGGATAAGACTTACTAAGTGTTAATTAGCAATAACTAGTGTGTTTCTATAATTTACTTGTTTACAATTAAATTTACATTTTAAGCCTGTTCATTGGGTGGAGAGATGGGATTTTTTAGGATTTGGTAAGAACGAATCAAGGATTTGATTTGACATGAAAACCAGTGGGGGATGTATAAAGCAGCAAAGCCCTAATAATCAGCATGACCCACTAATCAATGCGGCCCCATGTCCTGGCCCGCAGGAGTGCATGAGTCATGCCACCAAAGGGGCCAGGGCATGCTGCTGGAGGGAGTTGGATGTCATCCTCAAATGAGCTGTTAAGAAGTTATTGAGGAATGCGCAGTTCATGAAGTGATGGATGAAAACTGTTAGGCAGGAGACCCACTAGGTCTGGGAGGGGTTCAAGCTATATATAGGCTGCATAGCCAGAGCAATGGAATTGGAGAAAATCAAGTGAAGACCTGGAAGGAAGGAAGTGGTGAGATAGCAGGGGGGAAAGACTTGGGAGAAGAGGAATTTGAGGGAGTGCAGGAGGGGAAGGACGCCAATTGGCCACCAGGCCAAAGAAGTGTAGGCCTGTAGATAGTGGAGAGGCCTAAAGAGAAGAAGGAAGTGATGGAAGGGAAAAAGGGAAATGAAGGACATGTCTATAAAAAGGAGGGAGTTAGAGGAAAGGAAAAAGCCTTACCTATTGAAGTATGGAGTTTCGAGATGATAATTTGGGGGGTTGGTGGTTTGCACAGTAATTAACTATGTGCAGGGCTGCCCATTGGAGGTCTGAGATTTGGTGGTTGGGGCTGGCTTGTCAATGAGTGTACAGCCCAGGGCAAGGCAAATGCAGGCCCATTTCTAGCGTAAATAAAATTACCCTCAATGTGCCTTATTAGATTGTCTTGTGTTTTATGTAACATAAGTATACAAGTTTATAAGTTAATAGTGTCAAAGGCTACGAATTTTGTAAAATGTTATGAGGTCATAATAGCTTTGCAAAACCCAATGGGACAATGATATCACAATGGCAATATGATGTCACAATATCAAATCATAATAATATTTTGATGTCATAATTAGTTGGTGATGCCATAATGGTGATGAGGTCACAATAGGTTTATGATGTCACAATGGATTGATGATGTCACAATGGCATGCTAGACTTCAATTTTCCATAACTTCAAATGAGAATATAAATCCAGAATGGGATTGTGATATCTACAAAGTCATGCATTGGCCTAAACGTTATGAACTCCCAACAAGTATGTAATGTCACAATGTATTACAATGTTCATGATATCTGACAGAGTGATGACATAATTTTCATGATATCAGAGTGCATTTCTAATATCACATATCATACCTGAAATTAGTAAAAAACAGATTATCAGATCAAAAAGGGCTTGTGTGTCACAAGGGCATCAGGTCAAAGTTATGAGGAGAGGACCGGTTAATGATGGCACACGTGATTCTGCTTCGAAGGGTTTGTAATATTACAATGGTATAACTGATCCCAATTGTTAGACCACAAAGAATATATGGGTAAACAACTGAATTTTTTTGTCACAAATGCCATATGCTGTTTCAAAGGTGCTAAGAGATCATAATCGATTAAAACGTCACAATGTGATGGTGATGTCACAATGGCAATGTGATGATGCAATAGGTTTGTGATATCACGGTGGTCATGAGGTCACCCATGGAATAGTGATGTCATTATGAATTTGTAATATTACAATCACATGTCTGATTTCAATTGCTACTGGTTTACAATGAGGATAAGAATTCAAGGAAGGAGCTAGAAGTCCTAAAACCCATGAATATTCTAACATGTGATTTCAAAATAAGTTTGTGAAAACAGAATGGTAGAGTAATATCACAATGTCAATATGATGTCACAATATCATGTCATAATAAAGTGTTAAGGGGGTTCTGAGGAAAATGGTGGAGGAGAAGCTGGAGACTAAACAAGCTTTCTCATAGAAAGCAGTTTTAGTGTTCAAGTGAACAATCCTTGGGTAGAGAATCACACCAAATGTGCCATCACAGTACAGAGAGTGTGTCCAGAGAGGGAAAATCCAGTCAAGGAGACAGATCTGAGCACTTGCAAGTAGCCGTGGCTGCTGTGGCTGCAGCGGCAGCAGTGGCGTCCATAGCCATCATACCTACAACAGAGAGATCCCAGGACAAAGGTGCCAGACACAGCGGACAGGGGATTCTACTCAACACCAGCAAGAACTGAGAAGGAGCAGATACCTTCATCCTTCAGATTGCAGACCAGAGAGTGCCCAGGAACTAAGATTCTGTCATGAGTAGAACCCTGAAATCCTCACTCCTTCTCAGGGAGCAGAGGTGGGAATGCCAGCCCTATCCCATACCACCACTGGAGATCTCCATCTTTGATACTGACAAAGACCCAGCTGAGCAGGTAGCTCCAACTCAGGCCTTGGAAGAAAACAAAAGAGTCATTTTGCAAGTCACAGGAACAAGAAGGGACCTGGCAGGCTCAGTTCCACCCAGGGCAAAGTCACCCCGCCCAGGCAGAGAGAGCTCTGCCCTCAGAGAAGTGACTTTCTTCACGGTGTAAACAGAGCCAGAGTCTGACCCTCCCTACAGAAGCCTAGACAAACAATTGAAATTCAGTAAACATAAATCCTGAGAATGGCTCAAAGCTGGACTCTGTGTCTCAGAAGCTAGCCCCTCAGGGAAAAGCTACTGTTTGTTGAAAGGCCTCAAACCTACCCAGAACCTAGCCTCATCACAGCTCCTCCAAACTAGAGGAAATTGCCATTTCCCTCTTTTGGGATACTCAAAGCAGATCTCCGTCCCATTGAACTAGCCTGGGAAGAGGATCACAAAATCCTGCCTAACACAGAGCATTTTCTGCCCAAACAAACTGACTTAAGAAACCAATCAAGCCATAGGAAACAAAACACCACAAACAGACCAGAGACTCGACCAAGAGACTGGTTATGGACACAGGGGAGATACAAGTTCTTCCCATTCCCGCCCCCTAAAAAAAACTCAAAAGCCAAAGAACTCTTTTATGAATTTTTTTTTAATTTGAATTTTAAAAATGTTTTCTGATAGTATTTTCTCTCATAATTTTTATTTTTGGTGTATGTGCGTGTGTGTGTTTGACCTTTTGGTCCTTTTTATTATTTTCATATTTTCTCTTTCTTTTTTGCATGACTTAATTGCTGTTCTGCTCATCCCCAGATATATACCTGTTGTCAATTATTACACCTTATCCTCCATTTTGTACATAATTAATCCAGAAATTTATTACTCAATTCACAACCTCTTAGGCTTAAATTCTTTACGAGCAGTTTTATTTCTTTATACCTACATAATTTTCTAGTAACCAATTAAAAAAACTTTTATTTTTTAGTTTTTCTTGTCTCCTTTCTCTCCTCTCCTCTTCTCATCCTATTCTTTTCTTCTCTCAATATCATTTCTTTAAACTTACATAAATTGTGTTTCATTTCTTAAACTTGAATTTTTGTTTTTCCATTTTTTTCTTTAAAATATCTCTCCTATCATTCTGCCCAAACCACTTCCCTCTCAGAGATTAGGACTTGGTTAAATTTACTTTCCTTTAATCTATCCATATCCCTCTAGTCCTATTTTTCCCCACATTTCTAACTAAAGCTAATAATTTCTGGTTTGCCAAATCCTTCTTTGCTGTTTGTAACCCATTAATCCATGGTTGTTTGACGTTGAATAGATTGTATCTGTTGAACTATATTGTATTTGAAGCCATTTTGATTGTGCGACTGCAGGACTCTGGTTGATGCTTGCCTTAAAATAGTATTCTAGCACAAAATTGGTGTTACTTTCATACCAAGTTGGCAGAATAAGCTGGAAGAACACAAGAAAAATGGCAAATCCAGGTGTCTGAACTCCCACTCATGATAATCAGGTGACCGAATAGTTAATGAATAATTCAGAGGAGAGTTATCAAAAGCTCTATGAACACTGCTGGTAAACATGGTGAATGAAATAACTGAAAACTTGCAAAAGACTCAGTGTGAGTATGATAGAGAGCGAGAGGAGGCAAACAAAAATTAATACAGGAATCTTGAGAGCATTAGGGAACTACTTAAAGATTAAAACAGGAATTGCATAAGCCGGTTGAGAACAGTTAAAGAGAAATACAGGGATAACATGAGAAGGTTGAAAACAGTCATAGAGAATTATAGGAATTGTGTAAATGCGAGGAAACTTATCAAAGTGTAATACAGGAATTGAGAGAGAGGGATGAGAATAGACGAAGATCAATACAGGCACTCATGGAATCCATAAACAGACAGCTGAAACAATTCTGAGAGACCACAAAAGGAATGATGACTGGAGCCCAACAGAAGGAATGGGAGTCCAAGGAAACCATAACCAATCAACTAAGTGATTTGAGAATAAACACTGAACACCAAATTAAGGAAGTAAAGTTGAAACAATATCTAAAACAAATCTCCAACAAAGAATTTGAAGCCATTAAAACCACCCAATTAGAAGGAAAAGTAATAAAAACAAAGAAGGAAGACTTGACAGTAAGTTAGACCATGCAGAATATCGAATCTCAGGGATTGAAGACAGCCTGGATATTATAGAGAAAGAACATACAATTGTCCAAGACAAATTCTAGAAATACGATCTATTCAATATTTGGAAGACACCATCAGAAGGCGAATGTGAGGATACTGGGTATAGAGGAGCACCTAGAGACAGAAGTTAATGGTCTAGGAAATATATTTAACAGAATCCTAGCAGAGAACTTCCCAAACATGCAAAAATATAGGCCTATTCAGATACAAGAAGCCATTAGAACCCCATAGAGACCAGACCAGAACAGAACATCCCACTGTCACATTGTAATCTGCACAGGATCAATTCAGACCAAGGAAAGGATCCTTAAAGCTGTCAAGTCGCCTCTAAAAGGAAAAAAATTAGAATAAACTCAGATTTCTCAGCAGAGATGAATAAAGCAAGAGCCTGGCATGATGTATGCCATGCCCTAAAGATAAGTAAGTACCAGCCAAGAATACTGTTCCCAGCTAAACCCTCCTTCATAACCGAAGGTCAAATAAAAACAGTGCATTGCAAAGAAAAATTGAAACAATAAATCTCCACCAAACCAGCTGTACAAAAGGTACATAAAGATGTCCTACGCATAGAAAACGAACAAGACCACAGTAAAGGGTGAGAAACTGCGTTCAAGGGAATAAAATTAGAACTCAACACCAAAAGCCACAAATGAAGTCCTGTAACACATGGAGGTTGAACAACACACGGTTGAATCACAAATGAGCCATGGAAGAAATTAGAAAGGAAATAGAAATTTTCATGATATTCAACAAAAATAAACACACAAATTACCAGCTCCTCTGGGACACAGCAAAGGCAGTACAGAGAGGCAAGTTCATAGCTGTGAGTTCCTATATCAATAAATTAGAGAGATTTGAAACCATCAATTTAATAAGACATCTGAACCTCCTTAAAAAAGAGCAGCAAGATAAACCCCAATCCAAGAAATGGAAAGAAATAATTAAAATTAAATCAGAATTAAATGAATTAGAATCCAAAAACACCATATAAAGAATCAACAAAACAAAGAATTGGTTCTTCAAAAAATTTAACAAAATTGATAGACCCTTAGGAATTCTTACCAGACAAAGAAGACAAGACACCCAAATAACCTCAAAGATGAGAATGGAAACATCACCACAGAAACAACCAAGATTCAGAACATTATAAAGGAATACTTCTCAAACCATTATGCTAATAAGTTTGAGAACCTGGTAGAAATGGACATTTTCCTAGCTAATATCGACTTGCAGAAACTCAACCAAGATGAGATAAATCAAGTAACATGACCATATCAAGCATAGAAATAGAAAGAGCAATAAGAAACTTCCCACTTAAGAAAAGCCCAGGACAAGATGGATTTTAAATGGAATATTACAAGGCCTTCAAAGCAGAGCATACACCAATACTCCAAAAACTCTTCAATGAAATTGACAGAGAAAGTTCACTACAGAATTCTTTCTATGAAGCCATCATAATCCTCACCCCAAAGCAAGGCAGGGACTCATCAAAGAAAGAGAACTATAAACCCATTTCTTTGATGAACATTGATGTAAAACACCTCAACAAAATTTTGCCCAATCGACTTCAACATTTCATCCAAAATCTCATACACAACGATCAATCATTATTTATTTCAGTGATGAAAAGCTGGTTCAATATATGCAAATCAATTAATGTAACTTATCACATCAACAAGAGCAAGGATTAGAACCACATTGTTATCTCAATAGATGAAGAAAAAGTATTTGACAAGATCCAACACCCCTTTATAATGAAGGCTCTGGGAAAACTATGAATCCAGGGAATATTCCTCAATACAATAAAGGCTGTATATGACAAGCCTACAGCCAGCATTGTATTTAATGGTGAAAAACTAAAGCCATTTCCTCTTAACTCAGGAAGGAGACAAGGATGTCCACTCTGTCCGCTTCTCTTCAATCTAGTATTAGAATGACTATCTACATCAATAAGAAAAGATGCAAATAAAAAAGGGATCCAAATAGGGAAAGATGAAGTAAAATTCTCCCTGTTTAAGATGACATGATCTTGTTTTTAAAGAATCCCATGGACCACTCAGAAATTACTCATGATGATTCAAAACTTTGGCAAAGTAGCAGGGTATAAAATTAACTCTCAGAAATCTATGACTTTTCTGTATGCCAGCAATGAGAAAAGCGTGCCTGAAATTAGGAAAGCAACTCCATTCATAATACCCCACAAAAATTAAAATACCTAGGAATTAACTTAATCAAAGAAGTGAAGGATCTTTTTGATGAAAACTTTAAAAACCTGAAAAAGGAAATCGAATCAGAACTTAGAAAGTGGTAAAAAAACAAAACAAAACAAAAAAAAAAACAACTCTCATGCTCCTGGATTAGAAAGATCAACATCATGAAAATGGTAATACTTCCCAAGGCTATCTACAAATTCAATGTGATACCTATCAATATTCCAAACTCGTTCTTCATGGAAATAGAAGAGGCAATGCAAAAATTCATATGGAACAGTAAAAACCCAGAATAGCAAAAACAATCCTCAACAGAAACAACAGTGCTGAAGGAATATCAATACCAAATTTCAAACTGTACTACAAAACCATAGTAATGAAAACAGTTTGGTACTTGCACAAAATCAGACCTCAGGATCAATGGAATAGAATTGAATACCCAGAAAATGAACGCACTGACATATAGCCACCTAATCTTTGAGAAAGGAGCTAAAAAATAGCATGGAAGAAAGATAGCCTCTTTAGTAAATGGTGTTGGCAACGTTGGTTAATCACTTATAGAAAACAAAAGCTAGATCATTATATATCACCCTGCAGCAGAATCAATTCCAAATGGATCAAAGACCTCGGAGTCAAAGCAGACACCCTAAAAACTTTAGAGGACAAAATAGGAGATACTCTAGATATCCTTGGAACAGGACTAAATTTTCTTAATAGAGACCCATAAACACAACAAATCAAAGAAAGGTTGGACAAATGGGATTGCATGAAATTGCAGAGCTTCTGCATGGCAAAGGACAAAGCTCACAAGATCAATAAAAAGCCCATGGATTAGGAGAAGACCTTCACTAACCATAAAAGGGACAAGGGTCTCATATCTAAAATATACTTGGAACTCAAAAAATTAAATCCCCCAACAACAAATCCTCAAAGAAACCACTGCCCAATAAATAAGTGGGCTAAAGACTTACAGAGAATCTTCTCCGAAAAGGAAAGTGGGATCGTTAATAGACACATGAAGAAATGCTCAGCCTCCCTAGCCATAAAAGAAATGCAAATCTAAACAACACTGAAATACAACATCACTCCAGTTAGAATGGCTATAATCAAGAACTCTAATAATAACAGATCCTGGACGGGATATTGGTGAGATTGTAAACTTGTTCAACCACTTTGGAAAGTAGTATGGAGGTTCCTCAAAAGACTCTACATAGAGCTCCTTGATGACCCAGCAATCCCACTTTTGGGTATTTACCCAAGTGATCACAAACAAGAATATACTAAAGCTACCAGCATAACTATGTTCATTGCAGCATTATTTACCATAGCTAAGATATGGAACCAACCCAGATGCCCCTCAGTAGATGAATGGATCAAGAAAATCTGGTATATATACACAATGGAATTCTATGCCTCCATCAGAAAGAATGACATTGCCCCATTTGTTAGGAAATGGAAAGACTTGGAAAAAATTAAATTAAGTGAAGTAAGCCAGGCCCAAAGAAATATAGGTCCCATGGTTTCCCTTATTTGCAATAACCAATTTATGTCTGAGACAAGCTGAAACGGCCACATATGTTGATGTTAGGCGAAATGAACCCCTTGGTAAGGACTCAAATTGTTTTTCTTTTCTTTTTTCTAGTATATTTGTAAGATGATTTCTCTGTTGCTTTGCATGTTCCTACTCCACGGGATAACCCCTGTTTTCAGTATATTTGATGTTGGTATAATTTTGGGAGGGGAAGGGAAAAACAAATAGGGATACAGGGTGACCCATTGCAACAATGACATGTACAAGACATTATGTCGAAAACCAAACTTTATAACTTTGTCGTGGGGTGGGGAGGTGCAGAGGGAGAGATAGGAATGGATGGGAAGGGGAAACAACGGAGGAGGCAACAATGGATAAGAAATGTACTCATTACCTTATTCATGTAATTGTAAACCCACTGTATGTATTTTTACAATAAAAAATCATGAAATAATAAAGTAAAAATCCATGTCACTTTTTTTTGTCAGTCATGGGGCTTGAACTCTGAACACTGGCATTGTCCCTCAGCTCTTCAGTTCAGGAATGCCACTATACAACTTGAGAGCCACAGTACCATTTCTAGTTTTCAAGAGTTATATTGGAGATAAGAGTCTCACAGACTTTTCTGCCCAGGCTGGCTTTGAACCACTACCCTCAGATCTCAGACTTTTGGGTAGCTAGGATTACAGGCATGAGTCAACAAAGCCCAGATCCAAGACAATTTTTAAAAAGCAAGCTTATTGAAACTTCGGCTTTTTTCCAAGAAACAATCTTACTTTTTCAGCATTAGTTTATAACTAGGAGTTACTTTTAGATGTAACTGAGTTTTTCAATAGAATCAAATATAAGTTTTATTATTATTAAGTATCCCACAAATATCACTGTAATTGATTTCCCCCAAAGTCAATTATTACATACAATATTACTCACTATTATTGTTAGAGTCTATATTACATATAATGTGAAGTGAACCATTTCATATAAATTAGTAGATGCTATTTTAACATTATAAATTCACATCTGTGATTTTAAACGAAGGAAAGAAGATTTTTCAAGTTAAAATGAAATATGAATGTGTAGTGTGTCCCAACTGAACCTAAAATTCTGAGTTCATACAGACAAAATTATTTTCTTTCAACTAAAGACTTTCCACTAAAGTAACACTATTAGAAATAGTGAGGCAAGAGGAGGAAGAATTAAAATCATGTCAAACAATGTCTCTGTTATTCTGCTAACCCCTCCTCTTTGATGACCTGCCAATTCCCCGTTGTCACAAAGCTTCAAGTGTCCCTCTTAGAATTCTATTTGGAAAAGTTCTCAATCACTGATTCTTTTTGTACTTTCTGTTATATGAAACAAAATATAGAAACAAAACAATTGATATAAAATGCACACTTATGTTGAAGTCACCACAACTGGAAAAACAACCAACAAAGTAGAATTCCCCCAGGAACAAAAACATGTTGTGTCCAGTTTTTTTTTGAAAGCACAAATAACTCAAATACATGTTAACTTGGAGTAGAGCCATAAAGATAACTGTGTCTCAAAAATAAGGTTGTGTTAATTTGTAATTAAATTCATCTAGATGAACCTAATATAGCAAATCCCTTGAATGGATAAAATTGTTTAAAACAAATGTGACTGTATAAGGAGTGAGATCTGCATATATATAAAAGAATAAAATAACAAAATCATGACATACTTTAAAAATTCAGAAATGCAATGAATAAGTCCAATAATATCCATATTGAAAACTAATTCCTACTGATTTAACAAGAAAAAATATGCAACTATACAATCTGAGCAGTGTACGTGAGTCTACATAATTTTAACCTACTCCAAATTACACTTTGTAGAAGACTGAATGTGGGTTACCTAAAGGAAAACTTCAACATATAATATAAATGAATTAAAAATCTCATGAAAAGAGAAAAGTAGTTACTGGAAAATACTAGTTTAATAAATGGTGGTCAAATCTTTCTAGTACTGAAAAAATTGCACACCTACTTATTTAGATCCAGAAAAAGACCCAAGTTACTCGAGCTGATTTGAAACTTTGGCAAAGTAGCAGGATACATCTGTAAAATTTCTATGGATGTTGACTCTGGCAAGGAATGTATTTCCTCTTTGCTCTGACAAATAAATATATGAACGAACATAACTTCTACAACTAAATATCAAGACCTAACTAAACATATAACCAGAAAAGTCATCATGTAAGCTGTATTGCAACTGGAGTAAAATTGAGATACCACTTCACCCCAATTAGAATGGCTATAATCAAGAACTCTAGTAACAACAGATGCTGGACAGGATGTGGACACAAGGGAAAGTTACTGTATTGTTGGTGGGAGTGTAAACTTGTTCAACCGCTTTGGAAAGCAGTATGGAGGGTCCTCAAAAGACTCCACATAGAGCTCTCTTATAACCCATCAATTCCACTTTTGGGCATTTACCCAAATGTTCCCAAACAAGACCATACTAAAACTACCAACACGACTATGTTTATTGCAGCCTTATTTACCATAGCTAAGATACGGTACCTACCCAGATGCCCCTCAGTAGATGAATGGATCAAGAGAATCTGGTATATATACACAATGGAATTTTATGCCTCCATCAGAAAGAATGACATTGCCCCATTTGTTAGGAAATGGAAAAACTTGGAAAAAATGATAGTAAGTGAAGTAAGTCAGGCCCGAAGAAACATATGTCCTATAGTTTCCCTTATTTGCAATAAGTAGTATATGTCTGAGTCAAGCAGAAAAGGTCAGATAAGTTGATGTTAGGGAAATGAATCCTAAGATATATATTCAAATGTTTTTTTATCTTTCATACGATTGTTTTTAACACATTTATAAAATGATTTCTTTGTTGCTTTGTATGTCCCTCCCCCACTGTATAACCCGGCTATCACAGTATTTGATGTCTCTATAATTTGTGGAGGGGAAGGGAAAAAACAAATCGTTTAAATAAGGATAAAGGTGGACCCATTTCAACAATGAGATGTAAAAGTCGTTACGTCGAAAATCAACTTGGCAAATTTGGTGCGGGGGGATGATGGAGGTGCGGGAGGAGGATGGGAAGGGATGTGAAGGGGAAACAAAGGAGGAGGCTACAATGTTTGATAAGAAATGTACTCATTATTTGCCCATGTAATTGTAACTCCTCTGTATAGTATTTTCACAATAAAAAAAGATAAATCAGTCATACTGATTCTGTATTTATTGTAAATGTTGTTTTTTTTCAATAATTATTTCGTTTAGTTTGCGTTTTTAAAACATTGTGTTAAATGATGTATATCTTGGTAACAAATTTTGGATGCCTCCTTAAATTTTGTTCTGAGTATAAAGTCTCACTTCAGTTCCTAACCCGTGAAATGATGTTGATTACAAAAAAAATTCTAATAGCCACTGTTTATAATACACAAAATCTCATAAGCATGACACCAAAAGCATTGGTTAACATTTGGATATCAGGGTCTCATGACTGATGAGGCCTATCTGCAGGAATATCATTGTACCTAGATTCCTCAGCCTAAATTTAGCCACTGTTTAAAAATGTTTATATCTTTGTCACCCATCAGAGATTAAATCTGAATATAAAGCCTAAGGAAAATGATAAAAAATTTAGCTTTTCTGGATATAAAGTAACAATATGCATCATAGAGTAACTCACTGGTTTAAAGTCAACCTATTTCTCCAAAACATTCTAGGTATTTCCTTAAAATGTGTATTATTTCCTTGAAAGCAATGGGGAATGTGAGAAGAGGATTAACCAAGCATTGCCTTGAAATATACGTAATTTGGATGTACCTCTACAATTCGCTATAAGCATTTCTGATAAAAATGTTTGAATAATTGATTTTCTGTTCAGATATAATATATCCTAGTTTCATATACTAAACTACATTCAGAAAATGGTATATACCGATTAACTAAAGAAAGTCCTGGAAGAAAAAATGGCATCTCTATACTATGTGATGCCCAATTCTTAGGTATTTCATTCTGCCTCCATTTAGTGAATGCGATTGTTTAAATCCTTCATAAGGTATTAATTAAAATCGATCAGTGTCCTATAATATAATTGTGTATGATTTTGTTCTAGAATGATTCAAGGAGTGCCCATTCAATCACGACAAACATCACATTCCATTGGTATTCATATGGATAGGAATGAGTTTCTTAGGATCTCCTGCCATTTGAAGGTGGCAGGATCAGGATTCGAACTGTGGGCTCCAGCTCCCACCACTTAAACCTGAGAATAGGGAACTCACCTGTGTGTCCAAGAACATCAGCAAGACCAGTGATAAGACAGACACAAGTGTCTCTCAGCATTCCTCCTTGATACTTACAAGGCTTCTCTGAACATGACTTTTTTCATTTTTTATTGTAAAAATATTATACAGATGGGTTACAGTTAAATGAGCAAGGTAAAGAGTACATTTCCTATTGAACATTGTTGTCTCCTCTTTTGTTTTCCCCATACCATCCCTTCCCTCCCATCTCCACATCTACTCCCCCTGCCGATCTCAGTGACTTAATTTTTTATTTTTGGCTTTGTACAGGGTTTGATCTCAAGTAGTGGCAACTATGAACTTTCCCTCACATTGGGACACATTTACCAAGACCCTGAGCTCAAATCCCAGGCTAGGAAATAAAAGTGGCAGAAATTCCAAACCAGGGAGCTATATTTTTTATTTTAGTTAAATGATTAATTATTTTTTTAATTTATTCTTTATTTTGCCAATACGGGGGTTGAACTCAGGTCATGCAACTCTGCCTCAGCTTTGATCGCCCTAGGCTGGAGTACAACCTCTGGACCCAGAGCCAATCTTGGGATCCTAGGCCCAGAGGGCTTGCACGAAGAAAAAAAAAGTAGGATACCACAAAAAGTGGTGAGCTGTAGAGGGCTGGGGGTTTACGTTTTTTACCTTTACACGGTGACCATCCTGGGTCTGAATGACACAGCTGCAATTGGACCTGGCCAGCCATTGCTGAAGGCTGTTGGACTATCAGGGAAACCATAGGTCTACCTGTCAACATAGGCTCTGGGGTCAAATCCCGGTCCTGACACCTACCAATGGCAGGAGATCACAAGAGACTCATTCCTGTGCATAGAAATACCTATTGAAAGAGTACTTCTTGATTCAGTGTAGTCTAAAATTGGATGCAATAATCCTATCATGTGGATTGATCTTAATAGTTTATTGAACATGAAAAGAATAATATTACTTCAGGGGCGGTATAATAAATGCCTAAGAGTTGGTAGGAACCTAGTAGGTTTCATTCAGTCATAGACAGACAGATCTGGTGCTCCTTTCCAATATGTATTTATTTGTATACCACCATCTGCCTATCCATGTATCACTGTTTTGGCCAAAACTGGGGCTGGAGGTCAGGACTTGGGAACCACCTGACAGCTTCATTGTCTAGAGGCTGCTGTGCTCAGACTCATCCATTCATGAATTGGGCCTGGTAGGCCCTGACTTCAGATCCCAGCACTGCCAAAAATTTAATTGGAGTAAGAAGCCGAGTATGACACATTTTATCCTTTTCTGGGAGAGTCCTGAGTGTCAGGCATGATGGATATCATATCTACAAATCTGGATGCTGTGATAGGATGTAAGCAATGTAATAAATGGTAGTGGTGTCATCAGAGTCAATAAAATAATTGCTAAATAAATGAATAAAACCAGAAATAAAATGAATAACTATACCAAACACAATATGTACTGAATATCTGTATGGAAGTATAAATCCTATATTTAAAATGGATATAAAGAGTATGTTTTCCCAGCCTGAAGCTTGAATTCAGGCCTAGGGAACAGGCCTGACTTTCTTGTCTTCAAGCATGGTCAGATTCCCTTCTCTCACAGTGCTGCATATTTACCCAGACCTTGAGTTCAAATACCAGGCCTGGCAGAAAAAATGGCACGAATTGCAAACCAGGGGGGTATTTTTTTTTTAATGGCGGGTTATTGGGGATGCCATTGTCCTGCATGACAACATAGGTTGTGAGCCCTGGAGAAGCAAAAGTTGAGAAGGTGACGCCTGCACAAATTGAGGATCACAGAGAATGGAGACATGCCCCAGACCTAGAGGGTCTGCGAGCACTCTCAGAGGCTGAAATCCACAGGGGGAAACTCCCGCTGCAGGAGTGGTGACCCCTGCAATGGGGTCACAGTAGTTCAGTGGCAGACAGAGTTGGAGCCACAGGCCTCCTGCCTCATGAGCTGCCACCATAGCAGGCTTGGGGATGGGAAGTGGGACAGGGGGCATCCGAAAACAAAATCTGCTTCATCCATGACCTGCATGATGACGTGGACTTCCATAGTCCAGCGGATGAGCACCACCATCGATGCAGCCAGCTGTTGGCACACATCTGCACTGTCTTGGAATCCCTCATGGCATGTAAGAGCAGATGTTCATCCTGGATGAACTGTGTCTGGAGAAAGCCAAGTGCGTGTGCTGCCTCTCCCAGGAGAAGATGGAGAAAGGAGAGCTGGGGAGCTGCTGTCCCTTCTTGCAGGGGAAGTAACAGATAGAGGGCTCCAGATGCCGGCACAGGATGAGCCCCCACAACCAGAGCTGCTTCAGATGCCTCAGGCTCTAGGGTGGGCAAAATGAGGGAGGAGCTGAAAGGTTTTGAAGAATTGCAACTTCAAGACAGCTTGGAAACTGCCAGAGGAGAAATCTGGGTTCCCGACCCTGTAGATGACTCCCCTATGGAGCACATCCTGCAGCAGATGCCCCACACCCAGAGCCACCTACAGCTAGCAGGCTTGGTCATGGAGTGCTCCCTTTCTTTCTTCTGTAGATTGATGTGGATGATGACTCTCTATGTAACATACTGATTCTCAAAAGCCACGTCAGCCACCAGAAATAGGTGGCCAGGCAGCCTTCTCCCAGGCCTCCATCTGCCGTGTGATGGGAAGGGTAAACTGAAGGTCAGGTAGGGCAGAGGCTGCCGGGAAGCGGCCCAAATTCAAGGGACATATAATAGCCCATTGGTGGCCAAGGAAGAGACCCATGTTATGCTTATCTCAAACAATAAATTGTTTTCAAAGGGAATAAAAGCCTCCAACAAAGATTTGTTCTTCCAGTCCTGGGGCTTGAACTCAGGGCCTGGCCACTCTCCCTGAGCTCTTTTTGGTTAAGGCTGGCACTCTACCAGTTGAGTGTTTACTGATAGTTCATCGAAGATAAGAGTCTCACTCACTTTCCTGTCCAAGCTGGCTTGGCACCATGATCCTCCAGATCTCAGCTTCCTGAGTAGGATGACAGGTATGAGCCCCCAGTGCCCAGCTTGTGATGCCTTTTGAAGGTATTTTGTCAAGTCTGTAAAAGGAGTCCCAAAGTCCTGGATAGACCATGACCCAATCAAGAAGCTGGGATGGGGGAAGGTTGACCTTCTAGCCATTCTGTTCTCCAAAATTAAAGATGCCAGTTGGCGTTGTATGCATCAAACACCTAGGCCAACAGCCATCAGGCTTAGTGGGGAATAGGTAGAGAATACCCAAAGATTTCAGTGTAGAAATCTCTGAATTTGCAAGCATGTGGTGTGTGTGTGTGTGTGTGTGTGTGTGTGTGTGTGTGTGTGTGTGTTTGTGTGTGTGTGTAAACTCAGGGCCTAGGCTCTATCCCTGTGTTTTCTTGGTCAAGCCTAGTACTCTGCCACTTGAGCCACAGTCCCATTTGCTTTATGATGGTTAATTGTAGATAGGAGTCTCAAGGACTTTCCTGTCCATTGTGGCTTGGATCAAGAGTAAACACAACTCACAGGTACAATCCTTATGGTGGGCGACTCCTGCCCCCTGATGGCCAGACATGGAACATGAGAGGCCGTGCCATTGTCCTCTAGAGTTCAATTGGGGGAAGTGACCAGGGCCAAGCTGACTTTTGCTCACCATGGGTGCTGATGCCAGAGCAGGTCTGTTCCACCCTAGGCCAAGAGAGCTCCAGGAGGCCCGGCTCCCAGGGGCACAAGGAAGGGAGAGGTCAGCTCTAGGCCGAGCTAAGAGCCTTTGCCCACAGACACCCCAACTTGGCTTTCCTGATCACCACAAGACCTGTCAAAGAAGAACCCCCAAAAAACAAAATTGGAGCTGTGGGTCAAAGTGATAGAGCCCTAGCATTGAACCAGTGAGATCAGGGACAGAGCCCCCAAGGTTTGAGTTCAAGACCCCCAGCTGACCCTCCCCAATAAAACACAGGTTGGCTAAAGTAAACTTGTAGTATTTGTGAAGTGTTTTGAAGAATGGTGATACTAAAGAATGTACCGTAATTCTAATGACAGCTGAACTTTTGACATACAGCTATGTGCTGAGTCCTTCACAGGGCGCTATTTGCTGGGTCCTTCCCACATGGTGTTTTGTGCTGAGTCCTCAAAAATGTGCTGTTTTCTGAGTCATCCCAAAGGGTGCTATCTGCTGAGTCCCTGAGAAGAGTGGGCCATGCTGGGTTTTTTAAAGGGTGCTGTGTGCTGAGTCCATTACACAACGTACTATATGCTGAGTCCTTCAAAAGGTGCGGTGTGCTAATTCACCCCAAAGTGTGCTGCTATGTGCTGAGCTTGAGAAGTGAGGAAGAGGTGAATTTTTCAAGTGCTTTGTGCCAAGACCTTAAAATAGGGTGCTCTGTACTGTCCTGCAAATGGTGCTCTGGGCTGAGTCCTTGGACAGTGTGGTATGTACTGAGTCCTTCCACACTGTGGTATGTGCTGAGTCTTTCAAAATTGTGCTATCTGCTAAGTTTTTTGAAGGGTGCTATGAACTGAGTGCTTTACACAGTGTGCAATGTACTCAGTCCTTCAAAGGGAGATGTGTGTGTCTTAACACAGGATGCTATGTATTGAGTCCCTGGGAAAGAGTGCTGTGTGCTTGAGTTTTTCAAAGCATGCCATGTTCTGGGTCCTTCACACTGTGGGCTATGGACTCCCTCATTCAAAGGATGCTGTGTGCTGAGTACTCTACACAGGGTACTATATACTGAGTCATTCAAAGTGAGCTGTGTTCTGAGTCCTTCACACAGGGTGCTTTGGGCTGTTTTTTGAAGTGCTTTTGGTTGTTTTTTGAAGTGTGCTGTGTGCTGAGACATCTCAAAGGGTGATATGTTCTGAGTCCTTGAAAGGCAGTTATCCCCAACAATCACACACACGCACACACACACACACACACACACACACAAGGGTCACTGTACACCTGCTTGGTGTGTAGAGTGGAGGGGGAAGAAGGAGAGTATCCTCCAGTGGTGGTGCTGAGGGGAGATTCGATCCCCTGGGCAGATACTGGGGTTAGGAGGTAGTGATGAGCTGAGGTGAGGCTACAATTGCATGGCCTGGAAGCCTTAGGGCCCAGTCAGGGCTTGGCTTGCAGCAGGGGTGGGGGGCCGGGGCCAAGGGGAAGGGGGCATGGCAAGGGGAGGAGGGGTAGGATCCAGGGCACACTGTGTTAGCAGCAGGGGGTGGGTGCACCCCATGGGGGCAAGACAGCCAAGGAGAGGAGTGGGGGCAGAGAGAGAGAGAGCAGATCGAAGAGTGAGCACACACACAAAGGCAAGCAGCTTTATAGGCTGGTGACCTCCCAAATCTTAGCGCAGGTCCCGGCAGGGAGCACAGAGCATGGGGAGCCTGTGCAGCAGGACATTGCAACAGACAGCCACTCAGAAGTGTGGTGGCCATGGCAGGCCTGAGTCTGAGGTCCCTGCGCAGGGAGTATGGAGGTGGAGGTGGCTGAGGTGGGGGCAGTGTTGGCTGATGAGGAGAAGCAGAGGCCAGGTGCAGCCCCTACATGCCCAGCAGACACAAGCCTGCTCACTCCCTGCAGCATCGCATTTCAAACACGGTGTTTTTGGCTCAGACCCATGGTGCCTCTCGAAGTCGCCCAGCAGAGATGGCATGCCCCTGGCTTGCTTGCAGCCCCTACCAGGTCTCGGATCCCGGTCCTTGGACTACGGGCCTGCATGCACCTGGAGGCTCTGCCTACAGCTTCTCCCAGTAGCACACATGAGTGGCTGCTCCATGGGCCTGCACCCTGCAAACCCTCCTGCCAAAAGACCCTCTCCTGCTGACATGGACCTGACCCTCCTGTCTCCCCTCTCCTGTACTGCTATTGCCTGCCCCATGCCCCACAGCCTGACATGTCCCTGCGACAAATGTACCCCAGTGTTGGAGAGTGGGAGTGGGTGACGACCCCGGGATCCCACCCCCACCCTAGTAACCGGTATACCAGGAAATGGGGTAATGCAGGAATGAGTGAGGAGGGGTCGCCACAGAGCTCCTGGCCTGGAACAGTGGGAGCCACACAGCCGCGCATGTGCACCCTTCCTCTCCCTGTTGGGAACCTGGTGGCTTTAGTCAGAGGTGGGGAGCAGCACCTCCACACCTGCCTTCTCGTGTCTTTTGCTTTTTGCTGGGGGTGGTGGGTGTTGGATGCAAATGATAGGCCCTCCTTGCTGTGTGAGCCCTTGTCTTCTGTGCTCGGTCACCCTTTCACCTAAGGAGGGTCCCAGAAAAGCCCACTAGTTATGTGAGGGCACTTGGAGTCAGATAGAAGGTGAATATCTGGGAAGAACACAGCCCCTCTGACACACATATACCTGACCTGTCCCCCCACATCAGCTGTCAACAGTTCTCACATGGTGATCACATTTCCCAGCTCTCCCAGCATCTGCTGGCTCACAGTCCATCTGCTCTCCTAGTCCTTCACAAGAATTCACCAAGTCACCCAGAAGCATCTAGGCTGGAAGTAGGGAGTCTGTCCATGTATGTAGCCTTTAGGACCCCATGCATTTCCCAACACTGCCCCCACCCCAGGTCAAACACCCCTCTGGGACACTGTGACCCCCCTGCTTGTTTTCAGTCCTGGCTCTGAGGAGCCACCTATCTCAGGACACCTTCACACAGCGTCCTGGCCTGGGATTTTGGTGAATGGTGAATAAATGCTGGTTGTTCCCAAGGGAAAGTGTCTGGGCCTTGAGAAAGGGAGAGATAGAGTGGTTCTGCGTTATTAGAGTGGTGCTCCTTTGGGTGGGAGCCACTAGTTTGACAAGGGAATCCCTGTGCTCCAGCTTGTACCTTGTCCCAGAGGAGGAACCAACAACTCAGGAGAGACACTGCTGAGTCTCTTTGTGTGTGCATTTGTGTGTGTGTGTGTGTGTGTGTGTATGCATGAGAGAGAGAGAGGGATGGAGGCAGAGAGAGAGAGACAGAGAAGAAGAGAGAGAGGAAGAGAGAGAGAGAGAGGGAGAGAGAGGAGAGAGAGATCATCTTTCTCCTTATACCTGCCTGTCTGTGCTCAGGTGAGTGATCAGTTGGCAAATTGCATGTGCTGCATGGAGGAGTCTTCTGTCACAGGTCTGGATTTATGTGTGTGTGGTGTTTGTGTGTGTGCGTGGTTGTGTGTGTATGTGTGTTTGGAGAGCAGGGAGAACAATGAAAACATATTTAAGTCATTGTGTCTAAAAAGAGCAAAAGCATTTTATATGTATGTGTGTGTGTGTATTTGTTCTTCTTTTTTCATCAATGCCAAGTATGAGTCCAGCCATATTTTTGTTTTCTCCTTCACCGTTTCATGGCTCCTTTGGAGAAATTTTCAGTAGACATTCCTTTCCACCTACCTCTTCCCTATTTCCTATAGCCCACAGTAGCTGCTGGGCCTGTGTGGGTCTCCCCTAGGAGGCCTGTGTGAATTGCAGACCAGGGTGGACAGAAGGACTGTCTTCAGCTCATGAGGCAAGTGTGAATGCAGGCATACTCTTCTAGCCAGACAGTCTTCTCTCGTGTGTATAGTTGGAGCTAATTAGAGGGTTGGGAATGTGTCTGCCAAATATAATTAAGGAATTAGTTGCAGGGGGGGGGGGAGTAGGGCAGGGGCTGTGAGGCTAGGAGGGTCTGGGGCATGGTGAACGGTGTGACATGGCACATGGTTCACCACGACCGAGGATGAGAAGGCAACCTTACCCAGGGCATTGACTGTGTCCGTGGGCATCTGGGCAGGGTGCTCTGGGCCCCCACTGGTGACATGGATTCCCTCCCAGGGCATTGTACCAGTGGTCAATCATCTCTGGGGTCCTGCAGACTCCAATCTGTGTCCCGCCTGGGCAGTTTCCAGCTGGACAGTGGTAGGCACGTGCATTCCCCCTGTGGAGCCCGCTCAGTATCAGGCCATGGCTGTTAGCAAAGGCTGTCTGAATGCCAGTTTCTGTAACCTGCTCTAGGCTGTCTGGAAGGAAAAGGGGACAGCTGACTTTGGAACCCTTTGATTGGGACAAATTAAATACCATGTTTTCCAGGGTTTTATCTTGAAGCTGACAATTCCCACTAACACCTGGGATTATGGGTCAAATTAGATGGAACATTTCAGCCACCAAACAATGACATTCAAAGCACCACAGGCAGAGTTCCCTAGCCAGATGGTCTCCTGCTATGAACATCATGCCTTGACTGCCTTTCTTTGGCAGCTGTTGATTCTATTCCTGCTCTCTCTAGGGTGACCACCACAGTCGAGGACATCTTGGGGAGCAGAGATTGTGACCTCACCATCCCCAGCCTGCCAGCTGTGAGCAGAGATGATTCCCAGCATCTGCACTGGACTCTTGGAGATTCAGAAACCTGGGATGCTTCGAGGATCCTTTCTCTGCAACTTGAACCTTGGGGGCCGGATATGTTAGACCATCCTGGCTAGCCTCAGGGGGAGAAGAGGAGGCCCCTTCAGCCAGGCCTTCATCTCAAGGCAACCTCGTTCACACCTGTGTGGGGAATTGAGTGCCACAGAGATGGTCAGCAGCTGAACAGAGATCTTTGAGAAGATAGGCATCCCAGAGGCCCCGGAATCCAGTGAGTACCCCGTGGCTCACTTCCTCGGAACCAAAACAGTTAAGTGCAGTGGCACCAGGAGGGCAGGAAGAGGGAGGACAGAGAACTGTGGGAGAGCTACATCAGGTTTCCCCCCCACCAGGATGCTTACCTGTATCAGATGGGACTTTTCTGTAGTATTGTCGTAGAAAGATGCTCATTTATTTATCCAAAAAACAGTTACAGTATGAGCCAGGCTCCAGGGGGTCCATAGACAATGAAAAGTTCCAGTGCTGGTTCCACAGTACATGAAGAAACCTTGGTTTGAGCTGGATGCCGATGCTTCACACCTGTCATCCTAGCTACTAAGAGGCTGAGATGGAAGGATAGAGGCTTAAGGCCGGGGCAGGAAAGCCTGTAAGACTGTTATGTCCAACTAACTAACAAAAAGAAAACAGTAGAAGTGGATGTGTGGCTGAAGCTGTAGTCTGTTGGCCTTGAGTAAAAAGGCTCAACCACATCACCCAGGTTCTGAGTTCAAGGTCCAGGAGTGAGAGAAAGAAAGGAAAGAGAGAGAGAGGAGGGAAATACAGAGAGAGAAAAGGAAGAAAGGAAGGAAGAAGGAAGAACATGCAAGCCTTGGTTTGGAGTCCCTGGATCATGGGAGCCAACAATTCATATCTCTGTGGGGACAGTTGCAGAGCATAAAGGCAGTATGTAGGACCAAGCCACTGACCCCTCAGCAACTTCATGACATCCAGGAGCCTTGTGGTCACCGACTGCAGAGAGAAGCAGCCTTGAGTAGAGCCTTGGGCTCAGGGTGGGTCACCAGGTTTCAATCATCTTCCGCCCCAAGGAGTTTATTTTCTGGTCAGATATGAAGGAAATGTCTAAGGGCTAGGGAGATGTTGGGGTGATGGAGTGTCAAGAGGGGGGAGCAAGGGATAAAAAGGAAGATGTAGAGGGAGGATGATTCCAGTTCAGGTGTGTCAGGACCTCGCCTGTCAACCTAGACCATCACTGATAGAGCTTTTGACCCAGCCACATTGCAATTAAATGTCCTGGTGCCTGTTGACCACCTGGCTATCATCCACCGCAGGATGCCTGTGCAGTAAGACATTGGGGACTGGGATTTCCAGGCTCAATCTGAAGATCACATCCTCTGTGTTCATTTCTTTACCAGAGAAAGAGGTAAGCATGCCACTGGCACAGGACAGACAGGGAATGAGGGCGGGAGTCAGATCAGTGGTGCCCCAAGATTTCCTCAAGTGGGCGTTAGGACCCCGTGATTGACATTCTCAGAGGCAGAGGTGGGTGTCTTTGCTGGCTCAGCCTTTAGTCTAGATGGCAGATCTGGGACTCAGAGAGGGCCAACTGAAGGTGAGGAAAGTTTGGGTAGAGGCTGGTGGGAAAACTAGAGGCACTAGGCTCTGAGCATTGTTGTTTCTTTGAGAATACTCACCACCTAGGAACATTCTTTTCTCCTTCCCGAGAGAGAGGGACCCTTGGCCCAGAAATCCTTTCATTCCCACATCTTGTAGTAGTTGGATAACTAGAACTCACCTCACTGCCCAGTATTGAGGCAGTACAGCGAGAGATCCTGAGTCTTTGATAAGGTCAGGGGGTCTCAGAATGAGATTGTACTTGAATGTCCTAACTAGGTGCATGGTCAGTCCCATCTAAGAATGTCTTGATGTAGGACATAGAATCTAAAGAATCAGAGCATGATGGGGCCTGTTCTGGGAGTCTTGAATATCATGTCTTAACTTCGAGCTCCCATGTGCCCACATGCATCTCTTTCTTGGGTGGGTTTCAGCCTTGAGTAGCCTGTATTATAGCCACTGGCATCCAGCTACAAGGATATCTTTTCATACTTTCTTGTATTGTAACAGCTGTCTACTTGCCCTGGCCAAGATCTCTGACCTCCACAACAGCTCCCAGCAGCCCCTGATTGTGTGGAGACCACAAAGGTCAAACTGATCCCATTTCTTTGTCCTCAGGGGAGGAAGTTATGTTTCATCTGAAGCCTGGGGTAGGAGGGGTGGCTGTAGATGGATGCTCAGCTGGGAGAGAGGTAGTCTGTTTTAGCCAAGAAGGTAAATGTGGCCAAATGCTAATAGCAAGAAATGTCTGTGAGACTCTCCTCTCCCAAGAACCACCTGAAAGCTGGAAGAAAAGATGTGGTTCAAGTTGTAGAGAGCTAGCCCTGAATGAAAAAAGTGAGGGACAGAGCCTGGGCCCTGAGTTCAAGCCTTAGTACCAAGATGCATACTTGCTCATCCACACACAAACACACCACACACACACACACACACACACACACACACACACACACACACACACACACACACACATTCAGAGGAAGGTAGTAATGATGAGCTGAACTAGAACTGGGGGCAGTCTGAGGCATAGTCACAGTAAACTCTCAAGCCAAATCAAGTGCTTTCTCCCTAAGTCTTTCTTGGGCTGAGGGGTCTCGGCCATGCCAGTAAGTTCCAAGCCCTGGGATTCCTGGGATAGCGACTGCTACAAGCAACAGCCAGTTGGCTGTGGATTTCTGAGCCTACAAGGCTTTCATGAGCCCAACTCAACACCTGCCCAAGATGTGCCTGACAAATTCACACACTTGTGATACCCGCATGAGTGGACGTTACTTGGAGTGACATCTTGCACCTCCTGCCCCTCCTGGCCCAGAACCCTGGTCTGAGATGGCAATCTACTGCTCAGATCCACATTGCACCCATGACAGATGCAATTCTGATGATCTCCATGCCCCAAGGCTCAATCTTTCTCTGGTACTGTGGCCCGCTCTGTAGCCAATGGCCTCCAAACAGTCTCCACTCAAGACTTGTAGAACACCTACACATTGGGAGAACCTCAGGGGGCCCACTGGAAACTACTTTGCCTAGAGCCATAGAGTGAGGTCCAAGCAGAACAGGTTTTGGTCACGGGGCTTGAACTATGGGCCTGGGCTCTGTCCCCAGCTCTTAAGCTTACAACTTGAGCTACAGAACTATGTCGGGTCCTCTGGAGGATCCTTGGAGATCAGAGTCTCCCGGACTTTCCTGCCTGGGCTGGCATTGAACTGCGATCCTCACATCTCAACCTCTTGAGGAGGTAGGAGGACAGATATGAGCCACTGGCGCCCAGCTGATCTGGCCTTTCACCAGAGTGGACTAGGAGCTCCTGAAAGCTTTTCTTTATTTTTCTGTGCCAGTACTGGGCTTGAACTGTGCCAGTACTGGGCTTGAACTCAGGGTCTGGTTTCTGGTCTCTTAACTTTTTCCCTCAAGGTTAGTACTCTACCACTTGAGCCCCAGCTCCATTTCTGCTTTTTGGTAGTTCATTTGCAAGAAGAGTCTCACTAACTTTCCTCTCCTGATCTGGCTGGACCCTTGATCTCTATCTCAGGCTCCTGAGTAGGTAGGATTTACAGGGTTTGAGCCACTGTTAGCATTGGGCTAGAAGCTTTTCTTCCTGCATTTGCCCTGACTCCTCCATGCAATGCATGGCTGAGGGTTAGGAACTGTGAAAAATAGGCTTCCAGCCACAGGAAATGGCTGGGGTCCCTGGTGGAAAGCCATTCTAATCTTCCTCCTAGGCCCCACTCTAAGACTCCACCCTCTGCCCTGTGACTCAAGTACAAACTTTGACCCAGCCTTGAATGTCCTACCAGACTTTTCTGAAGCCACAGAGCTTTCATTCCAACAACACCACCTGCTCTACAGCACACCTCAGGAGCTCTGTCCATGCTGTACCTTCTGCCTGAGGCTCTCTGTCTTGTATCCACATCTTAGAATTCCTGTAGAATTTTGGCACTGGATATATCACCTCCTGGAACAAGTCTTTGCTTCCCTTCTACCTCTTTTTTCATATTGAGTTGCTAGAGATGGAATTTTTGCAGGCTGACTGGCAAATGCTCTATCTTGGGGTGTGTGTGTGTGTGTGTGTGTGTGTGTGTGTGTGTGTGTGTGTGTGCCTCTCCTGGGTTTGAATTAATTGCCTGGATGCTATCTTATCCCTGAGCTTTTGTGCTCAAGGCTAGCACATTACTACTTGAACCACAGTTCTATTTCTGGCTTTGGGGGTGTTTAATTGGAGAAAAGGTTCTCATATAGACTTTCTTGCCTGCAATTGGGATCCTTAAATCTCAGCTTGCTGAGTAGCTTCCAAGGGTGAGCCACCAGCACCTGCCTTCTACCCTACCTCTTACATATAACCTCAGCCTTCCTCTGAGTCCCAGAAAAAATATGTCTCACCAGGTTCACTTCTTTTTGTGCCAGTCTTGGGGCTTGAAATCAGGGTCTGGGCAAGTTCCTGAACTTCTTTTGCTCAAGGGTATCACTTAAGCCACAATGCGACTTTTGGCTTTTGCTGTTTCTGTGGAACTGAGGAATCAAACCCAGGATTTAGTGCATGCTAGGCAAACACTCTACCACTAAGCCACATTTGCAGCCCAAGGCTCACTTCTAACGGGAGTTATGAGGGTGGGATTTATTGACATACCTCTTTAGGCATAAGAATCGCTGAAAATTTCATATCTATCAAGATTTGGGAGCAGCATGTGACTAGGCAATGAGGAATGATAAATGAGTGATAGCCACCAGGCCCCAGAGGATCTAGGCTCACATCCTACAGAGGGATAGAGAATATGGAGCCAGAAACTTTGACCACTCCTACAGTGTAGGAACTGTGATCTCCCTGGAGGCAGTGGCCGGCTTCTAGTTGTCCCGATGGGACACCTCAGCCAGAACATCAAGCTTCAGTTATTAAATGGCATACAAGGATGCTTTGTTCAAGTTGCCGCCTCAGACTTAG
This sequence comes from Dipodomys spectabilis, assembly GCF_019054845.1. Classification (NCBI taxonomy): domain Eukaryota; kingdom Metazoa; phylum Chordata; class Mammalia; order Rodentia; family Heteromyidae; genus Dipodomys; species Dipodomys spectabilis. The sequence goes on along the minus strand of NW_024870782.1, from coordinate 3,545,580 downwards.
TACTCTTCAGGGCTTGTCCCAGCTTGCCCAGTTTGGAGGGCTGGGCATTGGCAACCTGCTGAATGCCCATCATCCATACATCATCCATCCAAACACAGAGACATGGAGTTATTGCCTCCTTGGGTGGGGGAGCAGTTCCGTGTTGCACTATCAGCCTAGACATTGTCCCTGAGCTCCTTTTGCTCAAGGGTAGTGCTCTGCCCTTGAGCAACAGCCCCATTCATGTTTTTTTCCCTGTAATCTCTTAGAAATAAGAGGGTCGTGGACTTTCCTGCCCCGGTTGAATTCAAATTGTCAGTCTCTACATATCAGCCTCCTGAGGAGCTAGGATTACAGGCAGGAGCCCCTGGGTCCTGGTTTTCTTTTCTTCTTGTTGTTCTTTTTGTAATCATAACAATCTGAAATCTTCACGGTGTTATTCCAATGGTTTGCATTCGAAGTAAACTACCCAGGCTTGGAGTTCGAATGCCAGGACTGCCACCCACAAATTGAAGGAGATACTGACAATCTCATTCCCATTCATGTGAATGCTAATGGAATGTTATAAAAATAATAATTAAATTTGCAGTTAATTCATGATTCTATTTTAGAATGCCATGCAAAAATTATTGGATTTATATTTTCCATTCTAGCACCTTGGTGTGATTCCCCTAATGGAAGGATATTGAATAATTTTTAATTAATGTTTCTATAAGTATTCAACCAGGATACTTTATTAAATGGAGGCATAATTTCATAACTAATAATTGGTAATAATGTATATAATTTAATATCCTCACATTCCCTTTCTCTTTATGCATATATATATATATATATATATATACACATCTATCTATCTATCTACCAATGTACACAATCGATCTCTTTATGCTCTTGTCACTATTGGCACTACTGGGGCTCAGTGGTAGAGTGCTTGCCTAGTACATACAAAGCCTTGGGTTCAATCCTCACTACAATGTGCATAGAAAAATCCAGAAGTTGTGTTGTCGCTCAAGCATCGGAGCACTAGCTTTGAGGATAAAAGCTTAGAGACTGTGTCTAGACTCTTACTCAACACCCAGGAATGGCACCAAATAAAGATAGAATGTTCTGACTGCAACTATATAACGATAGCACTGCAAATACCTCATCACAGAGCAAGCCAGAAGTCTGATGCTGACAGCTGACATCTAACCTGACTTAGCCAGATGTAAACGGCTGCAACCCAGCTCCACAGAACCAGATGGTGCTGGCTCCATCACCTTTGTCATCCAAGATACTCGGGGGCTGAGATCTGACACTGTTGGGTTTAAAACCCAGCCCAGATAGGAAGTCGGTGAAATTCTGAGCTGTGGCACAAAGTGGTAGAGTTCTAGCCTTGAGCAAAAGATCATAGGACAGTACCCCCAACCTTTCAGTGAAATTCCCGTGGCTGACTCCACCTCCCCCAAAAACCCATCCCTCTTAATCATTAGATGTGAACTTTATGTAGTTTGTTATGTATTTCTGAAAGAATGGTGATACTGAGGAAAGCACCCTAACACTGACAGCTTGTGGGATACAGCTATGTGATGAGTCTTTCATGAGGTATTGTGTGCTGAGTCCTTCACGGGGTAAATTCTTTCACTTAGTCCTTGTAAGGGCTCCAGAAGTCAGATGATTGTTCAGATGAGAATCTTGAGGCTCAGATATGACCCCATGTCAGTGCCAATTGTGTATGTACCTAACTCTAGTGAGTTGTCTCCTGCAGACAATAGTTTTGGTTTATTTTTCTTGGTCGTGAACCTTGAACTTAGGGCCTAGCCACTGAACTTTCTCTGTTGGGCTCATGGCCAGCACCCCACCATGTGGAGCCAAGAACCCTCTTGTTAGAGTGTAGGCATCTGTAGCTGAGGTCTGTCATCCTGCCTACTCAGGAAGCTGAGATATGACGACCTCGGTTCCAAACTATCCCAGACACAAAAGGTCCCATGCGACTATTATCTCCTATTCACCACTTAGAAACTTGAGGTGGAAGCTGGGTGCCAGCAACTCACACCTGTCATCCTAGCTACTCAGGATCCTGAGAGCTGAGAATCACAATCCAAAGCCAGCCTGGGCAGGAAATTCCTTGGGAGGCTTCTCTCCAGTGAATTAACAAAAACCTGCAGGGGTGCTGTAGTTCAAGTGGTAGAGCACTTTTATTTAGCTGAAGAGCTCAAGGACAGCACCCAGGCCTAGACTTCAATTCCTCCAACTTACAAGAAAAGAAAGAAAGAAACCTGAAATGGATTGGTGGGAATGTGTCTTAGGGTAGAGTGCTTTGCATGTATGAAACCCTGAGCTTGATTATTTAGTACCACTTCAATAGAATAAAGCCTGAAGTGGCTCTGTGGCTCAAGTGGTAGAGTCCTATTTTTGTACAGGAGAAACTCAGGTACAGTGTTCAGGCCCTGAGTTCAAGCTCTAGGACAAGTGTATGCACACACATTCATGCACACACACACACACACACACACACACACACACACACACACACACACATACACACACAGATACCAGAAATGATGTTGTGACACCAAATGGTAAAGCACTGAGCTTCTGTTCTGAGCTCATAGTCAGCACTCAGGCCCTTTGTTCAACCCCAAAACCTAGCCACCCAGGGCCCAACTAGGAGAGGTCAAAGGTTTTAAAACTTGATGAACTTCACCGGCTCTAGATGCCAGGAAGCATTGTGATATTACACATGTGCTTAGATTTAGCAAGCTTCTAGAACCTAGGAAGGCACCGTTGCCAATAATGAATCATTTTATTAGATTCAGCTCCCTTGTTGTCTGCCAGAAAGGACCCTTGAATTTATTGTAGCAAGTTATTTCAACACTGGAACATAGTCTAACAAAGACAGGATAAGTGCAGGGAACTTGGCCTTCCACAGGAGGTGGCACAAATGGAGGCTTCTTGTCAAAATAGCACTGAGGAGAGAGATAGCTTGAGTTTCAAAGGGGCCTTTTTTCCCTAGGCTTCAGAGCCCACCCACACTCCTCCTCACTAATTGACCCAGATGGAGTTGTTTGTTACACAGCTGTACAGATGTGAGGATTTTGTCTGCCTGTTCCAACAGTGAGGCAGACTTCCTCCAGCAGTCCCTGGTGTGGAGAAAACCTCAGGCTACACTGGGATTGGGGAACCCCGGAACATGAACTGTCTTGAAAGCACTGTCTGTGCTATGAAATCATTTTATTCAAAGCAAATTTCCTAGTTTGGTGCCTTTCATCTTAGGGATTCTGGACCTTCAACGATAGAAATACATGCATACATATATGGGGAGACATGGAGTTACTTTTGTTTTTTTTGGCAGGTTCAGGGGTTGTATTATGAGCCTAGGCACATTCCCTGAGCTCCTTTTGCTCAAGGGTATCGCTCTGTCCTTGAGCCACAGCCACAGTTATGGCAATTTTTTATTTCTGTGATCCCACAGAAATAACAGTGCTGTGGACTTTCCTGTCCTGGCTGAGTTCAAACTGGCATTCTCTACCTCTCAGACTTCTGAAGAGCTAGGATTACAGGCAGGCACAAATGACACCCGGCTTTCTTCACTTCTTGTTCTTTTTTTCATTGTGACAAACTGAAATCTTCACAGTGTCATTCTAATGGTTTGCATTTTGAAGTAAACTACCCAGGCCTGGAGTTCGAATGCCAGGACTGCCTCCTACAAATGGAGGGAGATCTTGAGAAAATCTTCACGATTCATGTGAATGCTTAATGGAGTGTTATAAAAGTAACAATTATAAGCCGGGCGCCGGTGGCTCAAGCCTGTAATCCTAGCTACTCAGGAGGCTGAGATCTGAGGATCGCGGTTCAAAGCCAGCCTGGGCAGGAAAGTCCGTGAAACTCTTATCTCCAATAAACCACGAGAAAATCGGAAGTGGCGCTGTAGCTCAAGTGGTAGAGTGCTCGCCTTGAGCTAAAGAGCTGAGGGACAGCGCTCAGGCCCAGAGTTCAAGCCCCACAACCAAAAAAAAAAAAAGTAACAATTATATTTACAGTTAGTTCATGATTCTCTTATAGAATGCCACACAAAAAGTATTGGATTATGTCTTCCATTCTAGCACCACGGTGTGATAGTTCCAATTAAGGAATACTGACTGCATTTACATTAATGCTTCAATAAGTATTCAACCATGATACTTCATTAAATGGAGGCATAATTTAATAATAATTCATAATATATATATAATTTAATATCCTCACATTGTCTCTCTCTCTCATATATAGCAAACTACACATCTATCTATCTATCTCTATATCAATCTCAATCTCTATATCTATATCTATCAACCACTGCTATGGCTTGTTCTCAGGTCCTCAGAACTGGCTGGCAGCTCAGTTTGCCAAGGACTATTTTTCTACACTGACCTTTTCATGAATTGGGCATTGTGGGCTGTGAGTTCAAGTCCAAGCATGGCCAAAATTTTACATGTGGAGTCAGAAGTAAATTTTGACACATTTTTTTCCTTCTCTGTGAAAGTTCTGGCTCTCAATATGGTGTATAGTATAACCCATATGTAAATATACCCATGTGATAAGATGTAATACATGAAATAAATGTTATATATGTAATAATACTAAATAAAATAAAAAATAAGGGTAATAAATGTCATAGGGAATAAACCCATGTATGTAAATAGATCTCATATATGAATATTATTTTTATCTGTGCTGGGGCTTGAATTCGGGCCCTGGAAACTGGGCTGAAATTGCTTTATTCAATGATAGTGAGCTTCCTCTGCCCCACAGTGACACAGAATTGCCCAGGCCCTGAGTTCAAATTCCAGGCCTTCCAGAAAAATGGTGCAAATTCCAAGTAAGGGCCTTAATTTTTTTTGGCCAGGCTTGGGTCTTGAACTCAGCTCGTGGCAACTCTGCTCAACTTCTATCATCCTAGGCTGGGGTGTAGCCTCTGGACCCACAGTCCATCCTAAGACCCTATGACCCGAGTTCAAATCTTGGGACTCACAAGAAAAAAAAGGAGAAGTGCTGGGAAGGTGGGTCAGTAATAGAGTGCTTAGCTTGCATGCATAAAGCACTGGGTTTGATTCCTCAGCACCACATAAGCAGAAAAAAGCTGGAAGTAGTGCTATGGCTCAAGTGGCAGAGCGATAGTCTTGAGCTGAATAGTTGATGGACAGCACCCAGAATCAGAGTTCTGGCCCCAATACCGAAAAAAAAAAAGAAGAACAAAGAGAGGGGGAAAAAAGGAGAAGGATACAACTGAGAAGTTCCAGAAGTCGGTTTTACATAGTTTACTCCTTTGCATTGCAACCATCCTGGGTCTAAATGACAGGGCCCAGAAAGTGTACATGACCTTGTACTGCTGAAGTTTGGTGGACTATCATGGAAGCCATAGCCAAAACCAGCAACCTAGACCCGGGGTGCGAATCTCAGGACTGCCACCTACGAATGGTGGGAGATCCTAAGAAATGCTTTCCGATATACTTCCATACGAATTGAATGTTGTAAAGTAATTATATTAGTAGTGTATGATTATATTATAAAATTATACACAATAATTATAGTACACTGACTAAATTTCAATTAATACTTTGTTATGTATTCAACCACCATTCTTAAATAAAGGAAGGAATAATTTATCAATAAGTGGTAGTAATATAGTATATAAAATCAAATAATATACAGATATCTCTGTCTTGTTTTATACATACATGCATATATATATATATATATATATATATATATATATTTCTATGAAACAATCTATATATCTGTTTCTACATTTGTCATTCCTGGGGCTTAGTGGTAGAGTGCTTGCCTAGTACATACAAAGCCCTGGGTTCGATTCCTCTCTACTGTGTGCACAGATACATCAAGAGTGTCACTCAAGCAGCCGAGCACTATATAATGATATATAATGCAACTATATAATGATAACACTGCAAATACCTCATGACAGAGCAAGCTGGGAGTCTGAAGTTGATGGTTGGCATCTAACCTGACTTAGCCAGAGGTCAAGAGCTGCAACCCAGCACCATGGAACCAGACACTGCTGGCTCACCCCTAGCTGCTAGGGGGATGAGATTAGACACTGGTGGGTTGAAAACTCAGCCCTGGCAGGAAGTCTACCAGACTATAAGCGTGCCTCAAAGTGTTAGAGATATAGCCTTGAGGAAAAGATCTCAGGACAGTACCTCCAACCTATTAGTGCAATCCCCGAGGCTGATGACACTATCCACAAAACACACCCCTCTAAACCATTTAATGTGAACTTGTGACATGTATCTGAAAGAATGGTGATACTGATGAAAGCACCCTAATTCTAATGACAGTTTGTAGGATACAGCTATGTGATGAGTCCTTCCAGGGGTGCTAGGTCGTTCATGGAGTACTGTGTGCTGAGTCCTGCACAGGGTCCTATGTACTGAGTCCTTCATGAGTTATATTGGTTCATCTGGTCCTTATAAGAGCTACAGAAGTAAGATAATTGTGCAGAGGCTCATATATGTCCCCAAGGCAGGGCTGAATTTATGTATACACTGAGCTCTAGTGACTTGTCTCCTGCAGACAATTGTTTTGGTTAAGTTTTCTCCATTACGAACCTTGAACTCAGAGCCTAGGTGCTGACTTTCTTCTTGGGCTCATGGCTAACGTTCTACCATGTGGAGCCAAGGACATCCTTGCAGCAAAGTGTCACGGCTTAGGTGTCTTTAGCTGAGGTCTATCATCCTGCCTGCTCAGGATGCTGAGGATCTTGGTTCAAAACTATCCCAGATCATGGTCCAAAGCCAGCCTGGGCAGGAAATTCCTTGAGATGCTTATTTCCAATAAACTACCAGAAAGCCTAAAGGGGTGCTGTAGCTCAAGTGGTAGAGCACTAGACATGAGCTGAAGAGATCAGAGGCAGCACCCAGGCCCAGACATCAACTCTTCCAACTTACAAGAAAAGAAAGAAAGAAACCGGAAGTGGAGCATAGGGAATGTTTCTTAGAGGTAGACGGCTTTGCATGTGTGAAACCCAGGGTTTGAATTCTCAGTACCACATCCCTAGGGAAAAAAAGCCTGAAGTGGCTCAATTGGTAGAGTGCTGTCCTTATACAGGAGAAAAACTCAGGTAGAGTGGTTAGGAACTGAGTTCAAGCACCATGACTGGTGTATGCACACACACACACACACACACACACACACACACACACACACACACACACACACACACGGAGGCATCGTTGCCAATAATGAATAATTTCATTAGGTTCAGCTCCCTAATTGTCTGCCAGAAGGACCCTTGAATTAGTGGTAGTAGTTTGTTTCAACACTGAAACATAGGCTTACAAAGACAGGATGAGGGCAGGGAACTTGGCCTGCCACGGGAGATGGCACAAATGAAGACTTCCTGTCAAAACACAGCACTGGGAGGAGAGATAGCTTGGGGTACAAAGAGGCCTTTTTCTCCTGACCTTCAGAGCCTGCCCATATACATCCTTCCTAATTGCCCTGCATGAATTGTTTGCTACACAGCTGTACAGGCAGGAGTGAGGCTTTTTCTCTGCCTGTTCCAACAATGAGGCACACTTCCTCCAGCATACTCGGGTATGAAAAACCCTCAGGCTACACTGGGAACATTGAGGGGAGCCAGGGAACATGCACCATCTTGAAAGTACTCTCTGTGCTATGAAATCATTCTATTCAAAGCAAATTTCCTAGCTGGGTGCCTTTCTTCTTAGAGACTCTGGATGTTCACCGATACAAATACATGGATACATTCACAGACACATGGAGTTACTGGCTCTTTTTTTTGTGGCAGTTCCTGAGGCTTGAACTGTGAGCCTAGACCTTTTCCCTGAGCTCCTTTTGCTCAAGGATGCATTTTATTGTATCTTAAACCATGATTACACTAGGCTGGGGTGCAGCTTTTACACCCAAAGATGATTCAGGGATCCTAGGACGCAAGTTCAACTCCCATCTCTGGCAAAAAAAAAAAAAAAAAAAACAACCAAAAACATCAAACCAACAAAAATGGACGAGGAAAAAAACCAGGTAGTTTTATACAACAGTTTTACTTTTGTTTCCTTAGCACTGTGACCCTCCTGGGTCTCAATGACTTGGCTTGAAAATCGTACGTGACCTTGCATGGACGAAGGCTGGGGGCTGTCCATGAAGCCTGAGTCCAACCCAGACACCTAGGCCCTGAGTTCGATCCCAGGACTGCCACCTACACATGGCTGAAGATCCTAAGAAATGTGTTCCTATCTTTAGGAATACTAATACAATGTTTGAAATGTACTAATTAAATTACTAATTAGCTAGTCATTCTTGTATATGATGATAAGCAATAAATATAGGTCATTGATTAATACTTTATTAAGTATCCTACTGTGATTAATTAATGTAGGCATAATTTTATACCAAATAATTGGTAATAATATAATACATAGAAATAAGATATAGACATCACTCTTTATATACGATTATACACTAGAATTTACATAAATGTCTATCTGTCTCCCTGTATACATTTATAGATGCATATACATATGTAAATATACACACACGCGTGCACACACACACACACACACACACACACACACTGCATTCTAAGCATCTATCTGTTTATATATTGGCAATTCCTACGGCTCGATCTCAGGTCCTCAAATTTGCCCGCCAACTTCACTTGCATCAGACTGGTGTGCTAAAATTTGCCCATTCATGAAGTGGGCCTGCCAAAACTTTAATCCTGCTGGAAAGCCAACTGTCCCACTTGTTTTCCTTATCAGTGAAAGTCCTGGGTCTCAGGAATGATGTATAATACACAGGAAAATCTATGTCTTATGTAATATGATGCAAAAAATGATATATGTTTAATCATACTCACTAAAGTACATAAGAAATAAATAAAACACAAAATAAAATGAATACATTAACTGCAATATGCAGTGAATATGTGTATGTAAATATAAATCATTTATTTAAAATGTATATGAATATTATTTTTTTGAGTGCTAGGACTTGAATTCATGCCCTAAGAACAGACCTGACTTTCTTTTGTTCCAGCATGATGATCTTCCCAATCTCCCACAGTGCTGCAGATTTACCCATACGCTGAGTTCAAATCCCAGGCCTGGCAGAAAAAATGGCCCGAATTCCAAGTCAAGGAGCCTCATAATATTTTAAATATGTTTAATGTATGTATGTATGTATGTATGTTCAGATGAAATGGAAATAGAGCAACTATGAACTCAAAAGGAATGTGTAAAGAAGACATAGGCACAAAGTAGAATATGCCAAGAAATGCTGAAGTATAATTTCAAATAATGTGCTCAGGTTTGAGGGTGTGTTCAAAGTACAGCTTCAGACAATGTAGTTGGATATCTTGGGGGGAAAACTGCTTTAAACTATTCTGGGATAATTGTACAAGTAGAAGCCCCTAACTCTGACTCTAATCAGCCACAACATCATCAACTTAGGGACAATTTTCCAAGGGCAAAGTGAGAAAAAGAAGGCTCATCACAGTTAGTGTTCAGGTTGAAGCAATGGCCATCACATAACTTTTCTTATAAATGTTCATTTATTTTGGAGCATTAAAGTAGGAAAAAGCCAAGTAAATATTCTGCATGTACCTAAATTAAGTGGAACGTATTATATTGGAAGTTATAGATTATGTCTTTTTATACTCTATCTTGGGACAAATGATCTACTGTCAGTTATTTTCTTCTCTTCCCCTCTTTTGCCCTTCCACTTACATAGTTATTATTTGAAGCGACAGGCTTGAGCTTGCATTTCTAAATTCTTCAAAATTATCTGAACTATATATATATCATACTTCTGGCAGTCTCCTATATCTTTCTCAAGGGAAATATTTTGTCACTACCATTTTTGTCCTATATGATATTGGATATCTTCTTGCCTAATTCAGTCCAAGATATACATTAAACTTATCCAGATATCTCAACAATTGTACCACCATAAAATACCATCTTACTTAGAAAGGATTATTTTAGTATACCTGGTGAGGTGGCATCTGTCATTTTTGAATGACCCTAAATCATACTTACATGCAATCATGTTTAAAACCAATATGCCACTCAGTAGATGAACGAATTGACAAAATGTGAATTTTGTGGAATTCTATGCTTCCAATTCATAAGGAAATAGAAAGACTTGGAAAAATCCTACTAAGTAAAATCAACAAGCCACAAATAAACAGATTCCATGGTTTTCCTCATTTGTAATAAGTAGAAAATGTCTAGGATAGTCCTAGCAGATGAACAGAATTTCTCAACAGCTATGTATATATGACCATATAAGATGATGCTGAGCAAAATGAACTCCTGGATATTGAAACAGAGGTTTAACTTTGTGGTTGTTGTTTTTAATGTACTATGTGATTTCTTTTTTCTTTTGTGTTTTCCCCTATGGTTTATCCCCTGCTGTATTTGATTTCAGTATCCTATGTATTGTATATACATTTATCTTAATTTGGCAAGGGAAAAGGCACAACAAAATGGCGAGACAAAGGACAAAGGGCAAACCAATGCAATAGCAATACTTACAAGACAACATGTTGGAAATTTACATTACAACTTGTCAGGAGTATTGGGGTGAAAGAAAAGTCTGAGAAAAATGAGGGAGGGTATAAAAAGTTCGACGTGTTATGTATTCACTACCTCACAATTACTACAACCCCTTCTATATATCACCTTGACAATAAAATTAAATTAAAAAATGACCTGCATAAAATACAATTTCACTGTATTGGTATAGTAAATATTATTCTATGTGTATTACCTTTTTAAAAAAATGAACATTTTGGCTGCTAATTTGAATTAATTACCCCTTTCTTTATCAAAGAGACATCCACTGGAATTTATCAAACTATACAATATTTTCACAATATGCTTGCTATTATATTGAAAAAATATCATTTTTAATATTTTCTCATAATAAATCAGAAAACAGTTGAATTCTATGGAAACTCCTAACTTTTAAAACTTACTAATTGTTAAGAGGACAGAATATATGTGGTCTTCAACATTCCTATGACTACTAACTACTCATTTTCAAATTCTGAAAATGCCATACCAGAGACATTCAAAACTACCTGTTTGCATTTTATTTCCAATGAGGCGTTACATATTTAAAAGTCAACAGAAAAAGTAGATACATTTTGGTAGAAGATAAAACTATAAAGTATCTATAATAATTAATTCCTCAAAAGTAAACATTTGTTCATCAGAGTAAGCTATTATTTCTATGACAATCAATCCCAATTTTTATTCCATAAAGTCATCCTAGACCAACAGTTTCCAATTTGTAAGGTACATCTTAAAATTCCCTAAATTCACATCATGACTAGCTTATCACTATTGTGAAAAAATACTGCCCTTCTGCTAATGTGATGCCCTTCGTCTTGTGGAAAAAAACACTATACTAAACTTTGCTGCATCATTTTCCCCCAGTGGTATTCTTGAGATCAGAACACTTGCAAATATTATTTTTATTTTAATATATACTTATATGTATTATCTATCATAGATATTCAGGAGATCTGAATATCTGAATATTAAGATCTGAAGATTATGTTTCAAAGCCACCCAAGCAGGAAGGTTCCTTAAATTCTTCTCTCCAATAAACTGCTCATGAAAATCTAGACACAAGTGGCACTGAGGTTCAAATGGTAGAGCAGTAGCATTGAGCAAAATAGGCTCATGGACAGTGCCCAGACCCAGAGATCAAGCCCTAGGACAAAACAAACAACAAAAACAAAATAAAACCAAACCCCAAACCTTGCATTCTCTCATTGTATACAGAGGTAAATAATTAAGGAAATTTCTTCCTGTGTTTTGTATAGGTAGAAGAAAAAAATGTCACACAATTAACCTCTTCATACTATGTTACACAAAAATCTCAAAAGATTGCTCGCTTTCTAAATTTATAAATTAATATCAATTTGTTGGCAACTATGTCTAGATTATTCACAGTATCATGTTACACATGAACTGTTGGAATTGTCGATTAACTAAGTTCTAATTATACCTCACTTGAAAGAATATTCTAGGCAAATAGAATGCCAGAATCATTTGTGAATTTCTAAATTAAATCTTCTACTTGAAAAGAATTTTGTAGTATCCTATTGAATAGTAAATTACAAGCAAAAATATTTATTTTAAATCTAACTTCTAATTTGTATACAAAGCCCTACATTAAATCAATTTTCCTATTATTCAAGGCTTAAACTTTTGTAATCCTTCATCATTTCTTTGGAATCTAACAGAATGATTTTTACTTTTTCAAATTTTTGGTTGGGAATCATGATCTCTTTAGCATGTAGGAATGTTCTGTAATGAAGACAACATTTAAAACACAACTGAGGATTATATATTAGTTGCATTTCAATAGGAAACTTGACTTCTCAAAATATAATCACAAAATTAGCCCAAACTTCCAAATGTGTATGCCTTCCTTGTTTATTTTTTATTCCTTTCTTGGTTTGTTTTATTGAGACAAAATTATACTACCTAGTCCAGGGAATGTATCACTATGTAATTCCACTTTCTAATCTCCTGTCTTAGTCTGAGTGCTAGAATTCCTGGTATGAATCACATTGTCCTACCATTGTTTGTTGGTTTATTTAGATACAGACTCCAATAACATTTTCCACTAGACTGATGGCTCAGACTGTTCATGTACTATGTTCAAAGCTATTCTAACATTTGATACAGGATATGAACATTTTCAGATGCACCTGTAGGGATCTCTGATTCATTCCTCCATGGATACGTTCCCTTTATTAATGATGACTTGACTTTCTATCTCTGGCCCCTACCTATATAATATTCTCAAGCTTTTTTTTTTTTGGGTCCGGTCGTGGGGCCTGAACTCTGGGCGCTGTCCCTCAGCTCTTCAGCTCAAGGCTAGTGCTCTACCACTTGAGCCACAGCACCACTTCTGGCTTTTTTCTTATGTGGTGCTGAGGAATCGAACCCAGGGCCTCATGCATGCAAGGCAAGCGCTCCACCACTGAGCCACCTTCCCAGCCCTATTTTCAAGCTTTTGGGGGGAAAGTTCCCTTGAGGACTTTCTAATATTAAAAATTATCACTTGATTCTAATCTTATGCAGGAAATATTTTCTATTATTTTCTTACTTTTCTAAACATTCTGAGACTTCCCAGACTCCTTTCCATTATTAGGTTTTATTTCTCCAGGAGTATCAACTCTAAAACTACAAACATTTTTCTGAGTGTAAAATCTAAGCTGTAGCCCAGATTTTTAACTCGAGTTCATATAAAGATAGATGGACATACACATTACATATGCTGAGTGTACACTGTTAGAAATATGATCCTAAGCAAGGTTCCAGTGGCTCACGCTTATAGTCCTAGCTACCCAGGAGGTTGAGACTGAGGATTGCAGTTCAAATCCAGCACGGGTAGGAAAGTTTCTGAGGCACTTATCTCCAATGAAGCACCAGAAAATTGGAGGTTGTGGCTCAAGAGGTAGAGCACAAGCTTTGAGTTGAAGAGAATGGGGACAATGCCCAGGCCTGGAGTTCAGGCCACACGAGCAACAAAAAAAGAAAAAAGAAAAAGAAAAAGAAAGAAAAAGAGAAAAAGAAATGTGATCTTAGCCACCAGTTCATTGCTAGTATAATTCCTGCTCTCTCAACATGGCCTTTTTTTCAGTTAAGTCCATGCTCTTATATCTGACTTGCTTGGAACCAGAATTATTCTTCCATTCTACTTTTTTACAAATTCGCATGATTAACTAACATGTTTAGAGCTAGTAGAAGAAAGAGAGTGGCCTCATCCTTCATATTCCATTTAGGTGTAATGCTTTCTCTATATCACTCCCATAGATCTACATACTGGTCTTGGCTTTATTGTTTCAAAGTTATCTTATTTGCATAGTCTTGTATAATGCATTGAACCATTATACCTAAACGTAGAACTTCTCTTTCTTCTATTCCTATTGTTTCTCCTTCTACTAACTTATGTAAACTTGGGAACTAATGCACAACACACACACTCACAAAAAATGTTTCTGAGAACCTTCTTCCCACTTAAAATTGGTCTTAATTTACAGAGCACTTAGGAAATTTGAAGTTAATGTACTCCAGGATAATTTTTTTTCGTTTTTTTATTGTGAAAATGGTGTAGAGAGGGGTTTGAGTTACATAAGTAAGTTAATGAGTACATTATGTAACGAGCATTGTTATCTCATTTGTTTCTCCCCTGCCATCCTTTTTCTTCCCACGGTCCCAAATCCCCCCTCCCATCCCCAGATTGTAAAGTTCGTTTTCAACATAGAGTCTTGTTCATCTCATTGTTACAATGGGTTATACTGTGTCCTTGTTTCAGAATTTTATTTCCCTTCCACTCCCACAGTAGAAAAATGTATATGCAAGATGCAGGTCACCAACATCAAATACAGTGAAAATGGGTTATACCATGGAGGAAGAAAATAGAACATAGACTAAAAAAAATCACAGCATGGTAATAAAAGAGTTCCTGCTTGACTTGACTCCCTGCTGCCTCTGACTGTCTCCAGGTCTAGGAGAAGCTGGGGAATGGGCAAGCGGCGCACTTACCTTTCCTCGGACCCAGTCTGTCTTCTGCGGGATGGACCAAGACCCAACATCTGGCACCCAACATGGGGCACGAAAGGAAAATATTCCAGCCGAGGCTAAGGGGTCTCTAAGGGTAAGTGAAATCCTTAGTATGGGTAATGCTATCTCAGAGAAGGAGGAGGAGGGGGCAACATTAGGCCTAGAGGGAGTAAAAGAGGACTTGGGAAGTGGTAAGGAAAAGGGGTTACCCCTCTGACTTGGGTGCCCCTGACAGTCCTATGCCCTCACCCTAATCCCACAATTTATGGGGGGAGGTACAGTGCCCTATGCGGCCCTGCAGAGGAACCTGGGAGATCTGGACCCCTACAGACCTTCCACAGAGAAGCTGAGGGCTGGAAAAATAACCTACGCTGAGTCCTATCCTGTAAAGGAAGGGCCACCCAGGAGCCTGGACCCTGGGCCAAAGGATTCAATTCCCCAAGTGTATTCAGTCAATCTGGCACCAGAGCTAACAGACCCTTGGAATGGTATCCATGGGAAGCCAATGATATTAAACAACTCCGCAAGGCAGTGGCAGAGCATGGTCCGAACTCTCCTTGGGCCCAGACCCTATTACAGGACATTGCTTATTACCAGTGTGTCCCTAAGGATTGGCTAGATGTGGCCAAAGCTGTCCTCACCAGTTCTCAGTTTATTAAATCGTGTGCCTTCTTTAAGGAGGAATGCAGATGGCAGGAGGAGAATACCTGGGAGGCTCAATCCACAATACCGATTACTTATGCCATGTTAACAGGGGCAGGGGAAGGGTACTCCACCGGCATCCAACAGGCCGCAATACCTGGCCTGTACGGTGACCAGGTGAGGCAGGCAGGACTTGTCGAGTGGTACTAATTGGATGAAGGGCCCACTGAGTCTGCCATAGCATGAGTAAGACAAAAACTGGGTGAGCTTCTACCTGATTTTATAGACCGAGTCCAACAGAGTGTTCACCACAAGTCGCCAGCAGGGGACCTCCGAGATCAGTTTTTTAAAGCTACTGCTTTGGGAAGGGATGAATGCAGACCACCACGTAACCTGCATGGGATTGAGAGAGTGTTCCCTGAGCACATGAGTGGTGGCCTTGCAGGATGTGGAATGCAACAGCCCCAGGCCCAATCATTATCTTTACCTTTAAAGGCTCAGACATCTGCAATGTCTAAGGCTATTACCCAGGCTCTGGCAGCCCAGGGCCAAGGAACCCCAAGGCCATCAGTGAGAGGGACTTATTTTAAATGTGGACAGGAGGGCCCCTTTAAGCCGGACTGTTCACAACAAGCCCCCTTGCCCCCCACCCCCTGCCAACCAGCCCAGGGGGTCCAAACCACTCCCTACACCCTGCCCCAGGTGCAGGAAGGGATACCATTGGAAAAAGGATTGTCGATCCAAGTTTGATTTAGATGGGAAGCCTTTAAACTAGGGGAGGGACATCCTCCAGCCCCGTTAGCTCAAGGAGGAACCCCTTCTGCTGTAAGGCCCAGGCAGCCTCATGGCAGGACAACCCAGGCCCATTGGACCATCCCCCTGGGGGAAGGACTCCACCCTAAAATGAGTATTTTCATAGGTGTAAAGCAGTTTCACTGCCTAATTGAACTGAGGGCAGATTGACCCATACTCAGGGAGGAGGAAGTTCCCTAGGACTGGAAGCTTGCACACGGGCCCCCAATATTGCGGGTAGGGGGCAAATCCTAGTCCAAAAGGTTGGTCGCCCTTATGAAATGGACTAGCTTAGATGAAGAGCAGGGAAAGATATGCCCTTTAGTGGCAAAAATCCTCACCACCAATTTACTAGAGCAAGACATGCTAAGACAAATGGATGCTGTCGTCACTACAGACCATCGAGCATCCTATGATGATATCCTGGATGGAGAAGAATCACAAAGGCTTAAACAGGATCTAGAGGGAGATAAGAAAAAGATTTTTTTTAACTTTCATAAGTACAGAGAAGAACATAAGGGACCCACTTGGGTGCACCCCCAATCCTAAAGGCAATTGTCCCCCAAGTACCTCCCATTAGGTGGAAACCAAGAAGCCCTATTTGGGTGGAGCAGTGACACTGACCAAACCTAAACTTGTAGCACTCCACCTTTCGGTAGAGGAACAGATAAAACTTGGGTAAATACTCCCTTCTGTGAGTCTTTGGAACACACCTGTATTTGTTATCCAAAAAGCATCCGGGGCTTGGTTCATGCTCCAAGATCTACGAAAGGTAACTGAAAGGATGGAGCTAGTAGGAATTCCCTAAGAGGAATGTCCTGGACTCCTGCTTCAGAATATACCTTGGTTGTAATTGATATTAAAGATGGTTTATTTTCGATCCCCTTGCATCTGAATGACTGAAAGAAATTTGCCTTCTCCATCCCTTCTCTTAATTTTTTCCCATCCTCTTTGGGGATTTGAATGGTTATTGCTGCCACAGAAAATGGCCAATAGCCTGGCCTTTTGCTAACAATACTTGGCCACACTTTTAGGGCCTGTGTTGGGTTGAGACACCTCCCGTCCCTATGCCTACATGGATGACATAATTCTGGGGCACCAAGACCTGGGCCGCCTGGAGGGCCTTCTAGCCCAGATTCTCACCATATTAAAAAAAGGGGAGTTTTACCATAACCCTAAATAAAATTCAAATGGTACCTCATTTTTATGGTGTTCGGATCCCACCATACCTTGACTCAGGCCAGCCCCCTTAAGCCTTTGCTGGATATTCCAGCATCTCTGTCCCTAACCCAACTTCAAAGTCTTTTAGGAGAAATCAATTGGCTGTTGCCATGGGTTCCCATCCCTAAAGATAGTCTTGTGCCCTTATTCACCCGACTAAAAGACAGGACACCCCAAGAAGTTATTACAATTACAAGCAGCCATTGGGCAATATTTTTACAGTTCCAAAGAGCCCTGGATGAACTTTCCCTGAAGAGGTATTCTATTCTTAAGCCCTTTTCCCTCTCGTTGTTTGCAGGTGTTACATTGATTTCTGCAGTTTTAAGTCAAACGGGGGAAGCCATTAGAGTGGGTTCACACTCCCCTAGGGGACACACCTCAGGTGTACTCTCAGGCAGACCAACTTGCTGATGCTATTGTCAAGGGAAGGACCCAATCCCAAAGGCATTATGGCCGTGACCGTCACTCCACTGTTTTTCCTTTTTGGATGGCAGACGTTGAGTGTTCACTTGAGCCAATGCTCAACTTGCTCTCTCCCTGGAAGGGTTTCTAGGTCAAATTGACTGCCATTATGGGTCATCTACATGGACCGTCATGTTATGGTGACTTCCCCTCATAATGCCTTCTCTATTTTCTCCTACACCTATTCCTGGCTCCTTCCATGTTTTTACTGATGGAGGTAAAACAGGTTCTGCATATGCAACCTTTGAGGAGCATCAAAAGACCCCAAGCCAACAAAGATTTCAACCTTGTCAAGGGTCAGCACAATAAAAAAATGTTTGCTGTAATTATGGTCCTTCAGGGCATTCAAAAACCCTTTAATTTGTATTCTGATAGTTTATATGATTAACTTGCTCCCTCATGTTCCCCAGTCACATATTAAGCTGGATGGAAACCCTATTTTCCCATTATGGACACCCTTAAGGGCCTATTAGGTGGACAGGGAACCCCTATTCGTATTCAACATTTGAGAGGGCATTCAAAACTTCCTGGGTTTTTATCCATGGGCAATAATTGGGCAGACCAGTTAGCTACTGGCCCACAAGCTTTAATGTTACAAGAGGCCATCCATTTACATGATTTAACCCACAATAATTGGAGAGGTTTTCAACATAGATTTCCTCAGATTCCTGTAAAGGACCTCAAAAAGATAGTACATACCTGTAAAACATGCCAGCCCTTCTTAAAAGTACCCCCGCTACAACCACCAGGGGTAAATCCCAGAGGCCTCAAACCCAATGTCCTCTGGCAAACTGATGTGGCTCATTTTCCAGACTTTGGTAAGCTTAAATATATTTTTGTTTCTATAGATACCTATTCAGCACATACAGGAGAAAGAACTAAACATTCAGAAGCACATTTACTTCAATGCTTTGCCACCTTGGGTCTACTAGCACAAGTTAAAACTGATAATGGACCTTATTTTGTTAGTAAAGCAATGTCAGAGTTCTCTAACAGATGGCATATTACTCATACTACAGGAAATCCCTATAATCTCCAAGGCCAAGCAATTACAGAAAGAAATCACCAATGTCTTAACGAGCAATTAGTAAAACAAAAAGGGGGAGTTAACCCCCATAAATAGTTACAGATAGCTTTGTTTACCATTAACATTTAAAATTTTTCAAAAGGGGCAATTGAATCCAGGTTTCAGAAGCACTGGGGACAACTAAATCCTAAGCCCCAAGTGAAAGTCAGGTGGAAGGACCCCCTGACACAACAATGGAGTGGATCTGACCCCCTAGTTACCATGGGCAGGGGATTCAGATACGTTTTTCCCATAGGGGAGACAGCCCCCATTTGGATCCCAGCCAGGAACTTTAAGGTTTTACCCATTTCTTCTATACAGGAAGAAGCCCAAGGATAAACTAACCAACAAGGAAAGTAAAACGGCTATGCTGGTCGAGGATTGTGTTTAAAAGAGGGAAAGCTAAAAAGATATTTACTAACCATCCCCAAAGGCAATCAGCCTTTGAGAAACTCTTGCATTCTTTAACAATTGCAGATGGTGATGCTCCAGCTGTTGGCTGTCCTGACCCTCCCAGTCCTGGCAATGGCCCTACGGAATCCACATCAACCTCAATGGGTGACCTGGGCAGTGATCAGCATTGGCAATGGAGAAATCATCAACAGCACCAAAAGGAAGCTGTCCCTTCGACCTGGTGGCCTGAGGTTTATTTTGACATATTTGACCTGGCTAGAGGATCCTGGGATGTTGGAGATTGAGACCCCCTTTACCAAGGATAGCCTCAGTATGGGGGCCGCGAGGATGCACTGTGCCTCATGTGTGGTACCCCCAATACCCAGGCTGCTCCCATGCTTTAAAGAGGTCAACCTTATAAGATAGTGACTTTTATATATGTCCCAGAAGTAATCTAACTGCTTCGGACATTTCTAACTGTGGTGGGGCTGAAGTTTATTAACTTTACTGAGGAGGGAAAAAGGATAACTAACTGGGAGATGAGCAGGATGTGGGGTTTGCGGATATATTGAAAAAGATAGAGCCCAAGAGATCCAACGCATGGCTCTCCGTGTCTATTATGATAAGCTCATTGCTGAAGATTACTCCATACTTTATGCGAACCACGGAAAGAGGAGGTGCCAATTGGGCGAACCCCATAAGAGGTGCCCTGACCTGAACCTCAGCAAAGAGGTGGGTTTGCCATTAAAACAAAAAGGATGAATCTGTAGGGCACATGGACAGCAAATGTGGCGCTGAGAGACAGTTGAGTGGACAGAGTCCGAGTTGTTTATGTTAAAATCTGACTGTGTACCACAACCAGGTAAAGTGACGTCTGTGCTTGAATAGCTCGAAAGACAGCAGGGAAAGTATAGAAAGCTTAGGTGCATGATAAGGTGACCTCTACAGTGATTGGTTGGTTCCTTTTCCTCCCCTTCCATGCCAAGCGGTTTTTTGCTTTAAAACTTGCTTGCTGCATGGTGATAAACGAGTTCCTGCTTGGCTTGACTCCCTGCTGCATCTGACTGTCTCCGGGGCTATTGGAGGCTGACGAATGGGCCAGCAGCACACTTACCTTTCCACAGACCCCATTCATCTTCTGCGGGACAGATGAAGATCAAACAGGTAGGAGGAGAACAAAGGAGGAAGCAACAATGCTCAATAGGAAATGTACTCATTACTTTGTTAATGTAACTGTAACCCCTCTGTACAACATTTTTACAATAAAAAACATACAAAAAATAATGTAGTACTCAAAGAAGCACTTTGGGGTAAGGGAAGGATATCTGAATAACTGTACAAAATTCTACATTGCTTTTTTTTAACTGTTCAGTATTGAACTGAATAAACATAAGTGCTTCCATTAAAAATTTGAAGTCACTGTCTTGGAACTGAGGCCAGTATTTCTGCCATTGAAGGGATTTGAGCTCATTGTCCAGGTAACTCTTTTACACCATTGGTGAAGGGGAAGCTCACTCTCCTTGAGGAAAAGAAATTCAAGCTAGAGTTCCCAGGGCCTGCATTGAGGCCCTGCAATGTAAAAAATATTTCTATACATGTGTAATATATGATATATATGTACATATGCATGTTTATTATATATTGATTATTTTAATTATTGATTTTGTATTTGTTTTATTTTATTCATTTTATAGTTTATCGTATTTTGTATTATTATACACATAATAATTATTATGTTTTGTACATCTATTATAAAATTATACACAATAAAGCAGGTCATTGACTTGTTTTTCATTAATACTTTATTAAGTGTTGAAAAATGATACATAATTAAATGGAGGCATTAGTCACAGTCATCACATGTTTAGAGTCTCTCCCAAGTATGAGCTTTGTCTTAGTTATCTTTTGACAACTTTCTATAGGGATTCCTTTAGATGATTTATACTCAGAAGCCTTTTCTTGAGGATAGGCAAGTTGTGGAATAAAATTGTAAGGGTGGGGCTGGGAATGTGGCTTAGTGGTATAGAGCTTGCTGAGCATGCATGAATGCCAGGGTTTGAATCCTCAATGCCAAATACTCAGAAAAACCCAGAAGCTGTGGAGTGGCTCAAGTGGTACAGCGCTAGCCTTGAGAAAAAGAAGCTCAGAGACAGTACCCAGGCCCTTAGATCAAGCCCCAGGACTGGCAAAAACAATAGGCCAGATGCTGCTGGCTCACTCTTGGAACCCTAGCTTCTCAGGAGACTGAGATCGGAAGACCAAAGTTCCAAGACAGCCTACACAAGGAAAGCCTGTTAGACTCTTATCTCCAATGAATCACCAAAAGACCTCACATGGCGCTGTGGCTCAAGTGGTAGAGTGTTTGCCTTGAGCTGAAGGGTGCAGGGACAGCACCCAGTCTTCAGTCTGAGAAAAACAACTGGATAAAGAGTGAGGGATAATCAAAGTACTTTTCCTATTTGCTAATTATGAGAATATTTTCTGGAAAATGAACATTGATATACACCAGAGTTGGAGTCAGGGCTCAAGGTTCAAGTATAGCAGATCCATATGCCCAGCCTCTCAGACTCTAACATTATAACCTTGTGTCCTACAGAGTTCTGAAAGGTCCAATGTTGAAAGGCATAATATGCTCCCCAAGCCCTTTGTGATAAGCACTTGACTCCTATTGTCAATGTCATTACAGTTCTGAACCTAGCACAGCACAGTAGCTCAGGCCCATCACTCTAGCTCAGGAGACTGAGGTCTCAGGATCACAGGGTGAAGCCAGCCAGGGCACGAAAGTCTATGACACTCTGATTTCCACTTCTGAAAGGTGAGATGTTCAAGAGATTCCTATGTTTCCCTTGCTGATGAGAGGTTACTTGCACTCTAAATGTTCTTAGAGTTCTCAAGCTATAGAAACAGGAAAGAAACATTGTTCACCCATCCTGGGTTCAAATGAAGTTCTCAGGATCCAAGCCTTAGCCCTGTTAGCAGGAAGAACTCCAGTGTAACACTGAATTTGAAGGACAGAAAACAGTTTCAAAAGCCGGGCTAGGTGAAGAGACCTAGGCCTGTAGGATTAGGAGGCAGAATGTACACACTCAAAAGGGAAGTGAGCTGTAAAACCACTTCATTCATTCCAGGCATAGCCTGCAAAGAGGAAACCTCAAACATTTGTTAGAGTTACACTAGGGTCAGGCTTTTCTCAGCCTCTTCAAACAATGACTAATTAACCTTCTTCCCTCAGGTGAAGGGAGCCTCAGGGTATCTTTACGTTAATAATAGAGAGCCAGTTTAATGGGGGAGAGGGGAGAAACAGAGTAGAAAAACCCTACGCTCTGGTCTTAAGGAGTAGGTTTTTGACTCTCTGTCAGATTTGAAGGCCCTTCTTCTACCTCTTCCAGTCCATTCTCCTTCCTTCGTTCTCCACATCATTAATGCAAATCCCCAGTCCAAGGATAGGCAGGGTCCATTCTCTCCTATCTCCAAGCACCTGAGTTAGAACCTGGCTCTGCCCTCTTGGCTCTTCTGCTGCCTGAGAAGTGGGATAGGGACAGTCTTCCTGCTCTGTGGTGTGTGATGGCGATTCTGGTGGCCTAGAGCACTGCAGAAGGCCTCATGACTGGGAATTGTTCCCTTCTTTCCTCCTGAAGTTTAAGACCAGATTCACCTATCATCTATCTATCTATCTATCTATCTATCTATCTATCTATCTATCTATCTATCTATCTATCCATCTATCTATCATCTACCTACCTACCTACCTACCTACCTACCTACCTACCTACCTACCTACCTAGTGAGCTAGCTATATCTTTGTCAGTTCATGGGTTGAACTCAAGGCCTTGGCACTGTCTCTAGCACTCTACTACTTGAGCCATAGCACCAATTCTGGCTTTTTCTGTGTATGTGCTACTGAAGAATCGAACCTAGGGCTTCTTACATGCTAGGCAAGCACTCTCTCACTAATCCACATTCCCAGCCTCCTCATCTTTTTCTTAATGGTAGTTTTTATGTAATTTTTCTACCAACTTATGTCCCCAAGTTTAAATTTCTGAATACTGGTTATTTCTACGAATCCTGATCTTCTCTTCTCCTGCCTGATTTGTGACTGTTTCTACTTGGCCTCAAAATAAAATTTAAATAAAGTCTGCTGAGATCTTAAGTATGCATCATATAAGGACACAGGCCTAGAACCATGGAAGAGAATAGCCATGGCCAGAAATGAAGAGAATGATGTGGTATGTGCACCAAGTGTATCTGAAAAATAAATCAGTAAATAAAAGCAAAAGCAATGCTGTTTGTACTCAGGGTAATATACACCCATAAGTTGATAGGGTACTGGTACATAATTTGGCCTTCTCTTTTTGAATTTGTGTGGCCATCCCAGGGCTTAAACTCAGGGCCCCATGCATTCCTCAGTTGTTTTGCTCAAGGCTGAGGCTCTAACTCCACCACAGCTCCACTTCCAGCCATCTGATCATTAATTGGATATAGGTGCACCCAGGCTTGCCTGGTCTGTCCTGTATCTCCTGCTCGGCTCTCTCAAAGCTGGAGGTCTACCGTCTGGGCCACTGCTCCTCTTCTGGTTTTCTGGTAGTTTATTGGATATAAGAGTCTCACAGATTTTCCTGCTCAGGCTGGCTTTGGATGGCGATCTCCTGAGGAGGCTTCAAGCGGCTTTCCTCATGGATTTACTGAGAAGCTGCTCCACACAAAACCTTAGTCCAAATCTTGGGAGGTACTAGCAAAACAGAAACATGAAGATGCTTCTAGTGTGTTCTAGATACTTGTTGGAGACACATAACACTCATAAATATTGGATCATTTTATAGGGGAAAGGAGCAATGCAGAAAGTACGAGGATCACTCCAGATTTCAGTACTCTCATCCTGAGACAGTAAATTCACTGCAGCTCAAAGCTAAGCGACAGAGCTGCATGAACTGTGGACCTTAGCTCCCAAATCCTATGACACTCATTTCCCACTTTTGGCTGCTAAACTGTGACCAGAGGGGAAAATGAGGAGAGAAAATGCTTCTTAGAGAAAGCAGCTATAAAGAACATTGGGTAGTTTAATTATAAATTCAAACTATTGGAATCACCCTTGAAGAAATTAGGTTGTCCAGATTAAAAAATGAAGAAGTAAAGAAAGGCAGGTGCCAGGGTCTGCTGACTATAATCCCAGCTCCTCAGGCAGATGAGATGTAGAGATTCTCATTTTGAGTCCAGCCCAGTTAGGAGAGTCCTTGAAATGCTTTTTCTAAGAGATAACAGAAAAACTCAGAAGTGGGACTGTGATTCAAGGCTAATGCACTACCCTTGTGCAAAAGGAGCTCAGGGACAACCCCTAGGCTCATAGGTCAACTCCAGGACCTGCCCCCCCCCCCAAAGAGCCTTTACCTCCATGTCTTTGTGTATATATGGATGCATTCCTATTGGTGAAACACCAGAGTAGCTGTTATGAATGGCACCAAGCTAGGAAATTTGTTCTCAATACAATGATTTCATAGCACAGAGACAGCTTTCATGACAGTGCATGTTCTGGGGATACCATGAGTGGGCCCAGTGTAGCCTAAAGGATTCTCTGTACCCCAGGCCTGCTGGAAGATGTCTCTCTCATTGTCTGGACAGGCAGACAAAAGGCCTAACTCCTGTACAGCTGTGTAAGGAACAACTCCATCCAAGCCAATTAGTGAGGATGAGTGTGGGCAGGCTCTGAATGCCAAGAGAAAAAGGCCTCTTTGTACCCCAAGCTATCTCTCACCCCAGTGCTCTGTTTTGACAGGAAGCCTTCATTTGTGCCACCCCCCGTGACAAGCCAAGTTTCCTGCACTTACTCTGCCTTTGTCAGACTATGTTCCCGTGTTCGATGGAGTGCTAAATGTAATTCAGGAGTCCTTCTGGAACACAATTATGGCTCTAAACCTAATGAAATGTTTCATTGCAGACGATGATGGGGCTATGATGCCTCTCCTTGGTTTCCTGAAGCTTGGGAAATCCAAGCATGTGTCGGATATCACAATACTTCCTGTCACATGGAGCTGGTGAAGCTCATGAGGTTTTGAAATCTTTGACCTCTCCTAGTTGGATCCAGGGTGGCTAGGTTTTGAGCACAAGGCCTGTGTTCTGGCCATGAGCTCAGAGCAGAACTCTATTGCTTGGCCATTTTGTGTCACAGCTTCTGCTTTCTCTCTCTCTCTCTCTCTCTCCTCCCCTCTCTCTCTCTCTCTCTCTCTCTTCTCAGTCTCTCTCTCTCTCTCTCTCTCTGTCTGTCTGTGGTGTGTGTGTGTCTGTGTGTGTCTGTGTGTGAATACACTAGTCCTGGAACTTGAACTCAGAACATGAGCATTGTACTTAGTTTCTCTTGTAAAAATATAGCCCTTTCCCACTTGAGCCACAGAGCCAATTCAGGCTTTATTCTGGTAATGTAATCAGGCCCAGGGTTTCATATATACAAAGCACTCTACGCCTAAGGCACATTCACAGCCCTTTATTTCAGGTTTGTTAGTATGTTTCTGTCTTTTTGTTTTTGTTGTTGTCGGTTGTAGGAGTTGAAGTCTGGGCCCTGGGTGCTGTCCCTGAGTTCGTTAGCACAAGTCTTGTGTGCTAACACATTAGCCACAGAGGCATTTCAGGTTATCTGAGCCTCAATGTTCCTATCTGCATAATCATCTCAATTGTGGAGCTCTTAAAAGGACCAGATGAAAGAATCCACCCTGTGAAGGACACAGCACATGGCACTCTTTGAAGGACTCAGCACACAGCACCCAATGGGTAAATATGAAGCACTGTGGGGGAAGGGGCTGCTCACCGTGCTGGAAGACAAGAAAGTCAGGCCTGTTCCCAGGGCCTGAACTCAAGTCTTAGCACTCATATATTTTAAGTACATGATTTATATTTACATACACAATACTGCATATTGTGGTTAGTGTAGTTATTCATTTTGTGTTTTATTTATTTATTATGTATATTAGTGAGTATGATTACGCATATAACACTTTTTACATCCTATTCCATAGGACATAGATTTGCCTGTGTATTAGACATCATTCCTGAGACCCTGGATTTTCACCAATTAGGAAAACAAGTGGGACAATTGGCTTCTTCCACCAGGATTAAGTTTTTGGCAGTTCTGTGATTTGAACTCTGCACCTAGAAGGCCCACTTCATGAATGGGTCAGTGTTAGCACACCAGTCTGATGCAAGTGAAATTGTCGGGCAAACTTGAGGACCTGAGATCAAGCCCTAGGATTGGCCAATATATAAACACATAGATGTGTAGATGCAGTGTGTGTGTATTTACATATCTATATGCAGCTATACATGTATACAGAGACAGACATTTATGTAGATTCTAGTTCATAACTATATAAATTGATGTCTATATCTAATTTTATATATTCTATTACTACCAATTATTTGGTCTAAAATAATGTCTCTATTAATTAATCACAATAGAAGACTTAAAAGTACTAAATTAATCAGTGACTTGAATTTATTGCATACAATCTTATACTAGAATGACTAGCTAATTAGTAATTCAATTAGTACATTTCAAACATTCTATTAGTGTTCCTATACATAGGAACATAGGCTCTTCAGCAGTGTGTAGGTGCCAGTCCCAGGATCCAACTCAGGGCCTAGGTGTGTGGGTTAGGCTCAGGCTTCACTGACAGCCCACCAGCCTTCAGCCATGCTAGGTCACATTCAATTTTCTAGCAGACCCAGGATGGTCAAGTGCAAAGGAAACAAAGGTAAAACGGTTGTGTAAAACTTCCTGTTTTTCACCCTCCTCCATTTGCGTTGGTTTGATTTTTTTTTTATTTTATTTTTATTTTTTGCCAGTGCTAGGAGTTGAATTCGGTCCTAGGATCCCTGGATCATCTGTGGGTGTAAAAGCTGCACCCCAGCCTAGGGTAATCATGGTTTAAGACACAATAAAATGCTTCCTTGAGCAATAAGGGCTCAGGGAAAATGTCTAGGCTAACAGTTCAAGCCTCAGGACCTGCCACACAAAAAAGAGCCAGTAACTACATGTGTCTGTGTATGTATGCATGTATTTCTACCGGTGAACATCAAGAGTTGCTATGTTGAAAGGCACCCAGATAGGAAATTTGCTTTGAATAGAATTATTTCATTGCACAGATAATTCATTCAAGACAGTGCTGGATCTGAGGCTCCCCCTCACTGTTCCCAGTGTAGCCTCAGCATTTCTCCACACCCCAGGCTGCTGGAGGAAGTCTGCCTCATTGTTGGAACAGGCAGACAAAAAGCCTCACTCCAGTACAGCCCTGTAACAAACAATTTATGCGGGGCAATTAGTGAGGATAAGTGTGGGCAGACTCTGAAGGCCAGGAGAAAAAGGCGACTTTGTTCCACAAGCTCTTTCCCCAGTGCTTTTTTTTTTTTACAAGAAGCCTTCATTTGTGCTGCCTCTCAGGTCAGGCTAAGTTCCCTGTACTTATCCTGTCTTTGTTAGACTATATCCCAGTGTTGAAACAAACTGCTACCACTAATTCAAGAGTCCTTCTGGCAGACAACTGGGAGCTGAACCTAATGAAATGATTCATTATTGGCAAGGGTACCTCCCTAGGTTTCCGGAAGCTTGCTAAATCTAAGCTTATGTGTAATATCACAGTGCTTCCTGTCATCTAGGGCTGGTGAAGCTCATCAGGTTTTGAAACCTTTGACCTCTCCTAGTTAGGCCCTGGGTGGCTAGGTTTCGTGGTTGAAAACAGGACCAGGGTGCTGACCATGATCTCAGACCAGAAGCTCTTTGCTTTACTTTACTTTACTTCTGGTCTGTGTGTGTGTGTGTGTGTGTGTGTGTGTGTGTGTGTGTGTGTGTGTGTGTGTGTGCGTGCGTGCGTGCACAGGAACGCATGCATGTGCACATGCACCAGTCCTGGAGCTTGAACTCAGGACCTCAGCACTGTTCCTGAGTTTCACCTATACAAGGATAACACTCTACCACTTGAGCCACAGAACCACTTCAGGCTTTTTTTCTAGTGATGTGATACTGAGGATTCAAACCCAGGGTTTCATATATATAAAGCACTCTTCCCCTAAGACCCATTCCCAGCATTCTACTTCAGGTTTCTTTTCTTGTAAGTTGGAGGAATTGAAGTCTGAGCCTGGGTGCTGCTCTGAGCATTTTAGCTCAAGCTCTACCACTTGAGCTACAGCGCCCCTTCAGGCTTTCTGGTCTTCACTGGAGAAAACCATCTCAAGGAATTTCCTGCCCAGGCTAGCTTTGGACCATGATCCCCAGCTCTCAGGCTCTTGAGTAGCTAGGATAACAGGCCCGAGTCAGTGGCAACCTGCTTCCACTTCAAGTTGCTAAGTGGTGAGTAGGATATAAGAGTCTCATGGGATCTTTTGTGTCTGGGATAGTTTTGAACCAAGATCATCAGATCTCAGCTTCCTGAGTAGGCAGGTTGAAAGACCTCAGCTACAGATGCCTAGGGTCCTTGGCTACACCTGATAGGGCACTAGCCATGAGCCTAACAGGGAAGGGTCTGTGCCTAGGCCCTGAGTTCAACATTTACGACAGAGAAAAATAAACCAAAACAAATGTCTGCAGGAGACAACTCATTAGAGTTCAGTACATACATAATTATAGTCTTAACATGGGGACATATCTGAGTCTCAACTTTCTCATCTGCATAATCATCTTAGTTGTGGAGCTCTTACAAGGATCAGCTGAAAGAATGCACCTTGTGAAGGACTCAGCACACAACACCTCATGAAGGACTCATCACATAGCTGTATCCCACAAGCTATCACTAGAATTAGGATGTTTTCATCAGTATCACCATTCTTTCAGAAACACGTCACAAACTGCACAAAGTTCACATCTAATTGTTTAGAGGGATGGGTTTTTTTTTGGGGGGGGGAGTTAGCCACGGTATTGCTCTGAAAGGTTGGGGCTACTGTCCTAAGATCTTTAGCTCAAGGCTAGAGCTCTACCACTTTGAGCCACAGCTCAGAGTTTTGCAGACTTCCTGCCAGGGCTGGGTTTTAAACCCACCAGTGTCAGATCTCAGCCCCCAAGTATCTTGAATGACAGGGATGAGTGAGTCAGCAGCATCTGGTTCCATGGAGTTGGGTTGCAGCGGTTTACTTCTGGCTAAGTCAGGTTAGATGGCAGCTGTCAACATCAGACTCCCAGCTTGTTCTGTGATGATGTATTTGCAGTCTTATTCTTATATGGTTGCATTCAAAACATTATTTATTTATTTTTGGTGCCAGTCTTCGGTCTTGAGTAAGAGTCTAGACATAAGCTTTTATGCTCAAAGCTAGTGCTCGATTGTATGAGGGACTGCTCAACTTCCAGATTTTTCTGTGCATGTGGTAGTGAGGAATCGAACCCAGGTTTTTGTACATACTAGGGGAACACTCTACCACTGAGCTCCAGGAGTGACAAGTGTATAAACAGATACATGTGTAGATTGGTATATAGATACATAAATAAATGTATATGTATAAAACAAGAGAGATGTCTGTATACTATGAAATTGCATATATATACGATATTATTACCAATTATTAGCAACTAAATTATTCCTTCCTTTATAAGTATCCTGACTGAATAAATAATAAAGTATTAATTGAAAATTAGTCAACGAATTATAATTGTGTACAATTTTATAATATGAAAATCATACACTACTAATTTAATTGTTACTTTTATAACATTCCATTTGTACGGATGTAATATCGGAATGCATTTCTTAGACCATCCCACCATTCATTAGTGGCAGTCCCAGGATTCGACCTCCAGGTTTAAGTTGCCAGTTTTGGCTATGTCTTCCCTAATAGCCCACCCAACATCAGCAATGCAAGTTCATGTGTACTTTCTAGGCCTTGTCATTTAGACCTAGGGTGGTCACAATTCAAAGGAAAAAAATAAAGTAAAACCACCTTCTTGAACTTCTCAATTTTATCCTTTTCCTTATTATTTTTGCCAGCCCCGAGATTTGAACTCGGGTCCTAGGAAACCAGGGTTGGCTGTGGCAGAGGTGCCAAGACCTAAGTTCAAGCCCCGTGCTTGGCAAATAAGTAAATAAGTAAGTAAGTAAGTAAATAAATAAATAAATATGGCCCTGACATGCAATTTGCATCATTGTTCTGGCAGGCCTGGGATTGAACTCAGAGTCTGGGTAACTCTATAGCATTGTGGGTGAAGGGGAAGCTCACTGACCTTAAAGACAAGAAATTCAGACCAGTTCCCAGCATCTGAATTAAAGCCTCAGCATAATATTCATATATGAGATCTATTTACATACATGGGTTTAATGCATATAAGGTTTATTACCCTTATTTATTTAGTATTATACATATAACACTTCATTTATTACATCATATCATCTAGATTATATTTACATATGGATTATACATCATACTGAGACCCAGGACTTTCACAGAAAAGACAAAAATTTGTCAAATTGGCTTCTAACTTCATGAATAAATTTTTGGCCTTGCTAGGATTTTAACTCACAGCCTAGAATGCCCGATTCATAAATGGGGTCTCAGTCTTAGCACACCAGCCTCTAGCAAACTGAGCTGGGAGGAAACTCTGAGGACCTTAGATCAAGCCACCGTAGTGCCCAATATATATATTGATAGATATGTATGTGTATATACAAAAATATATAATATACAGAAAAATAGGGAATGTGAGGATATTCAATTATGTATATTATTACCAATAATTAGTCATTACATTATGCCACTATTTAATGAAGTATCATGGTAGAATACTTATAAAAGCATTAATTAAAAATTAGTCAATATCCTTCCATAGAATGGAAAACATAAATCCAATAATATTTGTGTGGCATTCTAAAATATAATCATGAATTAACTGCAAATTTAATTATTTCTTTTATAACATTCCATTAGCATTCACAAAAATAGGAATGAGTTTGTCAGGATCTCCCTCCATTTGTGGGTAGCAGTCCTAGCATTTGAACTCCAGGACTGGGTAGTTTACTTCGAATGCAAACCATTAGAATGACACCTTGAAAATTTCAGATTGTCACGATTAAAAAAAGAACAACAAGAAGAAAAGAAACCCAGGTGTCAGTGGCTCCTGCCGGTAATCCTAGCTCCTCAGAAGGCTGAGATGTAGAGAATGCCAATTTAAATTCAGCCAGGGCAGCAAAGTCGGCAACACTCTTATTTCTAAGAGATCACAGGAAAAAAAAAACACCATGAGTGGGGCTGTAGCTCAAGTTGCAGAGTGCTTCCCCTGAGCAAAAGGAGCCAAGGGACAAGGCCTAGGCTCATAGTTAAACCCCACACCTGCACCCTCCCCCCCCAAAAAGGGAGCAGTAACTGCATGTCTCTGTGTATGGATGGATGATGTATGGATGATGGGCATTCAGCAGGTTGCCCATGCCCAGCTGCCCCAACCTGGGCCAGCTGGGACAAGCCCTCAGAGAATACTAACTCTGAGCCAGCAGCTTGAATAAAGCATCACTCTGCCATTTAATAACTGAAGCCCTGAAGGCTTTTCTTGGGCTGGTGTGTGCAAAGGATGCATTATGTTCTAGCTGAGGTGTCCCCTTGGTACACCTAGCAGCCAGCCACTGCCTCCAGGAGTGGTCGAAGTTTCTGGATCTATATTCTCTATCCCTCTGTAGGATGTGAGCCTAGGCCTCTGGGGCCTGGTGGCTCTCACTCATTCATCATTCCTCATTGCCAAGTCATAGACTGGTCCCAAATCTTGGCAAAGTTATGAAATAGTCAGCAATTTCTATGCCAAAGGGTAAGCCAATAAATCCCACCCTCATAACTCCTGTTACAAGTCAGCTTTGGGCTTCGAATGTGGCTTAGCGGTAGAGTGGTTACCTAGTCCACAAGAAGCCCTGGGTTTAATTCCTCAGTACCACAGAAACAGAAAAAGCCAAAAGTGGCACTGTGACTAGCCTTGAGCAAAAGAAGCTAAGGAACATGCCCAGACCCTGAATTCATGCCCCAGCACTGGCAAAAAATAAAAGGGAGCCTGATGAGACATATTCTTCTGGGACTCAGGAGGGCCGAGGTTAGAGGAAAGAGATAGAGGGCAGGTGCTTGTGGCTCACCCCAGTAATCTCAGCTACTCAGGAGGCTGAGTTCTGAGGATCACAATTACAAGCAGGAAAGTCTATATGAAACACTTTTGTCCAATTAAACACCCAAAAAGCCAGAAGTAGAGTTGGGATTCAAGGAGTAGAGTGCTAGCTTTTAGCACAAAAGCTCAGGGATAGTGTCCAGGCCATGAATTCAAACCCCAGTACTGGCACACACACACACACACACACACACCAAGATAGAGCATTTGCCATTTAGCCTGCACAATTTCCATCTCTAGAGGGAAAAAGGAAGGAAAGACTTGCTCCAGCAGTTGATATAACCAGTGCCAAAATTCCACAGGAGTTCTAAGATATGAAACAGGATAGAGAGCCTCAGGCAGAAAGTACAACATGGGCAAAGGTCCTGAGGTGTGGTGTAGAGCAGGTGGTGTTCAGACAAATCTGGCAGGACATTTGAGTCTGGGTCAAGGTTTGTATTTGAGTCACTGGTATGGAAGAGCCTGGGGTCCCAGAATGAGGCCCAGGGGGAAGATTAGCTTAAGTTTTCACCATGGACCCCAGCCATTTCTTGTGGCTGGAAGCCTATTTTTCACAGCTCCTGACACTCAGGCATCCTTTGCATTGAGGAGTCAGGGCAAACGCAGGGAAGAACTCTTGCTTAAGAAAAGCTTCTAGCCCAATGCTAACAGTGGCTCAACTCCTGTAAATCCTAGCTTCTCAGGAGACTGGGTTCAGAGATCATGGGTCAAAGCCAGCTCAGAGGAGGAAACTTAGTGAGACTCTTCTTGCCAGTGAGCTACCTAAAGCCAGAAATTGCGCTATGGCTCAAGTGGTAAAGTGCCAACCTTGAGGGAAAAAATTAGGAGACCGGAGCCCAGCCCTGAGTTCAAGGCCAGTACTGGCACAGAAAAAATAAAGAAAAGCTTTCAGGAGCTCCTAGTCCACTGTGGTGAAAGGCCAGATCAGCCAGGCACTGGTGGCTCATGCCTGTCCTCCTAGCTCCTCAGGAGGCTGAGATGTGAGGATTGCGGTTCAAAACTAGCCCAGGCAGGAAAGTCCAGGGACTCTGAAACTCCAGAAAACTGGAAGTGGCCCTCTGGCTCAAGTGGTAAGCTGCAGCTAGGTGACAGCACCCCATGACCAACACCTGGCCTGCTTGGATCTCACTTTGTGTCTCTAAGCATAGTATTTTCCAGTGGGCCCCTGAGTTTCTCCCAATGTCTAGGTATCCTACAAGTCTTGAGAGCAGCCCATTAGGATGCCTTTGCCTACAGATCGAGCCACATTATCAGAGAAGTGTCCAGCCTTGGGGCATGGAGGTCATCGTCTGGCTCATCAGAATGAAATCTGTCATGGGTGCAGTGTGGGTCTGAGCAGTAAATCAATGTCTCAGACCACGGTTCTGGGTCAGGAGGGGCAGAAGGTGGCATGGCAGGTAAAGCCTACTCACGTAGGTATCACAAGAGTGCAAATCTGTCAGGCACACCTCCGGTGGGTGTTGAGTTGGGCGTGAAAGACTTGTGCGTTCAGGAATCCACAGGCAGCTGGCTGGTGTTTGTAGCATTCTCTATCCCTGGAGTTCCAGGGCACACCAGTGCTTGAGGTCCAATGAAGGTCTTCAGTCCTGGGCCGACTACAAAAGAGCATCCATAGTGACATTTCCGTTGGTACTGTGGCCCTGTGCACGGATGGAGGGGCAGGTTCCATGGAACTTACTGCCATGGCCCAGACACAGTCAGTGGCTGCTGGGAGCTGATGTGTACTGTAGTTCAAGTGGTAGAGCACCAACCTTGTGCAAACAAGCTAAAGGATATCACATAGGCTCTGAGTTCAGGCCTCGGTAAACACACGAACACACACATACACACACACAAACACACTCACAAATACACACACACACACACACACACACACTCATGCACAAAAAAGCACACACAACAACATCCTTAGCAAGTCCCAATGGTTCATACCAGCAATCCTAACTACTTAAGATGTTGAGCTCTTAGGATGGCAGCTTGAAGCCAGCCCAGGCAAGAAAGTATGTGAGACTCTTCTCTCCAGTAAACTACTAAAAAAGATGAAAGGTGAGCTGTGGTTCAAGTGGCACAGTGTTAGCTTTGAGCAAAGGAAGCTCAGGGAAAGTGCCTAGGCCCTGAATTTCAGCTCTAAGATTTTTTGTACAGACACCCTTTGCCTCCACCCCACCCACAATCAGGCCATAAATCCAGATTTTGGTCACCCTGGATCTCACTTCCACTCCTGCCACTTTCATAGCACTGCCACAAGTGCCCGGTGTTTGGCCAGCACTGGATTAAGGGAACTTTGAACAAGAGGCACATAGCCAGGTCAAGGCTAATGCCCCAGAACATTGAGGTATTGGCCATACCAGTTTCTCATGCCTCAGTTCCCTGGACCTAGAATCTAAAGTCTGTGCCTCTGTATTCTGGGCATCCAGAATTGTCTATAACGACCTGATAGGCCAAGCTGGGGCAGGAAGATAGCCTTGCCTGCGACAAGTTACGTTGACATTTCCTAGACACCAACGAATACTTCCAAGCCACTTTGGCCTCACCTCCCATGTAGCCATGGACCCTCCTTGTATGGGCAACCTTCAGTCAGCTATCAAGCTCAAGTTGGCCAGAGCCACCAGAAACCCTGTTTCCTCCACTCCACTGCCAGCCTGAAGAGAGGGACACACAGCCAGAGGCCCAGCTGAGGAAAAGAACAGGACATCGCATAACTAAGGACCCCCAGAGGCAAGGGAGACCCTATGCCATCCGGCCCTGCTGGCCCAGAATCCCCTGGAGTTGCCCAAAAATTTGCACAGGCCAGACTTGGGTCCCAAAGTAAAGCTGAAATGCAGGCCTCTGGCAATTTAGGACTCATTGTTGAACTTGATAGGGGGCTAAAGGACAAGGTCAGCATGGAGGAGGGGCACCATCTGAGGCAGAAAGAGTCAAACAGGCACCCAGGAAGTGGACAGAGAAAAAAGAGGGAAAAATACACACACACACACACACACACACACACACACACACACACACACACAAGTAGCCCAAGGCCAAGGCCTCAGAAGTCACTGAGCACCCTGAACATCACACCCCCAAGAAGATGGCACTACTATCCTCAGACCAACTGTAGACAAAACTCATGGCCTCTCACACATCTGGAATCGCTTATAACACAGTTTGGAATTTACTTAATGTACACACCACTATGCAGAAATCTCAGCTACCTTATTTTTGGTCTGTCATGGGGTTTGAACTCTGGGCCTGTGCACAATCCCTCAGCTCTTCAGCTGAAGATGGGAGCTCTACCACTGGAACCACAGTGCCACTTCTGGCTTTCTGGTGGTTCACTGGAGATAATGTGTCACAGATTTTCCTGCCCAAGCTGGCTTTGAACCACGATCATCAGATCTCAGCCTCCTGAGTATCTAGGATGACACAGTGTGAGCCACCATTGGCGCCTGGCTTCAGCCAACTTCTTAGACCCAGAGGAAACCCAACTCATCAGGCCACAAGCCACATGCAACCCTTCACTTCAGACTTTGACACCAGCATCCAAAACCATTGTTCCATGGATGGAGAGCATATAATTGACACTAACATCCCACCCCTGCTCCAATTCACCCACTCCCTGCCTGCCACAGGGCACGACCTATGGAATTCCTGGTAAGGCACCACCAACCCTACTGTGGTTTCACACTGGGGCACACCTGGAGAGTTCTTAGAAATGTCTGTACAGTGAGACCAGCACCTGGTCTCCCAACCACAGCACCCCCACTACTTCAACATCTCTTGCACCCCCACTACTTCAACATCTCTTGCAAGCAAGGAAGGGGTGTCTTTCTTTCTTCCTTCCTTTCTTTGATTTTTGGTTGAGGAGCTTGAACTCAGGGCTTGGGTACTGTCCCTGAATTCTAATTTTCCTTAAGGCCAGTGCTCTACAACTTGAGCCACACTACCACTGCCAGTTGCAGATTGGAGCTGAGGCTCTCGTGGGACTTTCCTGCCTGGTCTGGGAAATGAGAACCTCTGGATCTCAGCCTCCTGAGTGCCCAGGATGACAGGCGTGGGATGACAGGTGTGAGCCACCTGCACATGGCTTAAGGTATGTCGTCCTTCAGAATTTCCAGCTAGTCCTCCTCTAGATGCTATCACCTAGACACCCCTCTACCTCCCTCAGGAACAGCAAAGGGAGGCTCAGAATCTGGGTGGGGCCATGGGCATTAAAGGGCCCCTCCACATCACTAGCCCTCTCCAAACTCCCATTTGCCTCCTATGGATGGCCTGGTCTTCCAGAGCAGATCAGACCCAGTAGGAGTTCTGGGGCCTTCCCTGTATCCCCCTGCCTCACCCAACCAGTACCTGAGAATTTCTGGGGCCAGCTGTTCCATGTCCCAGTGGAAGACGTTGGGATGGTTGCTGATAACGGTTCCAGGGATGTCCAGGGCAGAAGGAATGTCCAGCTACCTTCTGTCAAAGAAGGAAACACAAAGCATGGATGATCTATTAAGAGCTACAGGGCATAGCCATCCACCAGTCACCAAGGTCCCTTGGAGAGCTGTTTTATGTTGACAGCCCTTGGGCTTGGCCTTGGGGCCTGGGTGGTATCCCCGAGTTTCTTTGGCTCCAGGCGAGCACTTCCAACTGCGCCACAGTGCCACATTTGACATTTTCTGTGTATGCAGGACCTAGGAATCGAACCCGGGGTTTCCTCCATGCTAGGCAAGCCATCTACCTCTAAGACACAATCCCAGCCCTGCATAGCTGTTCTTCTGTGACCCATCGGGCCTGTCTCCAGACAGTCTTGCACATCTGTACCGAGTTTCTCACCAACAGCCCTGGCTGGAAATGCACATGCTCTGCTATGTTGTCCGTCATCTGTGGCAACTTTGCTCTCTGTGCTTCCTGTCAGCTCCTCCTTGTTAAGCGAGACCCCCTTCTCAAGGGATGCCTCTAAGAAGCCCATTCTGATCACCTTGGCAGACCTGGGACCTCTCTGCTCTGCAGGCTTCCGGCCTTATCACACCCTGCCTTCCGTCCAGTGTGGGTTAAGAACGCACAAAGTGGAAGGCCTGGCTTCCACCACCGGATTTCTGAAGGCACTGATACACCACCCAGGGACAGGTGTTGTACCACACTCCGAGATAGGGCCCTCGAAGCTCGGGCAGTCTGTGGGCAACAAGACGGGGCCATTTCTTCGTGTGGGTTTGAACTCAGGATCTGGGAGCTGTCTCTGAATTTTCATGGCCAAGGCTGGTGCTCTACCACTTGAGCCACAGCTCCACTTCAGGCTTTTTGGTGGTTCCATGGAGTTTAGAGTCTCACAGGCTTTCCAGTTTATGGCTGGCTTCAAACTGTGATCCTCAGATCTCAGCCTCCTGAGTAGCTAGGATGACAGGTGTGAGCCTTAGCCCCAGGTGATGGGCACCAAAGGCTTTTTTTTTTTGCTCCCGTTTCAACTAGCAAGCCCAAGTTAAAATAATCAGTTACAGGGGATCAAGATCCTCTCCTAGGTCAGTTAATCCAAGGAGATAAAGTGTCTTTGGAAAAGGCTAGTCTGAGTAGGCCTAGTGGTATGTGTGGGGATGTGGGTGGGGGTGTGTGGAAGTGTGTCGGGGATCCCTATCCCATCTCTCTGGTACCTTATCTTTCCAGCAGGGAGTGCAGCCAGGATAGTCACCCCAAGGAAGGAGAATGGGGGAGGGTACCTAAGGTCACATCCAGGGGGATGATCCGAATTATGTCCTGCAACTGAACCTGGACAGATAAAGGAGAGAAAGAGAAGTTTTGGGGAACATCAAGGGAAGCCCCTTACCTTTGGCTACAAGTACTAGCAAGAAGACTGAATCCATCTTTCTTGGTCGTCAGATAAAAGGTGTACACTGTTCATTTATTATATTATTATTTTGTGAGTCCTAGGGCTTGGATTCAGGTTATCTCTGAGCTTCTTTTGTTCAAGGCTGAGGCTCTACCACTTGAGCCACAGCACCAAATCTGGCTTTTGTGTGTGTGGGTTTTGAGGGAGAGGTGGTTCATGGGAGATAAGAATCTCACAAACTCACCTGCCTGGGCTGGCTCTGAGTCACGATCATCAGACCTCAGCTTCCCAAATAGCCAGGATGATGGGCAGGAGCCACCAGGTCCTGACCGCCACCATCCATTTATAATCCCTTAGTCCCAGGACTGAGCCACCCACACTGCACCCCATTGTTGGGAGTGGGAAGCAGATATGAGTGAGTCTGATAATTTAACAGCCTACCTATCTTTGAGCATTGTTCCGGGTCAGACTGATGGCAGCTTCCTAAGGAGGAAGCAATGACTTGGCTCTGTCACAAGAACAAACGTCCTCGGGAGGTGTCAGGTGTAGGGCCTTTCCTCTGCACTCTGCCCCACTAACCGAAATGACACACCCTAGCAAAGGATAGTAGACACTGAGTGATTTCATTGTCTTATAGCCAGGGTCTGGCCAGATAGGTGAGGGTGAGGGTCAGAGGCCCGGGATTGTGCGGGGCAGGGGGACAATGCCTCCTCATCCAATTTCCTTCAACCGTCTAGCAGAGGGATTTGGGGAAGGACTCATGGAATGGACAATGAATAACCATCATGGTCTAGCAAGGGCACAGAGGGGCTTACCTCATGAAGCTGGTTCAACAGGCTGACCGACACATCTCCTGACCCACAGCCCACATCCAGAATGAGAAGGCCACCTTGAGTTTCAGCCAGATAGGGATGCTGGGCCACCTCTTCCAGCACCCATTCAAACAGTTCCTGTGTGAGAGAGAGACAGAGAGAGAAAAAAGGCCAAAATTACACTTTTGCCGGGTGCCAGTGGCTCAGGCCTATAATCCTAACTACACAGGAGGCTGAGATATGAAAATCATGGTTCATAGCTGGTCCAGGCAAGAATGTCTGTGAGTCTCTTATCCTCAAAGAACTACCAGAAAACCAGAAGTGATGCTGTGGCTCATGTGGCAGAGTGCTAGCCTTGAACTGAGGAGCTTGGTACGGTGCCCTGGCCCAGAGTTCAAGCCCCACGATGGACAAGCAGTGGACTTCCCACCATAAGAAGTGGACTGCATAGCACCCACTGTCCTAGGGAGCATGGCAGAGAAGTCAGGCCAAGCTTCCTGTGCACTAGGAGTCACGGGTAGATCACCCGGCTTCTCCATGCCTCATTTTCCCCAGCTACAAAACGAATAGAGTGAAGGATCCCCTTCATCATGGAGATAGGGCAATGTTGAAAGAGAGCCATGTTTGTTTTCATTATCCCACACCTATTGCATGATTAAGAGCAGACCCCCTCTGCCATATCACCTCCTGCTGAGTCTCCCTGAGAGATCATGCCAGGCAAAGCATAAGCTTCATGGAAGCATGCCTGCAGGAAGGGGGTGTTGGTTCAAGGCTTCCTATACACTTGGTTGCACCTTTATTACCTCTACCTTTATTCTTACTATATTCTTCTTGACTGTACATTTGTTGCCTTTATTCTTGTTTTGGCTATTTTTCTATTGATCCACGAACAGAACATGTCGTTTCTTTCCATTCCAATAGAGATGGCTTCTCTAAATAATAAAGACTAGGACCAAAGATTAGATGTGGACAATTCCCCAATCAACATATCATCTGATGAGACGCTGCCTCCAGAAACTCCTGCAACTTCAAAAGCAGTTTTGCGGCTCACTCATAGTAAATATAGAAATTTAAAATTTCCAGATATGATACAATAGGCAGAATTAATGAATTAAACTAAACCAGAAGGAGTTATCACAAAAGCACAGAGTTATAGAAAATGGGACCTCTGATAATAAAAGGAAAATAAAGATTCCCACAACAGTTATGACTAAGTTTGATCCAGCTTATGTTATAGGGAATAGATGGTGGCTTCCCACAAAATATAAAGTTAGTGACATAACATTTCCTGAGCTGACTGATGAACCATTGCCTTATACAGGAGTTTACAAAGATGCAAATAGATGGATTAATGTAAAAGGAAAAAGAGTATCTTGGTACTCATTAGATTTTATGCAAACATTAGGCAGCTCTAGACCATTATGGTGTTTATTATCAAAATAACAAGATGTTTTAAAATAACGATTAGAAATTTTTGTGGACAAATATTGGGATTAAAATCATAGGAAACGGAGAATGCCTGACTCAACCTGGAAGTGGTTTTAAGGATGGTTTCAAAGGGTCTTGAAAATATATGGAAAAAATAAAAAGAGTACAATATAAGTACAGCCCTGTCTTAGGTTTGTTAATTATTAAACATAAAAAGGCTAAATAGATGATGCATTGTATTAAACAATATGCTAGACTTGTCTCGCACCACTTAGCTTAAAGAGTTGATGGGATAGTCATCAATTTTCATGTAGCCCATTAATGCTTTGCTTTTCTTAGAAATTGATTATATGCTGAAATAAAGAATCTATGTCACAATCACCCACTGTATAAAAATGTTAATTCTCCTCAATAAAGATACACTCAGCTGCAATTCTTTTGAGTCTGTGTCCTTTTGTCACTTTGCTGACTCCTTGCCCATCTATCCCAAAATCCCTGTCCCATCGGTCCTAGTACTCTGGCCGAGCTGGTCTGTTGCAAGTGGCGCCCAACGTGGGGCTCGAAAGCACATGCAGCTTGAAGCTGTACAGACAATTCTTGGGAAGGTGACCTGTCTCTTCTCTTTCTCTCATTATTTTCAGGCAAAGGATAGAACCTCATCAGAGCACTGCAGGCTCCCTGATAAAGGCTAATCAGCATAAGACGATGAGCAGGTATTTAAAATCATTGGGCATTCTCAATCTAGAAATAAGGAATTATTTCTCTCTGTGTTAAACCACATGTTGGAAAGTAAAGGTAATCATGTTTCTAAGAAAACTTTTGTGGAGTTTGTTTTAAGGGTTTCACCCTGGTTTCCTGAGGAGGAAAGCTTATCTCTGCAAAACTTGAAGAAGGGTGGTATGAAATGAGAAGCTTAGCTGGCATTCAGCAAAAAGAAGATGAGCCTTATAAAGAATTTGTGGCTAGATTAGAAGAGGCCTTGCAGTGAATGCTTCCCTCCCTGAAGGAATAGAGCTATTGCTCAAACAGTTGGTGTGGGAAAATGCAAATTCACAATGTAAAGAACTCATAAGACCAATTCACTAAATATTATTTGCCATTTTTTTCTATCATGCTTTTTACTTTCCTACCGAGTCCATTAAACTTCCCCCTTGAATTTGGTTGTCATGAACACCCAACTTCTATGTTAATGAGGACAAACTCTAATGTAAAACTTTGTCTCCAAAAACCAGTCCAAGAAGCTGTGATCACAAATATTTGGCTATACTTTTTTCTTTTTCTTTTACCTGAAATCTTCTGGTGTCTAAATTGCCCACAAAAATAAGTACTACACCACTTTTTGGTTCAATCACTACTAACCTCAAATATATATTTTGCTAACAAGATGCTTAGAGGAAACCAAAGTATACTCCACTTTTTTTTCTTTTCTCTTAAGTCTCTCTTTAGATACAATATCAGGAAAAGTGAAGTTATTCTTTGCAAAATTATTTCAATTGATTATTTTTCTCTTGGTCTTGCAATTGCTCAACAAGATGTATGGAGGAGAATAGAGTGAAATCATCCATACTTTGGATGACATTGTCTGTTACAAAGGACAATGCTGCTATGTCCTACTTCTATGTCCTCCTCTTAGCTCTTTCCTGATTTCCAATTAATCACAGCTTCTTGGCTTCAAGTTTAATGAAGCTAACGAACTATAAGGCCTCCCCCATTGTTCTATCTTCATGGTTTCTCATTTAAAACTCTTTTAAGTTGCCTCATTCGATGTGGAATTTATTTTCATATCTTCATTCAATCTGTTCTGCATCGTAGTGAGCCAAATAGGCTCTGTAAAATCACTTTAGGTAGCTAAAATATTAAGAGAATCTATATCAAAAAGTTTTGGCCTCTCTCCACTGTTGAAGCCAATATGCTTAGCTAGGGCTTCTAAGAACAGTTTTCTTACCTT
Organism: Dipodomys spectabilis; assembly: GCF_019054845.1. Lineage (NCBI taxonomy): Eukaryota > Metazoa > Chordata > Mammalia > Rodentia > Heteromyidae > Dipodomys > Dipodomys spectabilis. The sequence continues at coordinate 3,503,353 of NW_024870782.1, read as the reverse complement.
TTCCATTTCCTCAATTCTTTTCTGTTCCCAAAATTTTTTGGCTTATGTAATAAGAGAAGTGTTCACTATCTCATCTTAATAAGGATATTATTTTTTGTGAGCCACTTAGAAATGTGAAATCATTGGTTTGAATTATCCTATCAGATTTTTTTTCTGTGTTTCAGTGCTTCATGTGCAAAGACATTGTGGAAAGAATTACAAACAGAAAAATGTAAACGCAATACATTCTTTCATTGTGCAGGGCACTTTCTCTCTAAATATTTTGACTCAAAATATCTTTTTCAGAGAATTACAGTTTGTTAATTAAAGGTCAATTCACAAATTTTGATGTCTTTTTTTTTTTAAAGAACTTTGAATTTAAATTCCACTACAGCCTTGTTTCACAAACTGAAAGTATATTTCCTGGACATTCTCAAGGGAACTTACAGGATTTCCAGCAAGATTTCTGAGGTTTGTTGGTTTGTTTGTTTGTTTGTTTAATAAGCCATCTTCACCCATATTGCTCTCTCTCCACTAAGTCTCCATGGATTTTTTTGCTTGAAAACCTCTTTTACCAGGCAATTTTAAATTTTCTTAATAGGCTAAGTTGTTAAAAATTTTGAAGAATTAAAATTTACCTGTCATAATTGTAAAACTCTTTTGAAATTCCTTTATCAGAATCGCGAATTCACCAATCCTAATTCCACCTTTACCATCAAAAACAGTTAGCGTTGTTTTCATGATATAGTGTCCATGCAACTATTCTTTTCCAGTGGCTTTGTTATGCATATATATTACCATATAAGCTGATGCAGAGCAAAATGAACGCCAAGTTATGGAAACAGAGGCTTTTTTTTGTGGTTGCTGTTTTTAATGTAGTATGTGATTTCTATTTTCTTTTGCGTTTTCTCCCTCTGGTTTATCCCTTGCTGTATTTGATTTTGGTACCCTGTATTTTGTATATACATTTACCTTAATTAGGTAATGGAAGAGGAAAAACAAAATGGTGAGAAAAAGGACAAAGGGCAAACCAATGCAATAGCAATGCTCACAAGACAATATATGGAAATGTACATAACAACTTGTGAGAGGTATTGAGGAGAAGGAAAACTGTGAGAAAAATGAGGGAGGAGGTAACAAGTATGAAAAGTTATGTATTAACTACTTTACAATTACTGACGGGATCATTGCAAGATAATGTTAAAGCATGCATAGATGCCTCACCAGCAGTCATTCAAGGAATGGCATATGCGGCAGCAATGAAAAGAGAACCATTCAGGGCTTATGCACAAAAATTACATGAGACACGACCTCAGGCCAGAAATGGGGTCTGTTTCTCATGTGGCCAGTCAGGACACATGAGTAAAGATTGTCAACAAAAGCAAAATAAACCTAGTAACAATAAAAAGGGTAAAGCGCCTGGACTTTGTCCACAATGAAAGAAAGGCAATCATTGGAAAAATGAGTTTAGATCAAAATATCATAAGGATAGAATTCTCCTAACAGCAGAAGAAAAGGAGACCAAAAAACAAGAAGAGGGGTGCTCCCTCGGCCGCGTAAACGAAAGAGGGGAAACACCTACTGTTACACAATAATCACCTAAGGGGTCAGTTCCATTAAATCCCTTGTCTCCTCCATTAACAGTAGGGGATTTTCCAAGAGCTACTCCAGGAAGTGCAGGGTTAGATCTGGCAGCAAAAAGAGATTACTTTATCTCTATCATGTATGGTGTTCAGCTTATAGACACTCAATTTTATGGTCCTGTAATTGATGGAACTGTGGGCTTGATAATTGGTAGAAGCTCAAATTATAACAAAACTTTGAGGTATTACCGAGAGTAGTTAATGTAGATTATCAAAGGGAAATTAAAGTAATGGTAAGGTCTTTAAAAGAAAATATGCAGGTTCCGGGAAGATGGCGGAGGAGAAGCTGGAATCTGAACAAGCTCTCGCATAGAAAGCAGTTTTAGAGTTCCAGTGAACAGTCCTAAGCCAGAGAATCACACCAAGTGTGCCATCACAGGACAGAGAGTTAGACAAGAGAGGGGAAGCCAAGACAAGGAGACACATCTGAGCGCCTGCCAGCAGCCGCGGCGGCGGCGGCAGGGTCACAGTGGCAACCGCAGCCGCGGCCATACCTGAGCGCTCACACAGAGAGTCCGGGACGAAGGAGCCAGATGCAGCGGGCGAGAGGATTCTACTCAACACCAGCAAGAACCGACAAGGAGCGGACAACTTCATCCTGCACTTTGCAGACCAGAGACGACCCAGGATCCAAGACTCGGCGTGAGTAGAAGCCCGACTTCCTCACTCCTTCTCAGAGAGCAGAGGAGGGAAGGCCACCCCTCCCCCCCCAGCACTGGTGATCTCCATCTTGGATACCCACAAAGCTCGGAGGAGCTGCTAGCTCCAACTCAGGCCTTGGAATAAAACGAGTCATTTAACAGGTCACAAGAACTTAACGGCGAAGTGACCTGCCAGACTCAGCTCCATCCAGGGAAAAGTCACCCAGCTCAGGCACCAGCCATTGGAGTGGCTTTCCTCACTGGGTAACCAGAGCCAGAGGCTGCCCCTCCCTCTAGCAGCCTCCACAATCAATTGAAAAACAGAAACCCTGAGAATGGCTCCAGGGTGGGCTCTGTGAATTTTTCACAAAATAGCCCCAGGGAAAAGCTACTGTTTGTTGAAAGGCCTCAACTCTACCAGAACCTAGCCTCATCACCCCTCTTTTGTGATTCTCAAAGCAGATCACCCTCCCATTAAACTAACCTGGGAGGGGGATCTCAAAATCTTGGGTAAAGCAGAGCATTTTTCTGCCTGTTCGAACAAACTGACTTAAGAAACCAATCAAGCCACAGGACCTCAAGCTGACCAGAGACTCCAACAAGAGGCTGGTAACAGACAAAAGGGAGATACAGGATTCTTCCCACCCCTCCCAAAAAAAATCAAAAAAAAAAAATCAAAGAACTTTTTTTTCTTCTTTTCTTTTTTCTTTTTTTTTTTTTTTTTGGTACCTTATATATATAAAATTTTTTTTTCCTTTTCTAAAACTTTTATTAATCTTTAATTTTTGCCTTTTTTGAAAAAATAATTGTTTTCCAGTAACTTTTTTTCCCTCTTATAATTTTTATTTTAGTAATACGTGAATGTACGTTTTCCTTTCTTTTCTTGTCTTCTCTCTTTTTATTTCTTTCTTTCTTAATTATCTTTTTGTTTTTTGTCTAGCTCTACTGAACTTCTGATCTTTTTTTTTTCTCCCTTTCTTATCCTTTTCACCTTTTCCTTTCTTTTGTTCTTCTGTATGTGCCTTAACTCTTGTCCTGCACATCCTGATAAACCCATAGTTAACTAGTAGACCCTATCCCCCATTGTGTACACACTTAATCCACAAATTTATTACTCAATCCAAAACCTCTGAGACTTAAATTCCTTAATAGCAGTACTACCTCTTTATACCTATATAATATTTTAAGCAGTTTTTAAGTTTTTCACATCTCCTCTATCTCCCTCCTGTTTTCTCATTATATTCACATTCCTCTCTAAATAGATGGTCTTTCAATCTCCATAACTATATTAATTTTTACGTTTCTAATTTTTTTTTCTGGTCTCTTTTCATTTCCCTTTACCTTTCTTCTTTTTCTCTCCCTCTCTACTTGCATCCTACCCAACCTATTTCCTGCATTGAGATTAGGACATAGTTAACTCTCCCTGTGCCTCTCCACACCAATCTATTCCTAATTTTTACCCACATCTCTCCCTAACCCTAAAAATTTCTGGTTTCCCAAATTCTTCTCTGCGGTTCGAAGCCCATTAACATATAGTTGTTTGATGTTGAATAGATGTATCTGTTGAACTAGATTGTGTCTGTAGACTATTGACTGTATAAATGCAAACGTTGGTTGATGGTTGCCTTAAGATAGTGTTCTAGCACAAAACTGGTGCTATTTTCATCTCAAATGGGCAGAGTAAGCCGAAAAAACACAAGAAAAATGGCAAATCCGGGTATCTCAGTTCCCAATCTTGATAATCAGGGGTCAGATCAGATAATGAACAATCCAGAGGAGAGTTCCCAAATAGCTCTACAAACACTGGTGGCAAATATGATAAATGAGAAGTTTGACAACTTACAAAGGACTCTGTATGAGCGTGATAGGGAGAGAGAGGAGGCATCCCAAACGTTTATGCAGGAATATCATAAGCGTAAGGAAGCTACTCAAAAAATGATACAGGATTTGCGTGAACAACTTGAGAATACTCAAAGAGAAAGGGAGGAATGGCGTGAGCAGGCTGAGAACACTCAAAGAGAACTGCAGGAATCCCACGAACGGGAGGAAAGAGAACTGCAGGAATCCCACAAACGGGAGGAAGCTAATCAAAGAGTAATTCAGGAATTGAGAGACCAGGTAGAGAACACACAAAGATCAGTAAAGGCATTCATGGAATCCATTAACAAAGAGCTGAAGGAAGTCAGGGAGACCACAAAGGGAATGCTGAATGGAACCCAACAGAAGGAATGGGAGTCCAAAGAAACCATAACCAATCAACTAAGTGATTTGAGAACAAACACTGACCACCAAATTAAGGAAGTAAAGAAATTCATACAAGACCTAAAACAGAGCTCCAACAAAGAACTTGAAGCCATCAAAGCTGACCAATTAGAAGGAAAAGAGATAAAAAACAAAGTAGAGAGTCTTGACAGCAGGTTAGACCATGCAGAAGATCGAATCTCAGGGATTGAAGACAGCCTAGATATTATAGAGAAAGAACATACAACCATCCAAGACAAGTCCAAGAAGTATGATAGATCTATCCAACACCTAGAAGACACCATCAGAAGGCCTAATCTAAGGATAATGGGTGTAGAGGAGCACCTAGAAACAGAAGTTAATGGTCTAGGAAATTTGTTTAACAGGATCCTAGCAGAGAACTTCCCAAACATACAAAAAGATAGGCCTATTCAGATACAAGAAGCTTTTAGAACCCCAAATAGACCAGACCAGAATAGGACATCCCACCGTCACATTATAATCCACACAGGATCAACTCAGACCAAGGAAAAGATCCTTAAAGCTGTCAAGGAGAAAAGGTTAATCACCTATAAAGGGAAACCAATTAGAATCACCTCAGATTTCTCAGCAGAGACAATCAAAGCAAGAAGAGCCTGGAATGATGTATGCCATGCCCTAAAAACAAACAACTATCAACCAAGAATACTGTACCCAGCTAAACTCTCCTTCATAACTGAAGGCCAAATAAAAACCTTCCATAGCAAAGAAAAATTGAAACAATACATCTCCACAAAACCACTCCTACAAAAGATTCTTAAAGATGTCCTACACATAGAAAACCAACAAGACCGCAACAAAGGCCAAGAAACTGCACCCAAACTGAGAATCCAAGAACCATAGGAAGAACCTAGTTTTCGCAGCCCCCAAGAAGGTGGATAACATGGCAGGAACTCCCAAATACCTCTCAGTCCTATCTCTTAATGTTAACGGACTGAACTCTCCAATTAAGCGACATAGACTGTCTAGTTGGATTAAAAAACAAGACCCTTCTATCTGCTGCCTGCAGGAGTCACATCTTGCCCGTAAAAACAAACACATTTTCAATGTTAAAGGCTGGAACAAAATCTACCAAGCAAACGGCCCCCATAAACAGGCGGGAGTTGCAATCTTAATATCAGATAAAATAGACTTCAAATTAAAATTCGTGAGAAGAGATAAAGGAGGTCGCTACATACTAATTAAAGGATCTCTCCTTCAGGAGGATATTACAATTCTAAATATCTATTCGCCAAACAATGGAGCACCCAAATTTATCAAAAAAACACTACTTTCCATCAAATCCCATATAGATCCAAAGACATTAATTGTTGGGGATTTTAACACACCACTCTCCCCACTAGATAGATCAACTCGGCAAAAACTCAACAGAGAAACCGCAGATCTAAACAGCTGCATAGATCAAATAGACTTAACAGACATCTACCGAACATTTCACCCAGCAGCATCAGAATACACGTTTTTCTCAGCAGCACATGGAACGTTTTCTAAAATAGACCACATTTTAGGCCACAAAGCAAACTTGTCTAAATTCAGAAACATTGAAGTTATACCTTGCATTCTCTCTGACCACAAGGGAATAAAATTAGAACTCAACACCAAAAGCCACCAAAGAAAGTCCAGTATCACAAGGAGGCTGAACAACACACTGCTGAATCAAGAGTGGGTCATGGAAGAGATTAGAAAGGAAATTCAAATGTTCATGCTATTCAACAAAAATGAACACACAAATTACCAGCTCCTCTGGGACACAGCAAAGGCAGTACTCAGAGGCAAGTTTATAGCTCTGAGCTCCTACATCAACAAATTGGAGAAATCTGAAACTAGCAATTTAATGACACATCTAAACCTCCTTGAAAAAGAGCAGCAAGATCAACCCCAATCCAGTAGACGGAAAGAAATAATCAAAATTAAATCATAATTAAATGAATTAGAATCCAAAAAAACTATAGAAAGAATCAACAAAACAAAGAGTTGGTTCTTTGAAAAACTTAACAAAATTGACAGACCCTTAGCAAATCTTATCAGAAAAAGAAGAGAACACACCCAAATTAATAAACTCAGAGATGAAAATGGAAACATCACCACGGAAACAACCAAGATTCAGAACATTATAAGGGAATACTTCTCAAAACTTTATGCTAATAAGTTTGAGAACTTGACAGAAATGGACCTTTTCCTAGCAAATATTGACATGCCAAAACTAAACCAAGATGAGTTAAACCAGCTTAACAGGCCCATATCAAGCATTGAAATAGAAACAGCAATAAGAGACCTCCCAGCTAAGAAAAGTCCAGGACCAGATGGTTTTACAGCGGAATTTTACAAGGCCTTCAAAGCAGAGCTCACACCAATACTCCTCCAAATCTTCAATGAAATTGAAAGAGAAAGCTCACTACCGAACACATTCTATGAAGCCATCATAACCCTCATCCCAAAACCAGGCAGGGACTCATCAAAGAAAGAGAACTATAGATCCATTTCTTTGATGAACATTGATGCAAAACTTCTCAACAAAATTTTGGCCAATCGACTTCAACAATTCACCCAAAAAATCATACACCATGATCAAACAGGATTCATTTCAGGGATTAAAGCTGGTTCAATATACGCAAATCAATTAATATTATTCATCACATCAACAGGAGCAAGAATAAGAACCACATGGTTATCTCAATAGATGCAGAAAAAGCATTCGACAAGATCCAACACCCCTTTATGATGAAGGTTTTGGAAAAATTAGGAATCCATGGAACATTCCTCAATACGATAAAGGCTGTATATGACAAACCTACAGCCAGCATTATACTCAATGGTGAAAAACTAAAGCCATTTCCTCTTAACTCAGGAACAAGACAAGGATGCCCACTCTCTCCACTTCTCTTCAATCTAGTATTAGAATGCCTAGCTACAGCAATAAGACAAGATGCAGACATAAAGGGGATCCAAATAGGGAAAGAAGAAATAAAACTCTCCCTCTTTGCAGATGACATGATCTTGTATTTAAAGAATCCCATAGACTCCACTCCCAAATTACTCAAGCTGATTCAAAACTTCGGCAAAGTAGCAGGTTATAAAATTAACCCCCAAAAATCAATGGCTTTTCTGTATGCCAACAATGAGAAAAGTGTGGCTGAAATTAGGAAAGCAACTCCATTTGTAATAGCCCCACAAAAAATAAAATACCTAGGAATTAACTTAACTAAAGAAGTGAAGGACCTCTATGATGAAAACTTTAAAAACTTGAAAAAGGAAATCAACACAGAACTTAGAAAATGGCAAAACCTCCCATGCTCCTGGATTGGGAAGATTAACATCGTGAAAATGGCAATACTTCCCAAGGCTATCTACAAATTCAACGCAATACGTATCAAAATTCCACCCTCATTCTTCAAGGAAATAGAAGAGGCAATCCAAAAATTCATATGGAACAATAAAAGACCCCGAATAGCAAAAACGCTCCTGAATGGAAAGAACACTGCTGGAGGAATATCAATACCAAACTTCAAACTCTACTATAAAGCCATAGTAATCAAAACAGCTTGGTATTGGCATAAGAACAGACCTCAGGATCAATGGAATAGAATTGAAAACCCAGAAATGAAGCCACACACCTATAGCCATCTAATCTTCGATAAGGGAGCTAAAACAATAGAATGGAAGAAAGACAACCTCTTCAGTAAATGGTGCTGGCAAAATTGGTTAACTACATGTAGAAAACTTAAGCTAGATCCTTATATATCACCCTGCACCAGAATCAACTCCAAATGGATCAAAGACCTTGAACTCAAAGCAGACACTCTGAAAACATTACAGGATGGAATAAGAGAAACCCTGGGTCTCCTTGGCTCAGGCCGAAATTTTCTGAATAGAGACCCGGAAACACAAGAAATCAAAGAAAGGTTGGACAAATGGGATTGCATAAAGTTGCAGAGCTTCTGCAGGGCAAATGACATAGCTAGCAAGATCAATAGAAAGCCCACGGATTGGGAGAAGATCTTTACTAGCCATACAACGGACAAGGGTCTCATATCTAAAATATACTTGGAACTCAAAAAATTAAACCCCCCAACAACAAATCCTCAAAGAAACAACTGCCCAATAAATAAGTGGGCAAAAGACTTAAAGAGAAACTTCTCTGAAGAAGAAAGAAGGATGGCCAATAGACACATGAAGAAATGTTCAACATCCCTAGCCATAAAAGAAATGCAAATCAAAACAACATTGAGATATCACCTCACTCCAGTTAGAACGGCAAAAATCAAGAACTCTAACAACAACAGATGCTGGAGGGGATGTGGACAGAAAGGAACCTTAATTCATTGTTGGTGGGAATGTAAACTTGTTCAACCACTTTGGAAAGCAGTATGGAGGTTCCTCAAAAGACTCCACATAGAGCTCCCCTATGACCCAGCAATCCCACTTTTGGGCATTTACCCTAATGTTTACAAACAAGACCACACTAAAGCTACCAGCACAACTATGTTTATTGCTGCATTATTTACCATAGCTAAGATATGGAACCAACCCAGATGCCCCTCAGTAGATGAATGGATCAAGAAAATGTGGTATATATACACAATGGAATTCTATGCCTCCATCAGAAAGAATGACATTGCCCCATTTGTTAGGAAATGGAAAAACTTGGAAAAAATTATATTAAGTGAAGTAAGCCAGGCCCAAAGAAACGTAGGCCCCATGGTTTCCCTTATTTGTAATATCTAGTATATGTATGAGTCAAGCGGAAAAGGTCAGATAATGTGATGTCAGGAAAATGAACCCTTAGATGTGTATTTTAATGTTTTTTTCTTTCATGCATGTGTTTCTAACACATTTATAAGATTATCTCTTTGTTGCTTTGTATGTCCCTCCCCCACAGTATAACCCTTGCTTTCACTATATTTGATGTCAGTATAACTTGTGGAGGAGATGGGGAAAAACCAGTTGTTTAAGGATACAGGTGGACCTGTTGCAACAATGAGAAGTACAAGTTGTCATGTCCAAAACGAACTTTACAACGTTGGTGGGGGGGCGGGGCTGGGGGAGGGAGGAAGGAGAAAGATTGGGATTAGGGGGGGAGGGGGGAGGCTGGGAAGGGATGTGAAGGGTAAACAAAGGAGCAGGCTGCAATGCTTGGTAAGAAATGTACACATTATCCTGCCCATGTAACTGTAACTCCTCTGTACAGTATGTTCACAAATAAAATTAAATCAAATTAAAAAAAAAAAAGATTGACACGATAAAAAAAAAAAGAAAATATGCAAATACATATGGATCAAAGAATAGCTCAAATCTTAATTTTAAATTAAGTCCATCTTCTAAATCAAATCATAAAACAAGATCGAGGTACAGGAGGTTTCAGTTCCACAGAACTGTGGCCTGGGTACAATCTATTTCTAAGGATCGACCCATGAAAACTATGAAAGTGGATAGAAAGCCTATTAAAGGTCTCTTGGACACAAGGGCAGACCCAACATGTATTGCACGAAAAGACTGGCCCTCATTCTGGCCAATTATGAAGACAGAATCTCCATTAATGGGATTGGGTATGGCTAACAATGTTGCTAAAAGTTCAAAAATTTTAAAGTGGGAGTGTGAAACTAGACTTGGAAACTTTCAACCTGATATTATATCTTCTTTGCCCTTACATTATGGGGCAAAGACATTATGCAAAACAAGGAACTAAAATTAGGTACTTTAGATTTCTTTAGTGTACAAAATTTTTCATAGTGGCCGCTGATGAGAAGTTTGCTGATGCAATATCATAGAAAAATGATCAGCCTGTGTGGGTTGATCAGTAGTCCCTAACTCAAGAGAAGATACAGGATGTAGAACAATTGATAATTGAGCCATTACAGAAAGGACATTTAGAGGAATCCAATAGCCCTTGGAATACTCCAATTTTTGTAATTAAAAAAGAAATCTGCGAAATGGAGGTTGTTACAAGACCTCAGAGCCATTAATAACACGATGTATGACATCGGGGCTCTTCAGCCAAGACTTCCATCTCCTGTGGCTCTTCCTAAAGGACGTTATATAATAATCATTCATTTTCAGGATTTTTTAACAATAAAATTGGATCCTACTGATTTTCAAAGATTTGCATTTTGTGTGCCCTCATGTAATTTGAAAAGGCCCTGGCAGAGATATCAGTGGAAGATCTTGCCACAAGGCATGAAAAATTCTTCTACATTGTGTCAAAAATTTGTGGATAAAGCTTTACAAAAAACTAGGGAAGAGTTTTCTAATGCTTATATTATTCATTATATGGACAATATTTTAATAGCTGCTGAAAGTAAACATTTAACAGAACAAATTTTAACAATTAATCATTGAACAATTAACCAACTTTGGTTTGCTTATTATTCCAGATAAAATTCAACATAATAAACCTTTAAATTATTTAGGAAAAATAATACATTAAGTCACAAAAATGAGTATTAGGCTAGATAAATTAAAAACATTAAATGATTTTCAAAAATTACTAGGAAACATAAATTGGGTTAGACCCTAATTGAAAATTACCACAGGAGATTTACACTCATTGTTTGAAGCCCTAAAAAGGGATTCTAATCCTAAATCTAAGAGACAATTCATTCCAATAATGTTAGAAAAAATTTCATTGCTGGAAGAATAGTTACAAGAAAAAGTGGTCCAATTGGACTATAATAAAGACTGGGCTTTTATAATATTAAAGACATCTTATATTCATACAAGATGTTTATGACAAGATGGAGTCCTGGAATCGCTTCACTTGCCTCACAGTCAGACAAGAATGATAGCTTCTTATGTATATTTGTGCAGCCATATCATTGTCAAGGCAAGGAGTAGGTCCGAGAGTTATTTGAGAATAATATAATTATACCTTATAATAAACAACAATTAAAAATATTATTACAGAATGATGAGAATTGGGGATTAGCATTATTAAATTATACAGGACAAATAAAATTTCATGTCCCTCAACATCCTTTATTAAAATTTGTGGAAGAGGTAAAAACCATTTTTCCATTAGTGGTAACAACACTTTTAGAAGGAGCTCTAAAAGTTTTTACTGATGGGTCCTCTAATGGAACTTCGGTGATATACATTCCAGACCACTCCCCTATTATTAAAAGGGCATCTGACATTTCAGAGCAACAGGCAGAAATTATTGCTGTAATTTTAGCTTTAACCATATTTTCACAGCAGCATAACTTTTACACAGACTCTAAGCATGTGGTTAACTTATTTGCCGCCATAGGGATAGCTCTTTTATCAGGACAATCAAAAATTATAGACTTGTTACAACAGTTACAAAAAAATTAATTCAACTTAGAAAAGAAAAATTATTTATTGAACACATAAGAGACATACAAATTTACCAGGTCCTCTTTCATTTGGAAATATGATGGCTGACTTATTAACTAGAGAAACCATCATGCTTTATTTGTAATTAATCACCTTAATAATAATGAACAAAATCTTACACTTATGCAAAAACTTTGGAGCGAAATTGGAGTTAAAGTTTAGCCAAAAGTTAAAAGGAAAGATTTGCTCACAGCACCTGGAAAGGGCCTGATGTATTAATCACCTCGGGAAGAGGGTATACATGTGTGTTTCCACAGGATGCCGAGTCACCCATCTGGAATCTCAACCAACTCGTGTGTCCCTACAAAAATAAGAGAAACCCAGGAAAAAAAAAAAAGAAGATGTAAATGAAGAAAGCGATGCAAAAGCTCAAAAGTCTTCACCTTTCTCCTCAACAGGCGAAGACAACAAAAGAAGCCCAACCACCAATCTGGGAACAAATTAAGAAGCTCACCAGTTCTGCAGAGGAGATTGTGGTTTCTACAGGAAAGACTATCACTGTTGAAAATATGTTTTTTGCTATGCTTGCCATTATTGCTGTGCAGGCAGTGTCTGTTTCAGGAGAACAATACTGGGCATATGTTCCTACTCCTCCTCTTCTACATCCCGTGGGATGGGGGCGGGGAATGAGGATCTAATACAAGTAATGACAAATAATAGTGACCTGTTTGGGGGTTTGGAGGACTATTCTAATTCTCATATGACTTCTCAAACAATTAATTATGAAGGAATGACAGATACCACTCCAATTTGCATAACGCTATCAGGAGAAAATCTCCCCGGGTGTTTGCCTCTAAACTATAGAACTTTTTGACTGATGCCCTTGATCAATCCAATGATAAAAATAGTTCAAAAAAAGATTGATGTGGGAAATGGCATGATGACATTAGGCTTTCATACTTATAATGAATCCTTTTTCATTCCCAAGAGGAATATACATTTAGGTAACTGCCTACAAAAATATCATGACAAAGATCAGTTTGGGAATGCATTAATTACCTCACCAAAATGGTGGGAATTTGAATTTCAAAAGGCCTCTTTTTTACAATCCTATGGGGCACCAGATAGTATTTTTGATTTTTCCATTGCTAACCCCGATGATGATTATGCCGCCTACTTAAAACATAATTCATGGAAGTTTAATGGCTATACTCTTGATATGCACGGGGAACCCCTAAAAAGATGGCTCACTGCAGGGTGGGTGGCTTCCATTTTGGTGAGTCACTCTTCCTTTCACAATAAAACGTGCATTCAGCTGGATTGGTTCAGACTTTTTGCAGCAACAAACATGATTTTACTGAAAAAGCCCAAAGAAACTAAGAGTACTGCAATTGGGGTAAAAGCATGTGTGGGTTAGCCTATGGGAATTTTCGCTGGAAAACTACATAATTTAATCATTGTTAATCAAGGAAAATCTTATTATATTAGCTGTAAGGATTGTATTTTTACTAATTGTCTTACTTCTTCTCTGGATAAAGCATATTCTGTAATTTTTATTTTAAAAAGACCTTCATATGTAATGTTATGTGGAGATCTATAAAATGACCCTTGGTTTAAAAATTTTGCTTTACAAATGCTGAAAACTCTGGATATTATGTTGCAGCCAAAACGCTTTGTTGCAGCCTTGATTTTAGGAATAAGTGCTTTAATAACAATAATTAACTCTTTAGCGATTTCTACAGCAGCCTTAGTAAAGGAAGTAAACACTGCTCATTTTATTACTGATTTAAGCAAAAATGTTTCATTAGCCCTAGCAGAACAACAAATTATAGATAAAAAGTTAGATATGAAAATAAATGTTCTGGAGGAAGTGGTTCTGGCTATAGGTCAGGAAGTTCAAAATTTAAAAACACAACTCTCAGTTAAATGTCATGCTAGTTTTAAATATATCTGTGTTACTGCTCTAAAATATAACTTTTCTCTTAATTGGAATGCCACAAAAATCATTTGTTAGGAGTTTGGAGAGATAAAGATATCTCTCATGTTATGGAGGCTTTATAGGGCAAAATTAGAGCAGTTAGTAAAGCTCATTTTGATGTAAAAAATTTACAATCTTTAGCAGCATTATTTAAGCATAACTTAGAGGCCCTCAATCCTCTGGATTGGATTCATGTAATAATTATAATTACCATTGTCAGATCAATTCTCCCAATTCTTATTCTTATATTTCCAGTCATTTTCCGGATGATCTTTAGATTTGTCTCTTCTGTGCACCGAGACATTCATGAGCTTCAATTAAAAAGTAAAAAAAGGGAGAAATGCCATGATACCTCCTGCTGAATCTGCATGAAAGATCGTGCCAGACAAAGCATAAGCTTCATGGAAGCATGCCTGCAGGAAGGGAGTGTTGGTTCAAGACTTCCTATACACTTGGCTGCACCTTTATTGCCTCTACCTTTATTCTAACTATATTCTTGGCTGTATATTTGTTGCCTTTATTCTTGTTTTGGCTATTTTTCTATTGATCCACGAACAGAGCATGTGAAGCCACTTCCCCTCATGCCTGTCCTTGCTCCTCTCTGCTCTCTCTCTCTACCTCTACTCCTCTCGTGGACCGCGTCACACCCTCTGCGCATGCACACCTGCTCCTGCAAGACCCTGGCCACTGATGCCTCCATAGTGAGGCCCCTGGGTGCTGCCTCCTCCCCTCGGCCCAGTCTCCTCTTCACTTGGCTCCGCCCCCTACCCTTGCCCACAAGAGCAGCCCTGACTGGGCCCTAAGGCTTCCAGGCCATAGGAATTATAGCCACCTCAGCACAGCACTCCCCACCAACCCTATCACTTGCTCAGGGGATCGAATCTCCCCTCAGCCCCACCACTAGAAGAGACTCTCTTCCAAACCTCTCCACTCCACATACCAAGCACGTGCACAGTGACCCAGTGAGAGAGAGAGAGACTGAGAGACTGAGAGACAGAGAGATTGTTGGGGAAAACTACCCCTCAAGGACTCAGAACATAGCACCCTTTGGGATGACTCAGCAAACAGCATACTTCAAAAAACAGCTCAAAGCACCCTGAGTAAAAGACTCAGCACAATGTGCCCTTTGAAGGACTTAGCATATAGTAGCCTTTGGGATGACTCAGCACACAGCACCTTTTGAAGGAGGGAGTCCATAGCACGCAGTTTATAGGACACAATGCATGGCATGCTTTGAAAAACTAAGCACGTAGAATTCTTTCCCAGGACTCAGCACATAGCACCCTGTGTTAAGATTCCATACACACCACCCTTTGAAGGGTTGAGTATGTAGCACCCTTGGTAAAACACTCAGTGCACAGCACCCTTTGAAAAACTCAGCACATAGCACAGTTTTGAAGGACTCAGCACATACAACCTTGTGGAAGAACTCAGCACAGAGCACCATTTGAAAGACAGTACAGAGCACACTGTTTATAGGACTCGGCACACAGCACTCACCTCATCCCTCTCTTCTCAAGGATGCAGCACATTGCACCCATTGGGATAACTCAGCAAACAGCTCTCTTTGAAGCACTCAGCAAAAGTGTCCTCTGTAAAGGACTGGTCCCACAGCACCCATTGAAAAACTCACCTGTCCCTCCCTTCTCAAGGCTTCAGCACATAGCACCATTTGGGATGAATTAGCACACCGCACTTTTGAAGGATTCAGCATAAAGTACATTGTACACAATGGACTCAGAACCCAGCTCACTTTGTAAAACCCAGCACAGCCCACCTTCTCAAGGATTCAGAACATAGCACCCTTTCGGATGACTCAGCACAGAACATGGTTTTTGAAGACTCAGAAAAAACACCCTATGTGGGAAGGACTCAGAAAACAGCACCCTGTGAAGGACTCAGCACATACCTGTATGTCACAAGTTCAGCTGTCATTTGAATTAGAGTGCTTTCTTCAGTATCATCATTCTTCAGAAACACTTCACAAATCCTACTAGTTCTCATTTAGCTAAAATATCTTTTATGGGGGAAGGTCAGCTGGGGGTCTTGAACTCAAAGCTTGGGGCCCCTGTCCCTGAGCTCTTTGTTTCAATGCTAGAGCTCTACCACTTTGATTCACAGCTCCAATTTTTGTTTGTTTTTGGGGTTGTTCTTTGACAGGCCTTATGGTGATCAGGAAGGCCAAGTTGGGGTGTCCATGGGCAAAGGCTCTTAGCTGGGCCTGGAGCTGACTTCTCACTTCCTTGTGCCCCTGGGAGCAAGGCCTGCTGGAGCTCTCTTGGCCTAGGGTGGAACAGATCTGCTCTGGAATCAGCACTCAGGGTGAGTGAAAGTCAGGTTGGCCCTGATCACTTCCCCAAATTGAACTCTAGAGGACAATAGTCCCCCAAGATGGCACAGGGACACATGTTCCACGTCTGGCCACCAGGAGGCAGGAGTTGTCCACCATAGGGATTGTATTCATTGTGTTTACTCTTGTTTCCCTGGGGCTCCCATCATGCTTTGAAGCCACCCTGGACAGGAAAGTCCTTGAGACTTACCTACAATTAACCATCAAAAAGCAAGTGGGATTGTGGCTCAAGTGGCAGAGCACTAGCCTTGAGCAAGAAAACTCAGGGATAGAGCCTAGGCCCTGAGTTCACACACACACACACACACACACACACACACACACACACACACACACACACACACACACACACACACACCACATGCATGCAAAATCAAAGAGTTCTACACTGCAATCTTTGGGTATTCTCTACCTTTTCCCCACTGAGTCTGGTGGCTGTTGGCCTAGGTGTTTGATGCATCCAACACCACCCGGCATCTTTAATTTTGGGGAACAGAATGGCTAGAAGGTCAGCCTTCCTCCATCCCAGCTCCTTGATTGGGTCAGGGTCTATCCAGGACCTTTGGGTCTCCTTTTACAGACTTGCCAAGATGCCTTCAAAAGGTATCAAATGCTGGGCACTGGTGGCTCATGCCTGTCATCTTAGCTACTCTGGAATTTGAGATCTGGAGGATCACGGTTCAAAGCCAGCCTGGGCAGGAAAGTGTGTGAGACTCTTATCATTGATGAACCATCAGAAAAAAAGAAATGGCCCTGTGGCTCAAGTGGCAGAGTGCTAACCATGAGAGAAAGATCTCAGGGACAGTGACCAGGACCTGAGTTCAAGCCCCAGGACTGGAAGAACAAATCTTTATTGGAAGCTTGTTTTCCCTTTGAAAACAATTTATTCTTTGTGATAAGCATAACATGGGCCTCTTCCCTGGCCACCAATAGGCCATTAGATGTCCCTTGAATATGGGCCACGTCCCAGCAGCCCTTGCCCTACCCAACCCGCAGTTTACCCTTCCCATGACCCAGAACATGGAGGCCTGAGAGAAGGCCACCTGGCCACCTACTTATAGTGGCTGCTGAGGCTTTGGAGAGTAATTATGTCACATAGTCATCCTCTGCATCAGTCTACAGAAGAAAGGGAGGGAGCACTCCTCACCTGAATCCATGAGCTCTGGGTGGCTCTGTATGTGGGGCAGCTGCGGCAGGATGTGCTATGTCGGGAATCCTCTATGGGGTTGGGAACCTCGATCTTTCCTCTGGCAGTTTCCACACTGCGTTGAAGTGGCAATTCTTCTAAGCCTTTCTGCTCCTCCCTCATTTCCCTGGAGCCTGGAGGCATCCAAAGCTGCAGCAGTGACAGGAGGCTCAGCCTGTGCTGGCATCGGGAGCCTGTTGTCCATGTCTTCCCCTGTGAGGAGTGACAGCGGCTCCCGCTCCTAGGACAGCTGGTACACACGTTTACGTTTCTTCTGACACAGCTCAGCCAGAATGAACATCTGCTCTTTACATGCCATGAGGGACTCCTCAACAGTGCGATGTGTGCTGACAGCTGCCTGTATCTACGTTGAAGATCACCTGCTGGACTATGGAAATCCATCTCATCAGGCAGGTCATGGACAAAGTAGATTTTCTTCTCGGATGCCCACGTGTCCCGCTTCCCATCCCCACACAGGCTGTGGTGCCAGCTCATGGGATGGAGGGCCTGTGGCTCGAGCTTTCTCTGGCACTGAGCTGCCAGGTGAACCAGGTGCCCGCAGCGGGCCTGCCACTCCTGCTGCAGGAGTTTCTCCCTATAGATTTCAGCCACTAAGAGTGCTCACAAATCCACGTCCCTCTCGGTTTGGAGAATGTGTCCATCCTCTGCAATGGTCATGTGTGTGTGTGTGGGGGGGAGTCACTTTTTACTTCTCCAGGGTTTTCAACTTACCCTTCCCCAGGGAAAGCCAGGAAGCTCAGCTGGGCCTGCAGCCACTCCTCTTGTGCTCTGGTTGCTTTCAGGCACTTGAGAGGGTCCTGTCACTTTGGGGGCACCACCTGGTCTCCCCAGTTGGTCAGGCCGTGCACTTGCTTCAGCTGCTCCAGGAGTTGGGTCTGCCTCTCTAGGTGCTGCTGCATGGCCTCCTTCTCGGAGCTCAGCCACTAATTGGAGGTGATGTGCTGCTCACAGGTGGCTCTGAGCTCCTGCAGTTGGGCCAGGGATTGCTCCTGCTGGTTCTGAGATGCTTGGCTTTCTTTCTCTCTCAGCCA
This sequence comes from Dipodomys spectabilis, assembly GCF_019054845.1. NCBI lineage: Eukaryota > Metazoa > Chordata > Mammalia > Rodentia > Heteromyidae > Dipodomys > Dipodomys spectabilis. The sequence goes on along the minus strand of NW_024870782.1, from coordinate 3,484,954 downwards.
CTACGTTACATTCCTCTATCTTCTCCTCTGTGTGGACCAGTTGTTCCAGCAGATGTTTCTTCACCTGCTGCTCTGTGTCCAGGATGCTGGCGAGCTCTTCCTTCTCACCGCTCACACTGTGGAGAGCGTCCCACAGCAGGGCCAGCTGTTCCTCCAGCTGTCCGTCACACATATATGCACATCATGGGGTCTCGGGGATCTCCTGCCAATCCTTGGCCTTCTCCTCCAGTCTCCACAATTGCTCCTGCTGCTCTGATTTCTGGAGATAGAGCCTCTGGTTTGCCTGGACCTGGATGTGAAGTTATTACTCCAGGTTTTTAAACTCCATCTGCATGCAGTAGGCCTGGGCCTGCAACTGCCACTCGACCTGAGATGGGCCATGGTTCCTCTAGCCTGTTCTCTAGGCCGAACACCTGCCTCGACCCTCGTTCCTTCTCCTCTGTCAGTTGGTTCACCCGCTGGGTCAGCTGCCGGGCCTCCTCCTTCCACGTGGACCTCTCAATGCTCAGGTCTTCTGTGAAGGTGTCTCTCTCTAGATTCACTGTGCTCACCAGTCAGCTCACATTGTCCAGTAGTCTCTTCAGTACCTCATGCCCCACAAGTGCTTGTTGGAACTTGCAGATTCCTTTCTTCCTATTGTCCAGAGCACTTCCAGCTTCTCCTGTAACTTTGAGTTTACTTGCTCCAGGTCATTGAAGCTTTTGGCCTTTTCCTTGAGCAGAAGGGTCACATCATACAGCTGTTCAAAGAACCTTTCTATCTCATTCTGTGATCAGTGACCACAGAAGTTGACATCTCCAGCTCTGGCATGCACTTCTCTGTGGCCTGCAGGCAGCTGGTGAGAGCTTTGTGCTCCCTTTCTGTGTCATCAGCCGCCTGATGCACACAGGCGGGTGCACATTGTAAATTGCTTTCTGCTAAAACCAACCTCTGTATGGGTGCCTTGTGGATCCCTAGTTCCATTTTAGGTACTGCATGCACCTGAGCTATCTTCTGCCTCTCTTTCTCCCGTTGATCCTGCAGGTCTGTCTTTTCCTGCTTCAGTGGTTGGATCTTGGCATAGAGTGCCTGGTTTCTTCTTTTGTAGGGGTCCAGTGTGGGCACCAAGTGTCGGTAGCATCTCTGCAGACCCTTGGTGGTATCAGGACCATTGATACTCTGGAACCTCGTGGCTGTGACTGTGTCCAAAGGCACGGGAGGCCCATGGTGGCTATCACCTTTGGCCAGACCCTCCATTGAATCACACTTCCCGGTGGTGTTTGTTTGGGGATCCTTCCCTTTTTCATGTTCTTTGTTTTCTTGAATGTTGCAGATCTTTTGGGAGGATTCTTCTACCTGTGTTCTGGTGGCAGTTTCATGCCCGCAGCTTTCTCATGGAGTCTTGTTGTTTCAGACATCAGAGTGCTGGGATGGGAAAGATGGGCTAGCCACGTTCCCAAGCTCTGGAAAATCCTCTCTTCTCCCACTCACTGATTAGGATGTCAATTTCATACTCTACTCCAAAGTCACCTGGAGTCTCTTGCTCACAACTTAGCCACCTCTACCTTCCTCAACTGCTGGTATTGGTGTCAACCAACAGAGGGAATCCTGGTGCTTCCCGGGCAGCATGGAATGTGGGTGTGGCCATCATTCTTGTATCCCATTGGTCAGAAAGAACCATGAAAGAATGGGGGTGTGACCAGAATACTGTGATGCAGGCAGAATGGGCGGAGTGAAGATGAGAGCAGCTGCTTCCCCAGGAAATTCGGTCCAATTCCGTTGGGGACAAGATGGTGATCTGATTTAGCTGGATAGCCGCACAGATTGTTCTGTATGTCTGTTTGTTGCCAGTCCTGGACCTATAACTCAAGATCTGGGCACAGTCCATGAGCTGCTTTTGCTCAAGACTAGCCCTCAACCTCTGGAGCCACACGGCTCTACTTCTGGCTTTTTTGACATTGAAGTTGGAAAGGGGTCTCAAGGACTTTCCTGCTTAGGGTGACTTTGACCATGATCCTCCTATCACAGACTTGTATGTATTAAGGAGGACTGCTGTGAGCCACGGGTGCCTGCCTAATCATTGATCTTGCTGATGTTCTTGGACAGACCTGTGAGTTCTCTATCCTGGGGATTAAATGGTAGAAGCTGGAGCCCACAGTTTGAATCCTGTTCCTGCTACCTCCAAATAGCAGGAGATCCTAAGAAACTCATTCCTATCCATATGAATACCAATGGAATGTGATGTATGTCATGATTGAATTGGCAGTTCTTGAACGATTCTAGAATAAAATTATACACAATTATATCTTAGGACTCTGATCAATTTTAACTAACACTTTATGAAGCATTTAAACAATCATATTCATTAAATGGAGGCATAATGAAATATCTAAGAATTGGGTGTCACATAGTATGAAGGTGCCATTTTTTCTACCAGGACAGGGATTGGAACTCATGGTCTGGGTAACTCTGTTGCACTGTGTGGGAAGGGGAAGCTCACCTCCATGAAGTCAAGAAATTCAAGTCTGTTCCTTAGTCCTGAAATTGATCCCCAGCACTAGAAAACATCTTTTTCATGTATATTTTACATACATGATTATATTTACGTACATATATTGACTCTTTATTGCGTTCAGTGTAGTTATTCATTTTAATTTTGTTTTATTCATGTATTGGCCATTTATTTTATTGAGTATTATGGCACATAGAACATTGATTACATTGATTGCATAGGATATAGGTCTGTATATGTATTCCACTTCATATCTGACACCCAGGACTTTCACAGAAAAAGAAAAAGTGTCACCATCAGCTTCTTACTCCATGATTCATTGTTTGGGAGTGCTGGCATCTGAACTCAAAGCCTACAAGGCCAAATTCATGAATGAGTGAGTGTCAGCATGCCATCCTGGGGCAAATTGAACTGACAGGCAGTTCCCAGGATCTTAGATCCAATCCCTAGGGTTGACAATATAGGAACAGATTGACATGTAGATGGTATTATGCTAATAAATATATATCTTTATAGATTGCCAGAGATGTCTACACATTATTCAGTTATATAGACTACATTTCTACCAATTCTTGGGTATTTATTATGCCTCCATGTAATTAATGTTATTGTTTTAATCCTTAATAAATAAATAAGTAAATAAAATAAATCCTTTATCCCTGTAAGAAATAGTATTCTTTTAATGCTTTATATTAAATAAAATCAGTCTATTGAAATTACGATGTCTAATTTTATACGGGTAGCATTCACGATTAGCCCATTCAACTGTGACATTGATAACATTCCATCGTTATTCCTACGGATGGGAATGAGCCTCTTAAGATCGTCCACTATCTGGAAGTGGCATGACTGGGATTCGAACTCTAGACCTATGTTCCTGTGTGGGACTATGGCTTCCCCAATAGCCCGCCAGCCTTCAGCAATACAAGATGAAGTACCTTTTGGAACCCTGTCATTCAGACCCAGATGGTCATGGTGCAAAGGAAGAAAATGTAAAAATGCAATCATGCAACCTTTTTTTTTTTTGGTCGGTCATAGGGCTTGAACTCTGGGCCTGGGTACTGTCCCTGTGCCCTTCAGCTCAAGACAAACACTCTACCGCTTGAGTCACAGCGCTACTTCCGAGTTTCTAGTGGTTTATTGGAGATAAGATTCTCATGGACTTTCCTGCCTGGGCTGGCTTTGAACTGTGATTCTCAGATCTCAGCCTCCTGTGTAGCTTGGATTACAGTTGTGAGCCACCGGCGCCAGGCTCTGCCACTTTTTTTTCTGTGCATATTTTTTCCACTTGCAAGGCTTGGAGATCTAGCATCCCAGGATCAGCTGTAGCTCCAGTGGCTGCACCCCAACCTAGGATGATGGAAGCTGAGAGAGAGTTGCCATGACCTGAGTTCAAGACCTTGCTTCGCAAAAAAAAAAAAAAAAAAAATAGCTCCCTGGCTTGTAATTCACACTGTTTTTTTCCTACCAGGCTTTGGATTAGAACTCAGGGTCTGGGTAACTCTGTAGCACTGTGGAGGAAGGGGAAGCTCAACATGCTTGAAGACAAGAAAGTCAAGCCTGGTCCCTAGGCCTGAATTCAAGCCCCAGCCCTGGAAAACATACTATTTATATACATTGTAAACATAGAATGAGTATATACCTATAGATGTTCAGTCCATATCCTGTTTTTGTGGTTATTGATTGTATTTTTGTTTTATTCAATTATTTACAGTTTATTGACTGTGATGATATGCATTCCATTTATTATACTGACATCCCATCACATAGTATCTAAATTTGTAGACGTGTTCTCCATCATGTCTGACACCTAGGACTCTCAGAGAAAAGGAAAACAGGTGTCACACTTGGCTTTTTGTTCCACAATCCAATTGTTTGCAGTTCTGGGATCTGAACTCAGGGCCTAGCAGATCCAATTCAACATGGCAACCTCTAGCCAAGCAAGCTGCCAGGCAGTTCCCAGACCCTGAGATTGAGCCACAGGGGTGGACAAAATAGCCATACATGGATAGGCAGGTGGCAGTATACCAATAAATATATATTTGTATAGAATTCCAGAGACATCTACTTAGGATTCAATGACATCAACTACATTCCTACCAACTCTTAGGTATTTATTATACTGCCATTGAAGGAATAGTATTGTTTTCATGCTTAATAAACCATTCATTAAGATCAATCAGCATCCTAGGATCATTGCGTCCCATTTTAGATTAGACCGATGCCCGCAGAAACTTATTCAATCATGAGTTTCCAAACATCCCATCGTTATTCCCGTACATAAGAACAAGTCTCTTGGGAAGTCTCCCTACTGGTAGGTGTCAGAACCAGGATCCAATAGCAGGGCCTTTGATGACATATGGGCCTGTCACTTCTGCAATAGCCCGCTAGCCTTGGCCAATGCAAAGTGAAGTAAACTTGTAGCCTTGTCATTCAGACCCAGGTGGGTCATCATGCAAAGGAATAAAATGTAAAAAATCCATCCTGTGGCTGTTTTCCACAACCCTGCAAGGCTTCAGGGCCTAGGATCACAGGATTGGCTATGCGCCCATGGCAGCCCACCAGCCTAAAGTGATCGAAGCTGAGGCAGAGTTGCCATGAACTGCGTTCAAATCGCTTGGTTAGCAAATAAAATAAAATAAAATAAACCACTCTAGCTCAGAATTCGCACCATTTTTTCTGCCACAGCTGGGATTCCAACTCAGATCTGGGTAACCCTATAGCATGGTGGTTGAAGGGGAACCTCACCATCCTTGAAGACTACAAGATCACTTCTGCTCCCAGGGCCTGAATTGGAGCCCCCGCACTGGCAAAAAATCATATGCCCACCTATTTCAAACATAGGATCTATATTTACATACATGTGGAATGCATGATACGTTCAATGTATTATTCTTTTTATTGTGTGTCTTAGTCAGGGATGCATTTTGTATTTTATTGATTATGATGACAGGTATAACTGTGCTGGCAGGGATGAGAACTAATTCCCATGTCTATAGCATTGCTTAAGCCTTCTCCATCCTAGCTGAGACCCAGAACTTTCACAGGGCAGGAAAACAAGTGGAAGGATTGGATTCTCACATCTGCATTCCTCTTTTGGCAGTGTTGGGGTTGGAACTTAGAGCTTAGCAAACCCAATAGGAGAAAGGGTCAAGTTGAGGACACCATGCTGAGAGCTAATAAGGAACTAAGCTGTTCCCAGGACCTGAGATCGAGCCCCGGGAGTGGGAGGGGGAGAGCACAATACTCATCCATTCCTAAGCTGAAGGTAGTATGCATATTTGTATACAGTAGGAGAGATGGCGACCTGTGATGGAATCCAATATACCACATGACTACCGATTCTTGGATCTTTCCCGATGCCTCCATTTCATGACTGTGATGATTATGTTCATGCATCATCAACTCTTCACTAAAAATAATTGATACACAATGAGTCTTGCCTATCATTTTCTACGTGCATCCTGAAGAAATTACACATTCAAAGATGAGATTGATCGAATTCCATGACCTTTCCAAGTGCCAGAAACGAGTATCTCAGGATCTCCCGCCATTCCCTCAATGGAGGGGGGCTGACCTGGATTCGACCTTGAGGTCTCCGATACCCCGTTGCCCTTGGGCTTCCCCAAGAGCCAGCAGACCTTCAGTCACTCCAGGTCACCTTCACTCTGCAGGCCACCGTGTTCGGACCCAGCATGGTCACCAGGCAAAGGAAAATGAACATAAAAGCGCCAGGTGGAACTTCCTGCCACATTTTTTTTCCCTTCGCGGTTTTTTTTTTCCTGCAAGCCCTGGGGTCCTAGGATCCAATGATGGGTTGTAGGTCCAGAGGCTGCAGCCTAGGATGATCGGAACTGAAGCAGAGTTGCCACGAATTGAGTTCAAGCTCTGAGTCTGTTAAAAAAAAATTATGAAGGAAGCATCCTAGCTTCGAATTCGCCCCATTTAACTGCTAGAGCTGGGATTTGAACTCAGGTCTGGGTAATTCTGTTGCACTGTGGGGGAAGGGGAAGATCACCATCCTTGAAGACTACAAGTTCAGGCCTGCTCCCAGTGCCTCAACTGAAGCGCAACACTGGCAAAAATAATATGCCCACCTATTTTACACATAGGATCTCTATTTACATACATGTGTGGAATGCATCATGCTTTCAATGTAGTTATTTATTTTATTGTGTGTCTTAGTCAGAGATGCATTTTGTATTTTATTGAGTATGATGACAGATATAAATGTGCTGACATGCATGAAAACCTATTCCCATGTCTACAGAGTTGCCTATGCCTTGTCTATCCTAGATGAGACCCAGGACTTTCACAGGACTGGAAAGCAGGTGAACTGATGTATTGCTCACATCAGGATTCATGTTTCGGCAGTGTTGTGATTTGAACTCAGAACCTAGCAGGCCCAATTGGCAAAAGGGTCAAGGTGAGCACACTGGCCTGTGAGCAACTGAGGAGCCAGACCATTTCCAGGACCTGACATTGAGCACCAGGGAGGGCCAGGATAGGCATAAATTCATAATTTAAACATCGGAATTCTATTGATATACATGTGTGGACAGCATCTTGCTTTCGGTGAACTTCTCCTTAATTTGTGTCTAATTCATGGAGGTATTGTGTATTTTACTGAGTATGCTGACAGCTACAACTGTGCTGACATAGATGTCAACCTGTTCCCATGGCTATAGAGTTGCCTATATAGCATGCCCCATTCCTATCTGAGAAGCAGGACTTTCACAGCACAGGAAAAGAGGAGGATTACTTGGCTTCTCACATCAGTAATCATCTTTTGACAGTGCTGGGATTTGAACTCAAGGCCTAGCAAACCCAAGTGGTAAATGGGTCATGGTGAGTACAACATCCTGTTAGCAAATAGAGGGTTAGGTCCATCCCAGGACCTGAAATCGAGCCCTGGTGGGCTCCATTATTGATATAAATTCATACTTTACAGAGATGACCTCTATTTACTTACATGTGTGGAATGCATCAGGCATTCCGTGTAGTTATTCTTTTTATTTTGTGTGTTAATCAGAGATGCATTTTGTATTTTACTGCATATGATGACAGATATAACTGTGCTGACATGGATGGAAACCTATTCCAATGAGTATAGAGTTGCCTATATAGCATACTGTGTCCTAGCTGAGACCCAGGACTTCACAGCACAGGAAAACAGGTGCAACAATGGGCTTCTGAAGCATTCAAGTTTTGGCAGAGTTGGGATTTGAACTCAAAGCCTAGCAGGCCCAATTGGTGAAAGGGTCAAGGGGAGGACACTCTCCTGTGAACAACTGAGGATTTAGGCCGTTCCCAGGACCTGACATCGAGCTCCAGGGAGGGCCAGGATCGGCAAAAATTCATAATTGAAACAGGATCTGTATTGACATATTTGTGTAGACAGCATCTGGCGTTCGGTGCGCTTCTCCTTAACTTGTGTCTAATTCATGGAGGTATTGTGTATTTTAGTGAGTATGGTGACAGATATAACTGTGCTGACATGGATGGCAACCGGTTCCCATGGTTATAGATTTGCCTATGCATTCATTCTCCATCCTAGCTGAGACCCAGGACTTCCACATGAGAGGAAAACAGGTGCAACGTCTGGTTTCTGACCTCACGATGAAACTTTTGTCAGTGCTGGGATTTGAACTCAAATCTGGGCAACTCCATTGCACTGTGTGGAAAGGGGAAGCTCATCATCCTTGAAGACTAGAATGTCAGACCTGGTCCAGGGCCTGATTTGAAGTCCCAGCGTTGGACAAAATAACAAGCCCACCTCTTTTAAACATAGGATCACTACTTCCATACTGGGGTGATATGCATCTTGCATTCAATGTAGTTTTTTTATTTGGAGTCTTATTCATGGATGTATTGTGTATTTATTGAGTATGGTAACAGGTATATCTGTGCTGCCCTGGATGACAACTGATTCCCATGAGTAGAGAGATGCCTATAAAGCATTCTCCATCCTAGCTGAGAACCAAGATTTTCACAGCACAGGAAAACAGGTGCAACGATGGGCTTCTCACATCAGGATGAATCTTTTGGTAGGTCTGGGATTTGAACTCAAGGCCTAGGAGGCCCAAGTGGTGGATTGGTCATGGTGAGCACACCAGCCTGTGAGCCACTAAGTTGATATGCGATTCCTGGACCAGAGATTGAGCCCCAGTGGGGGCCTTAATAGTCATCAATTCATAATTAAAACGGTGAATCTCTATTTGCACACATCGGTGGGCAGCAACTTGTTTTCGGTGTAGTCATTGTCTTTACATGGTGTCTTATTCACGATGTATTCTGTATTTTCCTGAGTATAGGATGACAGATATAACTGTGGTGACCTGGATGACCACCTATTCCCATGAGTATAGAATTGCCTATGCATTCTCCATCTTAGCTGAGACCCAGAATTTGCACAGCACAGAAGAACAGGTGTAACGACTGGTTTCTCACATCAGGGTGAATTTTTGTCAGTGTCCATGTGAGCACACCAGCCTTTGAGCCAGTATGGATCTGGGCCCTTACCAAGAACTGAGATCTAGCCCTAGGGAGGCCACAATAATCCTCAATGCATCATTGAAACATGGGATGTCTATTCATATACATGTGTGGACTGCCTCCTGCAATGACTGTAGTTATCCTCTCTATTTTGTGTGCTATTCGTGGATGTATTGAGTATGTTCTTGAGTATATGATGACAGGTATAACTGGAATACATGGATGACAACCTATTCCTATGGCCACAGGGTGGCCCATGCAGTCTCCATCCTAGCTGAGAACAAAGACTCCCACAAGAAAGGAAAATAGGTGTAAACACTGGCTTGTGACATTAGGATGTATCTTTTGGCACTGCTAGGATCAGAAATTAGGGCCTAGCTGCCCCAATAGGCGAATGGGTCCACGTGAGCACACTAGCCTCTGAGCCACTAAGGAGCTAGGACGGTCCTAGGACGTGAGATCGAGCCCCAGGGCGGGGGTTCTGGGGAGCTCAATAGTCATCCATTTATAAGCTCAAGATATTATGCAAATAAGTACATATTTGTACAGAGTAGGAGAGATGGCGAAATGTGATGAAATCCAATCTACACTGTGACTACCAATTGTTGGATCTTCCACTATGCCTCCATTGCATGACTGTGATGATTATGGTCATGCTTCATCAACTCTTCATGAAAAATAATTGATACCCGATGAGTCTTGCCTATCATTTTCAACTCGCATCCTGCAGGAACTACTCATTCAACCACATTCCATGACTCTTCCTAGGTCCAGAAACTAGTATTTCAGGATCTCCCGCCATTCCCTCAATGTAGGGGGGCTTTCCAGGATTCGAAATTGGGGCCTCCGTTGCCTGATCAGCCTGGGGCTCCTCCAATATCCAGCAGGACTTCAGCCATGCCAAGTCACCTTCAATCTGCAGGCCACCAGGTTCAGACCCAGCAAGGTCACCATGCAAAGGAAAATAAACAAAAAAGCATCAGGTGGAACTTCCTGCCACTTTTTTCTTCTCATGGCTGTTTTGTTTGTTTGTTTGTTTGTTTTTCCTGCAAGCCCTGGGGTCCTAGGATCTGAGGATGGGCTGTGGGTCCCGAGGCTGCAGTCTAGGATGATCACAGCTGAGACAGAATTGCCACAAGTTGAGTTCAAGCCCTGGGTATGGAAAAAAATTAAAAAATTATGAATGAAGCACTCTCGCTCAGAATTCGTGCCATTTTACTGCCAGATCTGGGATTTGAATTCAGGTCTGCGTAACTCTGTTGCACTGTGGGGGCAGCTCACCATCCTTGAAGACTACAAGGTCAGGCCTGCTCCCAGTGCCAGAATTTGAAGCCCCAACACTGGCAAAAATCATATGCCCACCTATTTTATACATAGGATCTCTATTTACATACATGTGTGGAATGTATCATGATTTCAGTGTAGTTATTCATTTTATTCTGAGTCTTAGTCAGGAAAGCATTTTGTATTTTATTGAGTATGAGAACAGCTATAACTTTGCTAACATGGATGACAACCTATTCCCATGTCCTATGCCTTGTCCACCCTAGATGAGACCCAGGACTTTCACAGGACAGGAAAGCAGGTGGACTGATGTACTGCTCACATCAGGATTCATGTTTTGGCAGTGCTGTGATTTGAACTCAGAACCTAGCAGGCCCAATTGGTGTAAGGGTCAAGGTGAGGACACTGAGGAGATAGACCATTCCTAGAACCTGACATTGAGCACCAGGAGAGTCATAAAATCATAATTTATACATAGGACCTCTATTGATATACATGTGTGGACAGCATCTTGCATTCGGTGCACTTCTCCTTAACTTATGTCTAATTCATGGAGGTATTGTGTATTTTACTGAGTATGCTGACAGCTATAACTGTGCTGACATGGATGTCAACCTGTTCGGATTGCTATAGAATTGCCTATGTAGCATGCTCCATCCTAGTTGAGTCCCAGGACTTTCACAGAACAGGAAAAGAGGAGGATCGATTGGATTCGGACATCAGTATTCATCTTTTGCAGTGCTGGTATTTTAACTCAATATCTAACAGGCCCAAATGGTGAATGGATCATGGTGAGTACACCGCCCGTGAGCCACTAGGGGGTTAGGTTGTTCCTGGGATCTGAGATCGAGCCCTGGTGGGGGCCATTATTGATATAAATTCATAATTTACACAGATGATCTCAATTTACATACATGTGTGGCATGCATCATGGGTTCAGTGTAGTTATTTTATTGTGTGGCATAGTCAACGATGCATTTTGTATTTTATTGGGTATGATGACAGATATAACTATTCTGACATGGCTGGCAACCATAAGTATAGAGTTCCCTATATAGCATATTCCATCCTAGGTGAGACACAGGACTTTCACAGCACAGGAAATCAGGTGCAACAATGGGATTCTCACATCAGGATGAATCTTTTGGTAGGTCTGGGATTTGAACTCAAGGCCTAGCAGGCCCAAGTGGTGGATGGGTCATGGTGAGCACACCAGCCTCTGAGCCACTAAGTTGATATGCTGTTCCTGGGACCTGAGATTGAGCCCCAGTGGGGTCCTTAATAGTCATCAATTCATAATTAAAACAGAGGATCTCTATTTCTATACATGGGTGGGCAGCATCGTGTAGTCACTGTCTTTACATGGAGTCTTATTCATGATGTATTCTGTATTTTCCTGAGTATAGAATGACAGATATAACTGTGGTGACCTGGATGACAACCTATTCCCATGAGTATAGAGTTGCCTATGCATTCTCCATCCTAGCTGAGACCCAGAACTTGAACAGCACAGAAGAACAGGTGCAATGACTGGTTTCTCACATCAGGGTGAATTTTTGGCAGTGCTGGGATTCGAACTTGGGGCCTAGGAGGCCAAACTGCCCAATGGGTCCATGTGAGCACACCAGCCTGTGAACCACTAAGGAGCTGGGCCTTTCCCAGGAACTGAGATCTAGCCCTAGGGAGGCCACAATAATCCTCAATGCATCACTGAAACATGGGATGTCTATTCACATCCGTGTTTGGACTTCCTCCTGCATTGAGATTAGTTATCCTCTCTATTTTCTGTGCTATTCATGGATGTATTGTGTATGTTCTTGAGTATATGATGATAGGTATAACTGGGCTGACATGGATGACAATCTATTCCTATGGCCACAAGGTGGCCCATGCACTCTCCATCTTAGAGGAGACCCAGGACTCGCACAGGAAAGGAAAGCAAGTGCAATGACTGGCTTCAGACATCAGGATGAATCTTTTGGCACTGCTGGTATCTGAACTTGGCGCCTAGCAGGCCCAATAGGCAAATGGGTCCACGTGAGCACACTAGCCTGTGAGCCTCTAAGTATCCAAGCAATTCCCAGGACCTGAGATCGAGGACCAGAGTGAGGGGGAGCACAATCTTCGTCCATTTTTATGCTGAAGGTAGTATACAAATAAGTACATATTTGTATAGAGTAGGAGAGATGGCGACCTGTGATGGAATCCAATTTACCCTGTGACTACCAATTCTCAGATCTTCCACAATGCCTTCATTTCATGACTGTGATGATTATTGTCACGCTTCATCAACTTCATAAAAAATAATGGATACCCCATGAGTTTTGCCTATCATTTCCTACTCGCATCCTGCAGGAACTACTCATTCAAGGATGAGATGATCACATTCCACACTTCCTAGGTCTGGAAATGAGTTTTTCAGGATCTTCCACCATTCCCACAATGTAGGGGGACTGACCAGGATTCCAACCCGTGGCCTCCGTTGAATGGTTGGCTGTGACTTCCCCAATAGCCAGCAGGCCTTCAGCCATGCCAGGTCTCTTTCACTCTGTAGGCCGCCGGGTTCAGACCAACATGGTCACTATGTAAAGGAAAATAAATGTAAAAGCACGAGGTGGAAATTCCTGCTGCTTTGTTCCCCATCTGGCCTTTTTTTTTTTTTTCATGCATGCTCCGGGGTCCTAGGATCTGAGGATGGGCTGTGGGTCTAGAGGCCGCAGCCTAAGATGATTGCAGCAAAAACAGTGTTGCCTCGACTTGAGTTCAAGGCCCGGGTTTGGCAATAAATAAATAAATAAATAAATAAATAAATATGAATGAAGCACCCTCTCTCAGAATTCACACCATTTTACTGACAGAGCTGGGATTTGAATTCAGGTCTGGATAACTCTGTTGCACTGTGGGGGAAGGGGAAGATCACCATCCTTGAAGACTACAAGGTCAGGCCTGCCCCAACACTGGCAAAAATCATATGCCCACCTATTTTACACATGGGATCTCTATTTACATACATGTGTGGAATGCCTCATGCTTTCAGTGTGTGTCTTAGTCAAGGATGCATTTTGTATTTTATTGAGTATTATGACAGATATAACTATACTGACATGGATGGCAACCGATTCCCATGTCCCATGTCCATGTTGCCTGTGCTTTCTCCATCCTAGCTGAGACCTAGGACTTGCACAGGACAGGAAAGCAGGTGGATCGATGGGCTTCTCATATCAGGATTCATGTTTTGGTACTGTTGTGATTTGAACTCAGAACCCACAGGCCAATTGGCGAAAGGGTCAAGGAGAGGACACCGGCCTGTGAGCAACTGAGGACCTAACATCGAGCCCCAGGGAGGGCCAGGATAGGCATAGATTCATCCTTGAAACATAGGATCTATATTGACATATATGTGTGGACAGCATCTTGCATTCAGTGCACTCCTTCTCCTTATTTTGTGTCTAATTCATGGAGGTATTGTGTATTTTACTGAGTATGGTGACAGATATAACTGTGCTGACATGGATGATGACCTATTCCCATGGTTATAGGGTTGCCTATGCATTCATTCTCCATCCTAGCTGAGACCCAGGACTTCCACATGAGAGGAAAATAGGTGCAACGACTGACTTCTGACGTCAGGATGAAACTTTTTTCAGTGCTGTCATTTGAACTCAGGTCTGGTTAACTCCATTGCACTGTGTGGGAAGGGGAAGCTCACCATCCTTGAAGACTAGAATGTCAGGCCTGGTCCAGGGCCTGATTTGAAGCCCCAGCACTGGACAAAATAACAAGCTCATCTCTTTTAAACATAAGATCTCTATTTGCATACAGTTGTGGTTTGCATCTTCCATTCAATGTAGTTTTTTTTTTTATTATTTTGAGTCTTATTCATGGATGTATTGTGTATTTTATTGAGTATGGTGACAGGTATATCTGTGCTGCCCTGGATGACAACCTATGCCCATGGCTATAGAATTGCCTATATAGCATTCTCCATCCTCACCTAGGTGCAGGACTTTCACAGGACAGGAAAACTGGTACATTGATGGGCTTCTCACATCAGGATGAATCTTTTGGCAGTATTGAGATTTGAACTCAGGGCCTAGCTGGCAAAATTGATGAATGGCTCAAGGTGAGCACATCAGCCTGTGAGCCACTAAGGTGCTAGGCCATTCCCCTAACTTGAGCTTGAGCCCCAGGGTGGGGTGGTGTACTATATCCATCCATTCATATGCTGAAACTTGTGTGCTAATAAATACCTATTTGTACAGAGTAGGAGATGTGGCGAACTGTGTTAGAATCCTATCTACCATGTGAATACCGATTCTTGGATCTTTCCCAAGGCCTCGATTTCCTAAATGTAAGTATTATTGTCACACTTCATGAAGTCTTAATTAAAAATAATCATTGTGCCAAAGGTCTTGCCTATCATTTCCTATGCGAATCATGCATTAACTTCTCAACTCTTCCCTAGACCTGAATTCAAGCACCAGCCTGAAAAATGTAACATTTATAGATATTTTAAATATATGATTTATACTTACATCTATATATTCAGTCTATATGGTGTTTGTTGGAGTGATTCATTATATTTCATTATTGATAGATTGATTTAGCATTTATTTTATGGACTGTGAGTGCACCTATAACATTTAGTACATTTATTCCAATCTATTCCATAGCATGTAGCTTTGCAGATATATTATGTACATCATACCTGACACCCAGTACTTGCACAGAAAAGGAAAACAGTTGTCACACATGGAATCTTACACCAGGAAGAAACTTTTGGCAATGATAGGACCTAGACTAAGGGCCAAGGAGGCCCAATTCATGAATGGATGAGTCTCATCATGGCAGCCACTAGCCCATTCAACTGCCAAGTGGTTCCCAGTATCTGGGATCAAACCCCGAGTTTGGCCAAAATACCAATAACTATCTATGCAGATGATGGTATATAAATAAATATAAATTTAGATATTTAGATACTGTCAGAAATGTGTATCTGGTATTCAATGTTATATACCACATTCCTACGGATTCTCAGTTCTTTAGTGAGGATTCCATTTAATCAATAGTATCCTTTTAATGCAAAATAAACTATGAATTTTAATCAATCTGTGTCCTGTGATTATTGGGTCTAATTTTATGCTAGACTGATTCATGAGCTACTCATCCAACCATGACATTGACCACATTCCTCTGGTGTTCCGAGGGACAGGCAATAATTTTGTAGGCTCTCCAGCCCTTTGTAAGTGGCATAACTGGGATTCAAACTCAGGGCCTAGGGGTCCAGCTTGGCCTATGGCTTTGCTGACAGCCCAACAGCCTTCAGCAATGCCAGGTGAACTACAGGTTGCAGCCATGTCACTTGGTCTTGGGAATGGTCACCATGAAAGGAAAGGAAACCTGAGAAACTACTGACCATACGCAGTTCACAGCTTTTTTTCGATGCCATTTTCATTTGATTTCTTGTCAGCCCCCGAGGCCTAGGATCCCAGGATGGGCTGTGGGTCCAAGGTTGCACCATCCCAGCCTAGGGTGATGTTAGCTGAAGCAGAGTTTCCACGAACTGAGTTCAAGCCCTGTGATTGGCAAGTAAATAAATAAATGAATGAATGAATGAATAATTAGAACCTAAAAATATTGAAAGGACTAATGAAGCTCCCTGGCTTGGAATTTGTGCCCTTTTTTTTTTTTTGCTAGGCCTAAGGTTTGAACTCGGAGTCTGAGTAAATCTGGTGTACTGTGGGGAAAGGGGAAGTTTACCCTCCTGGAAGATAAGAAATTCAGGACAATTTCCTAGGCCTGAATTCTAGCCCCAATCCTGGAGAACATAACATTTATAGTAATTTTTAGTATATGATTTATACTAACATCCATATGTTCAGTCCATATCATGTTTGTTGGAGTGTTTAATTATATTTTAGTATTTATTTATGTATTTACCAATTATTTTATTGATCCTGAGTACACCTATAATATTCATTACATTTATTCCAATCTATTCCATAGCATGTAGCTTTGCAGACATACTATATACATCATACCTGACACCCAGCATTTGCATAGAAAAGGAAAATAGGTGTCACATTTGGAATCTTACTGCAAGATGAAATTTTTGGCAATGCTGGGACCTGAACTGAGGGCCAAGGAGGCTCAATTCATGAATGGGTGAGTGTCAGCACAGCAGCCTCGAAGCCTCTAGCCCATTAAGCTGCCAAGTGGATCCCAGGACCTGGGATGGAGCCACAGGTTTGGCCAAAACAGCAATACCTTTCTATGCAGACAGTGGTATACAGATAAATATATATTTAGGTATTTAAATACTGCCAGTGATGTGTATCTGGTATTAAATGACATATATTGTGTTCCTACGGATTCTCAGGTCTTTAGTGAGGACTCCATTTAATGAATAGTATTCTTTAAATGCATAATAAACTATGAATTAAAATCATTTGTGTCCTGTGATTATTAAGTCTAATTTTATGCTAGACTGATTGATGAACTACTCATCCAATGATAACATTGATCACATTCCTCTGGTGTTCCTAGGGACAGACAATAGTTTGTTAGGCTCTCCAGCCCTTTATACTGGCATGACCGGGATACAAACTTAGGGCCTAGGTGTCCAGGTTGGCCTATGACTTTGCTACCAGCCTGCCAGCCTTCAGCAATGCTAGGTGACCTACAGGTTGCAGCCTTGTCATTTGGATCCAGGATGGTCACCATGCAAGTAAGGAAAACCAAGAAACCGCTATCCATCCACAGTTTGTGATGTTTTTTCAGTGCCGTTTTCATTTTGTTTTCCTGTCAGCCCCGGAGGCCTGGGATCCCAGGATGGGCTATGGGTCCAGAGACTGCACCATCCCAGCCTAGGGTGATATTAGCTGAGGCAGAGTTGCCACGACCTGAGTTCAATCCCCGTGCATGGCAATAAGGAAATAAATAATAAATAAAAATAATTTTAAAATATTAAAAATAGTCGGGCACCAAAGGCTCATGCCTGTTATCTTAGCTATTTAGGAGGCAGAGATCTGAAAATTACGGTTCAAAGCCAGCCCAAGCAGGAAAGTCTTTGAGATTCTTATCTCCACTAAACCACTAGAAAACCAGAAGTAGCGAAGTAGTGCTGTGTTTCAAGTGGTAGGGTGCTCGCCTTGAGCTGAAGAGCCCAAGGACAGCTCCCAAGGCCAGAGTTCAAATCCCACGACCAATATATATATATATATATATATATATATATATATATATATATATATATATTATTAATGAAGCTCTGTGGCTTGGAATTTGTGCCTCTTTTTTTTTTTTTTTTTTTTTTTCTGCCAGACCTGGGAATTGGATTCGGAGACTGGGTAACTCCAATGCACTGTTGTGGACAGAGAAACACCCGCTTTGAAGACAAGCAATTCAGGCCTGCTCCCTAGGCCTGAATTCAGTCTCCATCCCTCTTAATATAATATTCATCCACATTTGAAATAATGATTAATATCTACATACTTCTGTTTATTGCATATTACTTTGAGCGTATTTATTTTATTTTTTGTATTCTTCATTCATTCATTATATTATTGACTATTATTATACTTATGTATTAAATTGATTATATCTTCTGAGAACTATACAGATTTGCATATGCATTATATATCTTACTTCAGACCCAGGACATTCACAGAAATACTATAGTAGATCATCCCATGCGTAGAAAAACAGAATGAATGCACCAGCCAAAATCTAATTTATCCCTAGGAACCCCAGTGGCTCACATCTGTAATCCCAGCTAATCAGAGGTGAGAAGTAGAAAATTAAGTTTCAAAGCCAATCCAAGCAGAAAACCCTGAGAGATTTCATCTCCAATTAACTGGCCAAAATTCAGGCTACAGGGATGGCTGAATTGATAGAAAATCAGCTATGAAAAACCAAGCCAAGATAGAGCAAGCTGAGTTCAAGTTCAGGGAGAGGGGGTTTGGGACATAAAGGGGAGAGAAGGCCTCCAAAAACAGAGAACAAACAATAGTACACAAATCCCACCTAATTTAGGGTACCAACCAAAGTGAAAAAAAAATCAAGCTTGTGCAGTTGTATAACTTTACATGAGCACATATGTTCTTAGGTACATTTCAAAGCTATGTTTTTAGTAATATATATGTATATATATTAATAATGTATATATTATGCATATATATTAATAATGTATATATATATATATGAATAAACTAAGAAACCAGCCAATGAATAAATACTTCTGAATTAGTGCCTTAACCATGGCATTTTAAATTATTTGTACTAAAAGTATATTCCAAGTTTCTTTCTTCAGGATCAATCTTTAAGATGTTTGTTCATGTGCCAGGCGTTGGAGGCCCATGCCTATGATCCTAGTTACTCAGGAGGCAGAGATCTGAGGATGGTGGTTCAAGGCCTGCTCTGGCAGGAAAGGCCGTTAAACTGGAATTGGCACTGTGGCTCAAGCGGTAGAGTGCACACCTTGATCTGAAGAGCACAGGGATAACATCCAAGCCCAGAGTTCAAGCCCCACCACCAAAGAAGTTTGTTCATACAAAATTCTAACATTCTAAGCTTTAGGAAACTTTTCTTCCAGGGTCTTATGCTCTTTAAGCAACTACTCCACTGCTGGGCTACATCCCAGTCCCAATGTTTTTATTTTTAATTTTACAATCCAGCTTATTCCCAAAATGCTTACAAGTACCTACTCTCCTCACAGAAGTGAGTTTTTATTCACAAACCCAACCTTTGTGATATGAGGACACCCCTAGTGTATTTCTTGGTAGGCACTGAGGAAAACTCACACAACACAATTGCAGACAGTTTATAATTAAACCACTTTTTTGAAAAACTCTCATGTTTTAAAATCAAAATGTATCAAATAAAGGCAAAGTGAACTTTAAAAAAATATTAAAAATGCTAATGAAGCTCCCTGGCTTGGAATGTGTGACGTTTTTTGTCTACAAAGCCTGGGATTTGAACTTGGGGTCTGGGTAACTCTGTTGCACTGTGGAGGAAAGGGGAATCTCACTGTGCTTGAAGACCAGAAAGTCAGGCCTGTTCCCTAGGCCTGAATTCAGGCCCCAGCCATGGAAAACGTACTCCTTATATACATTTTAAAGATAGGATTGAACTTCCATACAGATGTTCATTCTATATTATGTTTGATGGGGTTATTCATTGTATTTTTTGTTTTATTCATTTATTTACCATTTATTTTATTGACTGTGATGATACCTAACCATGTATTACATCCTATCACATAGCATCTAGATTTGTAGACACCCAGCACTCTCACAGAAAAGAAAAACAGATGTCACACTTGGCTTCTAACTCCAGGATGAAATTTTTGTCAGGAGCTGAGATCGAGCCTCAGGGGTGACCAAAATAGCCATAGATGGATAGGCAGGTGGTAGTATACTAATAAATGTGTATTAGTACAGAGTGCCATAGCCATGTATCTAGTAAATTCCTACCAAGTCTTTGGTATTTGTTATGCCTCAATTGAAGGAATATTATTTTTTTTTGCCTAATTAACCATTAATTAAATTCACCATGCGTCCTAGGATTATTGAGTCTAATTTGAGACTAGACTGCTGCACGGACTATTCATTCAATCATGACTTGGATACCATTCCATCTGAACTTCTATGAATGGGCAGGAGTCTCTTGGGATCTTTTGCCATTGGTAGGTGTCAGGACTTGGATTTGAACTCAGACACGCTGTTGTGTGGTTGGCATATGGCTTTTATGTCAGCCAGCCTTCAGCAATGACAGATCACCTGTGTTTTGCAGCCATGTCATTCAGACCTATGATGAACACCATGCAAGGAACC
The DNA here is from genome assembly GCF_019054845.1 of Dipodomys spectabilis. Lineage (NCBI taxonomy): Eukaryota > Metazoa > Chordata > Mammalia > Rodentia > Heteromyidae > Dipodomys > Dipodomys spectabilis. Next base: position 3,464,851 of record NW_024870782.1, on the reverse strand, counting down.
AAAGCCAAGAAACCGCCTACCATGTGTGGCTCGTGGCTTTTTTTTGGTGCCATTTTCATTTTGTTTTCCTGTCAGACCTTGGGACTTAGGATTCCAGGATTGGCTTTGGTTCTGAGGGCTGCACCCCAGCATAGTGTGATGGAAGCTTATGCAGAGCTGCCACGATCTGAGTTCAAGCCACATGCATAGCCAAAAAAAAAAAAAGAAAAGAAAAGAAAAGAAGGAAGAAAAAAACTTAAGACAACTAAAAAAAGTAAAAGAAAAACAAAAAACAATTACATAACTCCCTGGTTTGCAGTTTGTGGTATTTTTTCTGCCAGGCCTGAAATTTGAACTCAACGTCTGGGTAAATATGCAGCACTGTGGGGGAAGGGGAATCTCACCATGCTTGAAGACAGAAAGTCAGGCCTGTGCCCTAGGCCTGAATTCAAGCCTCAGTCCTGGAACACATAATCCTTATATATATTTTAAAGATAGGATTTATACTTCCATACAGATATTCAGTCCATATCATGTTTGATGTCATTATTCATTTTATTTCTTGTTTTATTCATTTATTTACCATACATTTTATTGACTCTGATGACACCTATGCCATTTATTACATTGTTTACATTCTATCACATAGCTTCTAGATTTGCAGATGTGGTCTCCATCATGGCTGACACCCAGGAATCTCCCAGAAAAGGAAAACATGTGTCACACTCAGCTTCTTACTCCAATATTAAATTTTTGGCAGTTCTGGGATCTGAAGTCAGGGCCTAGCAGGCCCAATTCATGAATGGGTGAGTGTGAGCACGGCAGCCTCTAGAAAATGAAGCTGTCAGGTAGTTCCCACATACTGAGATCGAGTCCCAGGTTGGCCAAAACAGAGATACATGGATATCCAGACGGTGGTACACAAATAAATATATATTGATAAAGAGTGCCAGAGCTGTCTATCTATGACTGAATGACCTCTACTACATTCTGACCAACTCTTAGGTATTTATTAACTGCCATTGAAGGAATATTATTCTTTCCATGCTTAATAAATTATTAATTAAGATCAATCGGGGGCTGGGAAGGTGGCTCATTGGTAGAGCACTCGCCTTGCATGCATGAGGCCTGAGTTTGATTCCTCATCACCACATAAGCAGAAAAAAGAAAAAAAGCAGGAAGTGGTGCTGTGGCTCAAGTGGTAGAGTGCTAGCCTTGAGCTGAAGATCTGAAGGACATGCCTAGGCCCAGATTTTAGGCTCCATGACTGGACACCTCCCCCCAAAGAAAATGATCCATCAGTATCCTAGGATTATTGCATCCAATTTTAGACTTGACTGATGCACAAACTACTCTTTCAATCGAGTCTCTTGTGATCTCCTGCCATTGGTAGGTGTCGGGACCGGGATTTGAAGATGAGGCTATGTTGACAGGTCGGACTATACCTTTCCTGATAGTCCACAAGCCTTTAGCAATAGCAGGTCAGATACACTTTGCAACAGAGTCGTTGCAGACCCAGGATTGTCATCGTGCAAAGAAAAAAAATGTAAAACCCCCAGCCCTCTGCAGCTTGCGACTTTTTGTGCTGTCCCACTTTTTTTTCATCCTGCAAGCCCTCTGGGCCTAGGATCCCAGGATCGACTATGGGTCTGGAAGCTGCACCCCAGCCTAGGGTGATTAAAGCTGAGACAGTGTTTCCATGACCCGAGTTCAAGCCCCATGGCTGGCAAAAATAAAAAGAATAAATACACATAATTAAATATTTAACTAAATAATAAATCTCCCTGGTTTGAAATATCTGCTAGTTTTCTTTCCTAGCCTGGGATTTGAACTCAGGGTCTTGGTATATCTGTAGCAATGTGACAGAAGGTTCAGAGTTGCCAATACTTGAGTTCAAACCCCATGCCAAACCAAAAATAAAAAAAAAATTAAGTCACTGACCTTGGCAGGGGGAGCAGTTGTGGAGATTGGAGGGAAGGGATGGTAGGCGGAAAACAAAGGAGGAGGCAACAATGCTCAATATGAAATGTACTCGTTACCTTGTTCATGTAACTGTAACTCTCAGTACAACATTTTTACAATTAAAAACGTGCAAACAAAAAAAGAAACAATGTAATGCTCAGAGAAGCATTTGGGGTAAGGGAAGGATGTCTAAATAGCTGTACAAAATTCTACATTGCTTTGCTTTTAATGCTCAGTATGGAACTGAATAAACATAACTGCTTCCACTAAAAAAATCAAGTCGCTGCCTTGGAACTGGGCCAGTATTTCTGCCATTGGTGGGATTTGATTGCATAGCCCAGTAACTCTTTTGCAACAAGGGTGAAGGTGAAGCTCACTGTACTTGAGGAAATGAAATTCAGGCTACAGTTCCCAGGAACTAAATGAAGGCCCTGCAATAGAAAAAAATATTTCCATGCATGTGTAATATATGATATATACTTACATGTGTATGTTTATTACCTATTATTATTTTCATTATTGATTTTGTATTTATTATTTGATTCATTTATTGTTTATTGTATTTAGTGTTATTATACACATATTTTTACATGTTGTAATGTATTATAAAAATATACAAAATAAATTAGGACATTGACTCATTTTTCATTAATACTATATTAAGTGTTGAAACATAATACATAATTAAATGGAGGTATTTGTCACAGTCTTAACATGTTTAGAATCTCTTCCCAGTATGAGCCTTGTCTTATTTATCTATGGACATCTTCCTATAGGGATTTCTTTACATGATTTATACTCAGAAGCCTTTTCTTGAGGATAGGCAAATTGAGGAATAAAATTGCAAGGGTGGGGTTAAAATGTGGCTTACTGGTAAAGAGCTCGCTCAGCATGCATGAATGCCAAGGATTGACTTCTCAGAGCCACATACTCAGAAAAAGCCAGAAGCTGTGGAGTGGCTCAAGTGGTACAGCACTAGGCTTGAGAAAAAGAAGCTCAGAGACAGTACCCAGGCCCTAAGTTCAAGCCCCAGGACTGTCAAAAACAATAGGCCAGATGCCGCTGGCTCACTCCTGGAAACCTAGCTTCTCAGGAGGCTGAGATTTGAACACCACAGTTCAAAGACAGCCTATGCAAGGAAAGCCTGTTAGACTTTTATCTCCAATGAACCACCAAAAGACCTCACATGGCGCTGTGCCTCAAGTGTTAGAGTGTTCACCTTGAACTGAAGGGCTCAGGGACAGTGCCCAGGCTTGATACAAGACATACAACTGGAAAAAAAAGTGAGGATTAATGAAAATACTTTTCCTATTTGCTAATTATGAGAACATTCTGTGGAAAATGAACACAAATGCGCACCAGAATTATAGTCAGAGCACAAGGTTCAATTGTCCACATCCATATACCCAGCCTCTCTGACTCTAGCATTATAACTTTATGTCCTACAGGTCTGAAAGGTCCAATGTTGAAGGGATTAATATGATCCCCAAGCCCTTTGTGATAAGCAGTTGACTTGTATTGTCAATTTCATTACAGTTCTGAAGGTAGCAGAACACCAGTAGCTCATGCCCATCAACCTAGCACAGGAGGCTGAGGTCTCAGTATCACAGGCTGAAGCCAGCCAGGGCAGGAACGTCTATGACACTCTGACTTCTACTTCCGAAAGGTCAGATGTTCAAGAACTTCCTGTGTTTCACTTGGTGATGAGAAGTTACTTGCACTCTAAATGTTCTTAGAATTCTTGAGCTATAGAAGCAGGAAAGAAACATCATTGACCCATCCTGGATTCAATTGAAGTTCTCAGGATCCAAGCCTTAATCCTGTTGGCAGGAAAAACTCCAATGAAACACTATATTTGAAGGACAGAAAACAGTTTCAAAAGCCGGGCTAGGTGAAGAGACCTAGGCCTGCAGGATTAGGAGGCAGAATGTACACACTCAACAGGGAAGTGAGCTGCAAAACCACTTCATTCATTCCAGGCACAGCCATAAATGGTGGGGGGGAACCTGAAATATTTGTTAGACTTACACCAGGGTCAGGCTTTTCTCAGCCTCTTCAAACAATGACTAATTAACCTTCCTCCCTCAGGTGAACCGAGCTTCAAGCTATCATTAAGTTCAAAATAGTGAGCCAGTTTAGTGGGGGAGAGGGCAGGAACAGAGTAGAAAAAACTATGCTCTCTGGTCTTAGGGAGTGGATTTTCGTCTCTCCATCTGTCAGATTTGAAGGCCCTTCTTCTACCTCTTCCAGTCCATTCTCCTTCCTTCATTCTGCACATCATTAAAGCAAATCCCCAGGCCAAGGAGAGGCAGGGCCCTTTCTCTACTGTCTCCAAGCACCTGAGTTAGAACCTGGCTGTGCCCTCTTGGCTCTGGGGCCTTTGGCTGCCAGAGAAGTGGGACAGAGACAGTCTTCTTGCTCTGTGGTTGTGTGAAGGCGATGCTGGTGTCCTGGCACACTGTAAAAGGCCTCATGACACCATTGTTTCCTTCTTTCCTTCTAATGAAAAAGACCAGCTTCATTTATCATCTATCTATCTATCTATCTATCTATCTATCTATCTATCTATCTATCTATCTATCTATCTATCTATCTATCTATCTATCTATCTATCTATCTATCTATCTATCTATCTATCTATCTATCTATCTACCTACCTACCTATCTATCTATCTATCTATCTATCTATCTATCTATCTATCTATCTATCTATCTATCTATCTATCTATCTATCATCTATCTATGTAGCTATGTATGTATGTATGCATGCATCTATCTATCTATCTATCTATCTATCTATCTATCTATCATCAATCTACCTACCTACCTACCTACCTACCTAGACAGCTAGGTATCATTTTGCCAGTTCTTGGGTTGAACTCAAGGCCTGGACACTGTCTATAGCACTCTACTACTTGAGTCACAGCATCAATTCTGGCTTTTTCTGTGTATGTGCTATTGAGAAATAAAACCCAGGGCTTCTTGCATGCTAGGCACTCTCTCAGTAATCCACATTCCCAGTCCCCTCATCTTTTCTTAATGGTAGTTTTTACTTAAGCATGCTTCCATTTCACGTTTAATTTTACGTTAAATTTTCTGAATACCGGTTACTACTATGAAACCTGATCTTCTCTTTCCCTGCCTCATTTGTGGCCATTCCTGCATTGGCCTCATAATAAAATGTAAATAAAGGCTGCTAAAAGCTTAATTGTGCATCATATAAAGACACAGGCCAGGAACCCTAGAAGAGAAAAGCGATGGGCCTGAAGTGAAGAGAATGATGTAGCATGCACAATGAACATATCTGAAAAATCAATCAGTAAATAAAAGCAGAAGCATTACATGTGCTCTGTTTGCATTCAGGGAGGTAATTTACATACATAAGTAGGTAGGGCACTGATTCATAAACTTGGCCTCCTCTTTTTGAATTTTCTTTTTGGCCATCCCAGGGCTTCAACTCGGGGCACGATGCATTCCTGAGCTGTTTTGCTCAAGGCTGAGGCTCTACAACTGCCACAGCTCCAGACATTGGTTGTTAATTGGACATAAGCACCTCCCAGGGTTTCCTGCTTGGTCTGGACTGTATCTCTCACTCAGCTTGTTCTCTTAAAACTGGAGCTCTATCCTCTGGGCCACTGCTCCACTTCTGGTTTTCTGGTGGTTTATTGGAGATAAGAGTCTCACAGACTTTCCTGGTCGGGCTGGCTTTGGAGGTTTGGAGACACAAAACACTCATAATTATTAGATAATTTTATAGGCAAAAGGAGCAATGCAGACAGTATGAGGATTGCTCCAGCTTTGGTCCTCTCATCCTGAGACAGTAAATTCACTTCAGCTCAATGCTAAGTGACAGAACTGGCATGTCCTGTAGACATATGCTCCCAAATCCTGTGACACTCATTTCTCAATTTTGGCTTCAAATCTGTGACCAGAGAAGATAAGGAGAGAAAATCCTTCTCAGAGAAAGCAGCTATAAAGAATATTGTGGTAGTTTACTTATAAATTCAAACTATTGGAATGATCCTGTTAAGAATTCAGATTGTCCAGATTAAAAAAAATGAAGAAGAAAAGTAAGGCAGGTGTCAGTGTAATCCCAGCTTCTTAGGAGTCTGAGATGTAAAGAATCTTAGTTTGAAATCAGCCATCATAGGAAAAGACATGTCATTTTTATTTCTAAGAGATCCCAGAAGAACCCAGAAGTGAGGCTGTGACTCAAGGTTAATGCACTACCCTTGAGTAAATAGGCTCAATGTTCAACCCCTGGACCTGCCCACCCCCAGTAGAGCCTATACCTCCATGTCTTTGTGTATGTATGGATGTATTCCTATAGGCAAAGCTCCAGAGTAGATATGATAAATGGCAGCAAGCTAGGAAATTTGTTTTCAATACAATGATTTCATAACACAGAGACTACTTTTATGTCAATGTGTGTTCCAGGGCTCCGTTCACTGTTCCCAGTGTAGCCTGAGGGTTTCTCTGCATCCCACGCCTGCTGGAAGAAGTCTCTCTCATTGTCTGTACAGGCAGACAAAAGGCCTCAGTGCTGTACAGCTTTGTAACAACAACTCCATCTGGGCCAATTAGTGAGGATGAGTATGGGTGGGGTCTGAAGGCCAGGAGATAAAGGCCTCTTTGTACTCTAAGCTATCTCTCTTCCCAGTGCTCTGTTTTGACAGGAAGCCTTCATTTGGCAGGCCAAGTTCCCTGCACTTATCCTACTTTTGTGAGACTATATTCCGGTGCTCAGATACAGTGCTCAATATAATTCAGAAGTCCTTCTGGCAGACAACTAGGGCACTGAACCTAATGAAATGTTTCATTGCCAGCGATGATGGGCCTTGGTTTTCTGGAAGCTTGAGAAATCCAAGCACATGTCTGATATCACAAAGCTTCCTGTCAGCTAGGGCTGGTGAAGATCATCAGGTTCTGAAATCTTTGACCTCTCCTAATTGGGCCTTGGGTGGCTAGGTTTGGGGGTTAAACACAGGGCCTGGGTGCTGACCTTAATTTCAGTGGAGAAGTCCAGTGCTTTACCTTTTTGTGTCACAGCTTCACTTCTGGTCTATGTGTGTGTGTCTGTGTGTGTCTGTGTGTCTGTGTGTCTGTGTGTGTATGTCCATGTGTGCCCACACATACAGTTGTGGAGCTTGAACTCAGCACTGCACCTAATTTCTCTTGTACAAGGATAACCTTCTCTCACTTGAGCCACAGAACGACTTCATGCTTTTTCTAGTGATGTGGTCCTGAGTAATCAAGCCTAGGGTTTCATATATGAAAAGCACTCTACCCCTAAGGCACATTCCCATCCCTGTACTTCAGGTTTGTTAGATTGTTTCTGGTTTTTGTTTTTTGTTTTTTTTCTGATGTTGTCAGTTGTAGGAGTTGAAGTCTGGGCCTGGGTGCTGTACCTGAGCTCTTCAGCTCAAGTCTTTTGCTCTATCACTTGAGCCACAGCTCCACTTCAGGTTTTCTGGTGGTCCATTGGAGCTAAGTGTTTCAGGGACATTCCTGCCCAGGCTAGCTTTGAACCAGGATCCTTAGTTCTCATCCTCCTGAGAACCTAGGATGATAGTCATGATCCACAAGCACCAAGCTTCCACTTAATATTTCTTAGTGGTGAATTGGAGATAATAGTCTCATGGGACTTTTTGTGTCTGGGATAGTTTAGAACACAGATCCTCAGATCTCAGCTTGCTGAGAAGGCAGGATGACAGACCTCAGCTATCGACCCCTAGGCCATGGCACTCTGCTGCAAGGGGATCCTTGTCTCCACGTGGTGGAGTTCTAGCCTTGAGCCCAAGAGGTAAGGCTCAGAATCTAGGTCCTGAGATCAAGGTTCATGACTGAGAAAAAAAAACAAAGCAAAACAATGGTCTGTAGGAGACAACTCACTAGTCTTCAGTAATACTTAAGTTTGTCCCTTCCATGGAGATATATCTGAGCCTCAATATTCTTATCTGCGTAAGCATTTCAGTTGTGGAGCTCTTACAAGCACCAGATGAAAGAATGCCCCCTGTGAAGGACACAGCACATGACCCTGTTTGAAGGACTCAGCACACAGCATCATGTAAAAGACTCAGCACCCAGAACCCAATGCAGGACTCACCACACTGCAACTTGTGAAGGACTCAACACATAGCACCATGTGCTGTACTCAGCACAGAGCACCCTATGAAGGACTCAACACATAGCTCCATTCCACAAGCTGTCATCAGAATCACCATGCTTTCTTCAGTATCACCATTCTTTGAGGAACATTTCACAAACCACACGAGTTCACATCTAATGGTTTAGTGGGGTGTTTTTTTTCAGGGGGAGGTTAACCAAGGGGCTTGAACTCAAATATAGGGATACTGTTCTAATAACATTTGCTCAAGGGTACAGCTCTACCACTTGGAACCACATTTTGAAGAGTCTCACAGACTTCCTGCCAGGGCTGGGTTTTAAAGCCCACGAGCAGCTAGAATGACTGAGGTAAGCCAGCAGTGTCTGGTTCGGTGGAGCTGGTTGCAGTGATTTACATCTGGGTAAGTCAGGTTAGGTGGCAGCTGTCAGCACCAGAATCCTAGCTTGCTCTGTGATGAGGTATTTGAAGTCTTGACTTTCTATAGTTGCACTTAAAACAGTCTACCTTTTTTGGCGGCAGTCCTGGGCCTTTAGTAAGGGCTTATACACTCTCCCCAAGCGTTTGTGCTCCAGGCTAGTACACAATTGATTGAAAGAAAGGAGAACTTCCGATTTTTCTTTTTATGTGGTACTGAGGAATGGAAGCCAGGGCTTCCTGCTTACTAGGCGAACACTCAACCACCGAGTCCCAGGAGTGTATGAGGTATAAATAGAGATTGGTGTATATAAATATTATATATACAAAAAGAGAGATGTGGTCTGGGAATGTGGCTCAGTGATAGAGCACTTGCCTTGCAAGCATGAGGCCCTGAGTTTGATTCCTCAGCACCACATAAGCAGAAAAAAAAGCTGGAAGTGGTGCTATGGCTCAAGTGGTAGAGTGCTAGCCTTGAGATCAAGAGCTGAGGGACAGCGCCCAGGCCCAGACTTCAGGCCCACGACTCAAACCCCCCAAAAAAATAGAGAGAGAGATGTATGCGTATTATTAAATTATAGCTAATAGTACTACCAATTACTAGGTATTAAATGATGTCTCCATTTAATGATGTATCTCAGTTGGACAATTAATAAAACATTAATTATTACTCAATATACTCTTATTGTTTAACATATATGTACATACATCCATACATATAATTACATATTTTATACAATGAGATGTCTATTTATAATTAATTTATGCATCATTTGTTTCTACCAATTATTAGGTATTTAACTATGTCTCCATTTACTTTTCATTCTGTTAATTCTTAATAATATATTAATTAAACTTAATCCACGTCCTATAATTATTTTGTCTAATATTATCCTAGAATGATTCACTACTAACTCAATCTGTTTTTCATTTATTGTAGTGACAATTCTTCCACCTATGACATTTTTACCTTTATGACATCCTATTACATAGCATATAGATTTGCATACGAATTATACATCCTACCGGACACCGAGCAATTTCATAGAAAAAGGAAAATATGTGTCACTCTCAGCTTCTTAGTCCAAGATTGAATTTTTGGCAGGGCTGGGATCTAAACTCAGGGCCTAGAAGGCTCAGTTCATGAATGGGTGACTGTCAGCACAGCAGCCTCTAGCCAATTCAGCTGCCAGGCAGTTCCCAGGCCATAAGACTGAGCCCCCTGTGTTGACCCCATATTGCGCTTAGTGTAGTTATGCATTTTATTTGTTGTTTTATTCATTTATTTACCATTTATTTTATTGACTGGTATTACACATAGAATATTTATTACATTTATTACATGGGATATAGGTTTTCCTATGTATGAAACTTCACACCTGACACCCAGATGCTCACAGAAAAGGAAAACTTGTGTCACCAGTGCTTCTTACTCCATGATTCAATGTTTGTGAGTGCTGGCATCTGAACTCAAAGCCTACAAGGCTCAATTCATGAATGGGTGAGTGTCAGCACGGCCAGCCTGGGCCATATGGAGCTAACAAGCAGTTCCCAGCACCTGAGATCGAGCCCCAGGGGTTAACAAAATAAGATAGATTGACATGCGAATGGTAGTACACAAATAAATATAGATCTTTATAGAGTGCCAGAGATGTTTATACATTCTTCAGTTATATAGACTACATTTTTAACAATTCTTGGGTATTTATTATGCCCCCATGTAATTAATATTATTGTGTACATCCTTAATGAATTATTAATTTAATCAACCACTGTCACAAAACTATTGCATCCATGTAATTAATTGTATTCTTTTAATGTGTCAAAATATTCATTAAAATCCATCAGCCTCCTAAAATCACTAATTTTATAGTAGTATCATTCAGGAACAACTAATTTAATCTTGACATTCATAATCTTCCATCAGTACTCCTATGAATAGGAATGAGACTCTTAGGATCTCCCACCATTGGTAGGGGTCAGGACTGGGTCTCGACCACAGGGCCTATGTTGCCGTGTTGACCTGTGGCTTGCCTGGTAGCCCACCAGCCTTCAGCAATGTCAGGTTACAAAACTTTTCAGCAATGTCATTCAGACCTAAGATGGTCACCTTGCAAAAAAACCAAATTTAAAACAGACAGCCATGTGCAAGTTTCCAGATTTTTATCTGTGTCGCTTTATTTATATTTTTCCTGTAAATCTTTGGGGCCCAGGAACCCAGGTTCGGCTGTGGGTCCAGTGGTTGCACCCCAGCCTAGAGCGATCGAAGCTGAGGCAGAGTTGCAACAACCTGAGTTCAAGCCCTGTGCTTGACAAACTAAAAATAAAAAAATAAATAAATTCATTAAAAATATTTTAAAAATTATGAGGCTCCTTGGCTTGGAATTCATGCCATTTTTTCTGCCAGGCCTGGGAATTGAATTCAGAGTCTGGGTAAATCTGCAACATTGTCGGGGAAGGGGAAGCTCACCATGCTGGAAGACAAGAAAGTCAGGCCTGTTCCCAGGGCCTGAATTCAAGTCTTAACACTCAAAAAATAATATTCATATACATTTTAAATACATGATTTATATTTGCATACATATGTTTAGTTATATTGCAGTTAGTGTAGTTATTCATTTTATTTTATTTTTATGTATTTCTTATGTATTTTAGTGAGTATGATTACACATATAACATTTTTTACATCCTATTACATAGGACATAAATTTGCCTATGTATTAAACATCATTCCTGAGATGCAGGAATTTTGACACCCATAAGGAAAACAAGTGGGACAATTGGCTTCTTCCACCAGGATTAAGTTTTTGACAGTTCTGTGATTTGAACTCTGGCCCTAGAAGGCCAACTTCATGAATGGGACAATGTTAGCACAACAGTCTGATGCAAATGAAGTTGTTGGGCAAATTTGAGGACCTGAGATCAAGCCCTAGGAGTGGCCAATATATAAAATGATAGATATATAGATTGCAGTGTATGTATTTACATATGAATATGCATCTATAAATAAATGTATACAGAGAGAGACAGACATTTATGTAGATTCTAGTGTATAACTCTATATAAAGTGATGTCTATATCTTATTTTTATATATTATATTACTACCAATTATATATTCAATTACTACCAATTATTTGGTCTAAAATTATGCCTCCATTAATTAATCACGGTAGAAGACTTAGTAAGTTATTAATTAAATTAATCAATGACATATATTTATGCATACAATATTATACTAGAAAGACTAGCTAAATAGTAATTCAATTTGTACATGTCAAACATTCTATTAATGTTCCTATAGATAGGAACGAGTTTCCTAGGATCTTCAGCTGTGTGTAGGTGGCATTCCGAGGATCGAACTCACAGCCTAGGTATCTGGGTGGGGTTCAGGCTTCACCAACAACCCGTGAGCCTTTGGCCATGGAAGGTCACATACAATTTTCAAGCCGAGTCATTGAGACCCATCGTGGTCACAGTGCAAAGGAAACAAAAGTAAAACGGTTGTGTAAAACTTGTTTGCTTTTTCCTCCTCCATTTTTTTTGGTTGATGTATTTTTGCCAGTGCTGGGAGTTGAACTGGGGTCCTAGGATGACTGGATCATCTGTGGCTGTAAATGCTGCAAACCAGCCTAGGGTAATCATGGGTTAAGACACAATACAGTGCTTCCTTGAGAAAAAGGAACTCAGGGACAGTGCCGAGGGTCACAGTTCAAGCCTCAGGACCTGCCTCAAAAATAGAGCCAGTAACTCCATGTGTCTGTGTATGTATGCATGTATTTCTATCACTGAACATCTAGAGTTGCTATGAAAAAAGGTTTGAATAGAATGATTTCATAGCACAGAGAGTGCTTTCAAGACAGTGCATGTTCTGGGGCTCCCCTCACTGTTCCCAGAGTAGCCTGAGGGCTTCTGTGCACCCCATGCTGCTGGAGGAAGTCTGCCTCATTGTTGGAACAGGCAGACAAAAGGCCTCACTCTTGAACAGCTATGTAACAAACAATTCATCCGGACCAATTAGTGAGGATGAGCAATGAGTGAGGATGAGGCAGACTCTGAAGGCCAGGAGGAAAAGGCCTCTTTGTACCCCAAGCTATCTTTCTCCCCAGTGCTCTGTTTTGACAGGAATCCTTCATTTGTACTGCTTCTCGGGGCCTTCCAAGGTCCCTGCACTCATCCTGTCTTTGTTAGACTATGTTCCAGTGTTGAAACAAACTACTACAATTAATTCAAGGGTCCTTCTGGCAGAAAACAAGCCAGATAAACCTAATGAAAAGATTCCTAATTGGCAAAGGTGCCTCCCTAGTTTTCTGGATGCTTGCTAAATCTAAGCACTTGTGCAAAATCACAATGCTTTCTGTCATCTAGTACTGGTGAATCTCATCAGGTTTTGAAACCTTTGCCCTCTCTTAGTTGGGCTCTGGGTGTTTCTATTTTGGGGTTGACCACAGGGCCAGGGTGCTGACCATAAGCTGAGAGCAGAATCTCTTTTCTTTACCATTTAGTGTCACAGCTTCACTTATGGTATCTCTCTGTGTGTGTGTGTGTGTGTGTGTGTGTGTGTGTGTGTGTATGTGCGTGTGTGTGCAAAAACCAGTCCTGGAGCTTGAACTCAGTACCTCAGCTCTGTACCTGAGTTTCTCCTGTACAAGCATAGTGCATTACCACTTGAGCCACAGAACCACTTTAGGCTTTTTTTTCCTAGGGATGTAGTACTGAGGATTCAAACCCAGGGTTTCATAAATGCAAAACACTATACCCCTAAGACACATTCCCAGCACTTCACTTCAGGTTTCTTTCTTTCTCTTCTTGTAGTTGGAGGAGTTGAAGTCTGGGACTGGGTGCTCAAGTCTAGCACTCTACGACTTGAGCTACAGCACACCTTCAGGCTTTCTGGTGGTTCACTGGAGATAAGCATCTCAAGGAATCTCCTGCCCAGGCTGGCTTTGGACTGTGATCCTCAGCTCTCAGGATCCTGAGTAGCTAGGATGACAGGCATGAGTCACCGGTGCCCAGCTTCCACTTCAAGTTTCTAAGTGGTGAATAGGAGATAATATTCTCATGGGACCTTTTGTGTCTAGGATAGTTTGGAACCCAGATCCTCAGCTTCATGAGAAGGCAGGATGACAGACCTCAGCTAAAGACACACTTTGCTGCAAGGGGGTACTTAGCTCTGCAGTAGAGTGCTAGCCATGAGCCCAAGAGGAAAGTCAGTGCCTAGACTCTAAGTTGAATGTTCATGATGGAGAAAACTAAACTGCAAGAGACAAGTCACTAGAGTTCAGTACATACATAAATTTGGCCCTGCCTTGGGGACATATCTGAGCTTCAACTTTCTCATCAGCACAATCATCTTACTTGTGGAGCTCTAACAAGGACCAGATGAAAGAATAAACCCCGTGAAGGGCTCATAGCATAGCACCCTGTGAAGGACTCGCACACAGCAACCCGTGAAGGACTCAGCACCCAGCATGCCAGGAAGGGCTCATCACATAGCTGTATCCCACAAGCTGTCATTAGAATTCGGGTGCTTTCATCAGAATCACATTCTTTCAGAAACACATCACAAACCACACAAGTTCACATCTAACGGTTTAGAGGGGTGATTAATGGGGGGGAGGGTTGTCAGTTTGGGGGATTTCACTCATAGGTTGGGGGTACTGTCCTAAGACCTTTTCCTCAAGGCTAGAGATCTACAACTTTGAGCCACAGCTCAGAGTCTCGCATACTTCCTACCAGGGCTGAGTTTTCAACCCACCATTGTCAGATCTCATCCCCGGAGCACCTAGTGGTGAGCCAGCAACATCTGGCTAAATAGAGTTGGTTTGCAGCCGTTGACCTTTGGCTGTCTGTTTAGATGGCAGCCATGAGCTTCAGTCCCTCGGTTTGCTCTGTTATGAGGTATTTGAAGTCCTGGCCTTCTATCGTTGCAGTCAGAACGTTCTAACTTGTTTTTTTTTTTTTTCTTTTTTTTTGGTGCTTGAGTGACAGCACCACTTCTGGCTTTTCTGTGCATGTGATAGTGTGGAAACGAACATAGGGCTTCATACATACTAGGCGAGCACTCTACCACTGAGCCCCAGGAGTGACAAGTGTAGACTTAGATAGGTAGATTGTTTTATATATACATATATATGCATAAAACAAGAGGGAGATATCTGTATATTATTAAATTATATATACCATATTACTACCAATTATCGATAAATTATTTCTTCCTTTAAGTATCATGGTTAAATACATAATAAAGTATTTATTGAATATTAGTCAATGTACTATGATTATTGTGTATAATTTTAATATAATCATAGACTAAATACTAATGTAATTGTTACTTTTACAACATTCCATTCATATGATGTCTATCGGAATGTGTTTCTTAAGATCTCCTGCCATTTGTAGGTAGTGGTCCCGGGATCCGAATCCCAGACCTAGGTTGCTGGTTTAGGCAGTGACTTCCCTGATAGCCCACCAAACTTCAACTGTGCAAGGTCATGTACACTTTTCGGGTCCTGTCATTTAGACCCAGGATGGTCACAATGCAAAGGAAAAAAAAAACATGTAAAACCGCCTTCTGGAACTTCCCAGTTTCAGTTTCATACTTCTCCTTTTTTTCCCCATCGTTTTTTTTTTTTTTTGTCTGTTGTGGGGCCAGAAGTCTGGGTCTGGGCGCTGTCCCTCAAATCTTCAGCTCAAGGCTATTGTTGTACCACTTGAGCCATAGCACCACTTCTGGCTTATTTCTGCTTATGTGGTACTGTGGAATCAAACCCAGGGCCTTATGCATGCAAGGCAAGCACTCTCCTATTGAGCCACCTTCCTAGCCCTTCACCTTTTTTTTTTTTTTGCCAGTCCCGAGATTTAAACTTGGGTCCTGGTAGATCAGGATGGGCTGTGGGTTCAGAGGTTGCACCCCAGCCTAGGATGATCAAAGCTGAGGCAGAGTTGCTACGAGCTGAGTTCAAGCCCCGGGCCTGGCCAAAAAAAAATAAGGCCCTGTGTTGGAATTTGCACCATTTTTCTGACAGGCCTGGGATTTGAACTCAGGGTCTGGGTAACTCTGTGGCACTGTGTGGGAAAGGAAGCTCACCATCATTGAAAACAAGAAATTCAGACAAATTTCCAGGGCCGAATTCAAGCCACAGCACTGGAAAAATAATATTCATGTATGAGATCTTTTTACGTACATGGGTTTACCCCATATGACATTTATTACACTTATTTATTTATTCTTTATTTTATTATTTTTACATATATAATATTTATTTCATTTATTACATCTTATTACATGGATATATTTGCACATGGATTTTACATCATACTGAGACCTAGAACTTTTACAGAGAAGGAAAAAAATATGTCAAAATTGGCTTCTTACTCCACCTATAAACTTTTGGCCATGCTGGGATATGAACTCACAGCCCACAATGCTAAATTTATGAAAGTGTCAGGAAGCTTTCATTTGTGTCACCTCCTGTGGCAGGCCAAGTTCCCTGCACTTATCCTGTCTTTGTTAGATTACGTTCCAGTGTTGAAATAACCTGCTACAATTAATTCATGGGTCTTTCTGTCAGACAATAAGGGAGCTGAAACTAATGAAAAGATTCTTAATTGGCAATGGTGCCTCCCTAGGTTTCTAGAAGCTTGCTAAATCTAAGCACTTGTGCAAAATCCCAAAGTTTCCTGTCATCTAGGGCTGGTGAAGTGCATCAGATTTTGAAACTTTTGACCTATCCTTTTTGAGCCCTGGATGGCTAAGTTTTGGGGTTGAACACAGGGCTAGGGGGCTGACCATGAGCTCAGAAAAGAAGTTCATTGCTTTACCACCATTTGGTGTCACAGCTTCACTTCTGGTATCTGTGTGTGTGTGTGTGTGTGTGTGTGTGTGTGTGTGTGTGTGTGTGTGTGTGTGTGTGCATACACTTGTCCTGGAACTTGACCTCAGGACCTGAGCATGGTTCCTGAGTTTCTCCTGTACAAGGATAGCACTCTACAACTTGAGCCACAGGGCCACTTTAGGCTTTTTTTCTAGCGATGTGGTACTGAGGATTCAAATCCAGGGATTCATACATGCAAACACTCTAACCCTTCCTCTTTAGGTTTCTTTGTTTCTTTTCTTTTCTTGTAAGTTGGAAGAGTTGAAGTCTAGGCCTGGGTGCTGTCTATCCTGGAGCTCTTCAGATAAAACCAAACGCTCTACCACTTGAGCTATAGCACCCCTTCAGGTTTTTGGTGGGTCACTGAAGAGAATTGTCCATAACAAGGAATTTCCTGCCCAGGCTGGCTTTGGACCATGATCCTCAGCTCTCAGGCGCCTGAGTAGTTAGGATGACAGGCATTAGTCACTGGTGCCCAGCTTCCATTTCAAGTTTCTAAGTGGTGAATAGGAGATTATAGTCTCATGGGAACTTTTGTATCTGGGATAGTTTGGAACCCACATCCTCACATCTCAGTTTCTTGAGTAGGCAGGGTGACAGACCTCAGCTACAGACACCTAGATCGTAACTCTCTGTTGCAAGGAGCCACGGGGGATGCACTGAAAATTTGGGGGTACTGTTCTAAGATCTTTTGCTCAAGGCTAGAGCTCTACTACTGTGAACCACAGCTCAGAGTTTCACAGATCAGCCCCGGAGTATCTTGGATGACAGTGGTGAGTGAACCAGCAGCTTCTGGTTCTGTGGAGCTGGGTTGCAGTGGTTTGCCTCTGGATAAGTCAGGTAAGATGGCAGCTGCAAGCACCAGACTCCATGCTTGTTCTGTGATGAGGTATTTGTTTTAGTACTATGCTTATATTGTTGCAGTCAGAACATTCTATTTTATTTTAATTTGGTGCCAGTCCTGGGTCTTGGGAAAGGGTCTAGACACAGTCTTGAAGATTTTATGCTCAAAGCGAGTGCTCAACTGCTTAAGCGACAGCACGACTTCTAGATTTTTCTGTGCACAAGGTAGTGAGGAATCGAACCCAGGGCTTTGTACTTAGTAGGCGAGCAATCCACAAATGAGCCCCATGACTGACAAGTGTATGAACACATAAATATGTAGATGGGTAGATAAATAGATTTATATGTATCAAACAAGAGAGAGGTGTCTGTATACTAGGAAATTGCATATAAAATATTACTACCGATTATTGGCATTTAAATTATTCCTTCCTTTTTTAGTAACATGATTGAATAAATAATAAAGTGTTAATTGAAAATTAGTCAATGTAGTATAATTGTTGTGTATAATTTCATATAATCATACACTAACTCCTAATTTAATTGTTACTTTATTTCTTTTATTTTAAATTATGAAAATACTGTACAGAGGGGATAGGGGATACAATTATATGGGCAAGACAATGAGTACATTTCTTATCAGGCATCGTAGCCTCTTCCTTTTTTGTTTCCCCTTCCTATCCTTTCCCATTCTCTCCCCGCCCTCTACCACCACCACCCCCCCACCACAGTTGTAAAGATCATATTTTGACATAACGACTTGTATATCTTATTGTTGCAATGGGTCCACCTGTATCCCTATTTAAACGATTTTTTTCCCTTCCCCTCCACAAATTATACTGACATCAAGTACAGTGAAAGCAGGGGTTATACCGTGGGGGAGCAACAAAGAAATAATCTTATAAATGTGTTAGAAACAATAGCATAAAAAAAATCCATTTGAATACATATCTTAGGGTTCATTTCCCTGAAATCAACTTATCTGACCTTTTCTGCTTGACTCATACATATACTAGTTATTGCAAATAAGGGAAACCATGGGACCTATGTTTCTTTGGATATGGATTACTTCACTTAATATAATTTTTCCAAGTCTTTCCATTTCCTAACAAACGTGGCAATGTCATTCTTTCTGATGGAGGCATAGAATTCCATTGTATATATATGCCACATTTTCTTGATCCATTCATCTACTGAGGGGCATCTGGGTTGGTTCCATATCTTATCTATGGTAAATAATGCTGCAATAAACATAGTCATGCTGGTAGCTTTAGTGTGGTCTTGTTTGTGAACATTTGGGTAAATGCCCAAAAGTGGAATTGCTGGGTCATAGGGGAGCTCTATGTGGAGTCTTTCGAGGAACCTGAATACTGCTTTCCAAAGTGGTTGAAGAAGTAGCCACATCCCCTCCAGCACCTGTTGTTATTATAGTTCTTGATTATAGCCTTTCTACCTGGGGTGAGGTGTTATCTCATGTTGTTTTGATTTGCATTTCTTTAATGGCTAGGGAGGTTGAGCATTTCTTCATGTGTCTATTGGCCATCCTCTTTCCTCTTCAGAGAAGTTTCTCTTAAAGTCTTTAGCCCACTTATTTATTGGGCAGTTGTTTCTTTGAAGATTTGTTTTTGGAGGATTTAATTTTTTGAGTTCCAGGTATATTTTAGATATGAGACCCTTGTCCATTGTATGGCTAGTGAAGATTTTCTCCCAATCTGTGGACTTTTGATTGATCTTACTAGCTATGTGCTTTGCCATGCAGAAGCTCTGCAATTTCATGCAGTCCCATTTGTCCACCCATTCTTTGATTTGTTGCGTTTCTAGGTCTCTATTAAGAAAATTTCTGCCTTTGCCAAGGAGACCAAGGTTTCTCCTATTACACCCTGTAATGTTTTCAGAGTGTCTGCTTTGATTCTGAGGTCTTTGATCTTTTTGGAGTTGTTCTGGTGCAAGGAGATATATAAGGATCTAGCTTTAGTTTTCTAAAAGAAGTTAACCAATTTTGCCAGCACCATTTACTGAAGAAGCTGTCTTTCTTCCATTATATTTTTTTAGCTCTCTCCTCGAAGATTAGATGGCTATAGGTCTGTAAGTTCATTTCTGCGATTTCAATTCTATTCCATTTGTCCTGAGGTCTGTTCTTGTGCTAGTACCAAGCTGTTTTGATTACTATGGCTTTGTAGTAGAGTTTGAAATTTGGTATTGATATTCCTCTAGCACTGTTCTTCCTGTTGAGGATCGTTTTTGCTATTCGGGGTCTTTTATTGTTGCATATGAATTTTTGGATTGCTTCTTCTATTTCCTTGAAGAATGAGGTTGGAATATTGATAGGTATCGCATTGAATTTATAGATAGCCTTGGGAAGTGTTGCCATTTTCATGATGTTGATCTTTACAATCCAGGAGCGTGGGATTTTTTTTTGCCACTTTCTACGTTCTGTTTTGATTTCCTTTCTCAAGTTTTTAAGGTTTTCTTCATAGAGGTCCTTCACTTCTTTGGTTAATTCCTAGGTATTTTATTTTTTGTGGGGCTATTACGAATGGAGTTGCTTTCCTAATTTCAGCCACACTTTTCTCATTGTTGGCATACAGAAAAGCCAATGATTTTTGAGGGTTAATTTTATACCCTGCTTCTTTGCCAAAGTTTTGAATCAGCTTGAGTAATTTGGGAGTGGAGACTGTGGGATTCTTTAAATACAATATCATGTCATCTGTGAAGAGGGAGAGTTTTACTTCTTCTTTCCCTATTTGGATCCCCTTTATGTTTACATCTTGTCTTATTCCTGTAGAAAGGTAATCTAATACTAGATTCAAAAGAAGTGGAGAGAGTGGACAGCCTTGTCTCGTTACTGAATTAAGAGGAAATGGTTTTAGTTTTTCACCATTATATATAATGCTGGCTGTTGGTTTGTCATACACAGCCTTTCTTGTATTGAGGAATGTTCCATGGATTCCTAATTTTTCCAAAACCTTCGTCATAAAGGGGTGTTAGATCTTGGCAAATGCTTTTTCTGTATCGATTGAGATAACAATGTGGTTCTTATCCTTGCTCCTGTTGATGTGATGAATTATATTAATTGATTTGCATATATTGAACCAGCTTTGCATCCCAGAAATGAATCCTGTTTGATCGTGGTGTATGATTTTTTGGATGAATTGTTGAAGTCGATTGACCAAAATTTTGCAGAAATATGATATTTATTACCTTTACTTATTTAGCATTATTACACATATAACATTTCTTTTATCACATCACATCACATAGTATATATGTACTTATGGATTATATATCATACTAAGACCATGGACTTTCCCAGAAAAGGAAAACAATATGCTAATATTGGCTTCTTACTCCATGAATTAATTTTTGGCTATGCTGGGTTTTCAACTCACAGCCTAGAATGCCCAATCCATAAATGGGGTCACAGTCATAGCAGACCAGCCTATTGCAATCTAAGCTGCCAGGAAGTTCTGAGGACCTGTGATCAAGCCACAGGAGTGCCCGATAATTAGATAGATAGACAGACAGACAGACAGACAGACAGACAGACAGACAGACAGACAGACAGATAGGTTGATAGATAGATAGATAGATAGATAGATATAGAGCAAGTGTAAATTGATATACATATATATATATTTATATATACAAAGAGAGAGAATGTGAGGTAATTAAATTATATATATATATATATATAATTACCAATTATTAGTTATTAAATTATGCCTCCATTTAATGAAATATCACTGTTGAATACTTATAAAAGTATTAATTAAAAATTATTCAATATACTTAATCATACCATGGTGCTAGAATGGAAGACATAAATCCAATATTTTTTGTGTGGCATTCTAAAATAGAATCATGAATCAACGGCACATTTATTACTTTTATAACATTCCGTTAGCATTCACATGAACAGGAATGAGTTTGTCAGGATCTCCTTCCATTTGTGGGTGGCAGTCCTAGCATTCGAACTCCAGGCCTGGGTAGTGTACTTTGAATGCAAACCATTGGAATGACATGGTGAAAATTTCAGACTGTTACGATTGAAAAAAAGAACAACAAGAAGAAAGTAAAGTAAGGTGCCAGTGGCTCCAGCCTATAACCCTAGCTCCTCAGGAGGCTGAGATGTAGAAAATGTCAATTTAAATTCAGCTGGGGAAGGAAAGTCTAGGACACTCTTCTTTCTAAGAGATCACTGGAAAAATAAACATGAATGGGGCTGTGACACAAGGGCAGAGTGCTACCCTTGAGCAAAAGGAGCTCAAGAACAGGGC
Organism: Dipodomys spectabilis; assembly: GCF_019054845.1. NCBI lineage: Eukaryota > Metazoa > Chordata > Mammalia > Rodentia > Heteromyidae > Dipodomys > Dipodomys spectabilis. The sequence continues at coordinate 3,443,374 of NW_024870782.1, read as the reverse complement.
CTAGGATTATGTACAACAGTGTATCTGCCCTCCCCCAAAAAGGAGGCAATAACTACATGGATGTGTGTATGGATGATGGGCATTCATCAGGTTGCCCATGCCCAGCTGCCCCAACCGGGGCAAACTGGGACAAGCCCTCATAGAGTACTAAGTGTGAGCCAGCAGCTTGAACAAAGCACCCTCTGCCATTTAATAACTGAAACCCTGAAGGCTTTGCCTGGGCTAGTGTTTGCAACGGGTGCATAATGTTCTGGCTGAGGCATCCCATTGGGACATTTTGCAGCCAGCCACTGCCTCCAGATAGTCCACAGTCCCTAGGCTGTAGGAGTTGTCTGAGATTCTCTCTCCATAGTCTCTATCCCTCTGTAGGATGTGAGCATAGACCTCTGGGACCTGGTGGCTATCACTCATCTATCATTCCTCATTGCCAAGTCAAAGGCTAGTCCCAAATCTTGGCATAGACATGAAATAATCAGCGATTTATAAGCCCAAGGGTAAGTCAATAAATCCCACCTTCATAACTTCCGTTAGAAGTGAGCATTGGGCTGCGAATGTGGCTTAGTGGTAGAGTGTTAACATAACATGCACAAAGCCATGAGTTCCATTCCTCAGTACCACAGAAACAGAAAAAGTGAAAAGTGGCGCTGTGGCTTAAGTGAGAGAGTGCTAGCCTTGAGCAAAAGAAGCTCAGGAACATACCCAGATCCTGAGTTCAATCCCCAAGACTGGCAAAAAGAAAAAAAATGTGAGTCTGGTGAGACATATTCTTCTGAGACACAAAGAAGGGCCAAGGTTATAGGTAAGAGGTAGGGTAGAAGGCAGGTGCTGCTGGTTCACCCCTGTAATCTTAGCTACTCAGGAGGCTGAGATCTAAAGATTCCAATTACAAACAGAAAAGTCTATATGAGACATTTTTCTCCAATTAAACACCCAAAAAGAGAGAAGTAGAGCAGTGGTTCTAGTAGTAGAGTGCTAGACTTGAGCACAAAAGCTCAGGGATAGGACAACTTCCAGGCCATAAATTCAAACATCAGGATTGGCACACACACACATGCGCATGCTCGTGCGTGTGCACACACACACACTCACACAACACACCAAGATAGAGCATTTGCCAGTCACCCTGCACAAAGTTCCTTCTATAGCAACTCAATATTTTAAAAAAGGGAGAAGGGAAGGAAAGACTTGCTCCAGGAGGTGATATAACCAGTGCCAAAATTCCACAGGAGTTCTAAGGTGTGGAATGGGACAGAGAGCCTCATACAGAAGGTCCATTATAGGCAAAGGTCCTTAGGTGTCATATGGAGCAAGTGGTGTAGGTGGAATGAAGGTTCTGTGGCTTCAGACATTCTGGCAGAACATTCAAGGCTAGGTCAAGGTTTGTTGAGTCACAGGTAGGGCAAATAGTGGGGTTCCAGAATGGGGCCCAGGGGGAAGATTAGCTTGGCTTTTTACCATGGACTCCAGCCATTTCTTGTTGGTGGAAGCCTATTTTTCACACCTCCTGACCCTCAGGCCTCCTTTGCATGGAGGATTCAAAGCAAACACAGGGAAGAATGCTTGCTTAAGAAAAGCTTCTAGCACAATGCCAGAGGGGCTCAAACCCTGTAAATCCTAGCTACTCAGAAGACTGAGATCAGAGATCATTGGTCAAGCCAGTTCCAGTTATTTCCTGGAAAGCAGGGGATGGCGCTGCACAACAGGAAGTCATGCTGGGAACAGGCTGGGAAGCAGGAAGGTAAGACATGGGTGATCCATAGTGCTATTGTCCTGCAGGGCCTCTGAATTCCATGGGTTTTCCTATCCAGACCCAGTGAGAACTGGTACAGAGCCCTTGACAGAGGAATGAGTATCTGAGCCAGCTAAGTGGGCTTTTGAACCCTCGGGGAGTGGGACCCTCAGAAGAGATTTGGGGGTTGGGAGTAGAAGGGGGAATGGGGCCTGCACCTGGGAACTTTGCCCCAGGAAAGGCCACTTTGGAAGGAGCAGGCCCTGAAGGGATGAGGTTGGAGCAAGATCCAGGACTGGGAACTGACACTTGATGGCCCATGGAGCCTTTGCCATTTTGAGAGGGCCGGGCTGCCCAGGAGGGGTGGGGATAAGTGGAAGGGGGATGAAACTTAGGACAGGGGCAGGCCAGGAATGGAGGTGGTGGGACCGATGGGGGAAATGGAGGAGCAAGGAGGGAGCAGATCGGGAGGGGGTCTTGGTGTTGTGCCTGCTGGGTCCCTAGGCCTCTATGGTTAGGAGAAGCAGGAGAGGGACTGGCGGGGCAGGAGAGGCAGGAACAGTCAGTGGGAAAGGGCCGGCCAAGCGGGCAAGAGGAAGGCAGGAGTTCTGGGCTTTCTCAATGAGAACCAACCCAGGCTGCCAGGGAGGTGCAGCAAATGGGGAGCAGGCCAACCCAGCAGTGTGGGTGGACTCAATAGGCAGAGCCCTCAGAGGGCAGTAGGGGAGAAGGGATGGGCCTCCATCTGGGAAATCTTGAAGTTGTACTTCAGGGAAGGGAGAAAGTAGGAAGGGGCAACACAGGGCTGCTGCCATCTGCCTGTGGGGGGATGGGGGCTAGGCCTCCTGCGGGCTTTGCTACAGCACATCCTACCATACCAGTGGGGCCACGGGGCACCAGCACCTCCTCCCAGCATAACATTCTGGGAAGGGGGAATGTAGGAGATAGGAAAGGCTGCCCTCAACCTGTGGGTCCTCTCTGGCTCCTGAGGCCTCTCTAATTCAGACCCACTGTGGCTGACATGGCCCAGGAGCCAACAGAAAGCCTTGGCTCTGTGTGTACCTGTGGCATTGAAGGTTATTTCCTGAGGAAATAGGTGAGCTTGGTGGAGGGAACTCAAGAAATATCTGGGAGCAGTGGAGGGGGGAGCCTCCCACGGGATGCAGGCCAGCTTCTGGATTTCCCACACAGATCAGACTTGGTTGCATAGGTCTGGGAAGCCAGGAGGGAGCCAAGAAGGAGCTGGGGATGAGGGTGCTGTGGGGGGTGAGGAATCAGCTGGTGACCTCCCCAGGTGGGGTGAGGAAAGGCATCTCCAGAGAAAAGGGGTTGGGGGAGGCTGCGTGCACCTGCAGAGCCCACAGCAGAAACAGGCCAGGAAGGAAGAGGGGGAAATATGAGCCAGGTGCTTGGGCTTACCCCTGCCCCACCAGGGAGCCCATCTCTCCCAGTCAGCTGTCTCCCTGGAGTGGGGCGAAGGGTGAGATTGTGCCTTTGGCTCCCTAGGAAGGGGAGGGGGCAGGGGCATGTCCCACAAGCCTTATCCAGCCATGGAGAGGTCCTTCCTGCATGGGGAAGGTGGAGAGGGAGAGCACAGTGCAGAATCAAGTCCAGGAAGGAGCAATGGAGGATGCACGGTGTATACGGAGCACCCTTTGGCTCAGCAGTGGGTGGAGCAGGGAAGGGCTGGTGGGGGAGAGTGGGAGAGTGGGTGGTCGGTTCAGATGCGGCCTCTGGTACTCTGTGTTTGTGGGGGGGATCTCCTAAAATCTATTCCCAACAGATGGGGAGAGCCCGCATGCAGGAAGTGAAGAAGCCTGGAGAGATCTTGGTGGCCATGAGTAGCCAGGGATAAAACAAGGAAGCAGGGATGAATAGGGAAGATGGCCCCTTTTGGGGTGGTGCAGGACCTACTCAGCAACTTGGGCTTCTGGGGGCATTTGGGTGCAGATCTGATGTGTTTGTGTGTGGGGGGAAACTTTGGCACCTGTTTTAGGCAGGGCTTCTAAAAGGTATTGCTGCTGGGAGGGTGGGTGGGAGGGGTTTCTTAGAGCAGGAAGATTTAAGAAGCAAAGGTAAAGACATTAGGCCATGAAAAATATGTAAAATTGGAAAGGGTGTGGAGGATTTGACGGGGGGGTGCTGGGGTGAAGAGGGGCTGCATGTGGTGGAAATTAAGGAGATGTGGCTCCATCTGCTCAGCTAATCAGCAGCTCTGGCCCCATAGAGCCCAGGGATGAGGGTCTCATGCAGAGGGACATTTCCAGTGTACAGGTGTCAGGGAGAAAAAGGGGGGAAGGAGGTTGAGTCAGATACCTTCTAAGAAGTTATCCAGACTTCCATTTTCCATTGGTCTCTGTAGGCTCCAAGGTAGAAGGTGGCTCTGAGGCTTTGCATAGAATCAGGGTCAGGAGACTTCAGTATTATAAGATCCACATTCAGACCCCCTTGCAGATACCAGGGACTCGGGAGGGAGCTGGACTCGGAGCCGTGGGTCTCGAGCAGAAGAGTGCCTGCCACGTGGGAGAAAGACATGCCGGATTATACAGGCATGTGGGACCAGAGTCTGGCTCTGGTGTGTACACACACACACACGCACGCATGCACGCACACACACACACACACACACACACACACACACACACACACACACACACAGGCCTAGCATAGAATACCTATCTATAGGTAATGGTGAGAGAAAGAAATACTACACAGGGAATATACACATAAGGTGTCTTCAACCTAAGCTAAAATGGCTTAGGACCAGTTTGGTTGGCCATTCAACCAAGGGCCTGTGAACCCTTGAGTGGGCTGGAGATCCACCTGTTCAAGTGGGGATAGGGTGGGGAGAGGGAGGAGATAGTCAAGGTTGACTGATAACGGCTTTCATCAGCCACTAGGTTTCTGGTCCAGGTGTCCCTGTGCTCACTCATGGGGAGATCGCCAGGTGGGTGTAATGGGAGGGGGAGGGGGTGCTGCTCTGGGGGAAAGGGGAGGGTCAGGGGGTGGGGCTCAGGATGGGGGCAGAGATTGTGACACCTTGGGCAGGGGGAGGTGGCCATGGCTCTGGCTGCAGACCTCCACTCTCTGGGTGGCTTTGCACTTGCCAAGCAGCGCTGGCAGAGGTAGCCAGACAAGTGGGGCACAGACCCAGGAGCCAAGGATTCAGGAGACTTGGGGAGGATGGGAGAGCAGGGGATTGCTCCAGTCCACCCTCACAAAGGCCACCTCCAGCGCCAGGGGCAGGGGCCATGGGCATGTCGCCCAGAGGGTGGAGCAGGAAGAAGGAAAGGGAGCACGAGGATTCCCTATGCGAAGGCCGGGCCAGTTTGAGGCAGCGAGGACCGGTGGCACAGGGCCACCCCTTCAGTGACCAGGGTCCCTGGGGGCCATCGGGTATAGACAGCAGCCCTACTTCTGCCTCCCCCTCCCACCTTGATCTACTTCCCTCTGCTTCCCTCTACCAACCTTGCTTCCCTCATCCTTCCCGCTACCTCCCCCCCATCTATCCCTCCTGGCCTCCATCCACAACTTTCTTCCTGACTCTCTCCTCTACAGCCCTAACTCCCTACCTCCCCACCTCTGCCTCTCTGACCCCACCTCTCTCCCTGACTTGCTTCCTGCCTCTCCACCTCTGCCTCATCCCCCTGCCTCCCTTTGCCCACCCTGCTTCCCTTTCTGCTACATCCAGCAGCCTCCCACCTCCTCCTCCCTCCCACCTAACTCCACCTACCTCTCTGCCTCACTCCCTCTATCCCTTCCTCTTTTCTCTCCCATCTCCCACTTGGCCTGACTGGCAGGAACACAGAGCTTGGTGGGGAACACCACTCCTGGACACCACACTCCATACTTGGGTGGGTGAGTCAGTGGTTGGGCTGGCGCATGTGCAGGCGCACAACCACTCCTCACATCTACTGCTGGCCTGTCCACACACAGATACAACTTTTGACTGCTCTACTTTCGTGTTTAGCCTTTATTCACAGCACAGCAACCCATTGCACACACATGGGGAGGAGGGGGTGTGCGCAACCACAGGACACCATCTGCCCCCCATCTCCAAGACATCTGCCTCCACTGAGGAGGCGCCTGCACTGCTGCTGCTGCTACCTGCCTCCATCTCCCATCTTCCACATTCCCCCACAACCCTGGAATGAAGCAGCCATGTTGGGGTACACCCTGGAGGAACAGCCTTGACCCTTCCCCACCCTGCTCCCTAGAAAATGATGGAAAGATAGGTACTCACCAGACTCAGTCAAAACAGCCGGGGCTGCCGGCAACTACATGGCAGTGTGTAGTGGCTCCATGGACTTTGGTATCCTGGGGAGAAAACTCAAAGTCCGAGGTACATCTCGAGATTCAGTATGGGACCAGTCCTCACCCTGGGCAGGGAGCAAAACTCTGCACAGTCCAGGTGCCAGCCCTGCGGGTCTAGTGGGGCATGGGCCTGGTGGATGCTGGAACAGTGTGGTGTGATGTGGGTGAACCCATAGATGCTCCCAGAAGCCCTTGGGGATGTTCCAGAAGCCGGGGGTCCCAGGAACGGCCTCGGTGACCTAAGCCTTGGAGGTGGCAGGTGGGCCAAGGTTCCCAGCCCCAGCTAGGGCATGGCTTTCCAGGAGTGGTGGTTTCTGGGTCCCTGTTATGGTTGGCCAGGGCCCTGGTGTTGGCCCTGGTCATCGAGCATAACTGTGTCCCAAAGCCCGAGTTCCCCACAGGGACGGATGGTGGGCTTCTTGGACACCGGAGGAGAGCAGGGCAGAGTGGAGCAGAGCAGGGCAGCCTGGTGCAGGCCAGGGCCTGGCATCCCTCTGCAGCTGCTGGGGACCATGGCTTGGCCGGGTCCCTGCCCAACACAGAATCCATCAAGGATGGGCTTCAGGGTCCCGCTCTGAGCGTGTGGTTTCGGAGTCCCCATCGGGGACTGGGTGAGAGGCACCGGGCGATGGCCCCACCTATCCAACTTGTCCCTGTGGACCAAGGCCTGAGTTCCTCAGTGAGAGAGACTGCAGGCAGGTGGTCAGGCAGGTTGGCTAGGGTTCCCTCTGCTGATGATGGGGATAGGGCCCGGGTAGGGCCCCATCCAGGAGGGGACCCCCATTAAGGGCACACTTTGGGGTCTCTTCCTCCAAGCTTGGGTAAGCCCTGGATATTGACCTGTTGGTCCTCTGAGTTCCTCGACTCCCGCCAAGTTAAGGGGCCCAGGAAAGTTGGACTTGGAGGTCTCCTACCATGTGTACATTGGGCAGGCCCAGGGCATGGGCCTGGGGCAGCCCCTTCGGCTGCCTGCAGGCAGAAACTTTGCCCTCTGGGGTAAGCACTCGGGGTGGGAGGGGGAGGCATCTGGGGAGTCGAGGGCCTCTCTGTGCCAGGGCTGTATCACCTCGAGCCGGGCCTCAGCTTGGATGGGAACTCCATTTCGGGGCTAGCTTCAGGGGCCTTCCCTTGTGAGGGCCTCTGGCCTTCAGAGGCTGTCTACACACTCCCAATGGTCTGAGGCCCGAGATAGGGGATGGAAGGTGGGCAGGGGGATTACTCAGAGAGATCAGCTGTCCTTGCAAGTCCCCTGGTTGACCAGTTGTTCCCAGGAAGGACTCAGGTCCACCGGCTGTCCCTAGGAGGGACCCTCGGTCGACCAGCTATCCCCAGGAAGGTCCCCCTGGTTGACCAGCTGTCATCAGGAGGATCTCTGCATTGACAGGTTGTCACCAGCTATTTTATCAGTTGTACAAGGGAACTACATGAGAGATCATTCGAAATTGTCATGTTCAATGTAATATAAATATAAACTATATAGTATAAATAGGTGATATAATCAATAAAACATATCAGCATGATAATAAAATATCGTCATATAATGTATACTAAAATTCATAAGATAGAATCCAAGTAATACAATATTAACTAGGATATATATACATAATATATATATAATTACAAATTCATACATAACATGTAACAAAATTCACATATAATATACTACCTACTATAAACTACGCAACAATGATAGATGTGAGAATAAAATAGAGGATGCTATAGAATACATAGGTTTGTATCTACTAAATAATACACAGTTGAGTAAAAATAATGTATACTATAATTTCAAGTATAATATATAATACAAAAGTAATTCATATATCCTACAATAGAACATATATTACCTGTGATAAGCATAGATATCTACATTTGTAATACAACATGAGATCTACCAACACGTAATACAAAAAAGTGACATAGACTAGAAAGAAACGTATACTATATCACAGTTCATACATAATAGGTGATACACTACAGATTATAAACATATAAGAAATGAACATTTCAACCACATAGACTCCCAGCCTAGGAGAATCCTTGGTGATGATGATGATGGTGATGATGATGATGATGATAATGATGATGATGATGATGATGAGGATGATGATGGGGAAGATGAGATGGGGATGAGTTTTGGTCTCCACAAGTCTATGGCCCAGAGCTCTAAGGTGGGGAGGGGATGAGGGGAGCTGAGTCCTGAAGTCAGCTAGTTCCTGGGACTGGATTGGGCCTGGGCCAGGCGTTGCGCATGTGTGGGTTGGCTGGGCTGGACAGGGGTGGGGAGGAGTGAAGGAAGGACGTGGCCTGGGTGCCTCACACTGCTGCCTCACTCCCTGTGGACCAGGGTCATCGCTGGTGGAGCCCAGGGCACCGTGGGGCACATGTGTGGACATGGGGGTTATGGCCACTCCCATCCCCTTGTGCTTCTCTGCAGGCACCTCCGGGAGCCCCTGCTGCACAGGCCTCGGAAACAGGGCCCGGGCCAGCTGTGTGGCCTGGCTTTGCCTGCCAGGTGTTCACCCCTGGATCAGGTCCCCTCACCACTTTATTCATTATTTTCCAGTAGAGTCTCTTGTTTTTTCAGGAACTGTATGCATGTTTCACCACGCCCGGAGGGTTGATGGAGATGAGATCTCGTTTCTTTGTTCATTTAGGCTTCAGCCTCAGTTTCCAAGGTCTGGCAAACCTCCACACCCCCGTCTGCCTCCCCCTAGGTCTGGAACCAATCAAGGGGGGTCTTCTCTGGAAATGAGGGAAGTAGGAAACATCCTCTCACCGTCCACTTTCCCTCTTCCAGATCTTGTCCTCCACTGGATGCAGAGCTGATTGGGCAATGAACCCTGTGGGCCCAGACCCTAAAACTGCCTGATCTGGCCGTGCAGCCCCTACCAGCAGGGGCCTTCCCAGAGGAGGTTGCAGAAAAGACTCCCATCTGAGGCTGGTCCCAGGAAAATCAGAAGACCCTAACTGAGCACTCTGTTAAATCCCATCCTCCCTCTGCTCTCCTCAAGCATTCTGGACTCCACATCTCCACATCTGGCTCTGCCCTCTCAGCCACCCCACACGGGTTCCCTTCTCCTGGGACCACCCTCCTTGGTGGCATCTAGAGGACTGACTCCTACTCTTTGCTCGGGTCTCTGGGTTCACTTCCAACGTATTCAAGGCTTTCTCTGAGCCTCTTGATAACCATAAACCCCTGCTTTCCTTCTTTCCTTCCCTCCCTCTAACCCTCCCTCCTTTCCTGCATGGTTGCCTGCCGTCCTTCCCTTTCCTTCCCTCCCTCCCTTTCTCCTCTCCCTCTCCTTCCTTCCTTCTCTGCCGGTGCTGGAACTCAAACTCACGGCCTCACACTCTGGATGGGCTTCTTCACAGATGACTAGTCCTCTACCACTTGAGCCATGCCTCTACTTCTAGTCTTTGACTGCTTAATTGGAGATGAAGGGTGTCTTCTTGGGTCCATCTTAATCAACCCTCAGAGCTCAGCTCCCGGAATAGCTGGGATAACAGGCATGAGCCACCTGTGCCTGGCTGCTTCTTTCTCTTTTCCTTTCCCTCCTCCCTTCCCTCCTGCCTTCTTCACATATTTCCCTTCCTTCCTTCTCTTTTTCCCTCCCCTTGCCTCTCTCCTTCCTCATCTTCCTTTTCATTTCCTCTTTTCTTGTGAGTTCCTACTTATAATGAAACATGAAGGAGGCTCCCTGTTTCCCTACATCCCCACTCAAACCTATGTTTTGCAGGGCAGAGCGGTGGGGTCGGGGTGAGATAGTGCCCATGATCTCAACCTGAGGATTTCAGTTTGGAGCCAGACTGGGCTTATCTCCAATGCACCACCCAAATGCCTAATGTGAAGCTGCAGCTTCAGTAGTAGATTAGTGGAGCTGTGGCTCAAATGGTAAGAGTGTTAAGTGGCCTAGTAGTAGAGTGCAGCCCTGGGTTTGAATCTTTGGTATCCCGTAAAGAGAAAAAGTGGGAAGTGGTGCTCTGGCTCAACAGATAGAGCACTGGCCGCCTTGAGTAGAAGGTCTGAGAGATGGCACTCCAGCCCAGAGACAAGCCGCATGACATGTGTGAATAACACGATGACAATAAAAACTAAGGGGAGGAAAAGAGATCACATGAGGTCTTAAGCAGTACCCAGATTTATTGAGAGCTTCCTTGCATCTGTGGAACACCTGCACATGAGATTACAATGTTTGTTTTGAAACTCCTTTGATTAAAAAGATATTTCATTTCGATGTGTTCTGTACCGAACAGGATCAAAACCACATCATCAATCTGCAGGTAGGCTCACGGCAAACAGGATCTCCACCCTCTCTGGCCTGCAGTTGACCTAGCATCACTTGTGTCCCCAGAATTGTGGGTGAATGACCCTTGGCCCCATCCTTTCCAGCGAGTGAGGAACCAAATGAATCTCCGAACCAAAGTTCAAGGTGCAGGTCCAGTTGGGAGGTGTGTTGTAAAGACACACAGAGATGTGTCCTAGAAATGGGGAGTCCAAGTGGGGCAGAGATGGAAATTGACATTGCTTTGGGCAACCAGAGTTGTGAAAAGCCCCATCTGGTGCTGGGCACAGAATTGCAGGAAGGTTCCAGTGGGCCTGTTGTCCTAGTGACAGGCACACTTACAGCCTGGACTGCTGTACGTGCAGGAACTGGGGCCTGGAGAAACAGGAAAGGGGGGAGCAGTTAGCATCCTGTCTCCGGGGGATGGGACAGGGGGTGGGAATGGCTGGAGAGCATGAGGCCCGTGGCGGCCATGGGAACAAAAGGCCGGGCGGACTCTACCTCCCATGCCAGTCTTGGCACATGGAGAGAAGGAGGTATGGGTTGGCCCGGCTCTGGAGCCATTTCCGGGCCCAGAGTGATGGCTGGGGCATGCCCCTACATGATGGGAGTGAGTGGAGGAGGCCACGGAGATGGATCTAAATGAACTTTCCAGTCCATACCCAGAGGCCTTCAGGAGCCAGGGGCCAGGGTCGTGATTAAATCATCTACTTGAAAAGCATTTTGTAATGTCTTATCGAATATGAAATTACAAACCAAAAAATTATTTTAAATCTAAATTCTAATTTAGCCAAGTCTACTGAGTCCTACATTAAATGAACTTTGCTATTTCTCCAGGCTTAAGCTTTCATAATCCTTCATCATTTCTTTGGAATTCAACAGAATGATGCTTGCTTTTTCAAATTTTTCGCTGGGAATCATGAGCCATTTTGCATCTAGGAATGTTCTGTAATGAAGAGAGCATTTAAAACGCAACTGAGGATTATATATGAGTTGCATGTCAATAGGAAACTTGACATCTCAAAACATAGTGATAAAATTAGCCCAAACTTCAAACTGTGTATTCCTTTCTTGTTGTTTGGTTTGTTTTATTGAGACAAAATTATGCTACTTGGTTAAAGGAAGGTATCGCTATGTAATTCCACTCTCTAATCTCCTGTCTTAGTCTCAGTGCTAGAATTCTTGACTTTTATCACATTGTCCTACCATGGTTTGTTAGGTTATTTAATCTAGATACAGACTAGCAATTCTGAACTTCTCTGATGATATTCTCTATAAGACTGACTGTTCAGACTGTTTATGTACAGTTTTCAAAGATGTTCTAACATTTGACACAGGATATGAACATTTTCAGATGCACTTGCAGGGGTCTCTGATTCATTTCTCCATGGATCTGATCCCATTAATAGTGATTACTTGACTCTCTTACTATCTCTAGTCCCTACCTATGTAATAGTCTCAAACTTTTTTGAAGAAAGTTCACTTGAATACATTCTAATATTAAAAATTACCACTTGATTCTAGTCTTACTCAGGAAATATTTTCTATTGTTTTCTAACTTTTCTACATATTCTGAGAGTTGTTTCATTTGGGCATTTGTGCCTTCACATATAAGTGCCTCTGAGTGTATGTGTATGTGTATGTTTGTATGTATGTATGCAAAAGCCTCAATCTCTTATTCAGCCATCTTGCTCATGACTGGTATTCCATCTCCTGAGCACTTCTTCCAATTCAGCTTTTGCCTGGATAATTATAGGTAGTATCTCAAAGCCTGTTCTGCCCAGGCTGAATACAAACCGAACTTCCCAGACTCCTTTACCTTCTTAGGTTTTATTTCTCCAGGAGAATCAATTTTTAAACGACAAACATTTTTGTGAGTATAAAGTCTAAGTTGTAGCCCAGATTTTTAACTCAAGAATACACATAAAGATAGATGAACATACACATTACATATACTGAGTGTACACTGTTAGAAATGTGATCTTAACCCGGGTTGCAGTGAGATCTGAGGATGGGGTTCAAAGCCAGCCGAGCTAGGAAAGTCCAGGAGATTCTTTTCTCCAATTAACTACCAGAAATATGAAATGGCACTGTGGCTCAAGTGGTAGAACACTAGCCTTGAGCTGAATAGCAGAGGGACAGTGCCCAAGCCCAGAGTTTAAGCCCCACTACCATAAAAAAGAGAGAGAAAGAAAAAGAAAGAAAAAAGTAAAAGAAAAGTGATCTTAGCCACCAGTTCATTGCTAGCATCATTCCTGCTCTTTCAACATGGCCTTTTTTCCAGTTAAGTCCATGCTCTTATATCTGACTTGCTTGGAACCAAAATTATACTTCCTCCTAAATTTTCACTAATTTACATGATAAGCTACCATGATGAAAGAGATGAAAGAGCCTTATACGTCATATTTCACTTAGTAGTAATGCTTTCTCTATATCACTCTCATAGATCTACATATTGGCCTTGGCCTTATTGTTTCAAAGTTGTCTTATTTGTAGAGTCTTCTATAGTGTTTTGAACCATTATACTTAAACACAGAACTTCTCTTCCTCCTATTATTACTATTGTTTCTCCTAATATTAACCTAGGTACACTTGGGAAAGAATGAACAACACACACACTCACAAAAAAATGTTTCTGAGAACCTTCTTCCCAATTAAAATTGGTCTTAATTTACAGAGCACTTAGGAAATTTGTACTTAATGTACTCCAAGATACTGTTTTCTTTCATGTTTTTTATGGTGGGTTATTTACATAAGTAAGTTAATGAGTACATTATCTAACGAGCATTGTTAGCTCCTCTTTTGTTTGTCCCCTGCCATCCCTTTTCTCTTCCCCTCCCCAACTCCTCCCCTCCCCAAGTTGTAAAGTTTGTTCTCTACATAGTGTCTTGTTCATCTTATTGTTACAATGGATCATACTTTATCCTTGTTTCAGCATTTTGATATTTCCCTTCCCATCCCCACATTAGGAAAATGTATGAGCAAGATGCAGGTCACCAAACTCAAATACATTGAAAACAGGGGTTATACCGTGGAGGATGAAAATAGAACAGAAACAAAAAAATGACATAGTTAGATACATTTTAAACAATAGCAAGCAAGAAAAAAAAAGTTGTATCCTAACGGGATTTATTTCACTTAACATCATCTTATATGGCCATATGTACATGGATAATTTTTATAAGCCATGTAAATTCCATATTTTCTCATTTCTAAGTTGTTTCTGAAACACGTGTTACCTCATGTCCAAAGATGTACTTGTGGTATTTCAATGAAGCCAGAAAATATTCATTTTTACTGGGAGCAGCACCATAGATTGTTACTGGAAGTAAATGGAAGGAACTGTTATGGGCAGTGGAAACTGATTCCAAGACAGGAATTGAACATAGAGAAATGACAAAGTTCAAGTTAATTTGTGCTGTTCTTTTTACTGAACAAGAAAATAATCCAAGGCTAGAAGGAAAATCTGTCCCTGACTTTTTGAGTGTGTTCTTTACTCATATAAAACTTTTCTGTAAACTTCTATTTGAGAGTATTACAAAAAGAAACAATATGCCATTTGCAGGCCAGCATAGAAAAAAAGAGAAATAACTTTGTTTTAAAGTGTTCTACTGCAAAGAAAGAAAGACATGGAGGTTTTAAAATGTCTTATGCATGGATATTTCACTCCTGACATGATTGTCTTGTTGCAGAAGTCAGTTATCCATTTCTTTAAACTGGTCCTGAGTTTTCCATAGCAATAAAGATTCCAAAAAGCAGAATGCAGAGTGTATGATCAGCAAAAGGGGCCTCTTCTCAAACAGTGCTTAAACGATGGTCCCAAAGAAATATGTGGGGTTATTTTTGTTTGTTTGTTTAATTTGTGCTGGTTCTGGGGCTTGAACTCAGAGGCTGGACCCTGTCCCTGAACAATTGTCCTTCCTGCCCACCTGACCCCAAAGCTAGTACACTATTGCTTGAACAAAAACTCCACTTCTGGTTTTTTTGGTGTTTAATTAGAGATAAGAATTTGACAGACTTCTCTTGCCAGGGTTGGCTTTCAACTGTGATAGTAAGAAAGCCAAGTGACATCAACTATATGGACTTCTCATTTGAACAGAGAAATATTACATGAAGTTTATTATAAAGCTAATATTTGACAATTTTTAAAAGAAGAGAATATGTCCAACAAAGAAGCCATAACAAATAACAGCAAAAGAAGGTGCACTGAATCATTTTGGAATTATTTTTTCTGCTTGGGAAGATTACTATTGACTTTGTAGTTCCTTTTGGGGAAACTTAATGTCATATTTGCTCTCTTTTAATGGTCGTGTGGCTTGAACTCTGATCCTGGGCAATGTCCCTCAGCTATTCAGCTCAAGTTGAGCACTCTATCACTTTAGCTACAGCACCACTTCCAAGTTTCTGGTGGTTAATTGAAGATAAGAGTCTCATGGACTTTGCTGACCAGGCTGGCTTTGAACTACAGTCCGCTTGTCTCAACCTCCTGAGTAGCTAGGATTACAGGCATGAACCACCAGCACCCAGCTCATATTTGCATTTATGTTCACTTAATGACACTATGTAGACAAAGAATGGAAATTTGAATCAAATGATGTGGCATTGCAGCTTTTCAGAAAAATTTGAGGTAGCAATAAATATGTCCTCCTTTTCCATGTTGTTACATGAATGACTCATGAGTTATGGGACTCTTACATTAGCATCCTCTGCTGTCTGCAAATTTGGACTTAGTATCAATAACTGTTAATAGAGAAATAGAGAAAGACAGATTTTTATAAAGCAAAGAAGATCTGGTATGAAAAAACAACATAGAAATAGATACAACTTATCCCACAGAGATTAATAACTAACCTAAGAGATTTAGTATGCTAAATGCAATGAGGAATAAGTGTAGTTGATAACTAGTTCTTTAATAACCAAAACTGGTTTCTGGTATAATTATTTATTATTATCATTTATTTCTCTCATCTGGAGTTATTCCTTCACTTCTGTCAAAACTGTTAATTAGCCTTGCCTTTTTGGTGCCATAACTGAACAAAACGTTTTCCAAATCTCACTTACACTATCCTTCTCATTGTTATTAACAGTGACCACTCAGAAGCCTGGAGTCTTTGAATTTCCAGGATTAATCCTCACCTGATATCTAAGCACATTCCTGACATTAATTGCCATGAGCTATTAACAAACCTTTTTTTTTTGTTTGTTTTCAACACAGTATTCTAATATAGGTAAAGTAATTGAATTAAGGACGATTGTTAGACATAGTTGGAAGGAGCAATTATATATTCCAAGTATAGTTTCTTTATTTGTCATTTACTAGCTAAATGACTTTTTTGCCAGTCCTGGGGCTTGAAATCAGGACCATGGAACTGTTCCAGAGCTTTATCTTTCTTTCTTTCTTTCTTTTTTTTTTTTTTGCTCAAAGCTAGCACTCTATAACTTGAGGCACAGCATCACTTCTTTTTCTGTTTATGTGTTACTGAGGAATTGAACCCAGGGTTTCATGCATGATAAGCAATCTCTGTGCCTTGAAGCCACATTCTCATAGCCCTAAATGACTTCCTTAAAATGGCATTACTTTTTCATTCCATTATTTTAATTTAGACTAGATGGTGGAAAAGGAAGTGGAAACCAATACTAAGTCCAGTAAGGTTGACATTCCTATCACATCACTAAGGAAGTACAGTGTTAAGAACTGCAGGACTTATAAGGCTGTTGCATGTAACATTATTATGGAAAAAAAAAAAACATTTAACAGTCATCTCTGACATCCAAAACATTCTGCTTCACTTACACCGTCAAGAGCCAAACGATTTGTTTTTCCCCTTCCCCTCTACAAATTATACCGACATCAAATACAGTGAAAGCAGGGGTTATACTGTGGGCGAGGGACATACAAAGCAACAAAGAAATAATCTTATAAATGTGTTAGAGACAATCGCATGAAAGTAAAAAAAATTGAATACATATCTTAGGGTTCATTTCCTTAACATCAACTTATCTGAACTTTTCTGTTTGACTCAGACATATACTAGTTTCAGTTCACAGACAAGGGCAAACAAGCCCTAGGATGGGAATTAGGAAAGACTAGGGGACTAAGATTGTACAGATGGGGAGAGACACATGATGGCATTCTCATAATCCTACAAGCAATTGCCACAGCCAGTTATTCCCCTTCAGCAATGCGACCAAACACAGTTTTAAAACCAGTCTCTGCCATAAACCCAAAGTAGACAACAAGAAAGAGCCCTGGGTTGTAGTGACCCCACCTCCTTCGAAAAAGGGGAGAGCATCCCCTTGGCAGAGGATTCCCTATGGCAGCTGTTGGTTCAAACTTACAATGTGATCAATCAGACCCATGCTGATATTACAAGCTCTTGTTGGATGTCTTCTGATATGAGACCTCCATTTTATGAGGGTATTGCAGTGATACAGAATGTGACTAATGTTAAAACAAGTAAATCATGCAGATGGGAACAAAAGGAAGCAAAACTTACTCTACAGGCAGTTATAGGACAAGGGTTATGTGTGGAATGAGTACCAACTAACTTTACTCACTTAAGTAATTAGACTCAAGAATGGATTCCAGAGGAAGGATATCTATTACCTCCTCAAGATGCTTGGTGGGCATGTTCAACTAGCCTAACCCCCTGCGTCCATTTAGAAATTTGAAATAGGTCTAACAGTTTTTGTGTCATGGTACAACTTATCCCACAACTGTTCTACCATTCTCAGGAAGACCTGATGATAAAGATGTCTGAAGCAAGCTATTGGCCATGAAAAGCTAAAAGAGAAATAATAACAGCAATAAAAGTTGAGGTACTAGTGGGCTTAGCTGGACTAGGAACTGGGGTGGCATCCCTAATTACTCAGAGAACATCTTACGCTAGTCTTCATGCCAATATAGATGAGGATATCAATTACCTGGAAAGCGCTATAGCCTACCTTCAAAAATCACATGACTCCTTAGCTGAGGTAGTGTTGCACAACAGATGGGACCTGGACTTAATTTTCTTACAACAAGGAGGTCTATGTGCTGCCCTCGGGGAAGAATGTTGCTTCTACGCCAATCATTCCAGAGTTGTAAAAGAATATTTAGCTAAAGTAAGAAAGGGACTAGTAAAACGAAAAAGAGAAAGAGAAAAACAGGAAGGATGGTTTGAGTCATGGTTTAATTATTCCCCTTGGATAAGCACCTTAATATCCACTGTGTTGGCTCCATTATCATTCTGGTACTTGTGTTCACACTAGGGCTTTGCGTTGTCAATCTACTAGTGATGTTTGTTAAGGAATGCGTTAATAACATGCAGCAGATGGTATTGAGAACACAATATCTACTGATTCCTGACAAAAGACATAGTGCAGGCCCGTAAGGACCATGATTGGCCCTTAAAGTGCGTATTAGAAAGGGGAGAAATGAAGAGCCTAAAGTTTAAAGAGGCACAATGAAGGCCTAAGTAACTCCATTACACGCTAGCAACCATCTTGTGAGGTATGAATTATAAAAATAACCATGGGTTTGACTCAGAAATGACACAAAAAGAAAAACAATTCCCAGACAATTGAGACATAAATAATCCTTGAGAAAGCCACAGGAATTTCCTCCAGATGCATTGACCAAACACTGGGTGGCCATGCAGGACACAGTGACCCAGTGGCCAGAAAATTCCCATCAATAACACGTCAATAATAATATTACCAATCACATATGCATAGCTTAGTTTGCTTAAAATTTTAGCCAATCATGTAATTTCTCATGTAAAACTTCTTTAAAGTTGTTTGTTCAATAGTATAAAAACTATGCTGATTCTATGCTGGGGGGCCTCTTAGCTTCACAGGTTACTGAGTGCGTGGAGGACCAACCTTGAATTTGCAAATAAACGACTCCTTTGTTATTTGCATTGGTCGTGGTCTCTGGTGCGGGGGGGGGGGGGGGTTCTCCAGTCCATGTACAACAAATTTATGATATTACATTGAAAGAAAGCGAGCAGACATTTTAACCTATTTGGTACAAGTAAATTAATATTAAGCAAAGCTAATTAAAACAATTACTTATTTACTCCAAAGAATTAGTATAGTACTCTTGGATATCTTGGAGGAAAAGACTTTAGACTCATTACAATTGATGCTTTACATTGAAATTACTGGCTAAATTTTCCTTTTCAGAAAGGCAAAAGCTCCATTTCTTTCATGTTAGTATTATAAAATCATAATATCTGCATGTTGAATTATTTTCCTCTGCTGTTTTCAATACCATTCTTCATCCATTAGGTATCTAGGGCTTGGAATGACCAATTCCTTAAAATACCTATATTGCTTATATTGTGATTGAAATCTCAATAATATTAATATGAATTTATCTGAGTCTCATCTTGAGCTACATTCAGATGAAATTTATGCAATCTCAAGCAAGAAACCTGGCTATTTTACTTCTATATTTTAATCAATAAATCTATCCTCTTTAAAATATATTCTCATCTTTTATATTGCTCCAGTAAACATCATGTATTTCTAGTACTTTTACTGAAATAAATATAAAGTATGGAACATGAAGACAACCCCCCTCATCACTTTAAAGTAAATCCTTTGGGACTATTTTATATATAAAAATAAAAAAGTGCAATGCACATGTTTAAACATGAATAATCTAATGGTTAAGTCAATTAGACACAAGAATTACCATACCACATCAAGTCTCAATTTACTTAAAGGCACCAAAATATGTGTTCATGAATAACACTCATTTTAGAAAATGACTTTTCACAACGAAGTTTATATTATATTTCAAATTTTAAAAATGAAAATTACACCCAGATTAGATGTGAATATCCTGTTTCCAGGAATACATTTATTCAGCAAACAGGTAAATAAAAAAGTCAGGGTTTGTCATATAGAATGAAAGATGTAAAAGCAGACTATCTTTCCTTAAGATGATAAGTACATGCAAATCGTGTGATTTATTCAAAGATACTCTAAAAATTCATGAAAGGATTTGTGATCAGAAGTGACAGGTAAGCAAAGTAACTGGAAAACTGTATATGTAAATTGTGCTTTCAATATAGGATGACAAGTTTTCAATAAATGAGCCTATAGATGATAATTTTGTATCTGTAACACACATCCAGTATTCTACATTTTAGACATACTCCCATTCCCTTACCCCAGTTATTGATCTATATTCCTCTACTTTCATGATGTCAATTGATACTAAAGTAACAAGGTGGGGGTTTTCTTGGTTTCTAGATTGAATAAATTTTAGTATTTTCAAACAGTAGTATAAATTCATGGAGTTTGACTTGAATGTCAAGTTTGAGGATACTGTATTCATGGTATTGTTAATTGGCCTGAAGCAGCGAGGAACATATTATGAATACACAGACACACAGTATACTAAGAACTAGAGACTTGATCTCAGGGAAAGATAAAGGTCCAGGCAAGATCTTGAAGTCGAGATAAAGAAATGGAGCAAACATCAATCAACTATCATAATAAAGGAATGGAACTGATCTCTGATGTGTCTGGGTGACAGCTGTGTGTGTGTGTGTGTGTGTGTGTGTGTGTGTGTGTGTGAGAGAGAGAGAGAGAGAGAGAGAGAGAGAGAGAGAGAGAGAGAAGAGAATTTTAGTGTGGCTTCTATATATACAGTCTATAGAGCATTACTTGTTAGGGAGAAGGTGCTAATACCAGAGCTTTGATACCACTGTCATCACTTTTTACTTCAAAAAGCACTTTCTTAATCCCTAAAAAGGGAAAAGTAAACTAATATCATACATGATTGTTTAGAAAATTAATTGGCATATTGAAGGCCAAAGGGAGGAATTGGAGAGTAATATAATCTCTCTTCTGATTATTACACCACAATAGCCATGATTTTCAGGAGTCTTCTGTAATGTACTTACAGCTGAATTACTACTATGGTTGATAATATGAAACATATGATAGAGAAATAGATCAGCCTGCAAGCACAAAGATCTAGTGATAAGATCGAGGTTTTCAGCAAGGTTGCCACATCTTTTAGGAATGCAATTCCTTCATATGAACTTCAAATTTTATGGCTTTCCCTGTGTGATTAAAAGGTAAGAAAGTACTGTAGATACAAGAATTCCTGTTCAGCCATGTAGAAAGTGCTCATGTTCCCATCCTCATGTTGCAAATTTCGATTTCATAAAGACTCTTTGTTAGAGTGCTTTCATTTAACATACTTCAGCACATCATCCTTCCCTGATGGAGACAGGAAAAAACATAATTTTGTTTGAATATTATCTTATGTAAGTTATTGTGTCCAGGCATGATTTGTGTAATTACAAAATTTTGCAATAAATATAATTAGGGATCATGTCACAACTAAAAAACGTAATTAAAATCACATAACAAGACTAGAAGTCAAAGCATTTTTGTGCATGAAAACATACATTAAATTAGTTGCAGAATTTCTATTTTGAGATAAACTTAATATTGAAGTTTATATATAAACTTCATATATATATATATAATTATATTTGAGATAAATTTTATAAAGCCCTTTCCTAAGGGTTGAAACATTTTATTGAAAGATATATTTCTTAGAGATATTTTTGCTTCATAATTTTAAGAAGAAAAATGGTCCCAAAGTAATTATTTTTTAATTATTTTCCTGTTTTCATGTGATTAACCTTCAAATTAGAAATCCAGATATATAATTCAATTTACTTTAACCAAAAATATTTATTGAGTATAAGAACCTTCTACTCTCTACATTCTTCTCACTAAGTTTACCAAATCTGAGTCTGAAATACTTTGTGACCTGTGTTGATATTATTTACTACGTGAGTGAAATATTTAAAAAGTAGTATTTACTTTAGCTTAATTGCTCTGAAGAGAAAATAAGTGATATAATCAAAGGCTAAAAATGATTAAATTTAAAATTTAGAAATCAGGAAATGTTTTTGACCACACTGGTTACTGAGCCTTCACAACAACCTCATGAGATAATTTATATTGATGAATCAAAAATCCCAGAGGTTAGACATTTACAAATACAAAAATCGTGTCATTCTGAATATGTAGAGCTTCGTATCAAACATAGAAAATTTAGCTTTTTAATACCTGAATATACTAATACATTTCATTGCAGGGAAAGTACTTGTTCTGAAAGGAGATAAAATTGCATTTATTTTGATAACTAAACCTAATTAAAGACAATGTTTAAAATATCACTCATTCAAGAAACAAGATGTAGAGTTAGTTGTTTTTCATGTCAGTTATGTTCTCTAAACTTACTAGAAGCACTAGATTAGTAAACCTAAACCATTGCTTTGTAAGGAAATAGAAATTTAGTTCCCTAAAACTCATGACTATAACTTTTTCTCAAACAATTACTAAGTAACTGTTTAATGTTTTTTGTCATGGAATCTTATTTGATATATTTTTATTGATTAAGCTAAATAATTGGCCAATAACAATATAAAATATGCAAGAACAAAGTTTATCTAACACAAGTATTTTATTCACAAGACATATCATGGCTCTCTTAAAGAACACTAGAAGGCAGTGTTTTTTCTAATTTTTAGTTATTTTGTTAATGGTTATTAATTGTCAGAAGTGGCAATTCCATAATATATTTAAAGCATTTGATTTTACTCCCTCTATTTTCTTTTCATTACTCCTTCTCCCAAAAATCTTCTGTTTTTTACATAAAATTACATCTTTATATAAGCACATATAATCTAATTTGGATAAAAAAAGATTTAAGCTAAACTGCAAAGAGATTCAAGATCGACAGTGGATTAACAGGATGAATAAAAACTTGAATATTTTTTGTTAACTTCTGAATTGAGCTATCATTACTATTATAGTTAGGGTTAGGATCGCAGACAGAATTAGAATTAGGGTTAGAGAAATAGAAAATTTAGCTTCAACACAGGATGAAACGTTGTAACAATGATATTCACAAGACACTATGCTAAAAATGAACTTTACACCATGGGGAGGGAGGAGTAAGAGAGGTAGGGTAGAAGGAGAACAACAAAGAAGGAGGTAACAATGCTCAACAAGAAACATACTCATTACCTTACACATATAACTAATCCCTTTTTAAAGCATCTTTATAATAAAATAAAATTTAAAAAAAATAATGAAGACGGGAGCTGGTGGCTCACGCCTGTAAACCTAGCTAATAAGGAGGCTGATATTTGAGGATCATGGTTCAAAGACAGCCCGGCAGGAAAGTCCCTGAGACTCTTATCTCCAATAAACCACTAGAAAACCGGAAATGGCGCTGTGGTTCAAGCAGTTGAGCGCTCACCTTGAGCTGAAGAGCACAGGGACAGCGCCCAAGGCCAGAGTTCAGGCTCCACGGCTGACCAAAAAGCAAAGAAAAAAAAAAAGAAAACCTGACAGGAAATCAAAAAACACTTAATTTAGGCTCAAAATGCAAGTAAAATTTAGACCTATACGCTGAGCAAGAGAATAAATGTGCAATAGAGGTGTGCTATTAACAATATGATTCAGTTTTTATTTGTAGGTTTAGGATTAGGAAAGGTTTTCCAGTTAGAGCTGTGGTTAGATTAAGAAAAAGATGTAAGATATAAAAAGGTGTATATAAGTAAGTTGTATATAAGATTTAAGATATAAAAAGGTGTAAAACTGCAACATATTTTAAGAATAATGAATGGCATCAAGGTTAGCGTCAATGAAAACCAGTGTCTGTTACTTTAAACATCCAGATATAATTTGGCTTAAAGTGTGAGTTACTTTTTTGTTCTGGTTAGGGTTAGGGAAGGATAAGCTTTAGGGAAAAATTTAGTTTTCCAATAAGAAGTAGAAGCAAAAATAATGTGTGATTGAATAGAATCTAGACAATTTCCTTACATTAACCATTTGGTGTTAAATCAAATTGTGATTAGGATTAGGTTTCTGGCTAAAGGGGGTTGAGAATAGGATAAAGAAATTGGTTAAACGGTCTGGGAAAGTAGCTCAGTAGTAGAGCACTTGGCTTGCATGCCTGAGGCCCTGGGTTCGTTTCCTCAGCACCACATAAACAAAAAGAAAAAAGCCAAGAAGATGTGGTATATATACACAATGGAATTCTATGCCTCCATCAGAAAGAATGACATTTCCCCATTTGTTAGGAAATGGAAAGACTTGGAAAAAATTATATTAAGTGAAGTAAGCCAGGCCCAAAGAAACATAGGTCCCATGGTTTCCCTTATTTGCAATATCTAGTATAGGTATGAGTCAAGCGGAAAAAGTCAGATAATGTGATGTTAGGAAAACGAAACCTCAAATATGTATTTTAATGTTTTTGTTTCTTTCATGCATGTGTTTCTAACGCATTTATAAGATTATTTCTTTGTTGCTTTGTATGTCCCTCCCCCACAGTGTAACCCCCGCTTTCACTATATTTGATGTCAGTATAACATGTGGAGGAGATGGGGACAAACAAGTCGTTTAAGGATTCAGGTGGACCTGTTGCAACAATGAGAAGTACAAAATGTCATGTCAAAAACCAGCATTACAATGTCGGTGGGGGGGGGTATGATTGGGTGGGAGGGAAGGGGGAGGCTAGGAAGGGAGGTGAAGGGTAAACAAAGGAGGAGGCTGCAATGCTTGGTAAGAAATGTATGCATTATCCTGCCCATGTAATTGTAACCCCTCTGTACAGTATGTTCTCAAATAAAATAAAATTAAATTAAAAAAAAAAAAAGAAAAAAGCCAGAAGTGGCACTGTGGCTCAAGTGGTAGAGCACTAGCCTCGAGCTGAAGAGTTGAGGGACAGCTCCCAGTCCCAGAGTTCAGGCCCACGACCGGACCCCCCCAAAAAAAAAATTGGTTAAAGTAGTGGCTCGTGCCTATTATCTTAGCTACTCAGGAAGCAGATTTCTGAGGATCCCAGTTCAAAGCCAGCTGGGGCAGGAAAGTTCATGAGTCTTTTATGTCCAATTAACCACCAGTAAACACAAAAGTGGTGCTGTGCCACAAGTGGTAAAGCAAACACTTTGAGCTAAGAATTCAGGGATCATATCCATTCCTAGAGATCAGGGATCGTGCCCTGGCCCAGAGTTCAAGCCCCACACCCGACAAAAAGAAAAAAAAAATGTGTTAAATGTTAAGTAAAGCTGAACTTATTTTACATTCTAGGAATGCAGGAAAAGCTGGGATAATGGAAGTACAATGTATTTCATAATATCAGGATTTGCAATCAATGGGTTTAATGATTCCTGTTATGGAACATGATAGATTCAGAGTTAAGAGTGAGAAAATCTGTAGGGTTTAGGAAATCCTGAAATTTATTTCAAGAATTACAAGTAGAATTTCAGTTAGGATGATACAAAATGAGCATTTTACATAAATTTTAGAACTGGGATACTATTAGTGTCAAGGACATGGTTAGGATTCTAGCCATAGTTAGGGTTAGAGTGAGGAAGAAAAAAATGAGAGTCAAATTAAAGGTAAATTTTAGAATAAGCATGGTAGGAATTAGAATGAATACGAACTAGAGTATTGCTAATAATATTAGAATCTACTTAAAATTAGCCTTATGGTTATTCTCAATGTTCCAGTTTAGATTAAGTTTAGGGTTAGAAAATGACAGGTGGAACTGTTGCAACAATGAGAAGTACAAGTTGTGATGTCGAAAATGAACTTTACAACGTTGCTGGGGGGGGGAGGGGGGAGGGTTGGGTGCAGGGGTAGGAAGGAGGCTGGGAAGGGATGTGAAGGGTAAACAAAGGAGGAGGTTGCAATGCTTGATAAGAAATGTATGCATTATCGTGCCCATGTAATTGTAACCCCTCTGTACAGTATGTTCACAAAAATAAAATTAAATTAAAAAAAAGAAAATGACTAAGATATTGGAAAAAAAATTGAAACCTGGGCTGGGAAGGTGGCTCAGTGGTAGAGCGCTTACCTTGCATGCATGCGGCCCTGGGTTCGATTCCTCAGCACCACATAAGCAAAAAGAAAAAAAGCCAGAAGTGGCGCTGTGGCTCAAGTGGTAAAGTGCTAGCTTTGAGCTGAAGAGTTGAGGGACAGCGCCCAGGCCCAGAGTTAAGGCCCCACAACTGGACCCCCCCCATAAAAAAAATTGAAACCTATTTTTTGAAGGCTTATTTGAATCAAGTTAGGATGAGTGAAAACTAGTGTACTTGTGTTTGTGTTAGTATTGACATATAATTTGGATTAAGATTGCAATCAGTATTTTGTTCTGATTATTATTAGTTTTATAAATAGGAAAATTTTTAGTATAAAATTTATCTTTTACTAACAAGTAAAGGGAAAAATGTGACATTGAATAGTATCTAGAGCATTATCATTATATTTATTTCTCAGTAATCATTCTTGTAATGATTAATGAGAGTTTTCCAGCCAGGTTTAGGTTGAGAGTTAGCATTAAGTAATGGACTAGATGGTAAGTAAATCTGAAATTGATTTAGGGTACAGAGGTCCAGGAAAAGGTAGGATCAATGGATGGAAACTACAGTATTTTTCCTGACAAGAGAACTGGAGGACAAATAATATAATGGTTCATGTTAAGGAACAAGATAACTTCAGAGGTAGAGTCAGAAAATTGTGGGAACTAGGTAAAACTGAAACCCATTTCCAGAGTGCAAACTGGAGTGTTCATTAGAATGAATAAGAACTGGAGTATTTTTCTTAAACATTAGAATTGGACTATCATTAGGGTGAAAGTTAGGTTTCAGATCCAGCTGGATTTAGTGTTAGATTTAGGGAAAGGGAAAGTTTGGGGTCAAACTGAGAGTAAATCTTTAAATAACAAATCGAATTAGAATTAGGATGAATGTGAAATAGGAACCTGGTGACAATATTCAGATTAGTGTGAAGGTTATTCTCAATATTATGATTAGTATGATTAGTGTGATTATTATTAGTATGATTAGTGTGAGGATTAGTCTCAATATTCCAGTTAGGTTTAGGGTTAGAAAAATGGCAAGATATTGAGTAAAACTATGAACAATATTTTTTGAAAGATGAATTGATTCAAAGTTAGAATGAATAAAAACTAATGTCTTGTATGGCTTTTAGAATCCAAAGGCTATTTAGTTCTATGGTTAGGGTTACATTTCTAGTTCAGGTTAGACTTAGGCTTAGGAAAGGGTAAGCTTTAAGGTAAAACAGTTTTCTGCTAACACTTTCAAGTAAAATAAGTTTGAAATTTAAAAAAAACTACAGAGTTTTCCTGTTCCTATACAGGGTTCAATAGGGTTAAATTAAGAGTTAGGTTTCTAGTAAGGTTTAGATATATAGTTAGGGTTAGGAACTAGAGTAGATATAAAGTAAACCTGCAACTTCTTTTTGGAGATCTAGGAGTTCAGTAAAAGTTAAGATCAGTGGAAACTATGGTAGTTTTCAAAATATGAAGATTTGAGGCTAATGATTCATAATAGGGAACAATTTCAGAGTTCAAGGCAGGGAATCTGTAGGATTTGGAGCAAACTACAAATCATTTCAAAGACAACGAGTATCTGTTAGGATGAGCTACCAGTGCCCAGGAAAGTGCCTGACTTACTGATTGTTTTTACTTTTGTTCGAGATCGAGAGTTAAATTCAATATCTGACTGCTTTGATCACTAGGTGGCACTGCCACTTGAGCCATATGTCCAAAAATGATTACTTTAAATAGCTGGGAGTCATTAAATTTTCTTCAGATGATATGAATCGTTAGTGTTGTTCTAAAACTTATCTTAACTAAAAAAAGTTAAATAGACCCTAGAGATGATCTGAGGAGATTCCCATGCTTTGCTTCTAATTGCATAACATTTTAGGGACCTGATTTTTAAATTATTATTTTAAGTAGCAAAGGATTTCTCATTAAACACTGCAGTTTATGCGTACAATATACCTTGGTCAATGCCAACACTTCAACATTCTCATTGATCCCTCCCCTATGCACCTCTTCCTTCACTCTGCTTAATTTTGTAGGATATTTACTGGATTCCTCTGCATTTCCCCCTTTTCTCCTGTTCATTCTTCTACCTTTTCCAACTTCATCCCTCTTTTACTACCCAGTTCCATATGATCCAACAACTCTACTTCTGGGCATTTACCTGAAAGATTACAAACCAGGATATAGTAAAGGTTTCAGCTCAACCATGCTTACTGTATCAGCCCAGATACCCCTCAAGAGAGAAATGAATCAAGAAAATGTAATACACACACACACACACACACACACACACACACACACACACACACACAGAGGAAATTCTACTTACTGATCAGAAAGAATATTGTACCATTTGTGTCTCTCATTTCTCATTTCATCTACCTAGTATCCCATTGTCATCATATTGTCCCTGTACTGCGGTAACCGACATAGGCAAACTGATGTAAAAGATTTTCAAGGTTATCGGCTAGCCATAGATTCCTGAATATGAGTTTTCTGCTCATTCTCTTTGTCTATTCATGCCTTTGAGTAGTGATTGTACAGATTCATTTGCTACACAGAAAAGAGATGAACCACTTGTATGTATATATATATATATGTATAGATACATACATGTATATACATACATACATATATATATGCACACATATGGATATATATGAAATACTGAGTACATTTTATGTTTTCAAAATTATGGAGCTAACAAAAATCACATGCATTTTTCTTCCTTCTCATTTTTTCAAAACCTAAATAACTTTGTCTCTTTTGAATACCTAATTTTAAAGAGAATGTCATCATCTCTGATCTGTCAGTGGCCTTGAAATTAGATATTCAAATAGGACAAAGTTGTTTAGGCTTTTTGGTAGAGGAGAGATGTTACTAGGGTTCTATTCAGGGGTTCTCTGCTTGCTAGATAGGATTTTGTTGTATCGCACCAAGCAGCTCAACTACTTTTGCCGTACTTCTAATCCGTTTCATTTACTTGAGGTCTTGAACATTTTGCCAGGGTCTGATCTTACATTGACTGAGACTTGGTAACTATGCTTCCCACATAATTAGCTAGGATTACAGATGTGAACTATTATGGCAAGCATTTGTTGAGATGGCTGTCTTGGCAGTTTTTTATCTGGTCTGGCCTCAGACCATGATCGTTTTCATTTCTGCTTCCCAATCAGCTGGGATTACAGATGTGGGCTACAATACTTGGTGTACATGACACCTCCTTTTTTTTAAAAGAGGCTTTTATTGTAAAAATACTTTATAGAAGGGTTATAGTTACAGGAGCAAGGTAATGAGTACATTTTCTATCAAGCATTATTACCTCCTCCTTTGTTTTTCCCCTGCCCTCCTTTCCCTCCCACCTCCACAACTACACTCTCCCTCTCCTACCTTCCCCGCTTCCCCACCTATATTGTAAAGTTCCTTTCTCAACATAGTGTCTTGTGCATCTCATTGTTACAATGGGTCAGCCTGTATCCTTATTTAAACATTTTGGTTTTTTCCCTTCCCCTCCCCAAGCTAGAGAAGGGTGTGTACAAGATGCATGGTACCAACATTAAATACAGTGAAAACAGGCGTTATGCCATGGGGGAGGATCATACAAAGAAACAAACAAATCACATGGTAGATTATAAACCCTATCTTGGGTTTCATTTCCCTAAACATCATCTTATCTCGTCGTATGTACATAGCTTTTGAACTTTTATGCTTGTCCAGACATATACTAATTGTTGCAAAAAAGGGAAACCATAAGACCTATGTTTCTTTGGGTCTGGCTTTTAATATAATTTTTTCCAAGACTCCACGTAGAGCTCCCCTATGACCCAGCAATCCCACTTTTGGGCATTTACCAAATGATCACACACAAGACCATACTAAGCTACCAACACAACTACGTTTATTGCAGCATTATTTACCATAGCTAAGATATGGAACGAACCCAGCTGCCCCTCAGTAGATGAATGGATCAAGAAAATATGATATATATATATATATATATATACATATATACATACACACACATGGAATTCTATGCCACCATCAGAGAGAATAACATAGCCTCATTTGCTAGGAAATAGAAAGATGCAGAAACAATTATATTAAGTGAAATAAGCCAGGCTCAAACAACCACAGGTCCCATGGTTAACCTTACTTGCAGTAATTAGTACATGGTACCATGTAACCATATAAGAGGATGTTATGTGAAATGAACCCCAAGATAGGGACACAAATGAGTTTTTATTCCATGAGATTCTTATCTCTATATAATGCCCCAAATAAAATTGGCAGGAGAGCTGTGGTTCAAATACAGAGCACAACATTTGAGGGAAAAAGCTTAATTGAGAAGGTAAGGTCCTGAGTTTAAACCATAATATGAGCACTCAAAAAAGTTGATTTTTTTCCTGAGGTTTTTATTAAATTGCTCAAATAATAATCAACGTTGTATTTATGTTTAGCATTACTGTTAAAATCATGTTATATTTCTTGATGTTATTCTTTATTTTCTTAAATTTAATTTACACATTAATATCCAGTAATGATAAGAGATGATTACTGTTTCACAAGTTTTTATAGCAGTTGAATATATGGATGAGAGGTGCATACAAGGTGTTTGGACAAAAAATAGATATTTGCAAGCTCTTCACATAAATCAATGATAGTTGAAGAAGCTGTTGGCATGTATTAAATAAACTAAAGGAACCAGCAAGGAAAGATAAGGTATTATTCTGGAAAACATGCAATTTTGGAAGAAAAATCAACAAGGAAAATCTGTATCTTTTGGTAAGTCTTTGTAACCCACCTACACATTTGATTCGTTATTTCTAGTGGAAGGCATTTCAGTTAACTTTATTTTACAAAGTTAAACATGATTGACATTTAATACTAACTGGCTTCTGTCTCAGGTAAGCAATTATTCTACCCAGGTGACAGGCCCGTATGCCTATAATCCTAGCTACTCAGAGGGCTGAGATCTCTAGATCCTAGTTCAAAGCCAGGTTGGAAAGGAAAATTGGTGAGACTTTTCTGTTCAATTAACCACGAGAAAACTGGAAGTGGCACTCTATGGCTCAAAGTAGCAGCAATACTATTGAGTAATAAAACTCAGAGACAGAACCCAGACCCTGAGTTCAAGCTCTCTGACATTATTCTTAAAATACTTGTTCTCACTGTTTAATTTGTCTAGAAGAATGTTTTAAACTAAGGGATTTTTTTTATCTTGTCAGGATTGATTTTTAAGATGTGCAAAGAAAAATTATAGTCAGAACTGGTTTGTATTGCTTTGTATTATGCGTTGACTCTACATTCAGAGATCAGCTGGAAAGCAGATGGCCAAATCTTATCTCTTGGCAATGAAGATGGATATGTGTTTCTTTTAGGAAAGTAACAAACTTATGAAATGGTAGCCTTTATATATAATATCTTAATAGTAACAATAAAATTAATATTATTGCTATTATTTTTTGTCTGTTGTGGGGATTGAACTCTGGGTCTGGGCATTGTCCCTCAGTTCTTAAGCTCAAGGCTAGCACTCTACCACTTGAGCAACAGTGCCACTTCACATTTTCTGAACCGTTATTTGGAGATCTGGGTCTCACAGACTTTCCTGCCCTGGCTGGCTTTGAACAGAGACCCTCAGTTCTCAGCCTCCTTAGTAGCTAGGATTACAGGTGTTGAGCAACTGGGGCCCAGCATAAAATTATTTTGAAAAAGAAAAAAACCCACGATTGTATACTTAAAACAATCACAATCTGGGAATTGTGTCTCTAAAGTTGTTGTATCAAAGTAACCATAGGCAGCAATCATTTTTAGATCTCACTATGTCCTGTCCAATGCCAGATAATATTTCACCAATTAATTTTAATTTTTCCTAACCAAGTTCATTATGAATGCCCAACAGCACAATTTTCTAGTGAGTATAAAGAATTCTTCAAAATATTTATTTCAACAAACTGCATTTTGCACTTGGTTGGTTTTTTTTTTTTTAATTTTGCCAGAGCTGGAGTTTGAAATCAGGGCCTGGGCACTCTCTCTGAACTTGTTTTACTCAAGGCTAGCTCACTACCAATTGAGCCACAGCACCACTTCCAGTTTTTCTGCTTATGTCATACTGAGGAATCAAATCAAGTGCTTCATGCATGCGAGGCAAGCACTCTACCACTAAACACATTCTCAGTCATTGGGCCTTTTGTTTTTGTTTTAAGATAGCATTTTACTATATGTCCTCTGTTGGACTAAAACTTAGGCTGGTCTCAAGCTAACTTCTAAATTAGCCTCCCAGTTTCAGAGATTACAAACAATGGCTACCATATTCAGCTCAGGATTCTTTGTGAGAGAATACTGTTTTCACATATAGAAAGAGTTATTCTGCATATAAGGGAAACCATGGGACCTATATTTCTTTGAGGCTGGCTTACTTCATTTAATAAAATAACTAGTATATGTCTGAGACAAACAGAAATTGTCAGACAAGTTGATGTTAGGTGAAATGAACCCCAAGATAAAGATTGAAATGTTTTTTTTCTTTCTTGCAATTGTTTCCAATATATTTATAAGATGATTTCTTTTTTGCTTTGCATGTACCTCCCCCATGATATAAGCCCTGCTTTTACTCTATTTGATGTTGATATAATTTGTGGAGGGGAAAAAACAAACCATTTAAATAGGGTTACAGGTGGACCCATTAGAACAATGAGAAGTACAAGACGTTATGTCAAAAAAGAAGTTTACAACTTTGATGGGGGTTACGGGGGTGGTGATGGTGGTGGTGGTGTGGGGTTCGGGGGGTGAAGAGGGGAAGGGATGGAAAGGGGAAACAAAGGAGGAGGCAACAATGCTTGATAAGAAACGTATTCACTATTTTGCCCATGTAATTGTAACCCCTTGTATGGAATTTATCACAACTAAAAAAAAAAAGACTTGAATTTAAAAAAAAATGAAAGGAGCTATTCTGTCTTCCTTGGACTGGATGTTTTTTTGCATTCAGCACTGTTAATCACATTTCTTTTTTTTTTAATTTAATTTAATTTTATTTGTGAACATACTGTACAGAGGAGTTACAGTTACATGGGCAGGATAATGCGTACATTTCTTACCAAGCATTGCAGCCTCCTCCTTTGTTTACCCTTCACATCCCTTCCCAGCCTCCCCCCTCCCCCCAATCCCAATCCTTCTCCTTCCCCCCTTCCCCCCCTTCTCTCCCCCCCCCAGCACCAACGTTGTAAAGCTCGTTTTGGACATGACAACTTGTACTTCTCATTGTTGCAACAGGTCTGTTAATCACATTTCTTGTCCTGGTATGATTCCCATTCTAGATCAATAGAAATATTTCAGGTTCTGAACTTGAAGCTGATCCTTGGCATCCAACAACATCAGATTCTTGTGAATAGCACTAGCTGGCCTCATGAGCATAGCAGCCAGCTGGAGTTCAGCTATCTGAGGGCATTCGGCTCCAACAATGGAATCATTTCTGTGCACAGACTGAAAACTGTCATAGGTAATTTTGATTTATTCCACTCTATTCTCAACTACTTGCCATTCTCAGCTTTGTATGTTTTAAATTCTGTTAAACATTGATTACTATTTCCTGCCATTCTCAAAAGTAACATATATGTCTTACTTTAAAATTCATTCAAACATGCAAAAATGTTAACGTAGTTGCTGTCCACCAGTGGCTCATGTTTTAAAACCTAGATACTTAAGAGGTCAAAAACTGAGGATTCAGTTTCAAATCAGCCCATGCAAAAAATCTGAGCTATTTCTCCAATTAAGAAAGCAAAATCCAGAAGTGGAGATGTGGCTCAAGTGGTAGAGTGTCAACTTTGAGCACAAAGTCAAAGCAAGAATAATAGGTCTAATTCTAACTCCATTATTTACTCATAGAAAACACACACATACACACACACACACACACACACACACACACAATTTACATTCTCCTGGACTCCCCTTCTTGAACAGTATTCAATGCCATTAACTTAATGCATGTTTTCTCCAAATTATTATGGTAGGGATTAAACTATATTTGTATTTATGATAATGTATTTTTTGTACATTTTGTTTTGCAATTTTGTGAACTTACATGACAGAACAGTGTTTTGTGAAGACTAAACAGAAATCAATGTGTCAGTAAAAATGTAGGTGACATGTAGACTGAAAGATGCAGATAGTACCACTTGAAATTTTATTTCTCCAAGTTTAAATATATATGCATATGTATGTATTTAAAATTTCTGCCAAGATTTTACTTCCATTAACAATGATCTATTTGTTCCATTATATAAATTTAATATATTGTATGTTTCATAGTAGATTACTATTTAAGAATTCCTCACCTCCTCATTCTCCTGTGTCAGGTTCTTGATTATTGGCAGGCATTACCATATAGTAGAATAGTAACATGTCTAGCTATATTATTTACATTTTGTTCAGTAGAATTTTTTTGCCAAGGTCGCAGGACCCCCACCAAGAAGACTACCAATAGTCAGACTCTACAGCTATTTTATTTAAATGGGCTGCAGCTCAGCCTCGTCCTAAATTCTGACACAGTGGAGCCCAAGAGTAGATCCCCAAGCTCAGGATTTTCTGGTCTTATAAAGGCACACAATCAGGTGGTTTAGCACCACGTGTTTCTTTGTTCTGAAACAAGCAACAAATGATCACTGCCTCAAGTACTTTAACCCTTCATTCCCCCCTTGACTTATGGTCCTGAGACACAATCTTGTGTCTCCGGCCCAAAACTTATGAAGGGTTAAAGTTTTGAGGCAGTGACAACTTGTTGCTTGTTTCTAGCAGAGCAACATGTGGCAGTAATCCAAACACCTGGTTGGTTGTGTGCCTTTATAACCCCTGCAAATCTTTCGCTTGGGGCTCTCCTCCTAGGCTCTGCTATGTCAGAGTGTAGGATGAGGCCCAAGCTGCAGCCGTTTAAATAAAATCTTAAAACAGCTGTAAAGTCTGACTCTCAGTGGTCTTCTTGGTGGTTGTCCTGAGACCTAGACACAACATATTAGTGGGGGCTCATCAGGAATCCCCCCAAAGACCCCTGAGACCTCAGACTCCAAAGGTCAAACAGCACTATCTTTGTTAATTTGTCTTGACCTGTCCTTTGTCTATTTTACTTTCGTTTTCCCTTGTGAGGACAGCCCTCAGATTCGTAAAGGGTTGTCAAAGCAGATACACTTGCATGACAACCATCAAGGAACTGGGAGACATCCCATATCGTCTTGTGGGGCGGGGGTCACCCTGCCATGTGGAGCGGGGTTCCTTGGAAGCCCGCTGTGTGGAGCGGGTCCTTGGAATCCCGCCATGTGGGGCGGCGGGGAAGGGGTCCTTGAAACCCTGCTGTGTGAATTGTGGGGCAGTGGTCGACTCCGTGTTGGGCCGGAATTGACAAAGAGGGCCTCCTAACTGAGGCCCAACTCCCCCACTGTGGGTCTGCACCTTCTGCTGTGGGGCCTGGGTGTGGAACCCGCCATGACAGGAGTCAGTGGACCAATTCGGGAGATCTCCACTTTGTAAGCTTTTTTTTTTTTTTTTCGTAACCATCAGGCCTGCATGTGTTTTGTTTGTACTGTTTATTGTTTTTTGGACTGTACGATTGACGGGACTGGAAACCATGGGCAACACTAAGAAAGAGGAAAAGAAATTGTACCCCCCACCCCCGTTTTTCAGGGAGATAACTTAGAAGAAGAAATGTTTCCTTCCCCCATACTTCCCTTCCCAGGTTCCTTCTTCAGAGCCTGAGAATAATCAAGAGGAGGAGGGAAGCTATAGAACGAACAGCCGAACACTCAGCACCTGCCCTTACATTTTCTGAGGGGCCAGTCACTCGACGATGCTGTGGGATCAGCCCCCTTTCTACTGCAGCTGTTTTTCCCTTAGGCACTGTAGATCCTGTGGTTGCGGATAGTCAACATCAACGCCAATATTGGCATTTTCTACCAGTGATCTATACATTTCATGCACCCAAAATGCCCCCTTTTCTGAGAAACCCCAGGATTTAATTAGTTTGCTTGAATCTATTCTCTTTACTCAGCAGCCCACTTGGGATGATTGTAGTCAGCTTTTACAGGTCCTTTTTACAATGGAAGAGAGAGACCATATCAGAGAGGTGGCCCAGAAACATATCACTGGCCCCACAGGAGTGCCCATCATGGATCCTGCCCTGATCGCTGCCCATTTTTCTGAGATCCAACCAACATGCTTCTACAATAAGGTTGAAGTTAGGGAGTGACTCCTCATCTACTGCCAGGCTCTGTTGACAGGTCTAAAGGCGGAAGCTTGTAGACGTACAAATATGGCCAAAGTTTATGATGTTAGACAGGGAGGAAGGGAAAGTCCAGCAGCATATCTTGAGCGGCTCATTGAAGATTTTAGTCAATATACCCCGTATAATCTCGAGACCTAGGAGTTGGCTCAGATGATTATGTTTGCCTATATAAATCAGGCTCTACCAGATATAAAGCAAAAGTTGCAAGCTCTGGACAGACTTGGTAAAAAGTGTATTAGGGATTTAGTAGCCACGGTGGAAAAGTTTTACAATAAGAGAGACAGAGGAACAAAGACAGGAAAGGAAGGACAGAAACATGAAATTGAGCGTGAAAAGAGAGACCGGGCCAAGAAAAGAGGCCAGACTTGTTGGACTTGCCACCATTGCATTCAAGCTTACCTGGTTCACAGACAGCAACAGTTTCATTTGAGATGGAGAAAGGTACATGGGCACAGCAGTCACCACGGACACTGAGATAGTGTGGGCAAAAGCACTCCCCAGGGAACGTCTGCACAAAGAGCAGAACTAGTGGAACTAACAAAAGCCCTACAAGTGGGAAAAGGGAAGAGACTAAACATTTACACATACAGTCGGTGTGCTTTTGCCACCGTGCATGTCCATGGAGCCATTTACCAAGAGAGGGGGCTGCTGATAGCTAAGGGAAAGACTATTAAAAACAAACAAGAAATTTTAAGCCTCATCCAGGCCATATGGGAACCAGCAAATATTGCCATTATGCACTGCCCTGGCCATCAAAAGGGAACTGATTCTATAACCAAAGGAAATAACTTGGCTGATCAGGCAGCTAAGGAGTCGGCCTTCCAACACAGAGCAGAAGTACTGACTCTAGTAGACCCAGGGCCATGAGGTTTGCCTTCTGAGCCTCAGTACTCCCAAGAAGACTTGGAGTGATAAAGAAAATTCCCATGGCCTATAAACCCCTGGACAGAGAAGGAAACAAAGACTGGTGGAAAACTTGTGAGTGGAAACTTATCTTGCCACAAAGATTGGGCAAGGGGATTCTTAAGAGAATCCATCGGGTCTCTCACATGGGAACCCGAAGAATGCAGGACTTGCTCCGACACTCAGAAGTAAAAATTAGGCAAGGAAATCAACTAATTGAAGACATTGTTAAAAATTGTAAAGCCTTTCCGCTTACCAATACCCCCAATCAACCGGTTGCAAAAGGAGCTCTCCTCCATGGAGATAGGCTAGGTGTGTATTGGGAAGTAGACTTCACAGAAATTAAAACTGCAAAATTTGGATATAAATATTTGCTAGTTTTCATAGACACCTTTTCAGGATTGGTTGAAGCCTACCCAACAAAGCATGATACCGCGAATGTCGTGGCTAAGAAGATCTTGTATGAAATCCTACCCAGGTATGGCTTCCCATCCACCATTGGGTTGGACTGGCCGTCGTCTCAAAAGTAAGTCAGGGAATAGCCATGGCATGAGGGACAGATTGGAAATTGCACTGTGCTTTTAGACCCCAGAGTTCAGGGCAAGTAGAAAAAATGAATCGGTCTCTAAAAGAGACCTTAACTAAATTGGCCTTGGAGATTGGCACAGACTGGGTATCGCTCCTTCCTTTTGCCCTGTTTAGAGTAAGAAATTCACCCTATCATCTTAGCTTTATTCTTTTTGAAATAATGTATGGACAACCTCCACCCAATATCTCTAGCTTTCAGACTGAATTGCTTGCTGATTTGGATGATACTGAATTTCTGCATAAGCTTGACTATTTACAGGTGGTGCATAAGAATATGTGGCCCAAGTTTAGAGCATTATATGATTCTGCTTCTATTCCTACTCCCCATCTGTTTAAACCAGGGGACTGGGAGTTTGTTCGAAGGCACAACTTGAGATCTCTGGAACCACGGTGGAAGGGACCTCACATGGTGCTACTGGCTATACCCACTGCCCTTAAGGTACATGGCATTGCTATTTGGATCCACTGCTCTCATGCCAGACTGACTGACCCCTTTTCCCTGGACGACCATGGGGAAACATGGGAAGTCTGCAAGCATCCTACCCAACTACTCCGCATACACATCAAGAAAACAAAAATGAACTGATTGTTATTGGTATTGTTGTTTAATAGTATGGCTAAGGTCAGTGAGGGACTATACAGGTTCAAGATCAAGAACTGTTCGAGTTTAATTTTGGGCCAGAGCTACAAGATTGTATCTCAGGACAATAAGTCAAGGAGGGGAATGAAGGGTTAAAGTTTTGAGGCAGTGACCACTTGTTGCTAGTTTCTAGCAGAGCAACACGTGGTGATAATCCAAACACCTGGTTGGTTCTGTGCGTTTACAACCCCTACAAATCGTTAGCTCGGGGCTCTCCTCCTAGGCTCCGCTGTGTTGGAGTGTAGAACGAGGCCCGAGCTGCAGCCCATGTAAATAAAACCTTAAAAAAGCTGTAAAGTCTGACTTTCGGTGGTCTTCTTGGTGGGGGTCCTATGACCTAGGCACAACATATTAGTTTAAATTTAACATATTGTATGTTTCATAGTAGATTAATATTTATAGAATTTCTTTCCTTTAGAGACCAGGTTCTGCAGTGTAGCCCAGGCTTTGCTCACCTCCTTATTCTCCTGTGTCATGTTCTTGAGTATTGACTGGCATTACCATGTGGTAGGATAGTACTATGCCTAGGTATATTATTTGCATTTTGTTCAGTAGTATATTACTATGAACAGCTTTAAGCCATATATCTTCATGAGTATGAATGAATTTCTTGCAAAAATGTTATAAATAGAGTTACTGAGTGAAGCCAATTATAGTAGGCATGCCTGTAATCCAAGAACCCGGGAGGATCATAAATTGAAGAGCAGCCTGAGCTACACAGCAAGTCCCTTTTAAAACAACAACAACAACAACAACAAAAACC